>NC_138548.1:214295572-214993471 GCF_964273705.1 Natrix helvetica | reverse complement strand
AAGATTGGGAAGAAATCTCATATTGTCTCTGTTCTCTTCTAGTGTTTTGTTGTGGCTTTTTTTCCCTTTTTTCTTTTTCTTTTCCTTAGGGTTGAAATTGTTGATTATTCTGGGCATTTTAGGAATAATAAGTTTACTGCAGCGGCTGGCTGCCTCCTCCTCCTCTTCCTCCTCCTCCTCCTCCTCCCACTCCCCACCCCTAGGGGCAAAACGCAACACATTTTCTCCGGAGGATGCAATAACGAGGGGGAACAAGGAGTTGTAAATACCTTTAAAAAAAAAAGAGGGGAGGCGGGGGAGGAGAAAGATACTAGTCCCGCATGCCCTGTTCAAAAAGAAAAGGATTGTTTTTACGCGTGGGTTTGCTTTCTTGATTTTTTTTCTTTTTTCTTCGTATTGGTTGTTGCCTTTTTTCTCCCTTCTTTTTTTTAATACCTAATATATACATATTTTCTGCGGAGTTGAATTCAGCCTCAGCGAGACAGGAAAAAAAAGAGGCAGAAAAGAAAAGAGAGAGAGAGGGGGGAAGAGAGAGAATGAGAGAGAGAGAGAGAAAGAAAGAAAGGGAGAATCGGGTAAGTGTTCCCTTATTGGCTAAAATGTGTAACTAATGATCCATGGAGATGGGTGGCAAAGATAACGATGCCTCGTTTTCGGGAAATAGAGGAAAAGAAGGGGTGTTGCCTGGTTATGACAGAATATGATCAGGCAGGGTCGGCGGCGCAAATGTGGTTAATTCGGGGGCGGGGGGGAGTGAGGGGTTGCGGGCGGTGATGTCACTGCGGTCTGGTTTGCTGGAGACGTAGGAAGCCGATTGCAGTCGGCCTCCCTTGCGTGCTGGGTTCAGTGTTTACTTGGGGAGGGAGGGGTGGAGGAAAGGGAGGGTGGAGGATGGAAGGAAGGAAGGAAGCGCCTGGGCGGGAGGCGGAGGCGAGGAAAGGTCTGTTGACAGTGCAGCCCATTGGTTAAAGTCAAGGAGAAGCCCTGATAGAGCTTGAGCTTAAGCTCGGGACGGGCACAGAAGCCAATGAATGGTAAAAAAAAAAGAGAGAGAGAGAGAGTGCTGGGATTTTTTTTTCGTTGTTATTCCCCCCCCCCCCAAATGCCAGGGCGAGGGAGGGAGGGCTACCCAGGAGCAACTTTCAGTAAGGGCGACTGAAGGCGGTGGGTGCTTTTAGGCACATGCGCAGTGTGCCTCCTTAGTCCTGGCCACCGTAAACCCCCCCTGGCGTACAACGAGGAGGCAAACAGGAATGCCATTTTTAATTGGCAATTACGAAATGGCTTCTATTTGTTTGGCATCGGGAGGTTCTCCTTCGGCTTGCTGTTGATTTCTCCTCCCACCCCCTCAGGTTCACCTTGCCGACATCTGGCTTATGGTGGCTTTGCTCGAAGCGTTGTTTTTTGGGGAAAGGAAAAAGCGGATTTATTTTTAGAAGTTGATCCTCCCACCTTTTTAGAGTGTGCCTCTCTTACTGGGTCCGCCTCACTTCACCTGCCTACCTTCGGCTCGCACCCTCCTCTCCCCCGCCCATCGCCCTCTTTGTGTGAAAAATGCTGTTCGGTGTAACAATGTACCTTGTGCTTCCACGGGCTTTGATAATCGCCTGCTGTGATGATTTGCTTACGAAATGTTTATGAAATGTCCCTGTGATATAAGCCTGCTCTGTTTTGATTGTTCCCAACAACCTCCGAGTTGTCATGGCTGGATTGTTTGCAACCCTTTGAAAGCAGCTCACTTCAGGAATCTTGGCTTGGTTTCTTGGCTTTCTAATTCTGATTAAGAGGTGGCCCTTTAGCAAAGAATTGTGACAGGCTTGATTTTGACACTTTTCCAATATATTTCTCTATCAAAAACCGTGCACTGTGTGAATTAAAGCTGTTGAAAATATTATCACCCCTATTTTTCTTTTGCTTGACTGGCTGTGTTCCCTCAAACCCTTTTAATGTTGCTACCCCTCCTTTGATTATTTTTACACACACACACACACACACACACACACATACACACGAGAAATGTTTATGAAATTTTAATACATATTCTATTTTAATACATATATTTTATATGTTATGAGGTTTTTTTAAATATTTGTAAGACTCCGATGTATCTTCTGTGCTTTTTAATTGGCTGTACCCCATGCTTATGCTGATCTATGATAGCAATAAACATTTGATTTGATTTGACCATGATGTGATATGGTCCAAATTATATATTTCCACATATAACAAAGAGATCCGAATCATAGGATAAGAAAACGGCGACGACCTAAGATAGAAAAGGTGGAGGAGGGGAAACAATGACTAAGGTCCTCATTCTAGAGTTTTATTACCAACAGCTCCCCCTTCTCCTTATGAATACAATAGGTGGAAATGCAAGCCTTGGGGAATGGCACCCTCCTGTTCGTCTGGGTGTGTGTGTGTGTGTGTGATCTTTAGAGCCTTCAGTCTAACTCTTTAATGAAATATTTAGCGTGTTCTGCAACCCGGTTTATAAAGGCCTGTCTGTGCCCCCCATCTCCTCCCCCGGGTGGAAGTTGCCTCCGAGCAGTCTGCGCGAGGCTTTGCGCGCGGGGGGGGGCTTCCCCAGGAGACAAGGGGCTCCGACTGGATCGCGCCGTGCCCGGCACAGAAACCGATCAAGGTGGCAAACGCCAAGTGCCTCTTTCTCCCCACCCCCACCCCATGGGTTGGCATTAAGAACTAATCGAATCCCAAGGCGTCCGGTGTTTGCCAGCCATCTTATCCGTAGAGACAACAACAATCGAAGCCAGCGGATCGCCACCACGGCCACGACCATCGTCACCACATCCGCTTCTAGGTCCCAAGGAGGAAAAGCCAGCAACGGTGAGTCGAGGGGCCTCTGGGAGGAGGAGGAGGAGGAGGAGGAGGAGGAGGAGGAGGAGGAGGAGGAGGAGGAGGAGGAGGAGGAGGAGGAGGAGGAGGAGGAGGGGTGTCCGTCTGTGAAGGAGAAGTGGTGGCCCTCAGCCCCGACTCCACAGAACCAGAGAAGTCTCGGTTTTCCTGGCTGGGGCGTGGCGTGGCGAGAGGCTGCCAGGGAATCCCCCCTTGGCTCGGCAGTGCGAGCAGCGCGTCTCCTCTAGAGTAAAGGAGCTTGGAGCGGAAGAGGCCCCGCTCTTTCTTGCCAAAGCTTGAGCCCGGGGTGTGTGTGTGTGTGCCTTGGTGGTTTGGTGAGCGCGCTTCGATGTTGGAAAAAAATGAATAAAATAAAACCAATCCGGGGGTTTTCCTTGCCAGGGCGAACGTCTGCGAGCCGCCCTTCCTCTCCAGGCGTGTGAGAAAATCCGGGCTTGGTGCTCGGGGGATTGTAAGAAAGGGATTGGAACCAAAGCTCTTTTTAAAGGATCGGAGTACAAGGCGTAAAGAACCGTTGAGTTGTCTACCTCCGGCGCTTCCCTTCTCTTCCTGTTTCCCAGGAACACTGTTTTCTCACGTGGAGGTCCACTGGTTGGGATCAATGCCCCCCTTTCATATTTCTTCGTTACGCCCCTGTCGTTTGTTGTGTCTTTTTTTCTGGGACCAATAGACCTCCTTCCTCTCTGTTGCGGGCTTGTGCAAGTCCAAAACACATTTTATAATGGATCGATTCGTTCTTTAGATTGACCTATGGCCGTGGTTCATAAATTTAGGAGATTTTTGTAGATATAAAAGGGATGATTTTATTTTATTTTGTTTTAAATAGCTGATGATTTTATTTTATTTTATTTTAAATAGCTGATTTATTTCCCCGGCATTTTACAGACCTGAAGGGAAGGAAATGAATGGCTTATTTTATCCATACCATTGAGATAGACAAGGAATGGAGTGAAAGGAATCTCAACCCTTATTGACCTGTAGTGAAGAGGATGAATAGATTTCTGGCAATGCCAGAAATTGGATATTGCCAAACCCAATAGTAGGGAAGTGCCGTTGACTCCTGACCTAATTTTCAATGCCTTTTAATCGCCACAAAACAGTATCAGGGATGTGAACATTGAAAACCATGGATTTGTCAGGGTAATTAAGGTTAATCTCCCAATCCACACTGAACTAGAGTGAGGATTATCAAAATCCTCAGTGTGAAACCACTGTTCTAAGTGGATTTATTCAGGCTAACAACAACAACAACAACAGTCATTAAAGTAATGCAAAGGACTTCACGGTCAGACCACCACAACTAAAAACCTTTTGTAACAATTGCAAAAACAAACCCACGGGAGCAAATACTGCTACAGCTATAGCCAATAACCATAACAATAATTTTCAAATGATGCTAGGTAGCTCATTTGTAGCTCAGAAACAGAGAAACAGAGAAAGAGAAGAAAGGGTCTGACTGGGAGTTGGAATCCTGGAGAGAGAGAGAGAGAGAGAGAGAGAGAGAGAGAGAGAGAGAGAGAGAGAGAGAGAGAGAGAGAGAGACGATAAACTGCAAAGCATTGTAAAATGACAATTGCAATAACAAGAGTCATAATCCACTTTGAAGTGGGTGTCATATACCAATTTACATTCCATTCCATAGATAGAAAGAGAGAGAGAGAGAGAGAGCGTGAGAGCCTAGAGCTCTGCACATGAGCAGTCAGGGTTTTGGGACTCAGATAATGTCACTAAATCCAGGGCCTCTAAAATAACAACAATCAGAAGGAAGACGTGCAGACTGAAAAGCAGGCTTGGTCATATCCAAAATCATAAGGCCTCATTTTTTTTTCTTTCTAAAGCGTATCAAGGGAAGAGCCAGGAGAAAAAGCAAAGAGAAGACAGCTTTCGCTTTTCTTTGTGTGTGCCACACAACATCGAGTGTTAGCGTGGGTGCCTTTGGCAATGTGTATCCTTGTCTATGGCTAACGGGACTTGCATTCTTTCTTTTTTTAATGTATGTTGGAATTGGTTCTGTGTATTTTGGGCTTTGGGAATATAAATATTTGGGCTGTTTTTCTTCTGCGATACAGTATTATTAACCTCCATTATTTTCAATGCAAGTTTATTTCGGAAAGCTATTTTCTCTTTCTTTAAACTCAATGAGAGCTGAAATGTTTGCTAAATGTCTCAAGATGAGCCCAGAGGTTTTAGAAAGGAATCAAATTAAGAAAATCAAAGGAAACGTCACCCCAAAGGCGCTTTATAAGCAAAATGGTAACAACAGAGGCCAAAACGAAAGCTGGGTAAAAGGAAAGATTATTCGGAGACGGAAATATGGAACTCTACGTATAGTTGTATGTGTGTATGTATATGCAGAAGGCATCTATAGTTCTAATAATTGTTCAATGGATATGCATGTATGTTCATGCGTCTGTGTAATATATGCTACATATTATATGTCTGGCCATTTTAGCAGCACCGCCACCTTTCAGTGTCTTACTTGGAACAGTCTTAGAGGTTCAATCTGATACGGATTTTACAGTTTTTTTCTCCTTCATTATTTGGCTGACTGGGAATGGAGGACTGTTCGTTGCTGATGCTGGGAAACATCTTCTCAACATCTTTTCTGGCGTGCTCAGATGGGATTATTCCTTTTCCTTCTCTGATGTTCTGATTCTGGTTCTGTCCCAGAGAGAGGAAATCTGGTGGTTCAATGGACACAAAGAGATTTAAAATATACCAAATAGAGAAGCCATGGGACAGGTTGCTGACTTTCCCTCTAATTTGGCTCTTTCTTTCTTTCTTTCTTTCTTTCTTTCTTTCTTTCTTTCTTTCTTTCTTTTTTCCTTCCTTCCTTCCTGCAAATTCACCATCTTTTAAGCTATAGGGGCTGTGATTACATTACCTAAGCATATAAAGGGAGGAACCCACTGCTCCACAACAATGGGGTGCAATTTTCTTCGTAGTAGATCTAGTGGAATACTTCTGTTGATCTCCATGGGATTTCTGCAGTCCCCCTTGTCTCTTGGCTCCATTGCTCAACTTTCCAGGAGCATAATTTTCCGGGTATGTTATATAGCAATCCATTGCCTTGGTCAATGTTTCTGCTTTTAATATATGCAAATCTAATATGAGAAACCCGAGGCTGCTTCTGCTACCTTCCTCAACGTAGGGAAGCAGGTTTCCCTGGTTTTCAACTGTGTGAGTCCAGTTCAAAGGTTGTTTCTGGACTTTCCATTTAAGAATAATTCTGTTTTGGTCATTGGATTCCCTACTGGGTCAGTCTAATCTAGAGCGTACCAGGGTTGCTTGGGCATTATTTAGATATTGTCCTTGATTTAAATAATCACGGAGGTTGTGGCTAAGAGAAAGACAACGTGAGTGTGCAAACGTGAGTGTGCACTAACCTGCACTCCGATAAATGGATACTTTTTTTATGCTGAGTGTTATTTAATCCTGGTAGTAATTTCTGCTCCCCACTTCTTCATTCTTTTATTTAAACCACTATTTTTGTTTACTTGTTTTGTATACTGCCACCAAGTGACTGAACGCTGACAAGCCAACATTGTTCCAACATTGTTCCAATCCAGACTCTCTTCTCTCGCTTTTGATCCGTCTCCCACACGCTCATTCCCCGCCCCCACAACCCCCGTTCTTCCCGAAGTGAAGATGAGATGGGGGAGGGCGAAACCCAAAATAATCTTATTTCATAAATGAAGGGAGTTAAACGGCTTTGAGGGGAGGAAGAAGGATCCGCCGGCTGTAAAGGCCAATCAAGCCAGGGCCCAAGACAGGCCCTATTGCTGAATTTTCAGCAGCCTCCTAGTAAGATCTTGGCTGCATAGTTGCAACTCAGGAAAAGTTTGAACTGCCAAAGCTATTGGAAGTCGGCTGTTTGAGATGGAGCGTCTTTTCACTGCAAGTTTCTCGGTTGGCTGCTGTCGAAATTTTCGGCCGGCCGCCGCACACGCTCCCCTCTCGCTCTGGAACACGGCATTTTAAATCACTGCCTGATCAGGTTGTTCATAAAAATAGATACGGCGCATCAGCTGTGAGACACCCCTCTTTTTTTTGTCCCAGCCCCCTATCACTTTCCTAGCAGAAAGAAAGAAAGAAAGAAAGAAAGAAAGAAAGAAAGAAAGAAAGAAAGAAAAAAAAAACAACGAATGCACGTAAGCAATCCTAAAATACCAGGCTGCGTTCCCTTGAAAGGCAATATAAACCGACTACTGTAGTTTCTTAAAAATGCAGAAAAAGAATTTTATAAATAGTTTAATTCTATTTAAGTGATTATCTTTTTAAAAACCACACATTGCAGTAACTAATACTGTGGTTTGGGTACTTTCGCCCTTCCTTCCTTCCTTCCTTCCTTCCTTCCTTCCTTCCTTCCTTCCTTCCTTCCTCCCTCCCTCCCTCCCTCCCTCCCTCCCTTCCTTTCTCTTTCTGCCTTCCTTCATCTTTCTTTCTTTCTTTCTTTCTTTCTTTCTTTCTTTCTTTCTTTCTTTCTTTCTTTCTTCTCTCTCTCTCTCTTTCCCTTCCTTCTTTTCTTCCTTGCCTTTCCCGCCCCCTTCCTTTTTTTGAAGCATCTGGAAATGAATTTTCCCTCACCCCTTCCACCATGTGCAAACAATAAAATAAAATAAGAGCTCATAGATAATGGCAACCATTTCTCATTGCTGAATTATTATTCCTGAATGTATTAAACTCCTATTCTTCTTTGTTTAATTTGTTCACAAGCACAAGTAGTTGCTTACAACCATATTTTATGTGACTGTATAATATCATGCTTTATAATTTTAAGACAGTAACTATTGTCCTTGACAGCACAGTGTGACGTCATGGCCCCTGCTCCTTTAAATGTCAAAATGAAAGAGGGGAAGCATTGGAGAGAACATTTCCATGCCATAAAATGTAATCAAAGTTAGCCATAAAGTTTTCTAACCTGAACATCCCTTGGTGAAATGTGCAATGTTATTGGACTGCCGTGGATGTTATGTGGAAGAACCCAACTACATAATTCATCTTTTTTTTAAAAAAAGTTCATTTCTCTTTCCTCCCCACTATCAGCACACATATTTCATATTATTTCAAAATGATATTAAATTATTATCACAAACATATTGAAAGTAACATGCTTTAATTAAACCAAGAGAAATCTCTAGTTTGAGTTGCTTATACATGCCTTTAATTAATTAAGATTTAATTCAAGAGAGCTAAAGGTGGTGGGATGGGGGGAGGTAAATGTTGGAGATAGTGAAGTTGCATTGTTTACTTGATATGGTTCAAGGCGAACTTCCTTTGTGAACCTGAGAGATTTCAAATTTTGTGAAGCAAGAAGATCTGGGAAAAAAAAGAAAAGAAAAACAGATCAGTGGATAAAACCATGCCGTCACTGGCTTTAAACATTGGTTGAGGGGTAGGAAATCTGCAGAAATGCTTAAGAAAATCAGAAAAGAACTTGAAATCTGGTAAAGAAAGGGTAATACATTTATTTCCAACCTGTTTAAAAACAATGTATTCCGTCTCTCTCACTTTCCTTCAGGTCCAATTAGTGTTGCTTTTGATCATTGCAGAGTTTTGCTTATCCCCAGATCTCCCATTCTCCATAATGCAAGCAATATTTAGATTTTGCCTCTCCCACACATTGCCTGGCTTCCACCCTCCCTCCCCTCCCCACCACCTCTGGGAATAACTTCCTTTTTAAACCTCTTGGTTATCTTCCCAGTATGTGACTGTGTCTGTTTGTATGTGCGTGTATAAATATATACAAACCTCCTGGTTATCTTTCCAGTATATGACTATGTCTGTTTGTATGTGCATGTATAAATATATATGTATACTAGTACACCTAATACTGGGTAATTGTGCATGTGTGAACTTGTCCTGTACCATAGTGTGAAGAACTGCAGATCCGATTGTCTAAGAACAGAAGTTATAGTATGTCTTTTCCTTAGTTTGGTAGGACCACACAATCATAACCAAGCAGGACTTGGTTTCAATATAAGGCATTTATATTCTTCTTTTTTTTTAAAAAAAAGCTGCATGTTTTGTTGTTTTTCTTCTCATGAAAACAATTGAATTGTGAAATGTAGAAATGGGATTTCTGTGATAAACGAAGTGAAAAGGCTACTGGTCTGGGGAGAATGAGCAAGAAAATAAAATAAGGCAGAAAGGAAAGCCCCAATTTGCAATTCTCGCTGGTCTAGATATATTTACCAACAAGAATCGTTTTGATGGCATTTAACTCCATTGTTCTAGATTGGTTTTTCCGGTGACATTGGAATAAATATTTCAGCTTTGTAATGGCAGACATCAGAAGGGGGTCAAAATAAACGAAAGTAATAAGTCTATGTATTTTAAATAATCAAGATGTAAATACTGTTATACAGTGGACACTTTGAAACAAGGCGAATATCTTCCTCGGACATAATTGGTTGGTGGTGTTTATGTGCCATGTATTTTGGGTTAGCTTTCAAACATGATTAGTGTTCATGACACAGTCAGCCAGATGTTTAGGCTGGATTTGGCATTTTTATCCACCTAACCCTAGTCCTTCCCAAGGACCTGCAATAGAGAGATGTTGGTTGCTTGCTGGTTTATTAGTCATATTTTTATTATGGTTAGTTACCCAGTCTGCTGGCTTAGCCTGAATTTGGCATTTTTATCCACCGATCAAGTCATTATTATTGTTGCTGCTGCTGCTGTTGTTGTGTTATTCATGGGAAGAGTCAAGATTTGATTAAGAAGCTTATTTGGTAGGGGCAGTGTAATCTCTCTAAATAAATAATTGGAAAGCAAGAAGCCTTGCCTGTAATAAATGCCAAGTCCAAAATGGCCGAGATAACATGTCTAAGGTGAGATCAGCTCGAATGGGGGGAAAAAAAAGACGGCTTACACTGCAATGAGCATTTCACATAGAGCACCTTAAAACCCACGTTCCTTCCACATAAAGGATGACCTCATGCTATATGCTTATGTGGTATTCTGATTATCTATCGATTTCCTGTTTCCAAGAGATGCATACATAATATCTTCATTTAGGGTTTGGGTTTTTTTTCCCCTACGTGGCTACGTGTGACTTATGAAATGACGTGTAAAACATGGGTGGATGTGGACAGGGTTTTGAAGCACTGGTGAAATCACATGGATATGTAGTCCTGGATCTGGTTACTGCACTAATTCGTTTCATCCACCTATAAAAGGAATCCAGTAGGTACATAACTAGCCACACTGATCTCTCTATATAGACAAGAGGGAAGACTCATGCGCTGTATGTATCTGTGCTTCATCAGTGTGCGTGAGGTTTGTGTTTAGGGGAGGAGTGAAGGATTCTAATCTATCTATCAAGGGATAATAATACACTATTTTCCACACAAAAGTTCATCCTAATCCTACATATGAACCGTAAACCAACGCATTTGACTTAAGGCAACTATTAATATATACCTATTTAAATCGAACCAGGCAAAAAAAACTGCATTTAGGAATAATCCATTTTCAACATCCAGGTATTGCAGCCTAGGAGAGAATTTGTGGATCTCTCTGCCCCCCCCCCTCCGCCCTCGCGTGAACAGCTGATCTCCCAGTCATTAACACCCCACAGAATTCATCCCTCCCTCTCCCCTCCGTGCTCCACAAACAGTCAAGTAAACAAACGTGTCTGGATTTCCATTCAAGATCACATCACAAAATCAGAGTCTGGCAAGAGGAAAAAGAAAGAAGGAAAAGCTCAAAGGTGTAACACTTGTTTCCTTTCAGACATTATTCTGGGCTAGGAGTGTGGAGTATGTGTGGAGTATGCATTGTTGAAGCTTTCCTCTAGATCAGTCCATCAATTTGCCAATTATTGCTGGGAGAGAATCATAATGAGGCATATTTTTCTCCTTTAGCATCAAGATAGAGGTAAACTCTGGGGGGGGGGGAGGGGCGAAGGGAGAAAAAAAGGGGGGGAAATAGCTTATGAGTCAGAGGTGTTATTACAGCTTTCTTTGGGCACTTTAGCTCCAGGGGGTGGGGAGGGGGGGAGACCCAACTGCTATTCAAGAACTATTCCAGGACTTGTGCATATTTTCACTGCTGTGTAGCAGTTTTAATAAAACATCTCTTCTTGCTTCTGCTGATGAGATGACACAATTGCTTGCAGACTAATTTGTATAGAAAGAGACCTAGGCATTTTGCTACATAGGTTTGCAGGGAAGGTGGGAAGGAAGAGCTACCACCTTTGATTTAAATGCATTCTAGGCGTCTGTAGACCGAGAGACCAAGACACCCGTGTAAAATTTCAGGCCAGTAAGTTCTCACTTGCACTAAAATACGTGGCTGACAAAATGTGACTTTTTGAAATCTTGAACTTCGTGTGTGTGCATGCGCGCTTGCTCTGTACTGTGTACATGTGTGCATTTTAGCATTTCCTAAATCCATCCACTCAAATGTTAAGGAAGGGTTTTGTGACACATTTCTTTGTGCCAGCTGTTTTTTCATCCTCATAACACAACCAAACTTTGAGGTTTTCTCTTCTGTTTAGAAAAGTAATAAACCCAAATTCCTTTATCCTTTCTCAGGTCTTTCCAAAACAGCTCTTTAGGACCTATATAGCCCACTATTCCCTCCCTCCCTTCCTCCAACCATAAACCTTTATACATCACATAATCTCAACTCTTTCAACCAAGATTAGGAGTATTACAACACTTTAAAAAAGAAGTCCTTTTAAAAAAAAAGTAGCGCTTGCTTACCAGGGAGAGGGGAAAAAATTAAGGGAGGACGGAGAGTTATGGAGGCTTTGTGACTTTTAATGGATTCCTGATTTATACTAGAGCATTTTCTTTTAAAGGACCACCGTTCTAAATATAAATATAAATTCACTCACTGAAGAGTCTTCACAGGCGAATTCTTATTAAAGAGGAAGTGGGAAGGGAGTTACTTCTATCAATTTAGGGGGTTGCCTAGAATACTGATTTAGTTTACAGGCTATCTCGGAACTTTTCAAATAATCCCGGATTGAAATTAATTTCACTAAATCCCTTCAGATTATGGGTTTACCCATCCTACTCCATGTATGTCCCGTATAAAATGCTTTGCAAAGCAAACCTCCTAGGAGGTGGGTGGGTGGATCTAGGTAGGAAAAGGATCATCTTGGCCCTTCTTCCTTCTTTCCCTCACCCCACTTTTTAAAAGAATACATCCTAGTCTATAATGTAAAGTTGGGGGGGGCACTATTGCAAGGTGGGAAAAGTGGGGGAAAATGTAGTGGGCATCTGTAAGTCTCCTGCCCATTAAACCAATCTCTTCCTATTTTTTTTAAAGCTTTCTACGGCTTAATGCAAGAAGGGTACTATTATTATTATTTTTTTAAAAATTGCTAGCTCTTCAGAAACGCCTAATGCTGAACACAATGAATACTTCTTCTTCTGCCTTCTTTTTTGTCTGTTGTGGTCCGGTTTATGGCTTTACTACTGCCTCTGATTACTTTGCTTTGTTGAACAGAGGAAAAAGACCATAAACGCTTTTGGCATCCGTTGGCATCCGGGTTCCTGTTGGAGCCGAGGGGTGATCACAGAAGGAGGGATTTGCTTCTTTCTCAGCCCACCAAGGAGAGTTACTTCATCCCAACAAGGGATGTTCAAAGTGCTGGCTTTTTTTTGGGGGGGGGGGGGAGAAAGGAAGCAAATGTAAATATATTCAATCGGAGGTGGGTCTGGTTTCTTTTTATGGACCCTTCCATATAGTATTATGATTCTCCCTTTAATGCAGCTAAACAAAAGCCGCGGAAATCAGGCCCAGGCTTCCTAGCCCTAATTGAATTTTTTTAAACCAATAGCAGGACGAGGGAGCCTTGCTTCGTTTACACATCAGCAGGTATATTTTACATTTAAGGGGCAATTTATGGCCCTGGATTGAAATTAAAATGAGATTAGCTGTCTTCATTTCAATTAGTGTGTCAGGGCAAATCCACCAAAGGAGTAGAATACAGTCCACTCTCTAATCTAAGTAAATATTTCAAGGGGAAGTTTTCTAATCAGCCACAGATATCTGAAGCCATAAATTCTGCTCCCCCCCATTTTTATTTTTTGCAAATGTAAGCACGAGGTGCTTCTTCTAACCCACGTCACTCCCCAGAGAAAGGGAAGGTAATGTAAGACTGGGGGTGCTACAAACGTAAACAGGACTCTAACAATGACACATTCTTCCTCTTTCCCCCCTTTTCCCCCCTTGAAGCAAAGTAATACTGGGTTAAATTATGTTAAATGTAAAGATTAATAAAGCCAGCTCTGAATTTTGGGGCCAGAAGGAATGAAAGAAGGAGCTTGCAGAGAAAGTCCTTCACATTCCAAAGTCCAGGAATACTCTCCAAGAAGATACGGTCTCTATCCAACTGTCACTTCTTTCCCTGCCTGTCTTTTCAAGATTTTTTTGTTGTTGAAAGCACTAGCATTTAATTCCATGTTTATTGACTGACAGTAAATTAGTGAAGGGAAAGAGAATTTATGGTTTAATATTGTATGCATACTTCAGATTTATGGCTATAATTTCTGCGCTGTTTAGTTGTTAGAGGTATTAAGCAAGGTATTTACTCAAAAGAATAAATATCCTGATTTCTATTCTCTATGGTTCTTTTCCTTTCCTTTCTTCTTTCCTTTCCTTTCTCCTTTCCTTTCCTTTCCTTTCTTTTGTCCTTTCCTTTCTTTCCTTTCCTTTCCTTAATATTTTTAAGGCATCGCTTGCTCTGCACTATGATTTTCTTTCCCTTTTCACCCCTTATTCTTTTTGCCCCTCCTTCCTCAGTCCTCTCCCACCTTCCCCCCCATCATACTTACTCTCCCTCCCCCTCTTCTTCTAAACCATCTTTATATTTAGAATTTCGAGACTTACTTTCAATGCATACTTAGTTTCAACTGGGGAATCAACACAAGCAAAAGCCATTTTTCCGTGTCTTGACATCCAGTTTTCTATTGGCTCCCCGCGGGTCAGCTGACTTTGTCATTTTGTCTGTCCTGGAGTGGAGCCGTCCCTATAACAATCTAGTTCAGACTACAAACTGGAGACAGAAATAAATATTAAAGAAATCATACAAGCCAGGTACAGGGGGGAAGATATGAATTCCTATTTCACAAACCCGTCGCTCTCTTGCCACCTCACCAGTGGTCAAGAGGTCCTGCCCAGCGTGCCGCTCAATTCCACTGCCTATGACCCTGTAAGGCATTTTTCAACTTATGGAGCAGCGGTCGCTCAAAACAGGATCTATTCATCTCCTTTTTATTCACCGCAAGATAATGTTGTGTTTAGCTCCAGTCGGGGACCATATGATTACGGATCGAATGCGTTTTATCAAGAAAAGGACATGCTCTCTAGCTGCAGGCAAAATTCTATGGGACACAATACACAAACTTCTATTGCACAGGATTTTACAAGTGACCAAAACAGGAGCACGTCCCAGGAACAGAAAGCTAGCATTCAAATATACCCGTGGATGCAGCGCATGAACTCCCACAGTGGTAAGTTTTACAGCTTGCAGAGATAAATTAAATAAACTGAACCATCTTTATGGCCGTCTCCCCAGCAGAACAGGCTCAGCTACTTTTTATGGCCCCATAAAAACAATCATATAGCTTCCTCACAGTTGCCGCTACAGGCCTTTTATTTGTTAAGTTGTTGCAAGCAAATATGGCTTGTTATGCTCTTTCTAATTAAAAGACTTTGAGAGTGTAAAATATCCATAATAAAGTGCAATCAGCTCTGATTCCATCCCCATCCCCCCCACCCCCATCCTTCCCAATAGTTGAGATTTGGGGGAATTGGGTGTAGAAAATAAAACCGGGGCATTTGTGTTTTTTTTAAAATTGAAGTTTCCCTGATAGGTGAGAAAGGGCATGGGAGGGGGGGGGAGATGCAAAAATATCTTGTCCAATAATGGGTTGAGAGATGGGGTTTTATGAAGTAGCTCGACTTCAGAACGTATGGAAGGAGCACCTATTCCTAGTAATTAAAGCAGCATTGGAGTAAGATCTAATTAGATTTTTTTTTTTAAGATTGCCGAAATAATTAAAACAAAACGTTCGGAATCTTTGCAAATAAGGACGGAGCCTGTTTCCAATTAGAGGCTTTCTCTCGTCTTGTTCGTCTCCCCTCCATGTGTGCTGAAAGATTTTAATGAATAGCCAGCCTAAGGAGCAGAATTAAATTGGAATGGGTGGGGATACGAGGAAGACGGGGGGCTTGGAGGGTGGGGTTGTTAGATGACTTCCTTTCAGTTTTGTTTTCTTAGAAAAATTTGTTGCTTGTGTTTTATTTATTTTCTATGGACTTTATAGACCTGTTGTTGGCCGAAGCCGTAGCTAATCGTTCTTAGTTTGTTTGGTTTCCGAATCCCTAGGAGTCGGCTACGGAGCAGATCGGCGGAGGGGGCGTCAGATCTACTCGCGCTACCAGACGCTGGAACTGGAGAAGGAGTTCCATTTTAACCGCTACTTGACGCGGCGGCGGCGGATTGAAATCGCCAACGCGCTGTGCCTTACCGAACGCCAGATCAAGATCTGGTTCCAAAACCGGAGGATGAAATGGAAAAAAGAGAGCAATCTGACTTCCACTCTACCCGGGGGAGGTGGGGCCGGAGAAGCCGCCGCCGAGAGCCTGGGTGCAAAGGAAGAGAAACGAGAAGAAGAGACACAGGAGGAAAAAGCGAAGGAATGAACGAGATCGGCTCGGCCAAGCCATTTTCTTCCCCTCCCCTCCGGTCTCACCCCACGAGCACATCACAGAGAAAGGTCCCCTTCCTTTCCTCCCACTACCACGGCTCCCTCCTGCCTTCCTTTCCTTTCTCATTACTAGCAGGCACAAACGCTACATTGGGTTAAATTAAAAAGGGTGGGTGGGTGGGTGGGTGGGGGAGACAGAAATCCCCTTCCTCCATATTTCGTTTCCAGCGCTCAGGTTCCAGACCCCAGACTCCCAAATCTCCATTACTTTCCCCTTTAGAGGTTCCTGTACCCCTTGTTCCTGGCCTCCTTGCCCAGTGACCCGGGTTTTTTTCCCTAAGATACACACACACACACACAATCACATGCACACACACACACACACACACAGAGATAGGAGTAAGAGAAACTCCCCCTGCCATTCCTTCTTCACCCTCCCTAAACAGAATCTTGCTTGCCAAGGGAGAGAAGTTCTGTGTTGGGGACTGCCTTCGGAATAGTGCTGTGTTCGACCATGCAAGTCCAACAGAATTATGGGCAGCTTCAGTTTCCTAATAAAATAAAATTAAAAAAAAAAAGAAAGGAACGGCTGCTGGTGGCGATGTGGATTCGTGAAAAAGAAGCTGGGTTGGAAAAAAAAGAGAAAGGAGAACATAACACAGTTCACCGACTCACCTAGCCCTATGAAAATAACTTCCCTCCATATATCCATCTCGAAAAAGTCTACGTCCGCCTAAATATAGCGCTTTCTTTCCAGAGTAAACTCATTGTATTGAAAACACTACCTGAAGTCATGATGCATACAACAAACTGTGACGGTTCCTGTGTGAATATTTTTAGCTGTATTTGTGGTCTCTGTATTTATATTTATGTTTAGCACTGTAATGGTCAAAACGGTAAAGTGAATGGCATTCTATAGCGAGTAGGAAAAAAGCAAACCTTTGTGTTAAGCTTCCTAGCATCATGTATAAAAAAAAAGTCATGTCCAAAGGACTATGGTTGAGTATTTAATAAAAACTGGATATTATTTTTAAAAATTACTGGAATATATTTTTTTTCGACGTTCCATGGGGGACACTTCCGCGCCGAAGCATTTTGCAAATCGACTCGCCGTGTTCCGTAGCACGATCGAATCCCGTTTAATTTCCGCAGCAAGGCAGCTGATAGGCGGAAATAATTTATTTCCTATTAAGTAGGCTGAGAATGACTTTAAGACCTATCTCTCTCTCTCTCTCTTCCCTCTTGCATAATCATAGATATGTTCGGGCACAGACATAGGTAGGCAGAAGAAACTTGATTCCAGATCGGCAAATTCCTAGGCCCACAAGTCCAACTTTTTTTTTTAAATAGGGTGTTTTCTCAAGGCCAGTTTAAGCACAAAAGCACTGATTTCCGTATAAAAGAGAAAGGCCAACAAAAAAGGGGGAATCTCTCTGCATCCTTTTCTAAATTTATTTCGAGGTTAAGAACAGGTGGGCAGGAATTATTGAGGAGGGGGGAGGGGAAGAAAAGTTCAGAAAGCTCAATGGACAAAGTCCCTGATGCAGCCACGCAGCCACCGAGCTTACTTTGTGGCGGAAGGGCTCCACAGTGGCTCGGCTTTAGGTCAGAGGCATCCTTGTCCCAAATACAAATGTCTGGATGTGACGTTCTGGCCTCCGAATGTCTGGATAGCCTTAGCTACGCTTCCAAGTGTTCTATTCAATCAGCCGGTCCCAGTTTAAAAAAAGAACAGAAAAGAAAAGACCGCAACTACTGCTGACACCCCACCATTAAGTTGATTTCGCCCACCTCCGTTTATCTGAACCCAAGGGAGACTGGAGTCATCCCTTTCTCTCGAAATCATAACAAGGAGCCTCAAAAACTCCCAGAACTGAGAATTGCTCGGTTTCTTAAAATTTGTTTTGTTTTTTTAAAAAGCCAGTCTCGCACATGTCCTGGGGAGGCGAGGAATAGACTCAACAACGTTTCCGAAACCTGAGCTAAAACTTTCCAGGGTTTCTTTAACCGGTTGTTCCTTAATGCGAACAACAAACAAATAAACAATTAAATAAGCTAATTTATTCAGAAGTGAAAGATGACCCCATAAGGACGATTAAAAAGAAAAGATAAAAATGGGTGCTTTTCCGGTCCTGAAGAATGGTGGGAAGAACACAGAAGCCACTTCAGAAGGATGGCAAATGAATTATTTGTAACTCCACCCTAAAGAAACCAAATAAATTTTAAGTAAAGGAGAAAGGGCACCCCAACATCTTCCCTGGGTATCCGGGGGGGGGGGGGAGTGGATCTTATTTTTCAAGAGAACTCATCAGAACCATCCGGTCGAGTTAGCAAGCATGTCAGTTTAGTGAGGAGGGAAAGGATGGCACATCCCTTTACCTATAGGACACACACACACACATACACACACACAATTCTCCCACGCTGGTTTCCCTGCAAAGATAGGAAGAAGGGAAAAACAAAGCGAACCATCCATCCCAAACAGGAGGATTTATCGCAAGGCCACTTTTCTTTTCACCTCAAAGGAAGCTTGGTGCACAAACTCCTCTCCACTCGGAAAGATACTCTGAGTGAAATCTTCAGATTTACCAAAAAAAAAAAAAAAAAAAAGGAGAGACGAATTTAGCGCAATAGATTTACAGTTCCAAGGGCTGCTGCTTGACCACCACCCCTCCGGGCAGAAGAACAGGTTCTTAAGACTTTGGAGAGAGGCATCCCTGCTCACCAGGACACGGGTAGTTGGATGCCCGGATCTGGTATGTGGGATTGGGGGAAAATGCATCAGGAAGATGCTGAGTTTTCTTGCCTGCCACATATCTGGTGTTAGGGATTCTTGGATACACCCAGAATCCTGGAGAACGCGGATACCTTGCTCTTTGCGCTCATGTGCCAGGCACTGAGGCAAAGAGTCTAGCAGGCAAGCAACCCCAATCCTTCACACCGGGGTATTCTGTTGGCGGGCACACGCAGCCGGGCAACACAGCCAGACACCAGAGAGAGCCTGGTGGCACACCCAAGGAAACAAGCTTACGAATCGCACGGTCGTGTTTTTTTATAAAGTCCACCCCACTCATCGGTCTGAATCAAAGGCAAACTTTCCCCAGGCTTCGCCGGGGTGGAAAACTCGCGCTTGCCTCCGATCCCCTGGAAGACTTTTTAGAGGATTTGTGTTGTTTCACACCACCAAAGCCTTTCGAACAGGGGTAGAATTCGAATCAGTCGTCATACCCCGAACCTAGCACCAGGTGACGCTCTAGACTCATTGTCTCGGTGTTTTGAGTGTGGGGCCTGTTTTTTTTTCCTCCCCTTCCCAGGGCTTCGTTATACCAACATATCACATACGTTGCACGGGCTTCCATCAATAACCTCCTGGGGTCATCAAGCCAAATTTATGACTGGCCAACACTGTCACGTGATTCTCTTTAAACATCCCATATTTGGGCAGCGCACATAGAATAAAGAAAAGAAGAATCCCCACCTATAAATTCTGCACTTTGGAGAACAAAAAACCCTGAACTTCAAAAGGGCCACAAATCAAGTCTAATCAAAGGGGTGTAAGAGAGAGGGAGAGAGAGAGAGAGAGCGCGGGAGGGAGGGAGAGAGAGAAAGAGAGAGAGAGAGAGAGAGAGAAGCTGGGTGGGGGGGAAATATAATTCCTGACATGAGTTCCTACGTAGCCAATTCCTTCTATAAGCAAAATCAAAATGTTCCTGCGTATTCCATGCAAAGTTATGGGAATTATGGATCACTGCCTGAGGTTCAGCCCTCCAGGTGCTGCTATACTGGGCTGGATCTGAGCATTACATTCCCTTCAACTGGGGCTTCCAACTCTCTGAACGGTGTGGACGTGTCTTCAACCCCCAGATCTAACCCTGACCGGCCTTCCTGTACTGTCATGGGATCTTCAGGGCACACTTTAGGCAGAGACGACCAGGCTCCTCTAAACCCAGGAATTTACAGTCAGAAGGCTGGTGGCACCAACAACCCCACGCCGTTGGAAGATAGATCTAAAACCAGTGGGGAAATCAAGAGTGAACCGGTGCAAGCAGCCCAGCCCAGCGGCCAGCCTGTTCAGCAGTCGCCGCAGCAGCCACCACAAATCTATCCGTGGATGACCAAACTACACATGAGCCACGGTAAACTTTCGCTTCTCGATTTTGTTTCACAGGGTTTGCCTTGGTTTTATAGGCCATACGGGGCAAATAACAAGGGGGGGAAAAACCGGGGTCGTAAATTTTACGACTAAGGCATCAATTGCTCGTAAAACTGTCCACTAAAAGGCTTAGAGGCTATATACGCCCAAATTTATGACGGCATAATTGGATCATAGAAACAAAACGGGTATAAAGGCAATATTCCATGAGGGGGGGCGAAAAGGAAGTAGGGAGGAAGGAAGATTTTTAAGTGGAAGAAATAACTTGAATTCGAACGCACACTTTTCTGGGGAAGAAAATGAGCTTGTGGTTATTTAGAGTTGTGTCTCCCCCCCCCCCCCAAGAACCTTCTGCACGTCCCATAAGCCACGACTTTCTCTTCTTCCGAAGGAAAGACCTCACTGAATTTAATTCCGACACTTTAGCTCCACTTTCTCGGGTTTTAAACGGTGATCCTGGCTTGCTTGAGACGGAATCCAAAGCTTTGGTTAAAGTATGGGCAATCGGGACCCTCGATTTACCAGTAAATATAATCCATGTTATGGGGGAGAGCCAACCAAACCTCCTATCCCACCCACCCACCCACCCCGTCCCCTTCCTCTTGCTTCCTTTAAGCACATTTGGTTTCTCCCTTCCTTGGCATTGCCTGTCCTGCTTAACGTGACTCTTTCCCACCCCTCGTCCTCATCCGGTATCTTGTTCTTTTCCAGAAGCCGATGGCAAACGTTCTAGGACCAGCTACACTCGCTATCAGACTCTGGAGCTAGAAAAAGAATTCCACTTTAACCGCTATCTCACCCGTCGGAGGCGCATAGAGATCGCCAACAACCTGTGTTTGAATGAGAGGCAGATCAAAATCTGGTTTCAAAATCGGAGGATGAAATGGAAGAAAGATTCCAAACTGAAAAGCAAGGAGTCTGTCTAGGTAGAAGGTCGGGGGTGGGGTGGGGCGGGGAAGTCAGCAGCACGTCTGGATGAGAGCCGTTGTTGTACCTTGAGAAAAAACTTTTTTTTCTTTGGGAGATGGGAAAAAAGGAAGGGCGGAGGGGAGGGTGGCAGCCTGGGACAGACTACATACCCTTGCAAATCTGGCAGACAAAGGCGTCCTCTGATTAGTATGCAAACAGACCGGGTCTTTAGCTTCCAACAATAATTCAGGGTGAAGTCTTCTGGAGTTGCCACCGGCCCCTTGCTCTCTAACCTGGGTCCCGCTGATCTAGGAAGGAAACGCCTTGCTCCCTCTCAAAGTTCGCCCTCCAGTCTACTAGGGGCGACTTTTCCCTAAGTGCTAACCTAAGCAAGGACACCTTTTAGAAAAAAAATAAAAATAAAAATAAAGGGAAGCTCAAGTTATGCATAAGAGGGGTGAGTGCGACCGTCGCTATTTTTTTTCTCCCCCCCCCCCCTTCCCCAAATTTCCCGGCCTCGGCTTCTATCCATTGCAAGTCTTGGAAAGTTTCTGTTGAAATGCCTACTAATACTTTGCGTCCAAGTCGGATTTTGCGGCCGAAGCGACCACACGCGATATGAGAGCACTTCTTCGCGGTTCCAATCCTACCGCCGCCGGCCGAGGGGCGCCGCCTCCCGAGTAAACTTGCCTCCCTAGGATCGGGCAAGCGCGAGCTAGTGGTCTCGAGACAATATTGACGTCTCGCGCGCGCGTGGAATAAAAAATTTGCCCCGTGAAGTCGTTTCCTAAGATGCTCTTAACCGGGAAGTGGGGGGGAGGGGGCTGGGAAATCTGTTTGCTCTAGGATGTGTTTGTTCAGTGCTGGGGATGTTTTCTGTAATCATCTTATTCCCTCCCCATTTACTTATTTTTGTATTATTGGCCTATGAAAGAAAGTGAAACGGACTAAGAGCAACACTGTTTCCGCATCTCTCCTGGGAGATCCTTGTGCAAAATAGTAAAGTACTGTGGAGGAATGGAATGAGGGGATTGGTGGGAAAGAGTGTGAATTCACTTGGCTTAAATATTCCCGTGTATTTATTTGTTGTGTAATTAATGTAGTATGTACATATATATACAATCCTTATCCAAATTACACTTTGTTTACATATAGTCAATTTAAATTTTAGTCTCTTTTCCCTTTCCTTCTCTCCCTATTGTTGTAATACCTATAGTATATTTATTGATTGTAATACCATATGTGAAAGCCCGTGGAATGAGTGAATGGAATGAATGAATAGATGAATATTCATAGTTACGTATCTTCATCAAAATAAACTGTAAATAATACTTCAACAATGAAAGGCCAAGTTTGGGGTGGGTGGAGATGAAGGAAATCATTAAACATTTTTTTCTTGAGCGCTGCCCAACACCAGATCTAATATTTTCTTAGTTTCCTTCATTCGATTTTTTTTAAAAATATTTTTTGTTATGGTATTCAGTGCACTCCATTTTCAGTTCATTGGGTCCCTGAGTTTTAGATTTAAAGGCTTGCTCAGATTCGTGCAAATTGAGACTTCTGCCCTAACAGCAAAAATGTAAATGTAATAGAAATCAGTTTAAGATCCAATTCAGATCCTAAAATAGGCTCTTATCTACTTCTAGCCATCATCATCATCATCATCATCATCATTATTGCAACAGAATAATTTGGGGTAAGATAAATTCAATTGCAGATGATCTATTCACTCGCATTCCTCATTGAAGGGAAAGTGTTTGCTCTTTTCTTGGATAGCCTGAGAATTTTTAACTTTTCCTATTTATGCAGCCTAGTTTGGTGTCTTCAAAAGTTGTCTGGATCGTTTCTCAGAGTTTTCTTTCCATTGCACCTTATAGCAACAGTCCAAACAAGATCACATTTCTAAAGAATTTGACCATAATGCTCCCCCCTCTCCAACTCAGTTGGAAGGAAATCTCCCTCTTTCCCCCTGCCCCACAGTTAACTTCCCATGGAGTTAGAGTGAAAGCTGTGCAGAAAGAAACTGGGCTATTGGTGACAATATCTGAACTTCTTGAGTGTGTGTGATTATTAAAAGGAGTCAAAATCAGAATGACAGGTTTTTACTTTATTCTCAAGAAACATGGGCTCAAAGGTAAAGAACAAAGGGGACACTTCTGTGTGCTGGGTTTAAGACAAAAGGTATCCGGAATATGCAATATGAAACTTGCATACATATATGTTCACATGCATCTATATTTTTGGTTTGTTTATTTGGTTTGCCTATTGGGGGTATTATTGGACCCATTTAGGTGGGAATTTGATTTCGACTGGAGTAGATGCAGGCCTCTGGAAGTGTGGGAGGCCGATCTCCGTGCATAGATGTTTCATGTGTATCTACATAGATCCATATATGTGTTTTATTGAATTGTATGTATCAATGTGAGTCTGGGGAATGCAATTGTCAAATTCTCTCTCAAACACACACAAGCCCACCCAAACTAGCGCTCATGCCTGGCATGTCTTTGGGGCTATTTACAGTAGAAATGCATGCTTGGGAATTCGTGGGAACGATCTCAGTAGCACAGTAAACCTTTGTACTGTTTTCCTCCACACCATCTCAAAGAAGGGAGCAATTTCCTGAACCTTGAAGCAAAAGTTACTCTTCAGGATGGTGGGAGCTTTTGAAGATGCTCCTAAAACCCATCGCTTTCTGTTTCTCACCTAAAAATGTCTGTTCTGTTCCTTCTAAGTTCATTGGTATTTTTAGCATTGTCTTTTCATTATTGACAAGATAAAATAATAATAATAAGGTGACTAAGGCAATGGCAACTGTTTTATTTGCAATTTTCTGTCTACCTGAAAGCCTCCCCCCCCCCTTTCCTCCGTTCTGGTTTTTATACTATTGGTAGCTTGATTTCATTTGGGTTTTCTGCCACTAACAGTTCAAATTTTGCAAGCATAGGTCAAAAATTTTGGGTTCCCCTTCCCCATTTCTTTCCTTTGTGATGCTAGATGGCCTTGTAAACGATCTAAAATTTTCAAACAGGAGCAGTTTTTTTAATATATTAAAAAAAATACATGCCTACAAGGGGGGGAGGGGAAGGAGAGAGAGAGTGTAGATGTTTGGAAAGCATAAACTCTGCTATGTAAATCTAAGGGGTGTTTATTAAGGCATTGGAGACATGTAGACATGTTTGGATAACTGTTCTCTAACCTTAAGCCAAGGTTTGCTGTTTTACATCTGTCTCATTTATTCTGGTTTGTCTTGACTTCCCTCCCCTTCAGCTCCACAAACCAAGGCACCTCCTTTTCATTTGGTCGGAAATGTGCCAAGGAATAACTGAACTTGACAAGTTAGGGTTAACAAAATCAGATGTACTTTTGTTTTATCGTAAGGAGAGTGGAGTGGGAGCGGTGGGGGGGGGGAGAGGGAGAATTTGCAAGCCCACAGCACCAACTCCAACTTTTCCATTACGGTAAGGCGAACCAGCCGGGAGATACACTGCCTTATGATTAATTATTCGTTTATTCAGCGAACAACGTGGGTCTATTTTGGCCACTTTCCTGTCTTTTTAAAAAGTAATTTTTCAGGCCTGATTAATATTTGGTGGTTTGGGCTTGTCGTTGACTTTTGCTGTGCAAGACCTCCTCCCTACCCACCCCGCTCCCCTCAATTTCTGCCCACTTTTCACAGCCCCTTTTTCCTAAAGAATTCTTGAAAAGCGGAGAAGGAAATGAAACATCGCTTACCTTTCATAGTCATCCATGTCAACACAGTGGGAACTTTTAAAAAGCCTCCAAACAAGAAAGGGAGAGTTGGGGGGGGGGGAGAAATGACAGACACCAAATTCCAAATCTGTGCCTGTGTGCGGGTGAGCTTTTGGGGGGGTGGGTGGGGAGTGGGAAGAGGTGAGAATAACAATAATAATCCGGGCTTCTTTTTTTCAGCCAAAGCTTTTACTTTCCCTGAGAACATTAGCAGAAATACCAATGGCTTCTGACTGAATTTAGCAGTTTAAAACTTTTGAAGGTTATTTATGTGGATTGCCCAAAGCGAAAGCCCTGAGTGGCTCACGCGGAGCACGTGATGTCATTAAACTAAGTTTTATGGTTTGGGGGAGCTGACATACCCACAATATATTTACATCATATATAATCTTAACTGTCTCCCATCGCAGCTGCTAGAGCTGTTTAAGTCTGGGACAGAGGGACCAAGGCAGTTAGTGCGATTACGACGTCTCGGGCTGCGGTTTGGGAAGGTACATCTTCCCAAATGGATCCCTGGCGAGACCCGTAAGTGCGCTGTTCTCTCTCTCTCTCTCTCTCTCTCTCTCTCTCTCTCTCTCTCTCTCTCTCTCTCTCTCTCTCTCTCTCTCTCTCTCTCTCTCTCTCTCTCTCTCTCTCCCTCTCTCTCCCCCTCTCCCTCTCCCTCTCTCTTTCTCTCTCTGTCTCTCTCTCTCCCCCCCCTCCCTCCCTTCCCTGCGCCTCTGCTTCCCCTTCAAAGTCTCCCTGCTTCTCTCACATGGGGCGTCGAGCCGTGGTGACTGCGGTAGGGTAGGAGCTGTTTTTCCGGGAATGGAAAGATTTCCACCCACACCTTTTTCTCCCGAGGGCTGGGAAGCTGGAAGCGCTGGTTTTTCTCTAGCTCTCTTTCCCCCGAGGAGAAGGCTTTGACAGGGTTGTCCGACTGCGGGGAACTAGACTTTTGGTCTCTGTCCTACCTTACACACCCCTCCTCCAGCCTCCCGCTCCATTTACCTCCTTGGGTCTAAGTGGAAATTAAGTTAAGGCCCTAAAGCTTGTTCCAGTGATTCAGCAGAGGTTATTCCCCTCTCCTTCTTTCTCAGTTGCTTCCTCTGCCACTTGGTTGTTGAGGATGGAGGGAAATGGGAGTCAGAAAGGTTTCTTCCAAAGAGAAACTCAGTTAAGAAGTTTTGAGTCCTGGTTTGGATCATGGAGGAGGGGGATGAAGAGGAAGAAGAGGAAGAGGAAGAAGGAAAAGAAGGAGAAAGAGAGAGAGAGAGAGAGAGAGAGAGAAGGTATAGTGCATCAGCCTTGAAATTGGGTTCATACAGGGCAGTCCTGCTCTTCCCAGAGAGGTTGTCAGGTGGAAACACCTCAGAAAGGCTGGAGGTAGGCCAAAAATACCACATCTTTGTGGTCAGGAAAGGAGGAGATTAAAAAAAAAACCACCATATTTCTAGAAGTTGTGTGACAGTCCCTTTGTTTGTGTTGCTTAAGTCAGTTTTCTTCTGCTTGCTTCTCTTTTGCCTCCAACACACATCATTGCCTCTTGCTTTGCCAGAGCCAGTTAAGCTGGGCAGAGCTTTCCCACGGATGTCATGGCTGAAGGCCGCTCCCTGGCCACCTTGGTTCCCAGGAACTTTAATTGATGGTAAATGAGCTAGGTTAGAAGATCTGGCCTTTGCACACTACAAACAAGAGACCTCCTTTGCACCCTAAGTGTGGACTCTGGCAAACAATTTGCAACAAGACTTTCTCTAGGTACTAAGTGTGCTATGCAACATGCTTACTCCCTTTTCCTTTTCCTATTACCTTATGCCCTAATCCAAGTTACCTAGAAAGTAGGCTAATGAACCAGAAATGCTTGTCATAAATCAGGTTTAGGGCAACCCTAGAAAAGCCTAATTTGCTCCTAGGTAAATTTTAAGACAGCACCTTTCTTCTCCCTTTAGGATTTCCCTCCATACTGTCCCAATCCTCCTCCTCCTATTATGGATCAGTGCCTTTCCCAGAATTTCCCACAAATTTAGCAAATCAAGACTGGGGATGCATCTGTACATATAATGGCTGTATATGGACCCTATACACACACAGGTCTTAACAGTTGTTGGGATGACAATCATGGATAATTCACCTAAACCAGACAAAGAGAATGGGAGTAGATCCAGAGACTCCTATCATCTTAGCTAGAAATTGGATGACAACCAGCTCATGTTGATGTCAACTTGTTTTTCTTATACCTGTGTTTTAAATTCAGAAAAAAAAGGAGCCTAGGACTTTCTCATCCAAAAGCCTTCTTTCCTAAACCCTACCCAGTTAGCTAGCACAGGATTAGCGTTTTAAAGGCATGCATGATGGAAGGCCTACATCTAGTGTTTTACCATTTTGTTTTGGTTTTTTTCATACATTGCATTGGCTGAGTGTCAATGAATGGAAACAACTATCTCAACAATAGTGCAGAAGGTATCCTTTATTTCCCCAAGAGCAAGCAACGGTGAAATTGTCCAGGGAAAGTTGAGACAATGGGTTGCAAAATAGGGCATCTACAAGAGATAAAAAAAAGTGCTATCTTAACACGAAGGGAAGTGAATATATTTGATTGGAGCTTGCCAAAAAAGGAGAAAACCAAATCGCTTCCCACTTTCTGTAAGAGATGGGATGCTCACAATAGTCTGCACTGGAAAATATTGAAAGTCATCACCTCCCACTCCGCCTCCGCTGCCTTCCCACAAGCCCTTCAATAGTCAACAGCTCTTCTACACACAGGAGCATATGGGAGTTAATCAACAAAGGATATAATTCCTCTTCCCTCTTCCTCTTTTTTCTACTTTTGTTTGAAAACAACACAAGCTGCTGTTGTGTCTCTGATGGAGGGGAACATCCCTTCGTGGATATTATCTCCTTCCTCATGACTCTCTCTTGCCATAGGACAATATACAAATCAAATGACACTTAAATAGGTTTCCAACAGGCTGAGACAGAAGCTTGTGCTCAGAAGAACATTTAGATCTGCTACAGGCCTATGTGTAGCCTTCTGCATAAAGATTAGGACATGGGATTTTAAGGGAATAGATCCTGTTTTCTAGAGGTGGGCCAAACTGTCCTTTTCTGACTTAAGCCTCTCAGAGCCCTTTCTTAAAGGACCAGGTTCTGTGACAGATGTGTTTCCATTCTTGATGGTTCTTCTAACCAGACTTCATCCTTACCTAGTTCTCCACTGATGCATGGATGCATATCACCCTTTCGCTGGAGAAATGGGAGTCTGTAGCCTAATACATCTCGAGGCACCCAAAATAGCTCTGTACAATTATTTATCCATTCTGCTCCTCACTTTCAGGGTTGGTTGTTTGCTTCCTGTCTAAATAGCTTCCTTGGAAAGAGTCATAAGAGGGAAATTAATGTAATTGTCCATAGGAATACATACATTGCTTAATTCCAATACCCTCCTGCCATTGGCAGTCCTCTTAAACCTGAATGCCATTACATAGTTTGAGATATACCTAATCCCAGGTCTTCCATTACAAGTATTCTCTTAGAAAGAATATGGAAAAAGCCCCCTCCATATTAGGGGTTTCTGGCTCACTGTCTGTATTCCAGCAGAAGATTGCAAATTTCAGTAGGCTTCTATAACAAGCATGAAGACTTGTGGAAATTAGTAAAATGGAGTTCTGAGAAAACATATTGGATTGGGTTGCCCAAATGCTGTAAAGCCACTCTATACATTCAAAACGTTATGGTCTGGGCTAATAGTAAATTAATAGTAATGTGTTCAAGCGGCGCCATACTCCAGACAAAGTACTGGCAGTGGTAGCAGCAGCATCTCCCTCCTTCCCCACCCACACCATCTTCTTTTTCTGCCTAGCCCCTTCCTCATCTTCTTCCTCCTCCTCTCTCTCCCTCCCCTCTCTCACATACACTCACACATATGCAAACAATTTGGCCCTGACACCAACCCAATTCCACCTGAAGACTTTCTCCCTTCTTTACATGCACACAGCTCTCCCCAAAGCTTACTTTGCATTCCTGCTTCTACTGGCTTTGAATTGCAGTGGTTAGAGCCAGAGCCAGAAGTCCCTGGAGGACACTTAGGTTTCAGCCCTGAAGAGGCTTACACCTATTTGGGGATAGACACCCGGGTACCAGAATGCAAAAATGTAGTTGGCTGCACATAAAGATTTTCTAAAGTGGCCAAAGGGTTTATGATTATACCATATATTTGACAAAGTTGAAGACTGAGGACATTCAATGTCTACAGAAGAAAAAAGAGGAAGAAACACCCACCCATAAAGAAAAATATTATGAAAGAATCTCTCAAGAACACAACAAAGGCAACAATAGTCACACACACACCCATATTATATCCTATGTGTGTCTGCATCTTTATCACTATAGACATGCATATGAATAAACATGCACAACATGTATGTTTGGCAAACTGCATTCAATTGCATTCAGACATCATTCAATCAGGCTTATAGTAGGGGCACTGGCTTTCACCCCTTTGGTTTATTAAGGGCTGCAACTACTAAAATTTCATAAGCCATTTCCCCAGCACACAAAAAGCTCCCATATAGAGATCTGTTTTCAGCACCATTGCAGTACCAGTTCAACTAAACCAATCCGGATTTCTGAACACAATCTGAATTTACTTTAAAGGGGCCTCCATAGCTTCAAAGAGGAAAAAAGAAAGACAGGCTAGTCCTCTCTTTCAAGAATCTGGGATGGTACCTCTCATCCTCTCCAGTACTTTGTGCTTATTGGACAGTCAACATAAGCTACACTCCCCCACAATCCCTGTGGGAGCTGCCTAGTGGAGCTGTGCAAGTTTAATCCTTTAGGTAAGGAAAGAGGAGGAAGTCCTAGTGGTGCTTTCTCAAAAGACCACTGGACTTTGTTTTTCCTTGAAGACATTTCACTCTTCATTCAAAATGAATGGAATGCGCTTCTTGGATGAAGCGCGAAACATCTTCAAGGAAAAACAAAGTCCAGTGGCCTTTTGAGAAAGCACCTTTGGGACAACCATGGCCTGGATGACTGAGAATCTCCATAGAGGAGGAAGGTCATCAGATATCCATTGCCTTCCAAGCCTAAAGTAACATTCCCCCTAGCAGCAGAATCACAGACTCCTTTAAAAAAAATCAAAATTTTAGTCTGTACACAATTATAACATCTGTCTCATAGGAACTCCTTGAAAATAACAAGAGCCAATAAAGAACTGACCCAATCTTTCAAACACATGGAGTGAAAGACCCACAGTGCTTCTCCTGTCTATTTTGCACTGGAGCAGAGAAGCTCTGGCATTGCCCTGGAACTCTGAAAGAGGTGGCAACTGAACTAATATCTGAGGGGTTGAATAATTGGGATCTCTTCTCTAAATACAAAATAACCCCAGGATCCTGAACACTAAGATCCATCTCTGTGGAACAATCATCCTACTCTTGGGTGTCATCTCAGTCTCAAAATGGATTTTTCTAAAGCAACACATATCTGGTCAAGTTCACACAGGAGAGAAAAGACACGGACCTTTTCCACTTGATAGAAAGATTGGGATGGGTAAAGAGGAGATAGAGTGGGTGAGAGAAGGAATCATGGCTCTGACCTAGCATGACTCAGAGGTTTTACCCTTGTTTATCTGCTGGTGGCTTTGGAGATGCATCGGCCTGGGGCACTTCCTTGAGAAGAAACTCTGAATCCAAGAAACCGAAGATGGTACAATCAAGTTTGGATTCTCATTTGAATTTTGGGTAAGACGGGTGGATTCCCGAAAGTTTATTTTTAGACTTTTCGTAGCATGAACCTGTGTGACCAGGTCCTTCTACAGCCCTATAACAATAGACCTTTCAGTACCAGAGGATGTTCAGCAGGACCCTGACTTTTAGTCTGCTGATCCTTGCTTGGAAACACGGTAATGGAGCAGAAGGATGGGATTTGATTAAGGCAATATTCAAAGCAGGCATTTTCTGGTTTGTTGACATCCAACTGTTATTTTCCCCCGTCTTCCTGAAAATTTGGGAATTTCATTCCAAAGCATATGTGCTGGAAAACTCCAGTTTAGGATACGATAGACAGTAGAGAGGGAGGTAGATAATTCCCTTTGATATGTATAATCAGAAGTTTCCCCTTGGGATTCCAATTCATATCACTTTCTGCTTCAGTATGTGCAGGTCTTTGCCAAAGCAGAGGGATGAAAAGAGGGCAAAAAGTTTATTCTCTAAGGCAGTATTTTTCAATCTTAGCAACTTGAAGGCATGTGGACTTCAACTCCCATAATTCCCCAGTCAGTATGCTAGTGAAGAATTCTGGGAGTTGAAGTCCACATATTTTAAAGTTGCCAAGGTTGAGAAACACTCTTCCAAAGTGTTATGAGTCTAAGAAGTGCTGAGTCATCTGCTCCCACCCTTTCTTTTTTCTTTCTTGAAGGTTCTCCTTTATTTAGCAAGTTGTGTCCTGCCTTTATTTTTATAAATAGCTCAAGGCACTGGATGTATTGAACCTAGTACATCTTCCTCCTTCTATTTTCCCTACAATGACCCTCTGAGGTGAGTTGGACTGAGAGAGTTGTTGGCCCAAAGTCACCCAGTCAGCTTTCATGCATGGGACACAACTAGAACTCACTGTCCCAGTTTCTAGCTTGGTGCTTTAACCACTAGACAAAAACTGTCTCTCTTTCTAATCTTTCTACTTACTGAAAGATAGAAAGGGGAGTAGAAGACTTGTGCCTCTTGGTGAATTGCAGAACGACAGACTTGGAAGGGACCTTGGAGGTCTTCTAGTCCAACCCCCTGCTCAAGAAGGAGATCCTATATCATTCCTGACAATTGGCTGTCCAGTCTCTTCTTAAAACCTCCAGTGATTCCAAGATGACGAGGAGATTGGTTGCAATAGGATCACAGGATCCATTCTCCTTCCTTCAGGAGAGAAATCTGGAAGGCATCAGGCAAGGATGTTTGTCCAAGCCAGGCAGAGGAAAGCAAATTGAGATCAAAACAAGAGATGTGGAGTTGTCAGAAGACTGCCATTTTACCCTCCCCTCTTTCTCCTTCTTTTTCTTTCAATGCCATCACTCCCTCTAATAATTCAGCCAGACTTCATTAATCCCTTACTTAGCTCAATGTGTTGTTTTGCTCAGAACGTGGTATATCTGGGGGAGCTTTCTCTTAAAAAACAAACAAACCGTAAATATAATTTCTACCACAGGTAGAGAGAATAGATTACAAGGCTTAATCTTCTGAGCTTTTATTTGGAAATATTCATCATCCATGGATATCCACCTTAAGATGATTATTATTTTAGTGATTTGAATAAAGATTGGACTCCATAAAAAATGATCTGTTTTTAAAACAATCACTTCGCCTTGGTATTACATGCATTATAGGAAGAGAAACGTGGCTGACAGAATAGCCGTTTCCCATATTGCCAAGCCCCAAATGCTTTCTTTTTTTAAAAAAAATGAGTCAGGGATCAATTTATCTGTCTGCCTATTATAAGCATCAACTGATATCTCTGTCGTTTTTTTTTTCAAGGAAGAAATCTGGGAGTTGGAATGTGAAACCAAACTTTTGTTTATATTACTATAAGCACACACACTGTATCCTGTTAGCTTCAGCCTTGTAATGTCTTAAGCAGTGGGGTACATTGCAGGCATTTTGCACACTTACTTGTAGAACTGCACCCTCCCGCAGCAAGTTGCTTCCTAAACTGTAAGGTGATCTCATTGAATAGAATTACTCTGCAGAAAAAAAAAAGCAGGGAAAAGAGCAAACAGAAAGCCAACCGCATGCCCCTTTCATTTGTCCACCCAACCATACGCTCTATTTGATGTGCTTTGCCAGGAAGTAAGAGGAGAAGGAAATTAGCCAAGCAAGGAAGGTGCTTGGAAATAAATTGTTGGGTGTCCCTTTGGAGAGAGAAGCAAAATTCTCTTGCATCCACATAGAGTCTGCTTTTATTCTGTAGACCCCGAAGGACAGGAAGGCAGAAAGGAGAAGTTATTTCTCAGGGCAGCTGGATTTCCGATAGGCCCTTGTTTCACAAGCAGGTGGGAGCCAAGGTTCTGATGCTGTATGGGTTTTGGTGTATTGGGCGTTAGTTTTAAGACTTGCGATTCTCTCGTTGCCAGCAGATCTTGTGCAAATATTTTGGGTGGAACAACGTTGTTTGATTATTTCCAATCTCTGATTGGGCCTGAATAAGTGAATCCAAAAAATCCTCACGTCACCTCATGTCCCCTTCTTTAGTTCCTTGGGGAATGTATTTTTAGCCATTAAAATAATTTTTGTGCTCCCTTTTAAATGTTGAGATTTCTCCAAAGGTATGCTAGGGTTTATCAGTATCTCTCCCCCCACACTCCTGCCATGCTTTAAAAATTAATCTTATGGCATAGAAATGTGAACTCCGTGCGGAATTTATTTGCTCCAGTTCTGATTTTCTCAAAATTTGTATATTTCGATCTTTCTCTCCCTCCCTCCCGCCCTCCCTCCCTCCCTCCCTGTGTCTGTTTGTTTCTCTCTGTGTGTATATGTTTGTTTAATAGAGGAAGGAGATGTTGAAGATATTATATTTTGCCTCTCCTTATTTTAAAAAGAGAGAAAGCAAAAACAACAACAACATCTATACCAATGTCAGGGATTGACTGCTTTGTTGCTTATATTGATTTATAATTTGATCCAGAAAGAGCTCCGCTATCAAATGGCGTTTCTATTCGGTTAAGAATTGAATTCCTAGTTATCGATTGTGGGGGGGGGGGGGCGTTTGCTGGCCTTGCCATTTTTGCCTTTCCTGCCAGTGATACCCATAAATCCCGCTTCAAGCCGTTCCCTGTCATGGTGGCAAATGTCGTGTTCTGTGGCTGTTATTGTTGGGTTACTTCGATTTCAGAGTGTGAATTCATTTCTTTGCAAATATAATCCATACCCCAATAGCCCCATTCAATAAGCAGAGGACAATAGTCATATTTTAGGGGGGAAAAGGAAAGAAAAGAAGGCAGGCTGACAGAGGGAAGCTCTTAAAACTTATTTGTCCACCCAACCATACGCCTATCTAATATCCGGGCCTGATTTTTTTTTTTTTGAAGCCTAGAAAATGGAAAAGAGTAATTTCAGGAGGCAAAAACTAACAACCAATATCCAGCTCATTACACTCTTCTTCTGCAGAGTCTGTCATGCTTAGCCATCCCTTTATATCTGCAATCCATTGCACAACACCATGTGCTGCCTCTCTATCTACTTGTGCATTATTACCAAACATGAAAATATACAAGGCAGTACGTTCCTATCTGCCATGTTTGGAAGAGTTCAGGTTTCTTCTTACCAGAAAATGGCATGTGGTGGAGAAAGGAAGAGAGGGAGAAAATACATACATACAACACTGTTTCCCTTCCTGTTCCCATTCTGGCGCAAGGCAGGATTATAGCTGGTTTGAATGTATAATATAAACAAGTCGCGGTAACATGAATGGCTGTTTATGCACAATTGTAGGGAGATTCCTGAAGTCTGTTAAGCAGCATGCCTGTGGGAAAAGAGGAAAGGAAAGGAAAGAAGGGAAGGGAAGGAGGGAAGGAAAATAATCCGTAAAGCTTTATTTTAAAGGCAGAAGACTTTCTCTCAGCATTGTGAGCCCCCACCCCACCCCATACCTCCTGCCCCCCCTCCACCAGGTGGCTTATAACAATATATCCACTCTCTGCTCCTTTGGAAAAGAATGGGAGGCTATTGTAGGCTTTTATTACGGAGACTCTCACAGTCAGGAGAAAAGGGAGGGGAATGGGGGGGGGCGAGTGTCGTAAACGCAGGCAGGTGTCCAGTTTGATCTGTCTAATCACAGGAAGCGGCTTGGGGGGGGCTGCCTGGCTGTCTTCGGGCTGTAAATACCACCGGTCTGTCGGCTCTTTGCTTTCTCTTCTTTCTCAGAGGTGCCTGTGAAAAGATAAAACAAGCACACACACAAAAGGGGGAGGCGGAGCGGGGAGGGAGGCTCAAGACAACTGCGCCTGTGTGTGTGTGTGTGTGTGTGTGTGTGTGTGTGTTCGTGTTGTAGGAAGGGAGCAGTAATCCCGCGTGGAGGATTGGAGCTAGTTGACCCCGGTCCCAAGGAAGAGCCCCATCTCCCCCGTTTGAGAGGAGTTGCTTGCCGCCGTTTCAGGAGCCCCGATCAGCGCTGGCCGCTCCCTCCTAAAAGAGGGATCCTTCAAGGATCCGCTGGAGAGCAAGGAGGCCGGGCGAGAGGCTGCGGGCGGGAGCTGAGGCTTCTTCCAAGAGAGGAGGCGCCGTTTGCAGGCCTGCCAAGGAGGCTCCGGGCGCCTTAAGAGGCGAGCAGGGCCTCCTCCTTCCCCACCTCCCGTTTCTCTGCCGGGAGTTTGAAGGCCAGCATTCCTGCAAGGACTGCGAGGAACTGAAATCCAGAGGGATCCTCGGAAGAGGAGGCCACCTTCCTCCTGGAGCCTAACGCTCTTGAAACGTGCAGTGAAATAATCCCATTCGGATCTCTCCAAGAGAGGAATCGCCCCTTTGTGTCAGAAACACAAACACCCGCGCAAACCAGAGCGTCGGCGCCTCCGAGCTATTAACAATTGAAATTATGATGGTCGAAAGGAGGACAGAGAATCTCTCTCTATCTATCAAAAGTCAAACAATGGAGGGGTGGGGTGGAGAGCGAACTGCAGCTCGTGTTCAGCGTGGGAGACAAGGGCCATTCTCGATTTATAGATAAAATGTATTTATTTATAAATAGATAAATGCCATCTATTCATCTAATCCCTCCCTCTCTCTCTCTCTCTCTCTCTCTCTCTCCACATCTATCTATCTATCTATCTATCTATCTATCTATCTATCTATCTATCTATCTATCTATCTATCTATCTATCTACCTACATACCGATCATATCTACCTCTGTCTGTCCGTCCGTCCGTCCGTCCGTCCATCCATCCATCCATCCATCCATCCATCCATCCATCCATCCAACTAACCAACCAACACAGTTTCACAGAGGCAAGTGGAACTGACCATATTTGTAGTGCATGAAAAACTTCTGGTGGCCTCTAAGTATATGACAGAAGGAAACTCAATAGGTGTTTCCAGAAAGGAGGGGGGAAGGGGGGGCAAGGGGCTGTATTGCTGGTTCTTCCTGTCCCCGAGGAGACCTACCATGGTCAAGAGATGGAAATGTATTTTCCGAAGTACCTTGTAGTTGCAAGGTACTTCGGAAAATACAAGCACACACAATTGGTGTGGCTTTGTGACGTGCTGACTGTTGAAATGAATCTGTAATATTGCTGTGGACAAATTGGGAAGGGGTCTGTGATTATGCATGGAGTTACATATATAAACAGAGAAATTGGGACTGAATAATCCCATCTCTGAAACTGGATTTCACACGCCACAGAATGAAGGATTAGGATGAAAGCGACAGAGAAAAGGATTGGCCTCATCAGTCTCTTCTGTAGCCCTTCCATATAACTATTTCTTCTCACTCTAACCCTAACAGTTCCCCATTATTGACTCTAAAGAGGAGTGTTTCCATAGGTTCATTTTCCCAAAGTTTTCCAGCTCGGTCTTTAGGGGATATGATCCCACCAGACAAATTTCCTTTCTATCCCTCAATAAAGGGATTATCTTTCTTTCTCCCCTCTCTTCTCTTTAAAAATCTGTCTCCAGTTGATGCATCAGAGCACCATTCCTGAAATGTTTCTTGTCCAGCATCACAGCTCCTTTGGCTTCTGCAGGCTTGACTAATGGCAGTTGCAATTGGCAAAACCTGCAGAATTATAACTGCTAAGCTCAGATGGGAGATAATATAGACCTTTCTACATTTATTTAACAATAAACCCACCCACCCCAACCACCACATCAGCTCAACTTTCTGTTAAGTTCCGCCTGCTGCACTGTACTTACTGTTTACAGCTTTCCCTGAATCACAGGAACTAATAAACGTTTTATTAAAAGGTTTTGATGGATTCACCATTGGGATTAACTAAGATAATAGTTTATTACACTGTGAAAAATTAAACTGAGTACCCTAGTGGGGAAAAATGTTACAAATAACAAAGCTCTTCCTTAAGCATAGTGCACTGTGGTTCTCAGACTCTAGATACAAGTCACTGGATTTTTTTTAATGGATTCCCATTCCCATGTTAGATTAAGAGGCAATTATAATAATTTTCCTAGGCAGGTCCGTCCGTCTGTCCATCCATCCATCCATCCATCCATCCATCCATCCATCCATCTATCATTATCTATTTATCATTGTCTATCTGTCTGTCTGTCTTCCATCCATCCCCATGTATTTATTTCTCTTCCTTTGTGATTTTTTTAAATGGGGGGAAGTGAGAGGAAAGCACCCATCTGACCACAAATTCAAATTAAGTAGGAAGAATGCAAGACGAGCATTCTCTATAGAAGAGCGCAAAGGTTAATGGTGCTAAAAGGATCCTAGTGATCTTTTTACAAATGGAACGACTCTCTTTCTTGCACAATATCATTCAAATATCGGTCTGCTAGGTAAGGGATGATTCCCCTACCCAGAAGAGCAGCCTGATTCTTCTCAAGTCTTCACATTTACACATTTCCCCCTCACCCAAATCTGAGGTGGGCTAGGGAAAAATTTACATATGCCTGCATCACAACCTCTCAGCTTTTTGTTAATGCTGTTATTTGCTGTTGATGGAAATAAGGTTTATTCACAAAATCCACACAAGTATGATTACAGCGGGTATATCACCTGTATATTACCTCCTTTAAATTTCTGATTCTTTGTAATGTGTGTATATTTGCAGAGGGAAAAGTAGAAACACAAGTGTGAGTGTGTTCTTGCATCTATAATGGTATCTATACATATTTTTCATTGGCATATAATATGCTTACACATGCCATCATAGAAAGCAATACATGCCACATCGCTATGTATTGCTTTGAATGCAGAAATAGACTTTTCAGATAAAAGGAGTTTTCATTTAAAGAATCCAAATGATCTGTTTGTTTATTTCATTTACGGCATAGCATTCCAAACCCTCAGTAGCAGAAGAGAAGGTGGAAGACTGATTATGCATCTATTTAAACATGTGTTCTTTCCTTGAGGGAAAGGTATAGCACAGTTTATTTCTTGTCTTATCCCTGTGTGGCGTAGCTCATCATTGCTAGCTCTCTTACACTACTCTGAATATTTTTGGTGGCTGTTTAGTTCCTATCATTTCAGCCTATCTTTGATCTGAAGGCATTTAGCCTACAATTCGCTTTCCTGGAAGTATTCTCTTTTAACTCTGAAGGTCTTATTTCTAAATAGAAATGGAAACAATGGCCTGCAAGATTACTCTATGCTCCATAGACATATCTGATGGGATGTGTAGTATAAACCTATATATTAGCCCTATTGAATGTTATACTATATTTTAAATCCAGATATTCAATCTGGTGCCCACTGCTGTTTTGGACTAAAACTCCCAGATTCTGCAGCCAACGTAACCAACATTCAAGGTTTATGGGAGCAACTATTCAGGTCATCTAAAAAGCACTAGTTAGTCTATTCTCAATCGAAATAACCAAGGAAGCAAACTATCACCCCTTTGCTTATTGTAGACATTTCTGTTCTTAGAAGATAATGTTTGTATTAGAAGTTCAATTCTTCTGAGAGAGTCAGAAGTAGAGCAAAGTAATTAAAAGGAGAACAGAGACCATTGCAAAAGTGACTGCATATTCCAGACAGAAAAATCCAACAATGCCAGAATCTGGGAGCAATAAATGCTATGAAATGACCATAGATAATCCAGAACCTGGAGATTATCCTTTGGGAGTGTCAATCCTTGCCTAGAGGATTGCAACAGCCAGTGACACTGTGAGCAAACTATTTTGTATCAAATGCCTTGGAAAGGTCTTTCATATTAATTGCCAATGCCATCACCTAAAGTGGAACAAGTGTATCCCTACAAACAAATATAATTGTGGTTGCAAGATGAAGCAGAACAGGATGTACATGTAAATGTGTCTCCATACATATGAACCGGGCCCTATACTGAGGGATTGGTGGTGCTCTCTGAGCTTGGTTTCCTTGCAGATGTTTCATTTGCCAAACTAGGTAACACCACCAGTGCTACCTAGCTTGGGTAATGAAAGATCGGCAAGAAATCAACCAAGTTCAGAGAGCACCAAGGACTCCTCATTTCAACCCTGAGCTACAAATATTCTCCTTTATTGGGACCTTATATTTTATTTCCCTGCAGTCCCAACCTCTGGTGGGAACAAGCTATTTCTCTCCTTTGCTCTTATTGTGATCACACCCAACCATTTGCACCATTATTAGTTCATTGACTGCTAGCGCCTGGGTGGTTTCCTTTAAGGGGGCAAACTTTTGGATTTACCAGAAAGAAGAGACAGGGCTAACCTCTGGACTATTAAACCAGGTTCTTCCATCTTACCCCCCCCCCTCCAAATGACAAAAGATGTTCTGAGTAATGATGAACTAATTTATTCAGCAAGCTTTCCACTGTGGTCAAGGCAGAAAAAGCAATCCAAAATAGATCTTTGTTTTTAAAGGAATGCTAGTTTATTTCAGATACTTATTAGACAACCCCAAAGTTCTCCCTCCCTCCCCCCTCTGTGTGTGTGTGTGTGTGTGTGTATCTTTCCCAAGAGCCCTTTGTTGTTGTAGGCCTCTCTGAAAATTCTGCCACAGGGTGATAAGATAGGCATCAAAGGTATTTATGGGGAGAAACCTCTGTGCTTTTCCCCAGCAAGATTTTGGAGTCTTTATCTCAGCACTTAAAAAAAAAAAGAAGGAAAGGAAAGACAGAATATTACCAAGTTTTCATTCTCCAATTATCACTAGTCCAAACATTAGCAACTACCAATGATGGATCGGCAGAGTTGGAAAAGAAAGCGAATATATTTTCACCTTTCCAAGGGCCAAATATTTCCAAGCCAAGTCACAGAGAATTTTCAGCAAAAGGGGTGTTGGTTTAATAGTAGATTAACCAATCTCAACAATGTATGAATGTATGTATGTATGTATGTGTGTGTGTGTGTGTGTGTGTGTGTGTGTGTATGTGTATGTATGTACACACACACACACACACACACACACACACACAAAATCTATTAGGGATCCATCCTTACCAGGGAACAAATGCCATTGACTCAAATAGGACTTCCTTCCTAGTACTGCTCTGCGAAGTAAGACAAGCTTCCTATATGTACCTCCTGCCCTTTACTCCCAAAATGTTTCCATTAATACAACATTTGGGATGGTTCACCCCCTTTACCTTTAAAATATGAGAGAAATTAAAGAAGGAAGGAGGAATAGTAACAGTGCTATCAATTTTGTACATGTCTACTCAGAAGTAAATCCTGGCATGTTGGCGGAGAGTTTAGTCTTATCCTTAATTACATGAAGTCTATGTTCAGCTATTATGCTTTAAAAAAAATTAAGGACAAATTGAAGCAAACCTCATCTCTGCGGCCATAAATGTGCTTTGAAGAGTTCACGTGCTGGGGCATCTGAATTAGTTCCCTTTCAAAGCAGAAATAAATACATAAATGAAAGCCTGAAATATAGATTTGAATATGGCTGATCAGCAAAAGAGAAAGAGAGAAGGGGAGGAAGACTGTTGTTGTTGTGATAGTTGTTTTGAAGGCGGGGGTGGGGGGAAGGGAGGTGGGGATGAGTTGGTTGGAGGGTTAGAAAAGGGAAAAGAAAAACCAACAATTTCTCCAGCATAAAAATGAAACATCATATTAGTTTGCCTTTGGGCTTCATTTTTTCCCTTCTACATTATAACTAGTTATTGAACTCGCTAGAAGATCTAAAGGCCATTTGCGAGGAGACAAATTTCAATGGAGGTTCCCCATCAATAACTCCTTGGCAGTGACCTATTGGATCAAGTCAAACAGGGGAGGTGAAATTCAGGTCACGCTGTCTAAGCAATATTAAAATGCGCCCACTTTTTAAAAAGCCACTTTCAACGAGATTTGAAGAAAATTGAATTCCTGAGAGAGGGAGGGGTGAACGCAGTGGGGATGGGGTACTGGTGGAAGAGAGGATGAGAAAATGAGAAAATGGTTTGCATAAATATGCTTTCCCTCTTTCCTTTTTTCTTTCTTTTTTTTCTTTTTCTTTCTTTTTTTCTCTTTCTTTTCTTTAGAATTTTAATGTTATAAAAATAGAGATGATAAATACTTACACAAATGAGACTGAAAGATGGATTAAAAGATGGGGGCTATGTGAGTTTTATGTCTAGTGACATGCTCTGCTTATTCAAGTCGTTTCACTCCAACTCATTTTTTTTTTTAGTGACAAGAGATTTAAGGGGGGAAAAATCAATTAAACATTTGCATATTTCTTTGCATAAATTAGATCTACCTCTTGACATTGTGGGGAGCAAAAGAAGGGGGGGAGGAAGAAGGGCCAATACGGAAAGATTTTGTGGTTTTTTTCATACCTACTAATTTGTGGGGGTTTTAAAAATGAAAACAGAATTATTTGATATTCAAATAATGGGCCATAAAGAACTCTGCTCTGTAAAACTGACCTTCCTCCTCCCATTTCCCCAAAACATTTTTCTCACCATATCCATGCATATAGTATATGCACACATATCTTCCCATCTAGTCAGTGAACAATCTTTTGATCTCCAAAAAAGAGTCCAACTCACTGATCAGAGATATAAAATGTTTTGTTCACGTGAACAACACACGTACACACGTAGGAAAAAACGTAATTTCTGGTGCATGGAAAAGCGTGTAAGTTGAATTATATTCTTGGCTCTTTTGGAGTGTCTGCAAATAACAGCTTTGAGATGCATTAACAAAAAACCTGTGTCTGTGTGACTATGTATCTGTGTGTGCATGTGTATGACCTCCTTGTTCGGTTAGGGAATGGCCTTGGTTATACTTAACATTAAAGAGTATATGGCTCGCATGATAAAGCTTTGTGTGATGGGGGATTATTCATTTAATATTTATTGGGATCGCTAAACAGGGAAATAACAAACCCTCTGTGGCTCGATACTGCATTTGGGGTGGAGGGGATGCTTATATTTATTTATTTATTTGCCCGGGGAGGGTGGATCCAAGATGCACAGATTGTAAATGGCTAGAGGTGTGGGTTACCAAGCGGTCAGTATGGTAATAGCTTGCACAATGAATCCGCAGGGACAATGGGCACTTATTTTTCTTCCGTACTGTCAAAGGGACGCTTTGTATTCAGAAATAGTCCTGGAAATGGGAAGCAAAAAGATACATGTTTTTCCAACCCGATTCCCTGCTTTGAGTAGGTATTAAGAATCAGGAATTATTTCCCTGAGAAGTTCTATTTCTTTTCCCAATTGCTGATCAAGAGTAATTATTACAGAAATAATGTGTGTCACCCACATTTTTTTTTGCCCGTTAGGAGAAAGTGAGGCTAAGGAGAGAAGGATGCTAAATAGAAACAAAAGAGGTTTGTGCTCCACTATGTTTTTGTTTTTTCCCCACAGGGTTTAGGAGCCTTGTTTGATGGGGACAATAAGAGGAAAAGTTCCCAAACCCTAAAGGAATCAAGCTAAGCAAACACACTGAGAGGTGTTTTTTTTGGGGTGGGGTGGGGGGAAAGGGGATAATAACTCAGGAGAGAAAAATCATTTCTGAAAAAGAACGTACCTAAGTTAAAATATGAAGAGGAAAGGGAAATAAATTGACACAAAGAAAGAATCCAAGCCATCATAATTGGATTGCAAAATAAATACATCTGAAAATAATAATAATAATAATAATAATAATAATAATAATAATAATAATAATAATAATAATAATAATAATAATAATAATAATAATAATAAAATGGTTGGCTCAGCTAGGAAGTAAATTCACTCACTCACTAGGGAGTAAATTCGGATTGGCTTTGGACTTCCAAACATTCCTACAAGCATTGGGTGATATCCTCCTACTGAATTTTCTACATAGTTAAAAAGTTCATCTAAGTTCCAAAATGGCTTGCATTATCTTGCAGTGCCTGCCAAACAGGTTCATTCAGGAGTTCTTCCTGATCCCAGAACAGCCCTTGAGCCTTCTTGAGCCTTAGTACTGAGAGGGTGCTTAAAACTATCCCTTTCCCTGTCATCAGGTTGGATTCTGCTAACATTTATAAAAAGGAGACAAGGCAAGAAATTTCCTGAATGCAGTGGGGTAAAATGCACTAGGAAGGTAAATGCCTGCGATAAGAGCCCTGAGATATGTAAAGTTCAGAAGAAAGAGCTGTAAATGCTGTTTCCTGCAGCTGGTGGTAGTACCAGAGCTAGGAGTAACAATGCCATCACTACCAGCATCAAGAATACTAAGGTATTCTTTCTCAGAAAAAAAGAGATAGAAAAGTCATTTAAAAAAAAACCTCTCTGGCATTAATAATAATTGCAAAATCAGAAATCTTTTGTCATTTCCCCTCCAGTTGACATGTATTTAGTTTGTCTTCTATGCCATGATTTTAAGGCGAAACAGCCCACCCCACTTCCCAGTTTCTTCCTTTTTTTCCCTGTCACACATAGCAACAGATACATTAGACCGAATTGTTCCTATCCGAGCATGTATCAGAATTCCTTTCCTATGAACAGTTATCTGAATCAATGGGATTTGGTGCACTGCTGAGTTAATCTCACTATATTTCTCTTTTGCCTTTTACACCATGTTGGACTACATCACTCATACTCTGCTGCCAGCCATCAACTGATCTGGAGGACTCCAGGCTGAGGAAGGCATGTTTATAATAAGGTGATTCAAGACTAATACATTTTCAAGAATAAAATAGAATCGCATTTCAATTCAATTCAATTCAGTTTATTACAGTCATAGACCAGAATAGAATAGAAGGATATATACTGTACACAATAATAAAGAACTGTCTTCCTCGGGAATATAAGACCAGCTTCAACCTCCTTTTCTTCTTCCAGAGTTAATCAGTAAATAACCATTCAAATGAAGGATTAGATACCCATAGATGAGTAGAATACCATCCCAGACTGCCCTTTCCCCTTTAATACTGCACATGAGAAGCATTCAGTAAAGGAACAGGGCTGGGTGGGCTTTATTAAGTAGTTATTGGATGTACTCTTTTTTAATGTCCAAATGCAATAGTATAAGATGTAGTCCAATTAGAAATCACTTTCTTAGGCCTGATTACCAAAGTGAATAGATTCCATCTTGCTAAAATCTACCAAAACTGTGCATAGCTAGAAACAGTTTAATTTATGAAAAAGCATTTTTTTTGGAACTCTATACAGCTGCTTTTTGGAAAGAAAGAAAGAAAGAAAGAAAGGAAGGAAGGATGGAAGGAAGGAAGAAACTTTATTGGGAAAGAGGAGGTATATATTTCTCAGGTTTTTCTAGTCCCGTAAAGGACAAACTCACCAGTCGTTTATATATACCCTGTAGAATCGAATGTTTGTGAGCACCTCTATTGCAAATTCGTCTCTAGGGGGATATATGGATGATTCAAAAAGCTTGCTAATGTTCTGTTTTCTTTGATTTCCTTTTACTTGCTGATGTAATTAAAAATTTCAAATGTTTGGGGGTGGGTGATGCATGTGTATTTTGTGTGTGTGTAATTTTGATAGATCTAATGGAGTCTCATAACCAGGTGATGACTAAATAGTTAAAATAAAAAGAAAGGTAAATAATTCTTTTTCTTTGGAAAGAATAAACAGTCAGCATTGCAAACACAGGGTTGTACAAGCCCTTGTTAGAGAGAGAACATGCATGAGAAGGAAAGGAAGGGAGAGAGAGAGAGAGAGAGAGAGAGAGAGAGAGAGAGAGAGAGAGCTAACTATTTCAAGTGACTGATTTATGGCATTTTACAGCCCCATAAAAACTGCTACAACCAGCCCAGAGCCTCCGACACCGCTGGCACATTTAGTCTAATAAATAAAACATAAACAGTTAACTTTATGTGTCACTTTTATTGTTATCAAGTAAAATATTGCAATGCCCTGCAAGCTATGATTTTCAACTATAATTGTTATCAAGCAATACAAGGGATTAATCCAACTCTCGGTGCCCCCTTCTCCTTCATGTAGGCTATAGATAAAGCCCTTAACTGCAATAAATGAACACTTTAAAATGTTTGCTTCAGATCAGCTTCTTTAGCCTACCCAGGGGTCTGTTTATATTGGCATTTGGGCATATATTCTGTCCACTCCTATTTCCATCAGGAAACCAGATATTTTGAATTAAGGCCCTATACTTTTCTATTAGTTGGGGGGTGGGCAGGGTGCGTGTGTCATGCCTACCTCTTGTATGGGGCAGGGGCATAATTATCACCCTTCTGTCTTACATTCAGTCCAGATGGGTGTAAGATGTGCACGTTTCCCCCCAAAATTACAAAACACCACCACCACCATAATCTTTGACTGAAAGAAATCCGGATCCGAAATGAAGAGAGCTTCTATTTGTGTGTTTCCCCTTACTGTCACCTTCTCATCCCCCCTTCCCACCCTGGAAGGGTAATGGACCTGCCCATTGGCTGCCTAGAACTTCCTCCGCATTTAGTTTCTTCTTGCAACTCCTCAGATCGCCCTTAAGCAAAGGTTAATGAGCATTCCTAGAACACTCCAAATGACGCAAAGGTGATTTGCATATGCCCCTGCTCCTCTCCCAACCCCCCCCCCCCCCGCTCTCCGCCCTCCCAGGTAAGCTGACTTCTTTGTCTTTTCCTTCCTCTTGCCCACAAATCATTGGCATGCAAATCTTGAACTTCTTCCTACTTTTCAGTCCGAGCGTCTTGAAGGGAGCTTGTGGTCTATGGAGAGGGCGCTTCTGCAGACAATTATGCTAGCTGAGTTCTGGGGAAGAGAGGAGGGAGGCGGAGGCAACACCCTCCCGATTTTCTTTAAGGTGAAACAAGCAAAGCAATTTTGAGCGCCCTTCCTCTCGCTCTCTCTCTCTGCACTGCAAAGGGAGACCTTGGGTGTTTCTCCTAAGCGACATTCACTCCATTCTTGGTTGTGTACAAGAAAGGGCTTGCTTGGGTACCTGAAAGGAGATGGGTGGATTAGGGTGGGGGGCGGGGAAAACCTAATGGGAAGAAGCTTTTCCTACATTCCCATCTCTCTGCCAAAAAAAAATGGACTTTATTTCTATCGTCTCCCTGACTTGACGTGGTCCTTTAAGAAAAGAAGGAAAGGCAAAGGAGAGAAGAGCCATTTCTGGTTGCCTGCATTATTTACCCTCCCACCCCCAATTCCCTTCTGCTCGGAATTGGGCGGGTGGGTGGGGAGGGAGAGAGAAAGAGAGAGACCACCGACCAAACAAGATCACACGCACACGCTCGTGTAGACACACACACTCTCGCGCGCGCACACAAATTGGATACACTTTGAATAAGCTTTTGGTTCCTTATCCGGGGACTAGCGCGGCTGGCGTGATTGGCGCAACGAGTCACATGGTGAAAGTAACTTTACGGGGTCGCCAGCTAGTAGGAGGGTTTTATGGAGCAGAAAAACGACAAAGCGAGAAAAATTATTTTCCACTCCAGAAATTAATGATCATGAGCTCGTATTTGATGGACTCTAACTACATCGATCCGAAATTTCCTCCATGCGAAGAATATTCGCAAAATAATTACATCCCAGACCACAGTCCGGAATATTACAGTCGGACTAGGGAGTCCAGTTTCCAGCATCATCACCAGGAATTGTACCCTCCACCTCCACCTCCACCACCACCACCACCACCTCCTCCTCCACAGCGACCCAGCTACCCCGAGCGCCAGTACAGCTGTGCCAGCCTCCAAGGTCCCGGCAACCCCTCCGCGCATCCACGGGGCCATGGACAGACGCCCGGAGGCCACCATCTCCCCGAGAAAGCGCAGCAGCTCTGTGACCAAACGGCTCTCTCCAGCGCGGCTACCTCTCCTTCCCCGGCCCCTCCAGCTTGCAACCAGCAAAACCCCGAGCATCCCAGCAGCACGGCCTCTAAGCAACCCATAGTCTACCCATGGATGAAAAAAATCCACGTCAGTACTGGTAGGCAACTTTTCCTCCTCTGCTCCTTTTCTCTCAGATGCGTGTGTAGATGTGTGTGTGTGTGTGTGTTTGCGTCCCCCCCCTTCCCACCAAGCTCTCAGGCTCCCTCTCCCTCCCTCTCTCCCCTTTTCCCCCTGTCTCCTCCTTTGCTTTCGACGAGAGTCTTTGGGTTAGCACAATTGAGCTGGATTTACGACTCCGAGCGGGTAATTACACCCACCATAAATTTTATAGCCGAGCTAGTCTGGGCAGCCCCAGCCATGTGGTTCGTTCTGTTATGTATGTGTGAAACTCCAAAGGCTTGGAGAGGGGTGCATAAATAATTCAGGCTCTTCCCAAGCCAAGGAAACCCCTTCTTCTTAGGAGCAAAAAGTCTTGGGTTCTTTATAACCCAGTAGGCGGATGGCTCCCCCCCCCTTTCCCCTTTTTTCTCCCTCTTTCGATCTCGCTCTCCCTCTCCCTCTTTCGGCGCCCTGAGCCACCGGAGATCTCGCAGGCTCTTTTCTCTCCCCCCCCCCCCAATTCCCCCGCTTCCTTGCATCCATGCGAATCTTTGGTTTGGTTTGGCTTGTTTGTTTGTTTTCTCCAGTGAACCCTAATTACAATGGAGGCGAGCCTAAGAGGTCCCGGACTGCCTACACCCGTCAGCAGGTCTTGGAATTAGAAAAAGAGTTCCACTATAACAGATACCTGACGAGGCGGAGGCGCATCGAGATTGCCCATTCCTTATGTCTCTCGGAGAGACAGATCAAGATCTGGTTTCAGAACCGGCGGATGAAATGGAAAAAAGACCACCGGCTGCCCAATACCAAAGTGAGATCTACGGCTCCGGCCAATTCCTCGGCCGGATCCCTGCCCGCTTCTTCTTCCAACGCGGTTGCTGGAGAAGATCATTCGCAGAGCTCAGCTCAGGAGCCACGAGCAGAGGATATTACAAGGTTATAAACAAACCAACCAACCAACAACAACAACAACAACAAACGCCCCATGCAAATTGACTCTGATTATTTATAGAATCTAATATATATCTATATATTTTGGGGGGTTTTTTTCCTCGTAGTTTTCCCGTGCGGTGTATATATATTTAGGAGAGAGAGAGAGAGAGAGAAAGAGAGAGAGACAAACACACATACATACACATACACAAAAGAATGAGGTCTGTTGGGGATCTCAAGCTTTAGGTGCATGTATTATTAGCATGAGAGGCCAGGTGGCATACCTGTTGGGGGGGTTTTTTAATCACCATTTTCAGGGTTTTATTTATTTTTTAAAAAAGGAAAGAGAATGGAAGGAAGGGCTGTGTAAGCGGATGTGTCTGCATGGGGATGTATGTCTGTATGTATATAAGCGTGCGTGTTGGGTCGGGGAACTAAACGTTCTGTTTTAGATGAAAAATCGGGGCATATGCTAATAATTATACAGGCAAGGAAAGAATGTAATTATTTTGCTCTCTGAGTTTACACATGGAGAACAAAAAAAAGAGGACCATTGAAGGTTTCCCCCCCCCCTCCTCCTTTTCTTTCTTCTTGTATAAATGTGGAGAAAAGATTTTTTTTTACAAAAAGGGGGGATGGCACACACGAGCTAGTAGAAACTAATAAATGTCTGGTTAGTTCAATGTGAGCAGCAAGAGATAAGGAGAGCAAGCTAGGCAGCGAATTGAAGGGGAAAAAAATCAGTGGGTAGATTTTTTTTTTTTTTTTGGCTTTTTGTCGTGGTTCTTGTGTTTTTGGACTAATTTTACATGATCATTGTAAACCTGCAATAAATGAGTTTAAGTGTATATGTGAAAGTCCCCTTGTTCAATAAAACAAAACAAAACAAGTGAGTGTGACACAGACTGACTCTGGAATGTTTGGTGAGTTATTTTGCTTTTTTGCCTGCTATTAAAAATAAAATGCTGGGAGAATAGGCAGGGACAGAATTACCTGAGTAAAAAGACCTTTTCTCAGCTAAGTTTGAAGAACTTTCCCTGGTTAGGTGTGGAGTTTTTTTTAAAAAAGTCATCTAGTGCCACGGAAGCGAAATTGTCAGCCTGCCATTGATTTTAGGAATTGTGACTTGCACCCCTTCTACTCTGTGACATCACAAGATGGGCACTGTCTTTGAACTCACACTTTACCAGGCAATCTTTGCCCTGGAGGTATACACATGTGTTTGATTAGAAATAGATTCAGCTGATTCTGGATGAGTTCATGCATTACTTTTTTATCTACAAAAAATTGTGTCTTTTAAAATTTTATAGGTACATGAGCCTCTTTCCCTTTGTTTAATCATGTTATCAAATTAATTGCTTTCTTTTGCTGTCTGTAAACAACTTTAGCTCACATTTACCCCTTGTTATTGTACGTTTCTAGCATATATTGTAGATACTAGAGAGAAAGAGTAGTATTGTAGAGAATCTGGAGATGTTTACTTTTTAAGGGGAAGCAGAAAGGGTGACTGGGGAAAAATGTAGCACAGATGTGTTTGCACTAGAAATAGTTCTACTGTGATTGTAGATAGATAAGATAGATACTTTAGCAAGTGCCTTTTTAAATGTGCTGATTGTCCTATTAATCAGCAGGCCCTGAAAATGGAAAATAAGTAGGTGATCAAATTATGTTTTTCAACTCTTCTTTTAGATGTTAGTGCCAGGATCTTTATTTGCATTGGTAAATCTTTTAATCACCTGAAAGCAGAAATTAGTTAGGTTGAAAGAGCAGAAGAATAAATGTATTTGTATGTATTATCCTTAAATTATGTGCAAAATTGTGGACTGACTATAGCATTGATAGTGAATCACAGTGTGTGTGTGTGTGTGTGTGTGTATACATACATACACACACATACATACATACATACATACATACATACATACTGTATATACATACATTTCAGATGACATAGGAGTTTGAAAGATTAGGGAAAATGATTTCTGAAGGGCATGTTACTATAGCCTATGTTACTATGATGATAAAGAAAATCAGTTTCGCATCCAAGGCCTATGGAACACTTAGGAAATGACTGACAGACATATTCAGATTATTCAGCCATTCCATTCAGGTTAATGTAGAACTTTTGTGGTTTTTAAATGGGGCATAATTAAACCTAGTAGTAATTATCCAGATTCATTTACAAACCACTTCATAAAGAAACTTGAGGTCCAGCTAAAGAGGATGACAGTTCAAGCCTGTTACTTGTTCAATCCATCTGATGTATGTTGAAGAGATGACTGACAGAGCAGCCAGGCGAAAACCTATGGCATTATTTTTAAGATTCCCAGTAAAGAATACAGATTTATGTGTTGAGTGTATGGGAATTATAAATTAAAATGTTTCCTTCTCACACTATCAGGCCTGTTTGTCCACCTTATTTTATGGATCAAGAGGGGAAACATAGATAAGCATTCAGACTGCAGTCCTGTGCAGACTAACTTTTGAGGAAATGCCATTGAACACAGCTGAGATTTACTGTGCATAAGACCTCGGCTACATATTTAATCCATCAAGTGTGTATGCTTATCAACTTTCCAGTTTAAAAAATCATTTATTCAAATATACTATTTTTGTTCTTATTGCTGTAAGAAGACAAGCACACTCAGTTTTATAGACGTAAATACATACTTTTCATACATAGGCCCTCTGCAAAATACGGGATAAAAATAAAGGGATTTTAAAAAATACCCAAAGTTCTAGTTTTTCATTGTAAAAATGAAAGGTCATTGTTTTGCAAAAAAACACAAAAAACAAAACAAAAAAACCCCTTCTGACACTCTCCCACAAACCCGCATTGATATTCCATACTTAAATTAATAAGTATTCTGACTATATTATGGATGTGCCTGTATTACACTACATGGTTTGTTTTAACAATCCTTCTTTCTCACACACACATATACACAACACACTTTTGACGGTCTTGTGACCAAGATCAGTTTCTGAATGTGGAGAGATTTTGTATTGGGGGCATTCTCTGTGTCTGCCTAGGAAGCCAGGGAGGGGGGTGGGGAACAAGGGGGATCATCGATCACATTTGCAACCCTATAGTCTGCATATTCATTTAAAAAAAAAAACCTTTCAGTAAACCTCTCATTTAAATACGTGGCTGCACAATATTTATAGTGCTCTATCCCTTCCCCTAGCCTCTCCTGGATTATTTATTTATTTTCCTCCTAAAGTTTGCTTTCACTCTTTTCATCTTCTGTAATCTGCCCTTCTGCAATCAGATTCTTTTGGGTTTTTAAATATATTTATGGTTAATAAGTTCGTTTAGCCTTGAGACTTGGCCATGACATAATTTCTCCCCCCCTAGGGAACATAGATTATGATTATAAAGGCAAGTGAGAAGAGGTGCGGAGTTGGGGAGGGGGAGAAAAAAAGAGAATGTTAAGAGATCCAAACCTCCATCCCACCATCTTTCCCACCTCCCTCTTCCCTCTTTCTCAGCTTCCATGTCGAGAGCCTGAAAGGTACTTCATTGAAGTTCGAGGGGGGGAAAGGGGGGAAAAAGTGGGTTCATTCAGAGGACAACTTTTCTAGGCCAGCAGTTTTATTCTTAACGGCTCAGGCTGACCTCAGAGCCCCCCCCGGTGACCCGAGTGAAGTCTCTTAACGTGTACCTCTCAACGCGCCTTAGACAAACTTAAAGGCATCGCCCCTGTTTCGATTCTTTGTAAAGAAATTTTCCATCGCAATAGAGCCGGGTGGGTGGGTGGGTAGGCGCGCGGGGAGGGGAGGGGAAAGTTGGGCTTCGGACAGATTCAATGCGCTTTATCGGGCCGGTGCTGTCACCAAAATAACTCCAGAGAAAAGCAGGCAGGGTGAAGTCTCGGCCAAGCCTTGCCTACTTTGTTTCCCCTCCTTCCCGTAACTTGAAAGGTTTCCTAGAGCGGGCTAGTCCAGGCGAGAACAAAGTTTGCAACGTCAAGTAAGTCGCTTGCCTATTTTTTTTAAAAAAATTAACTTTTGGAGGGAGGGGGGAACTTCACCATATAAGCAGCTTCAGCATTCATACATAGATTTTATTCAGAAAAGAAATTATATATATATAATTTATATATATAATATATATATAGTTTAACGCCAAGAGTCAAAGGGGGAAAAAATCGGCTATGTTGGTTAAGGTGCGCCTACAGGCTTTGGGGTTTCTGCTGCGCGCAAGACGAAGGCAACCAGAACAGGGAAGCCGGGAATCGGTAATCGAAGCCGGGCAGGAGGAGACCTTCCTGAACAATCCGGATTGGAAGCTTCTGGCCATTGGCTGCCAATGAGGGAACCCTAGCAGGGCAGCGGTTCGCTTGATGGCTGTACTTTTGGGCCTCCAGCTCCGTTGTGTTGGCGAGGTTTTCTTCCTACTGTGGCAGGATCTGCACCCGAAGCTTCCGTTTTCTTACCTGGGCAGGCCTGAAAACAGCACCCAAGACTCTCCTTCCTGTCTCCTGGTAGGTAGCTGAGGTTGTTCAGTCCTTCCCCCACCCTATTTCCTTTATTTCCTCCCCCCCCCCCCCAGGGATGGGGCGGGGGTGGAGTTAAAAAAAGCAGGAGCTCTGTAGAAATATTTCTGGAGTGTTTTAGGAACTTCAGGAACTCAGTTCCACAGCCTTCAAGTGCCCAGGCAAACTTTTTCCAAGACATTTTCCTTCATTTCCTTGATAAGGAAGGACACAAGAGGCTTTGAGGGGGAAAGCCAAAAGGGAAACACCTCCAGCCTGGGAAAACAGGCCATGGGGGATCCTTCTTTTTTCCTTGGAAGTGATGGAGAGGGTTTAAAGAAACTTCCGGTCCAGAAAGAGCCGGTCAGGGATTCCTTGGGATCTCCAAATTCCACCCTCTTCTGATGTTGTTTAGGAAAAGAACTCTTTCAAAAGGAGAGGCTGAGAAACTGAGGAGAATTTGTCTGTTTGGACAGGACTTGGGGTTTTAAGAGAGAGAAAAAAGTAAGACAATACCCCACCTCACCTTTTTTTTAAAAAAAAAACCATCCCTAGTATACTAACATAATTTAGCTTCTTAAGTAAAGAATGTCCCAGGAGTTTGATAACTCCCCTCTACAGCCCCTGCTCGACTTTGCTTTTGCTAAGTTATCTCTCCCTTCCCCCTCCTGTTTCTTTCTCCTCGTACAGTTTTTTTTTTTCGGGGGGGGGGGAAGGAAAAATGTTTAAGTGCGCTGTTTAATTGTAATTAAAAGACAAACATTCCGCCAGGGTTAAATGAATGAGTTACGGGTTTCCAACCATAACTGCCAGCAGCTTCAACATGTAACTTATATTTATTGTGGTCTCGTATATCATTATCTAGAGATATAGTTTTATGTACTTCCTAATCTGTCGCCTTGATTTATTTTGATGGGCAAGGTACCAAACCAAACATTTTGGGACTTTACTGAAAGAGTAGTATTTCCTAGCAAACAGCCAATAAATAGCTTTTATGTTGATGGTACTGATTTCTGGCAAAATTGTTGCCCTTTGTTTTTTTGTGTCTTCTGTTCCTGTACGTGTGCGTGTGTGTGTGTGTGCGTGTGTGTGTGCGCGCATATATATTATAGGCATTCATGTACAGTAGCACTTCAGTTGACACAAATTACTTTTTGGGATAGAAAACTACCTTCAGCTTCTGTTCTGTAAAGAAGGAATGAGGGCAATATCAGCAGGCCAAATGCAGCTGTAACCAAAAGAGAGAGTAATATTTCCTTTGTAAGCTCCTGCATCTGCTTTTACATGCATTCATACATAGCTAGATACATACCTATTTCTGTAACATATGGAACCGGGTATGTAAATACACAGAGTTTTTATTATTGCCATTATTACTAATTTACAATGACAGGATAAGTTTTCAATTTCCCCTTTCTTATTTATTTGCTAAAGGAGGTGTATTGATGTACCTAAAGTTAAAAAAAGGAGAAAAGAAACAGTTCCTGTTTGACAGTCAAATCTTTACAGGCACAATAATAACCTCTTTCTTTCTTTTTAAATGAATGGGACTAAAGGGACTTATGATTTAACTCACAGAAAAGTTAGGGAGAGAAGAATACTAGACTGCAATGGTGTGTATTATACACCCAATTCTCAGCCCTAAGTACTTAAGTAAAAATTGGGGCACACACCCTGCAATGCAAGATTGGATCCCAAGTGGATCAGGGGGAACAACAAAACTCTTCCTTTTGAGAGGTTGAGCCAGTGCAATGACATACTTCCGCAGTCATCTCACCCAAATCTTAACTCAGACAAAGGCACCTTCAATTCTCAAACCAACTATGTGCTCCTGGCTAACAGGAAAATGATATTTGGGGATGAAATATGGGGTGGTTTTTTTTTTTTGCTTCCATTCCAAGCATGCCTCACTCACTCTGGGATAGAGAACTTCTGACCATGGAAATGCAATAGGCCAATAGCTTCTGCTAAATATCACCATGAATTTAGCTCCTCCCTTTTGATGCTGCTCTAAACTACTGGCCCTCTCTGAGTTCGCTAAAGTAAATCATAACCCCCCACATGTGACTCATAATTTTCTGAAACTATCGCGGAACCATTTTATTGGGTGACCTCAAGTCCCAGGATTACCAGAGAAAAGGAATCATTTATTTCTCACTGCACTCTGGACACTTGTTCATAAATGATATAAGCCTGTAAATTATGAACAGTGTGAGATTTTCTTCTTCTCGTGGTGCTGCCACAGGCAGCAATAAGGCAACCTGGAGGAGGGAAAGGGCAAGAAGCCCCTGAATGTGAATGCATCTTTTTCTAGCTCACATTTCCTACCATCTGTAGAACTGCTTCTTCAGCCTCAACCTTTACAAATATATGTTGCACAACACTTTTTATGACTTCCAGCCCAAAGGTTGGGTTTCTTGAGAATTATAAGTCCTAAAACCCACCATGGCTGCAGGTACCAGGATGGGTATGGATATCCTGAAGCTTTCCCAGATGGGTTGGTGTAATCTTAACACCCAGTCACCTGGATTTCTGCAAGTCTCTCCCACCATCCCATAGAGTCACTAACCAGGGTCTTCTAGGGCTGATGAGCTATATGGAGGATACCCAACAATATCCTGGCAGTAGCAGCAGTACAGTAGTAATAACGGTCATCATCAGAAAGATCATCTAGTCTTGACTTCATGGTCTGATGGGAGAATACTGAGGAGCACTATTACTCTTCCTGGCTGGGTTGAGTTGATAATCCCACCTATTTTCTGAATGTTGGTCTTGGTCTTTCCTTGATTTTATAGCTGACCTTCTGCCTCTTCCGAGAATTTTATCTTTTCTTGACCTGCCCGGTGTTTCCTAGGAAGGCTGAAATGGAACTATTGTTTGTCCTGGAGCTCCCTGCCATACTCCTAGCCAACATCTCTCCCTTTCTAGGAAGGTAAGTCAACACCCTTTGGTCTGGCTTAAAAGGCTTCAGAGGTGCTTAACTGATGGGGGTGAGTCAGTTCCTGCTTCCCTTTTGATGGCAAATTCTGATTTTAATTGTAGCTGGGGTGGGGGAAGTAGGAGATAATGCCGGATCGCCTTACATAAGGGAGTTTGGCAAGCCAGGCACAATGCCTTTTGCCCTGTGGCGGAGAGCTCTGAAAGGCACCTTGGTTGGCAGGAGTCCTACCAAAGGCCCCAGGCTTGCTGCAGTTGCTTAAAAGCTGGCAAAATTCTTGATTCCAACCTAGATCAGCCATAAGATGATCATTGCTTTTGGAGGTAAGATCAATGTAGATTAAGGAGAGGGATAAAGAGTGGTGGATAAAATGTTGGATTCAGAACCTCATGAGCCAAAAATTCCCTAACTACAATAGTTCTTCCCTATTGGCTCTCAATGGATTGGTATTTTTGTTGTTAGTTCATAGAGACCATTCCTCCAGGCCTTCCTGTCCTCTTCCATCCTCTGGAGTCCATTTAAGCTCACGCCTACTGCTTCCGTGACTCCATCCAGTCACCTCATTCTCTGTCGTCCCCTTCTTCTTTCGCCCCCCAATCTTTTCCAGCATTAGGCTCTTCTCCCATGAGTCCTTCCTGTATAGATGGATACAATGGTATTTTAAAATGGTCCTCACCCATATAGGTGAAACCTGGGGGCGGGGGGGGGGGGACCTTCTCTGCCTTTTCCCTGCCTGCCTAACATTAAAATAGGGCCCAGCTTCCCAGAAAACCCACAGTGTGCTCAGGCAGTAAAGAGCAGAACCAGAAAGGTCCTTCCGTTTGCAGAATAGAAAGAGAAATCCTGCACTGAGCACACTGTTTTGCGGGTATGTACTGTATATTGTAAGTGTGTGTGTGTGTCAATGAAAAGGGAGAGTGCTCCTGATCCTCGCTTAAAGAAAGGTCCCTTCTTACCAAAGCTTCCTTCTGGGCCTTGCAAAATAAAGGATGGAGGAGTCTTGCAGGGCTGTTGCTCCGAGTTTCTCAACAAACCAGGCCTTGACCCATAAAGACATCCCAACAAACCATGGTTCTTTCACCACCTTCTGCTGAACCCATAAAAAGACTTGTCATGCTGCAAGTGCCCTCCTCCAAAGGGTCTGGGTCTTTTTTCAGAGCCTTCACTTTTACATAAAACAAACAAACAAACACACACACAAACACACACACACACACACACGTGTTGGGATGTCTGCAATATTTAAAGGAACCCCATGAAAACCTGTTTACTTACTCCATTCCCAGCTGGGTCACAACCCCACATTCGGACTGCAAAACAAAGGAGGAGGAGGAGGAGGAGGGTTGCTTTGAAAAGTTGGTTGTTGACATCTTCTTGGAGCAGCAGGTTAATGTGATTGTTGGGTAAAGGTTCACAAGTCTAGGAGGAGAACTTTGCTACTCAGGGAAGGATGCCAACAATCCTCCTCCTGGTTTGGGATATTAGCTACAATTACTAATGCATTTATACCTAAATGGTTAGGCAGTGAGGAAGGGTGTCATTTTCACAGCCCCTTTTGCAGTCCAGGTGCCCATGAAAAACTCCTCCATCTCAAGGTCACACTTCTAAGAGAGTCCCTTCTGAATCTTTTAGTAGAAAATCAGTTTTCCCGGGACAAACCACTTTTTGGGGCTCCAGGATGCAGATTTCAGACAAGAAACTTTCCTCCCATGTAAAATTAGAGCCAGGCCTTTGAAAGCACATATTGCTCCAAACAAGTCAAAACAGATTTGGCTGGGACCAAGGAGAATGATTTAGTAGGAAAATGTGGCCATTTGAGCTTTTTAGGACAGAGGGGGCCCTCCTTTTGCTCCTTATCTGGTTTGGATTTTCTCCTGTAGATGTACAGTTTCTGGAAAAGCGTGGTTTACCGTCCCTTGTTAGCATTCAAATCTGGGGTGCATCCTTTATTCTCCCTCTATAGCTGTGAATTACATCATACATAGATGTTAAAAGGATGCCATGAATTTAGATGTAATGAATAATGTTTTTTTTTGTGTGTGTGTTTAATTAAAACAATAAAAAAAACTTTTTTAAAAAAAGGATGCCATGAATTTAAAGCTGCAAAATTTGTTCATTCCTACTTGGGTGTAAGAATGATCCACCGTTTCTTCTTTCCCTTCAGCTTTCTCTTCCGAGAAAACTGGGCATGGGACCCACCAAGGAGAAATTGATTATTATTTGATTATTTGAGACTGATATCCTAAATAAGATTAATCTGATTATCCGAGATATCTGGTTTTTAGATAGAGTTAGATTTGGCTTTGTTCACACCCTCTGACTTGGGACTCCTGGAAGACAAGGAGGATTTGGCACAGTGTAGCACAGAAGTGTATATAGCACAGAAGACAATAAGGGAAATGAGTGACCTTGGAGTGAAATGTGTGCATTAATTGAAAATAAATAACGGCATACCTCCTAACAAAAGACTCCTATTGTGATATGTCTAGATCAGCCCCTCCCCACTGAAAACTCCCCACCGATCACTGCACACTAGTGAAAAAGGCAGAACTATCCTGGCATCACCAAAGCATCATACTTAAACCATGAGTGCCAATATAAGGTGCCCTTTGGTTTTTGGTACATTTTCTCAGCCCGGCCAGGGTCATCTTTCAACCTATCAGAAAGCTCCCCTCCAAACTGTCAGATCACTCACTTAGTCCCTTTAATTCTGCAGAGGGCTAGGCATTGTCTAAGTTCCCCCCACCAACCAGCTTTTGCACTTAAGAGGAAACAAGAGCCACCTGGCTTCTTGCTGGGTTGAGGACAGAAGCTGTTCCTGGGCATAAGGAAGAAGCTGAAGGCAGGGGGCATTTTAGGCTCTGAGGTTGAAGAAGGAGGCTCAGCAGGTTTCTAGAGTTGGCTGCTAGAGTTGGTCTCCAGATGTAGAAGTGGTCAGTGGCATGAAAGAGAGAAGTGGAGAACAAGAGCTGGCCAGGTTCCCTTTCCAGCATAGAAGGAGGCCGCTCTGTAAATCAAGAGCAATAAGAAACCTTCCATTCTACAGTTGTTCTACTATGTTTGGATTAAAGACCAAGGATTCAGTCAGAAATTAAACACCAGGCGGCGTTAAAGGTGACAGCATGGTATTCTTGAAATTTAAAGCAGTGGCACTAGATTTGTTTTGTTTTTAAAGGGTAAAAGAAAAGAAAATAATAAAACAAAAGAAAATGTCTACTAAATGTGGTCTATTAGACCAACCTGGTCTAATAAAGCCTAAATGCCCCACACTCTTTCCACTCCTCCCTCCCTGCGTGATACATATTTGAACTGGTGACCAGATAATGCAAAGGTTGACGTGTACCCCTGTATCTAAAAGCAATACCGAGTTGAAGGGCTGAACTTTCAACTAGTTTACATGCTTCACTGTTAGGTTTATCTACTAAAGTTTAAGTTAATCATAGATCGCCTGGGTTGTAATATAGTGGTATGAAACCTCCATACAACCGTTAAGCAGGCGGGGTGTTTTGGAATTGGATGAAGTGGTTTCCACTCCGCTTTTGCCCTCCACTGAGTAAACATGAGTTTCAATCACTTCCCCGGCCTCCCTGCACAAAGACAGTGTGTGTGAGAGAAAGATGAATGCGAAGTGGGCGATCAGGCCCAGAAGGACCTGTAGAAAGTCCTCTAAATGGAGGGAAAGTCACCTTACGGAGCCTCTGGTTTAAAATGGCGCCTGATTTGGTTTCTTCCCTCCAGCCCCGTCCCCCAAACATGCCCCAAGACCTACTGCAGGGCCCGGGGAAGAGATTGGTTATTCTCCCAGGGCGGAAAGGACAGAGGTGTAGAAACCTTTCCCTTTTCTTTGGGAAACCTTCGAGGTGGGCTCGGGGCTTCGTTCCTAAATTGGGTGGGTGGGTGGGAATGAATAAATGAAAAAAACCCAAATAAATATCTCGCTCGGGGAATCGACACTCGGACAGCTCTCCAAAGGACAGGTGGTGTCCAAAGGCCGGGACCCTGGGCGCGGGCTGCGCGCGGGGGCCTGTGTATCTCTGCTCCCTGGGAAGAAAAGTGCAGCCTTCTCAACCCACAGCGAGTAAAAAGGCCTTGGTGACTACGTCCGCCACCAGCTTCCCGAACGGCATCTGGGGCCGCCAGTCCCTCTCTTTCCCTGGAACCCCAGCGCTTTCACTCAACGGTCCCCCCTGGCTACCTCCCGGATGATTCCAAAGGGGGATAGGGGCAGACGCCGAGTGGAACTGCCACGGTCTCGGCTTCTCGAGCCTTTGGGGAAAGCCCCGATTTCGTCCTGGCGAATTTCCTGACGTGGAAACTCGATGAAGGTCGGTGGGACTGAGCTGAGCAGCAAGCGCTTCGGTTGGGCCGCTGAACTTGTTCGGCGGATCGGCCCCCGGATCTTGGAGGCTTCTGTTAGGTTGCGCGGCCGACCCGCCGGTCCAAAGAAACCGAAAGAAAAAGAAAAATGTTCCGCGCCTCCATGGTGAAGGGCCCGTTTTCTATAGCAGGAGCTTGCTGGAATTGGCAACCGCCTTAAAATGCTTCTGGGATATCCTCTTATAGGGGTGTGTGTGTGTGTGTGTGTGTGTGTGTGGGTGTGGGTGTGTTTGTGTGTATTTATTTCCGTCTGCTCCTGATCTTATGGAGGTGTGTGTGTGTGTGTTTCCGTCTGCTCCTGATCTTTAGCAAGAAAGTTAGAAATGAAAACGATCTTTCCAATAATTTCCGTGTGTGTATTTGCTTGCGGATTGTATGTACTTAATTGCACCAAAAGTCATCCCCCCCTTTTTTTTTTGCTATAAGGTATTGGACACCAGTATTTAAATACTCATAGGGTATTGTAGTTATCATTATTGTTAATGCTGCAATGGTTGCCTCTGCAAGTTACAGGAGATGGAGTTAGAGTATGATGATAATATAATTTGTCTGCTTACATCCAAGATTTTTTTGTTAAATTAGATAGATCTTTAGTTCCTTAATATTGTATGGTGTTACATTATTATTATTATTCGGTATATCTGTAGACAGTATATCTCTGTGCAGTTGGGTATGCACACAAATGCTCCCCAACTTGTTGGTTCATAGAATTGTGCTGCAATGATAACCCATTTGCACCCTTATTGGTGAAGTCTCCATAGGATAGAAGTATCCATTTGTAAAAGATTATTTATATAGGCGTCTGATTGAGTGTGCAACAGAGCTCAGGTGCAGCTGACTTTTAGTGGGTGATAAAGGCCCTAACCCGTGAGTATTGTGTCAGCAATTTTGGGATATGCTGGCAGAGAGATCTGCCTTAGCTTCATCACTCCAACCTATCTGGGATGTGCCCATTTATCATACAAGCTGCGCCTGTCAGAAGTGGTGGGCAACCTGTCATTCCTCAGATGTTCTTGGACCACAGCTCCCATTATCTTAACCACTGGATTTACTGGTTGGTCTGATCAGGAATTAGAATCCAACTTCACCAGTTAATTATTAATGGGGAATACTTGGCCCTCCAGAGTTGTTGCTCCACTACAAAGTCTATAAACTGTGACCATTGGGAATGCTTTCTGTGGAAGACCATCAATGTGCTACTCAGCTGTGATCATGATACTATCTAGTGGCAGAGAGCCAATTCAGTATAATGGTTAAGGTGCAGAACTTAAAAACCAAGAGACTATATAATATATAAATCCAATAAATAAAAAAAATCTACCACATCCCACTTTGCAATATTAACATCCAATATCCTTTCCACTCTGATTCTAAATAAACTTGATCTCATAGGGTTGATTCCTCTGCAGAACCTTACCATCACTTAGAGCCCTTTGGAAGTGGAAAAGCCGGATTAACTACATTTTAGTTCAGTAATGAATGTATTTATTTTAATGAATGACAGCTGAATGGAGAAGGGACAAAGTTCCGCCTGAGGTGGTGGAGTTGTGATACCCCTTTCCTAGCATATTGGGGTTGGGGAGGGGACTCTGTTGCATGTGTGATCTTTTGCAAAGAGACGAGACGCATGAGAGGCTCTGCTGCCTTTTTCTTTGACATATGGATCTATTTGTGCCATTGCGCTCTCAACAGCCTCTAAAATGAAAGTCTGATAAGTGTCAAAGAAGGACTTTTCATTAGAATCTAATGGGCTTCCTTCCCATGGGCTCTGTCTTCCCATAGGTGACTCTTCTAAGCTGTTTACTGTCAAAGGAGTCTTGGGAGAATTGGTAGAAAAACTCATCTCTAGCTAGGAGGTTCTATGTAGAAAATGTCTCCTGGAATCACCCGGTGGTATGGCTTAGCTTCCTGGCAGATGTGGACAACATTTCTTCCATGATATTTTTTTTAGAGTCAGTTTCCACAAAAGGAGCCAATTGTTGTAGGAACCTGGTAATGGAGGTTGTGAAAGGCCATCCTCTCTCCCCATCCTGGCCTTTATCAAATACAGTTTAGGGCTGTGATCTTATGGCTAGGGCAACCAGCCTTCTCTCTTTGATGATTGATCACGTTTCTGTCTCTCTCTCTCTCCTTGTGTGTACAGATTTCAGAGACAGGTTGGTTGTTTTTCTTGGTTTTAGGGTTTTTTAAAATTATTTTAAATCAGTTAGTCAGTGAGAATTCTTCTTGAAGTCTCTTGATTTAAGGTGTGGGGTGGAAGTTGAAAGAGTGGGAGTGCATTTCTTATCTAGGGGGAGAGAGGGAGAAAGAGAGAGGGAGGGAGGGAGGGAGGGGGGATACCCCTACCTCACTCCTTTCTTTGCCTTCCTAAACAAATTCCATACTTCTTGCTGGGTTTAGCTGCATTCCTGAAGTTTATTAAAGGACCAGCTTGTCTATGTTCTTCCTAGATGATACAAAAGCCATTCTCAGTTCTCCTATTTTGATCTCGCTTGTAAGCCTCGCCTTCCTCCTGGCATTGCAGCATGCACAGATGGGGAAAACAATGGCTGCTAACTTTGTGATATCTTTGTAACCGAATCAGGTCTGTTTGGAGATACTTAATGTTCTTCCCACTGCCCAATTCTGCTAATTCACACAGGGTTCATTTTGGTGGCTGGTAGATTCATTCTCCTTTTAATACTGTTTCCTCTTTGGTCTCTCTTTGATTTAGCGTTTGCTTTCCTCTTTTAAGCGGGGCAATTTGCTGCTGAAAGCTGGTGTCAGTTCTCCCTAAGGTTCTGCCAAATATATTTACCAATACCAGCTACATTTTGATTTTGCTTGGAAAGGACAGCTTTAGTGAAACTGATGCTCTGCAGACCTTTAGGTGAACATCTGACTCCTAGCCATTCTTTTAGCTAATAGCTATAAAGAGAAAGAACTCTTCCCATTCTTTGCCATACCCATACCTAAAAATTCACACCCCTCTTACCAACTTGAAAGGAAGTAACTGTTACTGATGGCACATTGGCATATTTTAAGACTAAGGCATAAAATTAAGGAGTGGCCTTCAGACAAAAAGGGAGCTTGTATTTCTACTAAATTGTCCCATTGCTTAAATGGTTTTTCAGGAATAAACAGCCCTGGTGGAAATTAATCCTAGAAAGGGAATTAAGTAGCAAAGTAACTCCTGCTGAATTTAACAGGACTGGTCTCCAAACCACTCAACCTTTCTCATCTTCAGCACCCCCATATTTGCCTCAGAAACAGAGGTGAACTTGCCTCATGGAAGATCTAGATGGGATGAAAGCAGGGGGGAGGTTAGGGGGGGAGAGAAACAGCCTTGGACTATACATATCATGCACCATGTAAATAAATCATGTGGGGATGTGGTATTTTAAACTCACAAAGGAAATGCAGACTAAATTTAGCCACACAGCATTGAAATCCACTTGAAATTAGGTATAAATTACTGCTCTATCTATCTATCTATCTATCTATCTATCTATCTATCTATCATCTATCTATCTATCTATCTATCTATCTATCTATCTATCTATCTATCTATCTATCTATCATCTTCTCTATGTATTCTCTCTCTCTCTCTCTCTCTGTGTGTGTATTAAAAAATTGAATTCAGTGTATCTGCTGCCAAAGGTGCCTTCGGGATTCTGTCAGTAAAATAACCATGGCTGCTAATAGTCTCATATGATTTAAAATTTTGATTTTAGTGCTTCAGATAGATTCCCTAACATCGCCCCCTCCTCCAATTGCTTGGATTGTAAACATACAGGGAATAAATCCAGAAAAGGAACAGGTACATCATTTTTTTAAAACAACCACCTTTTTCAGTGGAAGAGATGGATGTGCTAAACTGAAATGGAGGAGATTTAAGGCCTCTTTGGTAAATCCAGAAGGATTGCAGCATCTTAAATCTGGCACAAAGCGGAGCCCCTGTAAATACCTGGACACTTACTTCCAGGTGAACCTGAATGATACTGTGTGGCTTCACAGTCGAGGCTGAGGCATTCGATGCTTAACATCCATTCAGAGAATTGGTCCACTTCCATAACCAATTTTAAACAGCTTGAAAGTGATTTAATGATCAATGTTTCCCAAGAACCTTAGATACTGTTGTGGAGTGGCTGCCATAAATTCTTTGTTAGAGATAATTAGCTGCTACAAAGAGCATCAGTTCCAAGGTCCCTTAAGTTTGAGGTATTGGGCTGGAAAGCAGTTTAAATCTGCAATGTAAATATACTTGACCCCATTCAAATTAATCCTCCCTCCCATTGATCCTAAGAACTCACCCAGTGATATGTTCAGCTTCAGACAACTAATATATCCCCCACTCCCCACACATGCCAGCTGTTTTTATTTCCCTCCTAAATGTTGTCCAAGTGCCACACATGGGGTGCAGTCCTTTGTGTAGCTACTTGAAAGTAAAACTCAGTAGGCTTACTTCTGAGGAGTGACTGTTAAAATGAAATCTGGGTTTAATCTTGGCCAACTTGATCTTTACCCAGAAGGGCGAAATAGCCGTTTTGTTTACAATTTGCAAATAAGTTGGAGCAGTGGTTAAATCAAAGCTACCCATGCTGAATAACACAGCATCTCATCGAATCCGGACCAAGAAAACTGACTTAATTCCAGACATCTTACATTTTCTTTGCTCTCCCCTCTGCAAGTTTGAAACCATCAGTTTTAAATAAACAGTTTACATGTAACTTCTCTTAAGACATTTTTTTTTCTGTTTCACTCACTCCCGTGAGCTTTTGCATCAGTTAGAGGCCAGTAAATGCATACAGGATGAAACAAACAAACAAACAAACATATAGAATCAGGCCAGCTGCTTCATAGGTTGCACTGATCTATTGGACTAAGACTGTCAATCGATTTCTATGAAGGGGTCACATGAAGGGCAAATTACATCTAACAGAGAGTTGGAGATTCATCTCAGGACAAGGAAAGTCACATGGGACAATCAAAAGACAATTGCTTTACTAGTTTTGCACAAGAGCCATTCTAGAGTATGATATCGTTTGCATAGTTCCTATCAAAAAAGTCCAAAGCAACGCCAGATGCAAATTCAATTTGTGGGGTTTAATCTGGAGCATTTGATCATCTCCCATAACACATTATTCTTAATTTATGGACCAGAAGCCAATTCAGAGTCTTTTGCTTATAACAAGCTGATTTTCAATATCCCAGAAGGGACTTCACATAGTTCTTCCTCTTTAATCTATCTTTTCATAAATAGGTTAATGAAGTGCAGAGGTCCAGTTGCTTGCTTGTCTCCACCCTTATTTACTTATTTGTAGCTGTAAAACAAATAGGGATCTCATAAAAGTTGTGGCTCAGTGGGGAACTGATCCCAAGACCTTTATCCCTTTTCCTAAAGAATTTCCCAGTGATTGTGGTCAGAGATTGTTTTTGTAATTCCATTGTTTTAAAAACCAAATACTTTGGAAAAGGCAGTGGTGCAGCCCAAATTTTGTTGGAATAATAGTGGCAGGGGAAAAAAAACCAAAGTGAAAAAATGTATATATTGGAATCCATAAGTCATAGTTCTATGTTATGAGGATGACTGGAAAGATTTGTTCTGGTAAGCAAGGGTAGGATATACTTTTATTGCCCTGTTCTTTCTTGTTGAATAATAGAAAAAGAAAAGGGGTGGGGAGTTTACATTCCTGAAATCATTGTTCTGTCTCTTTTTTTGAATTGAATTCATAATTAAACATGGTTTTAGTTGAATTCCTAATTAACCATAAAGTGAACAAAAACTGCCTTCTAGGGTCAATTTTTATTTTCTTACTTCCAGATCACAACCAGATGACAGCATTCCATACTTACTATGGGTTTGTCACGCATTATTATCACTATCATATCTGTGGTCTGAGTTATTAATTTTAAATTACCCCATCCCAGCAATGATCATATTCATAAAACTGTCAGACTTTTACTATTTCAAATGTCAACAAGTATGATTTAACAAAGCAGCTTTTCATAAGCGGAAACAACTAAATATAAGCTAAAACAATAAGCTAAAAAGCAAAAGCAGCAATGGCTAATGTGAAAGAAATCAAAACTGAAATCTAGCTCAATAGTTTTATTTCATTAGCAGGTTTTCAAAGTGCGGTGCACATTTTTGAATTCTTCATTAGTCATACTCCAACCCCCCTACCAAAGGAAATCAGCTTAAAAGTGGCAAATGAAAATAAAGGGGACAATCATTCATGAGCAAATTTCAGATGTTTTTCTTAACCCACTGATACCAGGGTGGTGTAGAGGGCTGTGGCATTTTTTTTTGAAAAGGGACACACAAACTACATTTTAAAGAATAAATAGATATGTCTGCCTTGAGATACATTGGAGACATATGCAAGAGTACTCCAATTATTTGCAGATTGCCTAGTGATGATTATGTACCTTCAAGTCATTATTGACAGATACATTTTTGCCGTGATGATCTGTCCTTAAACTAGTCCTTCGGCTTTTCCAATGGTGCATTTCATAGCTTGATCTACTCATTTTGCTCTTCTTTTTTTGCCACATTTCCCAGCATTAGAGCTTTCTCCAGAAAGACAAGTCTTTGTATAATGTATCTAAGTAGGATAATTTGAGCCTGATCACTTAGTGAGAATTCTAGGTTGATTTGTTCGATGGGCCATTGGTCTGTTTCTTGACTGTCCTTGGTATTCATGAGTCCATGCTTAGATGATGGCACTGTCCTATTTGAATGCCATAAATCATTAAATGAGTTATTAACTATAAGGTTAGGCTTTTGGGCAGAACAAGGTGGAGGGTTCCCAAACACAGCTGGATTGCCTACTATACTTCATGGTAAGATAACTAAGTTATCTTAACTTAGATGATGGGTAGTTGGGAGGCCATGTCATGTCCAAACTTGATAAAATTGAAAGACTATAAGGAGCCGTTTCCCATAATCGGGTTAAGTCTTGAAGAGATGAGAGCTCAAAATTAAAAAAAAAAGAGATAATTGTCAAATAATATACAAAGGAGCATGTTTTCTGCTGCTGAATTTCAGATAAATGTGTTTTGAGAAAAGGCAGCCTCCAAACAAGATCCTGAGCCTGATCTTTTGGAGTGACAAAATCCTCTTGGGCCCAACCCCTGCACGGATAGTTTGGAGAGTTTCAGCTGGTTGAGATGATGGCTCTAACTACTCACCCATGGAAGCAGCTCCTTCTCCAAAAGGCCTTTTAAGACCAGGAGAGAAAAAGGAGCTGACAGACTGGTTTCACCCGAGGGCAAGTTCCAGACTGATGAATTCTCATCTGGATGGGTTGCTTTTTGTTTCTCTAGCATCTTTTGGCCTGCTTGCGCAAGAGGGAGAGGATGGTGAGGACTTCCCCTTCATGCTGCCTCAGTACTTCAGTGGACTTTATTATTTTATTGCATTGAAATTGGTGGCATAAAAAATCCCAGAAAAAAAAAAACTACTCTCCTTTTGGAAACCCTCTCCTTTTCATAAATGCAAATTTTGAGGTGCTGGCAAGGAGGACGTTCCTAACTGGGAATCTCCTCTTGAACGTATCCAGTTCAACCTCATTTCCTCAAATGCAAAATTACAAGATTCTTTGTTATTTCTGCTGCAACAATGATACAACCTCTCCCCCCCCCCCCCCATTTGCTTCCTTTTTTCAGGGCCTCATTTCAAACCGGGCAAAAGGTTATATTCTTCAAACACACAAGGCTCTAGCAGAAGGGTGGCGGGGAATAAAGCATGGAGTTTGCATGCCTCGGTATTTGACAATCTTGGGTGGTTTGAAATGAATCCCACAGAGAAAGAAGGTGTGTGTGTGAGAGCGAGAGAGAGCCTTAAATGGCGCCTTTGCTTGCCATTCATTTGCGTTGAACGTTTTGTCAATCGGCATTTGATTACTACGGTCTGCAGCATTGTGGTAGGACAAAGGTTGGGATTGCTGCCTCCCAGCAAGAGAACAAAGTTCCGGTTTTGCTCCTTCAGAGGGAGGGCATGTTTGCAAAAACAAAACAAAAAAACACCCCACCAAACCCTATTTCTTCTTTATTTTAACTTTCAGTAAGACTCCACGCTTTCCTCCCTCCGCCTCGCCCACGCCACCCCCTCTGCCTTGGCCTTTCTACAGCGAAGGTTCTAGCCAGCTTCCCAGTTTATTCTGCGGGGTCGAGAGATGCCGCAATCATAGTTCTCTCTCCCCCTCCCATTCCCAAGTCTGTGGCTTTGTCTCTCTGAATTCGTTAAGTGAGGGCACTCAGAGGTCACTGGCTAGTGGAGCAGCTCCTCTCTCCTCCCAGTTTTGCCTACCCTTTGCTTTCGCTGCCCCCTCTCCCCACAATTCAATTTTCAGCAGTGGGAATGCCCAGACCCTTCATTATGGCTTAAGCTGGCAGCAAGGTTGCTACACATTTCCATAGCCTGGGGCACGTGCGCGCGCACCCACCCACCCACCCACACCCTGCAGAGGAAAGATCTACCAGATCCCATCTATGCTTATACCTAGAGTGGACAGAAGGAAATCAGCAGCCTGCAAGGTTCTCTTGGCAGGATTCCTCTGAATAATCCAATCCTGTAACACAGTGGGTCTCAACCTTCCTAATGCCACGACCCTTTAATACAGTTCCTCATATTGTGGTGACCCCCAAACATAAAATTATTTTATGTTTTCCATATTTTTTCGAAAATATGTGTTTTCCTATGGTCTTAGGCGACCCCTGTGAAAGGGTCGTTTGACCCCCAAAAGGGGTCCCGACCCACAGGTTGAGAACCACTGCTGTAACAGGTTGCTTAGGGAGCATCTGGGTTCTTGGAGGAACTGTAGAAGGCATGATTTTCATGCCATCCTCTGTGGCTGAGTTTATGCAAGTGAAATGGAGAACTCATTGTTTAATGTTCAATATGGCTTCCCCACTTAGGCTCGTAGTTTGGGGAGCCTAAGCCTTTGCCTCAGAGCTAGAGGGAGTGGGTCCCTGCGTGTGTCTCCCTTGCTCTTCCATGTAGAAGGATCCCAAGTCCAGATGTCTGAAATGGAACTTTGTAATTTGAAAAGTATCCGTCTATTCTATCAAATTTATATGACTGCCCATTTCTCATAAAGCAAGTCTGTATGGTGTTCAACCGTCCAATAAACCAGTAGAAATATGAAGCAATCATCTAAAATTATTACATAATAATTAAAAATCAACTATAAAAACAAAGCTAAGAAACCAATAGGCAGAGGAATATTAACAATAAGAGAGCTACCTCACTAGTTCAGAGCATCAGAGAAAGCAGGTGACCAATTGTGATTTATTTCCTCTTGCGCCAGTCTTGAAGAGTTTGGATATGTTGGACTTTTTCTCTCTAACTCCATGTGTAACCTAGGTAGAAATGTGGGGAGCTGAGATTCAACATATTTACAATAATACAATAGTAGAGTTGGAAGGGACCTTGGAGGTCTTCTAGTCCAACCCCCTGCCTAGGCAGGAAACCCTATACCGTTTCAGACAAATAGCTATCCAACATCTTCTTAAAGACTTCCAGTGTTGGGGCATTCACAACTTCTGGAGGCAAGCTGTTCCACTGATTAATTGTTCTCACTGTCAGGAAATTCCTCCTCAGTTCTAAATTGCTTCTCTCCTTGATTAGTTTCCACCCATTGCTTCTTGTTCTACCCTCAGGTGCTTTGGAGAATAGTTTGACTCCCTCTTCTTTGTGGCAACCTCTGAGATATTGGAATAATGCTATCATGTCTCCCCTAGTCCTTCTTTCTCTTAAGCTAAACATACCCAGTTCCTGCAACCGTTCTTCATATGTTTTAGTCTCCAGTCCCCTAATCATCTTTGTTGCTCTTCTCTGCACTCTTTCTAGAGTCTCCACATCTTTTTTACATCGTGGCGACCAGAACTGAATGCAGTATTCCAAGTGTGGCCTTACCAAGGCATTATAAAGTGGTATTAACCTTGGTGGTTAATACCAAGGCATTATAAAGTGGTATTAATTTGGAGGACATCGGGACAGAGAAACATAGGATTGTCTATCAAAAAAGAGATTCACTAAACTTTGTCCTTTGTTTCAAGTGCCTGTGAAAATTGGACTAATGTAAAGTTTCTATACTTGAACTGCAAAATACCACTCCCCCCTCTTTTCTTCTTTAATGTCTGATACTTGGAGACTACTTGGACAAATCCCTACAGTTTTCTTAGCAAGGTTTTTCAGCAGTGGTTTGCCTTTGCTTCCATTCTAGGGACTGAGAAAATTGACTGGCTCAAGTCACCCAGCTGATTTTATACTTAAGACAAGACTAGAATTCAAGGTTTTCCCATTTCTAACCTGATGCCATAACCACTACACCAAACTGGATCTCCGAATGGCCACTAGATGGCAGCAAATAATTTGTGTGTTAGTATCTTTTTACTGCCCTCCAGTGGTTATCTGGATTTTTGTAACTCAGATATAAGTACGCTAGTAAGCGGACTGCTGCTTTATTTTTTCACCTTACATATTTTTTTAATATTGAAAGCCATATTAAATAAATTATTAATTAGTATTCCTTCTCCAGGATAGTTTAATAAACATTTTAATCCTGTAAATTCAATGTCCAAGAGAAAGAATGGCTAAAATATACAGTAGAAGCAAAAAGTCATATTATATTGAATTGTGATGCTACTTTTCTAACCCTAGGGGAAACATAAAATAGATTTGTATCTCTTGGTAAATCTCTGATCAATCATAGTAAGTTGACAAGGACAATTGTTTAAAAAATAAGATTTTTCCCCATCCTAAACTGTACTCTGAAATTTAAAAAGTATGCAAAGTTTGTAGCCCCTTAATAATAGTTCTACCCTGTGGCATGCACCTGAGAAATAAAAAAGGAAGGGGTTTATTATGGAGCAATTGGCTACATTGAGACATTACCCAAGTACCATTCTATTGCTATAGAGATGCATCAGGGGAATTTTTTCTGGATTATTTTTCTCTGCAGTTCCCAGCCTGATCAAGCTCATATTTCAATTCAATTTTTTCCTGCCCCTCCCCCAACCAAATGTGATCCTATTGTTCATGAACTATCAGAATCCAAAGCTCTTTTTGTGTTATTTATTTTCCACCATTATGTTGGGCTGGAATCTTTTTTAAACGGGATAGAGTTAATTTTTGTATAGGACTTCTGTGACCTTTGTTCAGTGACCAGTATTAAAAAAAATATCCTGGACTCCAAAATAATGATATTTTGCACTAGGCTCTGAATAATATTGGATTCCTCCTAAGAAGCAACATAGAGTTCACAAGTTTGGCTTACCCCTCTTTTTCCTGTTGTAATAACCGAGTGCTTTCTTAAATACAGCCATCTATCTTATTCTTGTTTATTTTCCTTCTTCATTTGACTCTAGCTTGATTCACATACGTAGGTTATATTTTAATTAATTCATCAGGAAGCCTTTTCAGTGTCCAGGACTTGAATGTATAAAACGTGACATATTGAAAACGATAATGCCATTCAAACATTCACAAGATAATTTTGGATGGTAATTTCCAACTAACAGAGGTACACATGAAAACCTTTTCTCTTACTTCTTCTGGATGCATTTCTGATAGTTTGTTTATGGGCTTGTATGTTCCCATCTGCTGACACACTTTCTGCTCTCTACTCTTTTGTTGTCATAGAACATCAAGATTTGTACACATAAATTTGGCCAACTTGCGATTGCACTGAGGATAACATAGACTTTTTCAAAAGTTGACTTTGGAAGAGGGCTGTCTATACAGAAAATGTGCATGTTTGTTTTGTCACTCACTTGGCAAAGAGTAAAATCTTGTGTTTTCCATGCAATAAATGGACTTGTATATCATAGGCATGACAGATGGGGAACACTGTGAGGCAGGGTCAACTTGGGGAGAATCCAAAAAGTCAAGACAATAAACATAAACATGCAAAGTCCTGTCCATTTTATATGTGGTTTCAGTCATGTGGTGGCATTTTTGGACCCCACCTTTGGATGCTGACAGAGGCTGTCAGATATTTATTTTGGTGACTTCAGGTCAGCTTGACTCCTGGCAACTGCCTAGACTAGTCCTTGTAGTTTTCTTGGCAAGTTTTATCTGAAGTGGTTTGCCCTTACCTGCTTCCTAGGGTTGAGAATTAGTGACTGGCACAAGGTCATCCAGTTGGCTTTCTGCCCAAGCAGTATTAGCAGTATTATTTGCTGGTTTCTAGCTTGGTGCCTTAATTACTACACCAAATTGGTTCCTGCTGTATTCTGAGGTAAATAAATCTATGTTATAAGTGTAACAAAAATAATTTTAACTTCTTAGCTTCTTAAGAATAGCATTTTTAATGTGGCATAAATACAGAGACAGATCACCACATTACTAAAACACAGTCTTCACCACTACTTTTCCCTCACCTGTACTTTACTTTTTTTTACTTTTATTTAGATTTCTAGACCGCCCCCTCTCCCAAAAGGGACTCGGGGTGGTGTACAGTCAAATTAAAACACAAATACATAGGAATAAATATAAATACATAAATCCTTAAATTAGATGAGGAGGTCAAAAGACTGTATCTTAAAGTAAAGCTATTAAAACCATATTAAAAATAACCCCTAAAAATACCCCAGAAAGTTAAAATTAACCCAACTAAAATATCTGGCAGGAGGTGAGGTAAAACTATGGATGGGCCAAGCCGGCTAGTCGAAACAGGTGAGTCTTTAGTTTTTGACGGAAGGAGCGGAAGTCGGTGGTGGTTCTAATGTCGGGAGGGAGGTCATTCCAGAGGGTTGGGCCCATCACAGAGAAGGCTCTACTCCTAGGTGCCGCCCGTTGGCATTGCTTGGTGGACGGCACCAGGAGGAGTCCCTCCCTGTGAGAGCGAATTGGTCGCAGGGTTGTGTGCGGTAGGATGCGATCCTGCAAGTAGCTAGGTCCTGTGCCATGGAGCGCTTTAAAGATGGTGTAGATACTACTAGGTGGGAGAGAGTGACTGGCCAAAAGTTATGCAGTGAGTTTTAGTAACTGGATGTAGACTTGAATCTTTCTTTTCCTAGCTATGATCAAAAATTTCAGCACTGCACCATATTTTCACTACCACATGACTATGCATTTGGGATGAAAATGAATATAGTATTCAAGGTTGTCATATATGAAATGATATCATATGTTAATATGTAATGTAAATATGATATATGATATAATATAATATAATTAATATAATTAATATAATTAATATAATTAATATAATAATAATATTATATAATATTATATAATATCACAGTCACCAAAATGACTCATTGGAACATCTGTAAACATTATCATGTTCCTTTAATGAAAAATGGTGGGAAATATAGAGTTGAAAAAGTAGTACAAAAATGAGCAAGTTAATTATAGTGAGATTTCCAAATACAAACTGATGAAAGTCATCACTCCTAACACACCAGGTTTAACTGTGTTTCAAAAGAAGAAAATGTGGACGATGTGACAATAGCAGGAGATAATAGAATAGAAGACCAAGAATTAGAGAAGATCACAAACTATCAAAATCTGAAAATCAAAATTGAAATATCATGGCATGTGCCATGGTGGCCATGGTGATCCCAGTGGTTATTGGCACACTGGGTGCCATTCCAACAAAAAATAATCTTGGATGGCAATTAAAAAATCTGTGCATTGACAAATTTTCCACCTGTCAGTTACAAAAGACCACACTGCTTGGATCCACCCCTATATTACTCTGATACATTATGTCATCTTAGGTTCTTGGGAAGAACTTGATGCGTATGAAGGCCAATACCAGCTAAAAAACTGGCAGATGTGACTTCACGTTGTAAATAGATAATAATGCATCACCACAAAAAAGTCTAGATACTGGATGTTGCAATACCTGGCAACAGCAGAATAGAAGAGAAAACACTGGAAAAAAATCACAAAATATAAACACCTGCAAATAGAATGACTGGAACATCTGTAAAAGAAAGCAATAGTACCAATAGCAATAGGTCCTTTGTTGTGGTTTCAAAACATCTGTAACATCACTTGAACACCATTAACGCTAACATAATCACTAGTCAATTGCAAAAGGCAGCTTTATGTGGTACAGCTTACATCCTGTGATAATAGCTTGAAAGTTATTAAATAACATCAGCCTATTTCAGGTCCTCGGGAAGGATTAGATAGGTAGGCAAACTCTGCAACCAATCATTATGTAGCACTTGAACACCACTGGCATTGACAAAATCACCATCAGTCAATTGCAAAAGGCAGCTTTGCTTGGAACAACTTAGTATGTTGCTATGGTATGTTTTGAAATCCTTTCAAACTCCCAGCATATTTTCCATAGGATCACTCAGAAATAGTTATAGAAGCTGCAGTTTGTACACAATTCAGCCACTTCTCAATTAATTGGTGTGAGAATTAATTTTAGCTCACGTACACAGGTTGCCTAATAGCATTGGGATCAAATACAGGTAGTCCTTGAGTCACAATCACAATTGAGCCCAAACTTTATGTGGCTAAATGAAATATTTCTAAAGCGAGTTTGTCCCATTATATTATTTTGTCCCATTTTGCCACAGTTGTTAAAGGAATCATTGCATTTGTTAAGTTAGTCACACGGTTGTTAAATGAATCTGGATTCCCCATTGACTTTGCTTGTCAGAAGGTCGCAAAAAGTGATCACATAACTACAGTCACAAATATGAGCCACTTGCCAAGCATCTGATTTTTGATCACATGACCAAGGGGATGCTGCAAAAGTCGTAACTGAAAAATGTTTGTATGTCACTTTTTTTTGGGTATCGTAACTTTCAATGGTCGCTAAATAAACTTGTAAGTCGAGGACTACCTGTATTAGTTTAACATCTGGTGGTTGTGCCCAAAAGCTAAACAATACTGGAACAGAATAAGAAAATGGCTCAAAGAGATAACTAAACAGCAAATAGACATGAAACTGGAATTATTTTTATTGGGAATACCTACAGAGAAGGATGATTAAAAAATACAATATTTAATTTTATATATTACAATGGCAGCGAGAATAACATATGCACAAAACTAGAAATTAAAGATAAAGAGGAAACAGATTATTATATGGTATGGAATGAGTGGTACAAATGGCTAGAGGACAGGTGTAAAGCTTAAGGAAAGATTAAATGAAGAAGACACAGGAGTTAGAAATTAGCAATGTATATGTAGAGATGAATAAACATGTATAAATGGAAACGACATGCAATGAAGGATTGTAATTTAAGGAATGTATATATTAATATGTATAAAACAAAACAAAACATTAGAATCATATGTATAGACAAAGAGAAATTGAAACAAGGGGAGGGGGGAGAAATGTATATACAATGGATGTATACTGATGTGGAAATGTTGTATAGAAGGAAATTGTAAAAAAATTTTTTAAAAAAAAACTTTAATAAAAATTATTTTTAAAAAAGATGGCTTATTCTTTAGGGGCTACTCTTTAATTGCATCTATATTCTTCAGAGGTGGGGATTCCAAGGAGTGGCTGTAGCATGGAGATGAGATAGTTCAGGTGTCACATGTGTTTATCATACCAGAAGTTTGTTCGTTTGTTTATTCACCACTTGTTGAAGATTGGTTGCTGTGCTGATGGTTGCATTTGGAAATTGTTATCTATGTGCTTCTAACATTCATTGTGTTTATTTTCATTGCGGATCCATTTCTAGCAATTTTGAGTGGCTTTAGTAGCAGCAATTGCAATACTGAAGCATTATGTTAACAAGGAAAGGTTTGACAACGATGGACATACCTGTAATAAGAAATACTTTGTTTAATTTTTGCCTGGAGTGAGTTCGTTTTGAGCCCTAAGAGGGAAACACTTCCATTACTTATTAGTAAAGAGTGTACGTCAGTAAAATACCATTCAAACATTGAGTGATTTAGAAAATTGATGTCATTTAGTTCAGATTTCCAGAGCAAATAGTCAGATTGGTTTATCTGAGTCAGGTTTCTAAACTGATTTATGAGGGAAGAAAATTGAGTTTCTGCATGTGTACAATAGTGGGTGAATCGCTGAAATCATTTGGGAAGTATCTGATACCGTGTTCAAACAGACATTGTGATTTACTTCAGAAAGTCAATATGATTTGGAGATTTGGGTGGAATTCCCTCAAATCTAAACTGCATAGTCTGACCTACCGTTGCAATTTTTAAGGCATTATAGGTTTCCATAAATTGTACTTACGTTAATTTAAAAGTGTATTTACAAACTTGAAAAAAAAATGGCGGCTAAGGGACTTACGTGATTGCTCATTCTATTGTCCTTGATGGCCCCTCCCTCCCTTTCCTAATGTTTAAAGTAGACGTGGAATACCAGCCTGCCAAACTGAAAATGCCTTCAAACAGAGGACTGACAGTCTGTCAAACAGAGGGCTGTTTGCATCCTTTTGTTTACACAAGCATGAAGCCCGTGTATTAACTTGTACAAGGAGCCGGTGTCAGTGGAGCAGGATACTTCAAAAGAGCATGACCTTTGTGAAGACAGCAGCAAGAGAGTTAGCATTAAATTAAAGATCCCAAGATAGAGAGAGATACCAGAACAGGGACCCTGTTGCAATCTTCTGCTCGCTAGATTGGAATGATCTCTATTGTCTAGATTCTTTTAAGAGGACAATTAGCCCGTCCTGTATGGCAGGCAAACAATGGCTGGAGATGCCAGAAATAACTTATAACTCATAATTCGATGCATTCCACTTTTTTTAAAAAAATTCTGTGACAGACTGGAGAAAGGTTCTAATTTTGGCATAACATTTGCATAGCTGGCTTCTTTGTGCTTCTGTGAGTCTAGGGCAGAGTCGAGGGTGTGGCATGTGGAACACAGTCATCAGTTGCGCTATAGTGTGGTTCAGGTGAGGGTCAACCAAGCTGTTCCAATTCAGATGAATAGTAGCTCCCAAGGAAGCCTGTGCAGAGCTGACAAGGAGTTTTCAACTCTTCTTTTCGGAGAACGTAACACTGATTTGTACTGTTTGCAGGCCTGTTCTGTTTGAAAGCATTTACTATCCAAGATATGTCAATGCTCATCAAATAGTGATCACAACAATCCCGTTTTTAGTTTTTACCTTCTTGCTCTCGTTTTTAGTTTTCCTGTGTGAACTGCCACCTACCAGCTAGCAGAGGGCTGTGAGTACACACCCAGTTTGCACAAACAGAAGCATTGCCACGTATGATCTGCCTGGAATCCACACTGTATATTGGACATTAATACAAACGAGCGAGTCCAGAGGTATTTCACGAGAAGAGTACTCCACTCCTCTGCTCACAATAGATCTTATGTCACCAGGCTTGAAATTTTGGGCTTGGACAACCTAGAATTATGCCCATTAAGGTCTGCCCTAAGTGTAGTACACAAAATTGTCTGCTACAATGTCCTACCTGTCAACGACTACTTCAGCTTCAACCATAACAATACACGGGCAAACAATAGATACAAGCTCAAGGTAAACCGCTCCAAACTTGATTGCAGAAAACATGACTTCAGGAACAGAGTGGTCAATGCCTGGAATGCACTACCTGACTCTGTTGTTACATCCTCAAACCCCCATAACTTTAAACTTAAACTGTCTAGCGTGGACCTCACCCCTTTCCTAAGAGGTCTGTAAGGGTTAGGGCATAAGCGCACCAGTGTGCCTACCGCCCCTGTCCTACTGTCCCCATTTATTTGTACTCATTTCCTTTGCTCATGTCCATGTTTATACTTATACCTGTTATCTCGTACATGTTTGACTAAATAAATAAATAATCTGATAGTGCACCCATACCCACCTTTTCCTCAAACTGGATGGTTTGTAAGAGAAAACAGTAGTCTTGGTGTCTTCTTTCTTCTCCTTGCTAAATTGTACAGAGAGCAATTCTGAATGAAAACATGAGGAACTTGGTTGGACAATATCTGGTCTAGGGAAGGCTGATCTCAAAAATGAGAGCATGCAATTGTTTGAACGTTTCTGTTAAAGTCAGGAGAAACAGATGTGAAAGAGCAAACACTGGGCTTGATTTCCTCAAAGTTCACTGAAACAGTAGTTTTTAAATCAAACGGTAGTTTTTAAATCAAACCTCCAGAGGATGTGGAATTTGCAGAACATTAGGCAGCTGTCCGTCCTGTATGCTTAAGGCCATTTTATCCAATTTGGTATCCTCTAGATACGTTAGGAATACAACTTCCAAAATCCCCATAGCCATTTTTCAAGCAGATTAAAAATGAAGGGAATTTTAGTTCTGGTACAATCTGAATTGTACTAGGTCAGAAAAGCTTCTTTTAGGTATACAGTCGGTAAAAACAAACTCATTGTCACTCACCGGACAAGCTGACTTTTCCAAGTTAAGGTAAAAGGTAAATGTTCCACTCGACCATATGTGCGGTCATTCCTGACTCTAGGGGGCGGTGCTCAACTCCGTTTCAAAGCCCAAGAGCTAGCGCTGTCCGAAGACGTCTTTGTGGTCATGTGGCTGGCCTGACTAAATGCCGAAGGGGCACGGAACACTGTTGCCTTCCCACCAAAGGTGGCTCCTATTTTTCTACTTGCATTGTTTACGTGCTTTCGAACTTGGCAGAAGCTGGGACAAGTAGTGGGAGCTCACTCCGTTATGCGACACTAGGGATTTGAACCACAGAACTGCTGACCTTTCTGATCGACAAGGCCAAAAACAATTTTTTCTTGTTTTCCTCCTGTAAATTTAGGTGCATTTTATAATCCAGTGCATCTTATAGTCCAAAAAATGTGGGTAGTTTCACAAAGTACCCAACTTTATTATAAAAAAATATTCAACTGTCTAATTACAGAGGTGAAAATGCCATTCAAATGTATAGGTGCTTAATTATACATTTGAGTGTATAAGTACGACTTAGGACTCTATTAGGATCAGAATTTCTGTTGCTAAGCAAAGCAGCTGTTAAGTGAGTCATGCCCAATGTTCCGACCTTTTTTTCCCCATAGTTGTTAAGTGATTCATTGCAGTCATTATGCGAATCCAGCTTTCCTCATTGACTTTGCTAGTTGGAAGCCAGTTGGGAAGATTGCAAATGTCAATCACATAACCCTGGGACACTGCAACTGTCATAAATATATTCCAGTTGCCAAGCTCTCAAACTTTGGTCCTGTATCTGTGGGGAAGATGGGATGGTCATAAGTGCGAAGACCAGTCACTTTTTTCAATGCCGTTGTAACTTCAAATGGTCAATAAACAAATGGTTGACGACTACCTGTGTCTTTCTTTCCCTAACACAGGGGTGTCCAAACTTGGCAACTTTAAGACTTGTGGACTTCAACTCCCAGAATTCCCCAGCCAGCAGAGCTGGCTGGGGAATTCTGGAAGTTGAAGTCCACAAGTCTTAAAGTTGCCAAGTTTGGACACCCCTGCCCTAACACAATATTGCATAGACTGCAATCAAACACATTCTTTCCCCATAATATTGAATGCAGTGAAACTTACTTTTCTCAAAGTACGTAGGATTGTGCTGCTAGTTATGAATCAAGAAGCCTTGTGGAATACTTCCCTTCCCTTGGGGGCTTTCTAGAAAACCCTTTATTGCTCTGATTTAAACGCCCTAATTTTTATCCAGTGGTACCTCAGGGTAGGACCCTGAGGCAGAAGTCCAGACTTAACTCATTGGAAAGAGAAAGTTTTTCATATATATTAGAACTGGTTTGCTACATGTTGAAAAAACAACAACAATAGTAATTGTATTGCACTCCAACATTGCACTTGTTAAAATAAGCGCAGGAGAGTAATAATGGAATATCAATTTGATGTGGAAAATAAATGTATTACAAAACTAGGCAGCCAGGTTCTAAAGAAATAGAGCAGAATGCCTAGAGGAATTTACAGTTTAAAAAGTACATCCAGTTTTGGTCATCACACTATAAAAGAGATGTCAAGACTCAAAGTGCAGAGAAGTGCAACCAAGATGATTAGGGGACTGGAGGCTAAAATATACGTTGAATGGTTGCAAGTAGTTGGCATGGCTAATCTAGTGAAGAGAAGGACCAGGAGAGACAGTATAGCAGTGTTCCAATATTTGAGGGGCTGCCACAGAGAGGAGGGGGTCAAGTTGTTTCCAAGGCACCTGAATGCCAGGCAAGGAATAATGGATGGAAACTGATCGATTCTACCTAGAAATAAGGAGAATTTTTCTGAGAATGAGAACAGCCAACCAATGGAACAGAAGTTGCCTTCAGAAGTTGTGGGAGCTTCATCACTGGAAGCTTTCAAGAAGGGACTGGACTGCCATCTGTAAGAAATTGTGTAGAGTCTCCTGCTTGGGCAGGAGGTTGGACTAGATAACCTATAAGGTCCCTTCCAACTCTGTTAATCTGTTAAAGCTTCTGTTAAATAAAAAAGACTATATAAAACCTGCTAACCATATACAGCATATAACTAAATAAGTAAAATTGAACAATATCTAACCTAAGACCAGGAAAGACTTGTTACTAAGACCAGTCCAGAATCCACTAATCTCAATTTCTCCTCTATTTCTCAGAATCAAACAAAAATAGATTTACATACATATTTACAGACACAAAACAAATTGTGTATCATCTGAAGAATAAGGGCAGCTGACTCCAAAGCAATGGAACCAAATCTCAAAAGTTTGAATTCGCTGTTGAAGTGGCAACAATATGCCAAGGAGGGTGGACAAACAATAATGAGAATGACTAAGGAGCGGCTCCAGGCCACAGTACACACTGTCCGGAATTAAGATTTTATAGTGCTATGAGATGGAAACAATAGTGGGATATAGAAATGTAAGTGAAAAGGGGAAGATTCAGAGCAACCTGGACTGCAGAATTTTAAACCCAGATCAGCAAAACAAGCAAGAACAGAAGAGAGGAGACCTGCCAGTAGAGTGCGGCAATTATCTGAGATGTGATACAAGTGTTGCATGAATGGGGACATGGTCTTTAAAAGATTAACAGAGTTGGAAGGGACCTTGTAGGTCCTCCTGCCCAAGCAGAAATGACTCTACATCATTTCTGACAGATGGCAGTCCAGTCCCTTCTTGAAAGCTTAAAGTGCTGAAGCTCCCACAACTTCTGAAGGCAAGCTGTTCCATTGGTTGATTGTTCTCACTCTCAGAAAAATTCTCCTTATTTCTAGGTTGAATCTCTCCTTGATCAGTTTCCATCCGTTATTTCTTGTCTGGCCTTCGGGTGCTTTGGAAAACAACTTGATCCCTCCTCTCGGTGGCAGCCCCTCAAATATTGGAACACTGGTATCATGTCTCCCCTGGTCCTTCATCAGTTGGCAGGAAGTGTCAAGTACACAAAAGTTATGCAGATGAAAATGTGTGGCTTTTCCTGGAGTGGCAGTGAATGACTTCAGGGACAATCTCTTAACCAACCACAGTCCCGAATTCCTGGCAACAGGGAAGAGGGTTCTTTATGTTCGGTATTACATTTCCCAAACTGCAGTCTAGAGTGCAGCCTGTAAAGATGAGCAAGCAGCTTTATACAACTTTGCTATTTGGATTACTGGGAATACGTTTGTGAAGAGCTTTCACACTTACAAGTCTGAAACACTAGATAAATATGAAATATGCCTTATTATATTACACTGCTTATTTTGGATGAGAGAGTTGGGGTAATATCCATTTTCTCTTCTGCAAATGATTACCATAACCCAAACAATGATAACTTATATTAATGGAGTACTAAAACTAAGCCCCCTAATCATTTTAACAAGTCTTTGTAATTCTTTTGTCCTTTTTTTGGCTGAAGCACAGAATCTGCTTCTGGATATTGTCTTCTGACAGAGCTACAAATGTTTGAGTCTGTTTTCTGTAGCCACAGTTTGGGATCTAGTTCTCTGAAAACAGCATCAGAGTTTAATGTGCTGTACGAATTGTTCACATAAGCAGAATGGACCTCTGAATTCCCATAACAGAATAGATCTCATCAATTCACCTGATTTTTAAGCTAGGATAAACTTTTTCAGTAGCTTATAGTTATTATTCACAAGTCAAGAAATGGGATAGTACTATGGTGCAATGGTTGAACATTTAATGTAGAAAGTTTAACTTAAATTTCCAGAGTTAACTAAGGCAAGGACATTTAAAACATTGTAAGCATTCTCCCAGTCAGAACTGATTATATTAAAATAAAATAAGATGATGGCATCTCTGGATAAAGAGTGGCTTTCCCAGATTACTACACTGGATCACCACTCTTATCAAAAACCACTTGTCTTGCTTTTGTCTTGAATGATATGAAAGAGCCTAGGTCTGCAGACCAAACGACTGAATTTTTTTTATTGGGTTGTGCCGGTGGTATCTGTTATATTTTCATGTTTGAAAGATTAAACATCTTTGATCTTAGGCGATTCATACAATTTGGTATAAGTTAACTGGGAATGTCATTTGGAACTCTTCAGGAAACACTTACGATGATGTGATGATGATGTTATTTGGATACAATCCAATCTGGTGTCATATTTGGTTTGAGGATAAAAAACAGGTTTGGTTGCATTGGTGGGTAAAATGTTGAGCAAGGGAAATAGAACTCTTATCAGTTCTTTTAGATTTTCAGAGGAACTTTTGATGTCATCACTCTTTTTCTGAATCAACTGTCCAGCTTGGATGTTATTACAATTTCATTCCTTTCTAGAGAACTGATCTCACAAGTGGTACTTAGGGATTAGTACTCAGGCTAATAGATTAATGGATGTCACAAAGTTATCTCCTACGGTTTTTAATACCTACATGGAACCACTAGATAAATCATCTGTAGATTTATTTTCACATACTGATGATTTCCAGGCCTAGCTTCTGCCTCTGTGGGCTTATCAAGGGAGGCTGTGCGACTTTTGAACTGGTGATCTGAAGTAGGATGGGGTTGGGTAAAGGAAAGCATCAGTGGTGGGATTCCAAATCTTTTTCTACTGGTTCTTTGAGGGCATGTTCCGTGCATGCACGCAGCACTCAAAGACCGCCCTTGGTGTCAGCGCTGGTGAGCTGTGCTGTTTTTTAGCTCAGCTGATGCGCGGCAATCTGCTCTGCCACGCGAATCAACTGAGCTAAAAAACAAAGAAACATAGGACAGGGAATGGTGGGTGTGGGAGGGCGGGGCCAGTTAGAGGTGGTGTTTGCCGGTTCTCCGAACTACTCAAACTTTCCACTACTGGTTCGCCTGAACCGTTTCGAACTGGCTGAATACTATCTCTAGAAAGCATGCTGAAATCTAATCTATACAAAAATAGGATGAACCAGTTGCACTTCGTTTAAAATGCCATGTATAGTAGTTCTCGACATTTTGAGACCAAACCTTTACTGTTACTAATCGAGATGTTAGGTGAGTTCCCCCCCCCCCCATTTTATGACCTTTCTTGCCACAGTTGTTAATTGAATCACTGCAGTTGTTAAGTTAGTAACATGGTTGTAAAATGAACCTGGTTTCCCCATCGTCAGAAGGTCGCAAAAGGTGATCACATGAGCCCGGGACACTGCAACTCTTATAAATATGAGCCCGTTGCCAAGCATCCAAATTTTGATCAGATGTTCATGGGGAATGCTACAATAGTTGTTAAGTGTGACAAACACTCATGAGTCACTTTTTTTCAGTGCCATTGTAACTCTCGACAGTCACTAAATGAATGGTTGTAAACCAAGGACTACTTGTATGCAGTCAGGGAGTTCTCCTCAACTTGGTCCAAAATGGGATATTTAAGTAGCATTAATGACCACCCGTGCTTCCTTAGTTGCTTGCGCTGTTACCCCCAACTGCAGTCTTGTTATGCATTAATTCTTTTGTGGCTTAGCATTTGTGTGGAGCTGACCCATTTAGTTCATGTTTGGTTCACTGTATTGCCTGAACCTCAAATTTTAATAATCAGATCAAACTATTAACCTCAACCCTCAACTTTTTTACTTTTCCATAATAATATAAATTAGCCATTTCTATAACAACAAATCAATCTAATCAATAAAACCCGAAATCAAAGTTTCGTTTCCCCCCCCATTATTCTATTGCAACAGAGGGAGTCAGAGGTCAATGCTTCCCCCCTTTTCTACCTCACCCCTCACTTCCCCCCCCTTTCCTCTCCACTGTGTCTTCCTATTTGCTTTTGTATTTTTGTATCCATCTTTCCCTGAAAATAAGACCAGGTCTTATTTTCTTCTGGGCCTCAAAATAAGCTCATAAGGCTTTTTTTGGGGTGTGTGTGTTTTATTTCCCCCCCCATGTATGGGAGGCCCACTTCTTCTGCTTGCTCACAATGATGCCGCTGTGAGTTGGGGTGGTGGTGGAGATGCCCTGCACACACCGCAAAGACTTACCACAGGACCCCTGTACCCAGGCCATTTATGCCCTGACACCTGCCTCGCCACCCGGCTGCGGTACACAACTCGGCCTCCTGCTCTGTTGTGGCCACGAACAAGCAGAAGAAGTGGGCCGGAGGTCACATGGGCTCCTGCTGTGCATGATTACTGGTACTGCTGCCGTGAGACAGGTTTTGGGGTGTGGATGGCCCTGAGGTAAGCCACTGTGGGGCATGTGGGGCAGTTCCACAACCCCCCCCCCCCACCTTGCCTCATGGCTGCGACACCGCAAGCAAACAGACTGAATGTGCAGTCAGCCGGCTGCACAGGCTCTTAAGGAGGGCTTATTTGGGGGGTAGGGCTTATATTAGGTGTACATGTAAAACATGAGCAGGCTTACTTTCAGGATAGGTCTTATTTTTGGGGAAATAGGTGATTTTATTCTATATTCTAATAAAATGTTTAGAAAAAAAATCAGATCAAACTATTACATATATGAAGCCATAGAGGGTGTTGGGCTGTCAGATAGTTCATACTAACTGTATTGGTTGCTAATACATTTCCAGATCAAAATGAAAGTAATGGGATTGGATTTTAAAAGCTTTAAATATTTGGAATCTAGATTGCTTGAAGGATTACCTTCACTCATTCTAACTTTCCAACAATCTGGAGTCAGTATCTCTAGGTAGTATGTATGTACAGTATGTACCTAGCTCTAGGAGTAATTACATGAGCCAGAAGGAAAGCTAGGAGGATACCTATAGCAACTATTGCTTGTAAACTCTGACCTGATTCCTATTAACTCCATTACTAGACATTTTGAAGAGGGACCCACAGACATATTTATGTACCTTAGTTTATCTTGGAAGAAGAGAATGGCAAGTAACCTCTTTGCTGTTGTTAATAAAATGTATCACCCCTAATATCTTTATAATGGAGTTGGCAGTAACTGTCTGCTTTTGGCTAATCTTGATTAAGCTAAGCTAGGTTGGATCTGGATAATATTTCCGTAGGATACCACCAGGAAAGGCTAGGGTTATAAATTAGACTGGGAAGCTGAAAAAAACACCCCCAGAAGAAGGCATGGTAAATCATGTAAGGGTTTGCCTTCAAACATGCCATATAAATCTTTTCAATAAATAATTTAATAGAAAAACATGAGCTATTGGGCTGGAGCCAAATGGAGTATTGTATGAATGAAAAACTGCCTCATGTTCACAGATGTCACCAAGAACCAGCAAGTGCATCTAACTGAAAAGGACCAGGAATCTTCACCAGTTGTCTTTGTAGCCCATTGTATCGTTTCTGGAAGGAGCTTTGGTGGCTCCTTGGCAAAGTTCGAAACAACAAGGCAGGAAAGTATAAGAATCGTCACCCTACCCCTTCCAAGCCAATGTTGATCTAACTTATTAGTTACCTTAGTATAGATACTATGAGATTAAAATATTGATTTCCTACGTTTATATGGTTGCCAATCAACAAGGTGACTCTGAACAGCTTACAAAAGAAAAGAAAAACAATATCTAACATAAATGCGAAACCACAATACTTTAGACCAACTAACAATCATTATTCAACAACAGATTCAACAACAGATTAATACAGTTGGAATTGTAGGTCATCTAGTCCAACCTCCCCCGCCCCCCCCCCCCCGCTCAAGCAGGAGACCCTACACCATTTCTGACAAATGGCAGTTCAATCTCTTCTTAAAAGTCTCAAGTGATGAAGCTCCCACAACTTCCGAAGGCAAGCTGTTCCATTGGTTGATTGTTCTCACTGTCAGAAAATTTCTCCTTGTTTCTAGGTTGAATCTCTCCTTGGTCAGTTTCCATCCATTATTCCTTTTCTGGCCTTCAGGTGCTTTGGAATGAATGAAGAAATCCTCAGTTTATATGTTACCCTTACTTTGGTATGTTTAGGCCTAGATAAAACACACTACCTCAACTCCCTGTATCTAAAATATGGAGGTGGTTGATATGGGTCTAAGGAAACAATCCCTGAGATAGTGGATTTTAAAACTGATTTATATGCCAGTTCTACACCTTGTAATTGCTACAATAAGCTGGGGATGGTGGAAACAAAGGTCATATCATATTGAACCATTTATACAGTGATCCTAAACATGCTTACTCAGACATCAGTGTACTTGGGTGATCTGATGCTAAATTGAAAAAAAAACCTAGTACAGTATTTTTTTGTATTACAATATTTCTATATTTCTAATATTACAGCATTTCAAAAAATTGTAAATCTATGTCTAGGAATTATAATTTCTAGAAATATAGTACCAAGGTTTTTTTTTAGCCCGGTCCAGCTGTCCTGAAATTGGGACTATGTGAAATAACTAGTTGGCAGAAAATAGGAATTCAATTCAGTGATGTGGAGTAACAGCATTAGAAGTTACAAACCACCTCTTTGTGATGATAGAAACCACATACAGTTTTAAAGTGAATCATATTTATCACAAAGGAGTTCCACTTATGTTAGTAGGTCTATTAAAAAAAAATTAGCAGGAAAAAGCTACCTCTGTGATTGATCTCTCTGTGGGCTTGTTTGAATATTTATTGTATTACCTGATCATTGCAAAATTAACTGAAGATGTGCATATAATAGCTTATATATTTGCTATGAATAATGAAGGAATCTTCCTATTGAGAGGAGATCTGGTACTTGGATAAATGAAATCATAGGTGAAATGTGAAGACATGGGAGAAAACGTGAGAGCCAATTTGTTGAAGAGGTTAAGCCACCAGGCGCCCAGGAGTAGGGCCTTCTCTGTGATGGGCCCAACCCTCTGGAATGACCTCCCCCCCCGATATCAGAACTACTACCGACCTCTGCTCCTTCCGACAGAAACTCAAGACCCACCTGTTCCAATCAGCTGGCCTGGCCCACTTATAGTCCCATTTATACCTCCTGGCAAATATTTTATCCTGGGATAGTTTTTAGGGGTGTTTTTTAATGTATTTTTTAAATTTTTAAATTTTAAATCTAACTTTAACTATTGTACAGTAAACTATTGCTACCTCCTCCAGCCACACCTATATTTATTTTATATTTATATTATGTATATCTATTGTTTTAATATGACTGTACACCGCCCCGAGTCCCTTCTGGGAGAGGGGCGGTCTAGAAATCAAATAAAAGTTAAAGTTAAAGTTAAAGGCTAGAAACTGGGACACTGTGAGTGCTAGTTCCACCTTAGGCACAAAGCCAGCTGGCCAGTCATCCTCTTGCAACCCTAGGAACTTGTAATGGCAAACCACTTCTGAAAAACCTTGCCGAGAAAACTGCAGGCAGTTTCCAGGAGTCAACACTGATTCAAAAGCATACACGCACAAAAAAGCCCCCACCCCCCTGTAACAACAGAGAAAGCAAACTTCCTCTGTCATGGATGTCACAGCCTTTCAAATATTTGATGATGCACGCAATTTATCTTCTGTTGCTTCAGGATGGGATTCAAACAAGTAGTCAGAAATTACAAGCAAAAAAAGATTTACCTAAATCTTAAGGTAAACAGTGGAATGTGCCAGACCAAAGCACACATAGTGTAGAGTTATGCAAAGTACAGAGTCTTACAATATTTATTTAAAAGATTTATAGGGCTACCCATCTTAAGCAACTTTGGGCGGCTGGCAACAATGCAAAGTAGAAAATACAAATAGCTTGGATATTGTGCAGACATTCTTGCCATGGAGTTGGTAATGACTGCAGCTGTCTGCTAGGCTTGTGCTCAGTGGCAGGCCCACATATGCTGCCACATAGTATACTAAATGATCCACAGGGATGGTGGAATGCAATTTTGCATTAAGGTTAGTTTTTCCTGGAAGTTGGTGTGCTCTAATAGGCAGGCAGAATTTTCCTAGAGCAAGTCAGAATATGACGTTTAGTCAGGCAAAAAAGATGGAGGGAAGGAGAGACTCCAGAGAAGTGTAATGAGGATGACTCTCTTCTGAAATGAGTACAAAGCAATTCTCTCAAATCCACGATCAAGTAGCTCCATTGCCTTCAGCTCAGGGAAAAAAGTACTTTTAACACCCGTAGGTGGGAATAAAAAATCCTATCGAAAGCCATCAAAACATTAGGAGCACCTGCTTAAGTCCCACTGGCTCTCAGTGACATTTAATCACTGGATCAAAGTTAAGCATTAAGAATGCTTTTTTGGGGGGGGAGGGGAGATGAATTTAAGCAGGTGCTTAAAGACCTCTCTCTTGGTGGTGAACTAGAATGGAATATAATTGGGGAAGAGGAGGAGGAGGAGGAGAGAACTGGGAGAGAAGAAAGTGATGGAGAAGCCACTTTCTGGCATGAGAGTTTTATATCTCTCCCAGAAGACTTACATTTCTGTTTTTAATTCCAAAGGTGCTGTTCAAAATGCAATTGGACTTTCAAGAAATGGCTGAGAAGCAAAATGTTTTTGGGAGGGGTGGGGGGATACAAGAAAATCCAGCTGCCTTTTGAACAGCAGCTTTTGGACAACCATGACCTGAATGACTGAGAATAGACACTTTCTGTTTTTAGAATACAGTGTACAATAGAAAGAAAAGAATCTGGAAGAATCCAGGTAATAGAATAGATGGAGTGCTTGTCTCCATTAATCCATTCCTTCCTGATGTGACGCAAGTAGAAAATATGTCCCAACCCATATTAGTCTCCAGTTGTTTTAGTCAAGGGTACAGGATCACTGCTAGTGCCATCAGGATCTGAAGTCTACAGCATCTAGAGGGCTTTAGTTTTCCTAATCTTAGTTTGGATAGACAGATAATCAGATGATGGATTGCACTAATACAGGTAATCCTTGACTTGTAAACACAATGGAGTTCAAATTTTCCATTGCTAAACAATGCAGTTGTTAAGTGACTAAAAATACATAGATTTATCTTCATATATTGACTGTGGCAGCTCCATGAAATGTTGAGACTTTCCTTAGAGATCATTAGTTCCCACTTTTCTGATAGTTTCTAGATTCCAGGAAGAGAAAGGATAGAGTGATTGTGACACTAGCTGCAACATCTGCCTCCCACCAAGTGCTTCCCCAGCAACTGAGCTAGGGCCTTATGCCAAAGAATTCTAGGATTCCAGAAAGCTGAATATTCTTACTGAAAGCAGTATAAACTTCCACCTGAGAAGTTTATACTATCTTCAGTAAGAATATTCAGCGTTCTTCTGTTTCTAGAAGAAAATAAGTGACTATGATATTGGTTATATTATATCTCTGAAACGTATTATTGGAAAAGTGAATACACAGAATAAAAAGTGAACACTGTCTTAAATGGTAGTTCTAGGTAAGGATTCATCCAGTTGTGTATGTTTGGCATTTCTCATTATACTCTTGCTACCATAGCCAGTGATAATGGCAATTCGTTTCAAAACATCTGGAAGGCACTTGATTGGAAGAGCAATTATGAATGACAGGGCTATGGTTTCATGGGCACAATATAAACTTCCACTGAGTTAACATGGTCATGTACCAATTTGGTGTCATGGTCAGAAAGTTAGCATAAGATTAGAAAACCCTAGATTAAAATCTGCATCAATTTTGAAGTGGTTACTGTGTGACCTTGGATAATCTCCCCCTCCCCTTTAACCTCCTCTCTAGGTTAATTGGAGAGACTACCGTATATGTAGCTATAGAACAAATATATGAAGAGTCTCCATAGATATTCACCAGAAAAATGTACTGCTATAGATGCAGAATGGATTAGTTGAAGAGTCCCGCCAAGTACTCTCCCTTCCTATATATTATTATGGGTTGATAACATTAACACAGCATTTCTGATTCCGCAATTTATAGCCATCTGTGTACAGCATGCATCTTCTAATGCTTACATGCTCCTACACAATGGATTTTTCAAGTTCTAAACCCAGAACAAGTTGTTACTAAGAGCACATAGGATTGTAGGATTAAGGTTGGTTGACGCAGAATAGCCCCATAATAAAGCTGATTTTGTTGGGTTCTGCAGAGCATAATATGATCAACGTGGAATTGAGAATGTTTCTGATGTCAATAATACTTCAGAAACAAGTTTTAAGTCTCACAGAATGTTGTGCCAAGGTCTGCTTAATGATTTCCTCCCCATCAAAAACATTTTCTGCTTTTCCACTTTATTTGTCGGGTGCTTGAAAATTAATTTTGTATTTCTTAGGTAGGATTTTTGAATGTATTGTAAACGTGTTAGGAGAAATTCAGCTGATATGCTTTCTATTACAGGCAGTCTTTGACCTATGACCACAATTGAGCCCAGAATTTATGTTGCTAAGTGAGAAATTTGTTAAATCAGTTTTGCCCCACTTTACCACTTTTCTTGCCGCAGTTAAGTGAATCACTGCAGTTGTTAAATCATGGTTGTTAAGTGAATCTGGCTTTCCCATTGACTTTGCTTGTCAGAAGGTTGTAAAAGGTGATCACATGACCCTAGGACACTGCAACTGCCATAAATGTGAATTGCCAAGCATCCAAAGGTAAATCATGTGACCTGGGGAATGCTGCAATGGTCATAGGGTGTGAAAAATAGTCATAAGTCACTTTTTTCTATTGAAAAAGCTCCATTGAAACTTTGAATGTTCACTGAATGAACTGCTCTAAGTCAAGGACTACCTGTAGTCTTCTCTCCATTATTTGGAAACCTCCCTGACTACTACTGCTTTCTGATTCAAAGAAACGGCCCAGGAAGGATCTTCCTTCTGTTGCAAATGAATTGAAGGGTACAAAAGCAGGAAGGCCAAAAACTCTTGGTAGAAATGACGGAACAATGAAAAATTGGGCACTACCAACAATCCTGAATAGCAGTGATCATCTCATTATTAAATAAATGTAAGAATCTCATGCTTTGCCCTGAGAACTTAAGATAAGTTCTTCTCCTGTGAAATAACAGAAAAATATTTTTCCTTATCACCAACTTAAATGGGAAGTAGCAGGCAAAGTTTTACTTGCTTGTTTATGAAATTATAGGCCACCCATCTTAATCCAAGGTAACCCCGGGTGTCTTACAATCATAAATGCATATATTTTTCCTTATATAGCACTATTTTATATTTCTAATTCAGACAAGGTCAGCATTCAAGTAGGACTTTACCCTTCATCACTACTGGGCATCAGCTGTTTCTGATATCAACAAATACCAGCATGCTAATCAGTTGCAAAGTTTAGTACTACAGATCATGCACTTTAACTGAGCATCTGTTGTACACACATGAGGTCTAATTGACCTGTGAGTATCATGCCGAGCCCATGTGTCAGCCAAACACAGGCACACAGCTGAAGCATAAACAGCCTTCAGGTTGATCCTAGGCAGAGTAAGATATAATCAAAGCCTGTGGAGATATGGAGTAAAATGTAAGTCTCCCTTTCTCAGAAGTTAGCATTCCTGTTGATTTGATATAATCAGAATCATACCAGTTGCTTGAAATCTTATCGCCTAAGGAGGGAAATGGAACTTTATCAATCCAGCTGGGCTGTGGGTTTCTTTTGTGTACAGTCCCAAATCCAGTAGCTACGATCTTAAAATGCAAAGGATGGGAAGGGCAGAGAGAGAGAGAGACACACACACAGCAGCTCAGGATGAATGGCTGATTCACTTTCATGCCAATTTCCTTTCACTTTTCTTTAACAGAGTAGGCCTTTAAAAGCTCCACACCTTGGCTAGCTTTTTAAAGAGGTAAGCTCTTTCACCACCAGCCCTTAATGAATTTGTTTTGCCACCAATAAATCAGAATTAGTATGAGCAATTTCCCATTGCTTCCCCTCCCCAATCTCTCCCAGGACTTTCCCTTGCTCCCTCCAGTGCTGGAGGGACTGATGTATGGTTCTACTAAATTGGCCAATAAACATACTGCTCTTAAGCAAGTCCTGCCCTTTGTAAAGTTGCCAGCTGTAGCTTCTTTGCAAAGGGGTAGTAGATTATAGATGATGCTGGATGTGTTAAATGCCCTTGGTTGGCTTTATCCACCCTGGAAAATATTTACTCTCCTTGCAATTCTTTAAAAGCTACTACCATAGGAAGATAGTATTTTACCCTGGGGTGTGATACAAGAAAACCTCGGTGCCCTTTGATTAAAAGTAACTTCAGTTGAACAGAATATGTTGATCCTTAGAAATTGGTTCATGACATTTTCTAGCCTCGGTGGGATGTGATCAATACAGTTATGTATTACCAGTTCCGCTGTTTTTCACATTGGCGTCCACAGTACATTTTCTAAATGCCTAGGATGTCAAAGATACAGGGGCATCTGGGTGAGCTTGTCTGGATTATCTGTATGTGGAAATTACTGTCAAGGTTGCTTTTACCTATAGACAGCAGGCACAATATAGTGACGGTGTGGTTTGATGTTGAGGCCCATCCCAGATCGCTTAGTGAGCTAGATATCTCCCAGCACAGTTAAATTTAGCTTTTTTTCTGTTTAAGCGTTAAGAAATGCTCTTCAGTGTGTGATTATTTGATTAGCCGATTTAGTGTGAAGGTCCTTCAGTCAAATCTCTGAATCGAGTCAGCTTTCTGAATCAAATCATTGAGCAGAATTGGATGGCTTCAAATTGTTTAGATGGGCTTTTGCTTTTGATTGAGTTAAATCAACAATTCATATGGGATTTAATTTTCCAAATCAGCGATTAGAACCGGATCAGGTCCTTTTTGCCCAAGCCTATCATTCCCCCCTCCTCCTCCTCCTCCTCCTCCTCCTCCTCCTCCTCCTCCTCCTCTGCTTTTTCAGTGCCAACCACTAGATAAGAGTTCAAATTTCTTAAGGAATTATGGGAATCCAGCATGGAACTGTCCATCATCCATAAATCTAAGACAAAAGCATTTGGAAGCATTAAATCAATGTTGTATTATGTCCCACTGGCAATTGTGTTGGTGAAACTGAATACTTTCTCTGTTTATACGTTCACAGAAATATGCCCAGGGTAGGAGAGCACCTTCTGAAAAGGCATTCCATGGCTTACCTTCCCTGGATCCTTGGCCTAAATTAAAGAGGATTGGGATTATAAAGAGTGCTTGTCACTTTGAAGACTGCCCAGGGGACTGAACTTCAGGACTGACCTCCAGTATAGGAGAAATGGGGATGAAGATGTTGACTATCTTTCATATGATACGTTCTAATTATTATACTAGGAAATGAAGCAGAAGTTTCCAGATCCAGTATCAGTCCACCCATTTGAAACTCATATTTCTATGCAGTGGTTAACATGCTCACTTCCGTACATTTGGCTGCCAAAACCAGAGGATTTTGTGAAAGCTGATGTCATCTTCTGCCCAATGGACAGAATCTCAGTTGCATTTGAGCAATAAAGTGTTCCATTTCTTTCCCCCCCTCTCTCTCCTGCCTCTTCCTCTCCCCCCACCCCCCTTGTTATGCCATTGTTCCTTGGGTTATGTTGTTGTTATGGCAACAGCTAAGATAATAAACTTGTAATAAACTTGGCATCAAATTTATCACCTTGTTGGATTTGAAAAACTGTAGGCTAAACAGCAAGATCTCGGCACCAGTCTGCGCGAGCACTTCCACGGGTGGTAGGGTTTGGGTGATGGCGGCTACGCATTTTGGAAAAACCGAGCAACTGTCTCCTGCATGTGGTATCTTAACTATGCCGTCTTCCCATTAACATCGCTGATGTCCATCTGTGGGAGGTTGTGATCATTTTGGGATTCTCTTTCTCCTTCACAAGCACATACACACGAGCCCACCCTGGGCATGTGGGAGGGGATATTCCTTTGGCTCTTTGCTTTAGTTGTGGAAATAACTAAGGTTGGTGCTATGTGCAGAGTATGCAGAATTCCACCAGCATTCATTCATTCATATTGACTTGCCTCAACCTCATCAAGCCCACCACAGGAAAAGAATACACTCTGGGCTGAATGGTTTGGGGGCTGGCTAGTGAAATTCATTCTCTTGAATGAGAGAATGATTGCTCTGCAGTGCTTAGGTGACAGAACAAGTCTTCAATCTACTGTAGGTGTGAAAACCCCTCTGCATTTTAAAATATGGTTGCCTGGTTCTCTATGAATTCTCTTGCATGGGCTCAAACCCCTTGATCTTTAGTGGCATCCAAATGAAACCCACATTTGCATTATTTTTAAAAACCCTGGAGTGTTTTTTCTAGGACTGGTCCTCCTTTCCACAGCAGCAGATGGTATTGCTGCTTCTTTCATGAGTGATCCATTAGTTGATACCTTTGCAGCATACACATGGCTATATATACCCTGCCAGAAAGCGTTTCACCCTTTAAAAAAAAGCAGCAACAAGATCTTTGCCTTTCTTGGGTTCACTTTTTTATTCCTATTTTGACCAACAACAACAACAACAACAACAACAACAACAACAACAACAGGATTTCATGACAGGATGCCTGAAATTATGCAGCCACTTTCGGCCACAGTATATGGGACAGTGATCTTTGCACAGGAGGTCAACTTCTCATGATTAATATTTTTTACTCCACACATCGCAAAATAGGACAGTAGCAAATTTACACCAGTGTGGGAAATGATCAAGTCCTCTGAAAGATATTCATCACCTGCTCTGACCCAAGGGTTTCAAACTGGAAGTTTAACTCCCCCTATTTATGCATTGGATTTTCATTTGCATCACAAACTAAATTAGCAAAGCAATTCAGTGTCGTAAAAGACTGCCTTTGCAGATGCTAAAACCTTATAGATGTTTTAAGATAAAGCACTTGTTTTAAATCTCCGGATCATAAAATTAGTAAGAAGTTTTCTGTTGTCTTGCATACTGCAATGGCTCCAAATTTTCCTGTGTTTTTCCCCCACCCCAATTTGGGAAACCAACGCTAAGCAAATTATGGGAACAGTAAACCCCTTGCCATATTCTAAGGTCCTGATTTCCTTATGTTTTTTTTTCTTTTTTTCCATTTGGTTATAGGGAATGGTACAAGGATAAAATAATGGAGGGTTTCCATACTGATAGTGTATTGAATGAATCTTGCTTTTACAATTGGGTAACCTACAAAATTATATAAATAGGGAAGGCCTAAAGTGATCCCTTCCTATTTATTACTATCTCTATGCTGAAATATCTATTCAAAATGAAACCTCATGGCTGTATCTAGTAAAATCAAAGCATGTCTTCATTCAAAACATGTACAAGAAACACATTAGCCTGATTTCCAGTCAGTGTGTATGTATACGGCAATTGAAATCTAAAGTTCTCAAGCAGGATGGCTATGTTTTACTTTAAAAGCTGCCAGTAATATAGTGGGAAGCAATTCATTAAAGAGACATAGTACCTAGGAGGTTAAAGAAATTCATGCCCACTCCTTGTTGCAATTTCCATTGAGATATGACAGTGTTTGCCAAGAAACCATTCAGTTTGCAAATCTTAGAAAGCAATTTTAGAGTTTCAGCTATAAATAAGCGCACCTTAAGAAATGTCTCAGTACCAAGAGATTTATTTCCTGCTAAAAATGCACATTATTTAAATTTGGCACATAATTGTCTGCAACAAAACATTTATTTATTTAGGTAATACTTCTGTATCTTGGCATTAAGGGCTCAATACTCTTTATAGCAGTTCAAACATCTTTCCCCAACTTATCCTTGCTAAATCACTAGCGCTTAGCTTCACCTCATCCACCCACTAAGCTCCATGGCCGAGCAGGATCTTGTCCTTGGGTCTCCCTGAATTCCAAATCAATACTCCAATTCTTAACATCGCTGATCTCTCTTATGGTTCTAAAACAGCAATTAAAAGTTTTCTGAAGAGAGACGTTACAAGGTTCTTTAATCACAGTAGAGGTAAAGCATTGTTGTTGTTTTTGTTAGAGAGACATAAAACGACTGGCTCAGTCAAGAAACCCTGAAAAATTGTCCCTCCAAACACTGTTGCAAACAGCGCTGGAGAAGATCTCCCCTGAATTATCTCCCACCCCCCAGACTAAGTTAAAACTGTATTGAGCAGATCTTGAAAGCAGAGTGTGTAAATGGGAGGGAGGAAGAGTAAATAAAGTAAGAAAGAAAGAGAAAAAGAAAGGAAAACTAAAGGCACTCCAGACAATTGCTTATTTTGTAATGAGTTATTACTTCAAAGGTCATTAGAAAGGATACGGGCGGCCATAAAACCAGCCTGCCTAGTATACATTCCCAATTGAGATGATCATTATTGGCTTATTAATCTGCAATAATGTTGAATTATACACAGTAATAAATAGAAAAAAGGTTGACTTGGAGTGTTAAGTATGTTATGGATCTCCAAGTGAACATTGCAAAGCAGCAAGACTCCCTTGGAATGAGTGGCACATCTTCCCCGAAGCATTTGATATCCTTTCCATTCTGCTTCACCCTGTACCCTATTCCCAACTCCCCCAGGAATATTCAACTCTGCCATTCTTGTTACATTTTTCCATTTTCCTAGGAAGATGATATTTTTGGGCTGGATTGCCCTGATCAACTGCTTAAAAAAAAGTAAACAAAATTAGTTACCGGAATATCCTAAGGTTGTAAAAGCCTCTTTGTTTTCCTCTGCCCAATGAAGCATTTTAGATTTACACAGGAAGAGGAGTATTAAACAGGTCTGGAGAATTAAAATGCTAAAGCATATCTAATCTGCCCTGAGAGATCCAAAGTAGACACATACTTGCTATGTCAGCTTAAAACACCTTCTCTCTCTCTCTCTCTTTCTGTCTCTTTCTCTCTCTCTCTCTCTCTCTCTCTCTCTGTGTGTGTGTGTGTGTGTGTGTGTGTACTTAAGATCACACATCTTTGTTAAGGAAATGCAAGGAGGCCCTGAGAAATTAGCAAGTAGGACTTTCAGAAATAGAGTCCTGTTGTTGTAAATCTTACTCTCAGTTTCATTTCCCCCCCCCCAGTCAAGGTAGAGTGTGTTTAGCAAACACCTTTAGAACAAAGTGCACCCCAAATGTATTTTAGATGTTATTTGAGATGCTGCATTTGAAAGAAACTTGTGTTTTATTTTGAAAATAATACCAAATGAGATGTAGAAGCAAAAAATACCAGCAACAATAGAGTAAGCGCTATTGGAGGACTTTCTTTCAAGTAAAGATAGGTAGGCTGTGGAGGTATTATATACTGAGATACTTCCTCCCCACTAATTATGCTTCCTTTTAAAACTGCAATTTTGCTCATCCGAAATGGCAAAACTTCAATGTCTAAAACTTAAATCTTGTAAACTAATGTTGGGGCCGAGAAACTCCTCCGAAAATGAAGCCCTGCTCTCCTTTGATTCCTTTCAATAAAGGATAGATATAGATATAAATATAAATATAGAAGATAGATACAGAAGATATAGACATATAGGTATAGATATAGAATTATAGATATATAGATATAGAAATAGTAAATATAGATATAGTAGCGATAGATAGATAGATAGATAGATAGATAGATAGATAGATAGATAGATAGATAGATAGATAGAGTGAGCAGTAATTTATACCTAATTTCAAGTGGATTTCAATGCTGTGTGGCTAAATTTGGTCTTCATATCCTTTGTGAGTTTAAAATAGATAGATGATAGATAGATAGATAGATAGATAGATAGATAGATAGATAGATAGATAGATAGAGTGAGCAGTAATTTATACCTAATTTCAAGTGGATTTCAATGCTGTGTGGCTAAATTTGGTCTGCATATCCTTTGTGAGTTTAAAATAGATAGATGATAGATAGATAGATAGATAGATAGATAGATAGATAGATAGATAGATAGATAGATAGATAGATAGATAGATTTTCAAAGTAAAACGATTGTAATGATAAAGACCCCACAACCGGATGATCCCAACCCGGTTTGCGTTGCTCAGACTGTTGACTGAAAAGATCTACTAAGTGGCTCCCGACTTCAAATGCATGAGCAGAGGGAAGGAAGGGAGAGTCAAACCCACCTCCCAACTCCAAAAGGAAGGTACAACTAAGTCTGGGATTAATGTCCTCCCCTTCTGCCACAGAAACCTCCGCGTTTTGTTGCCAGGGCTCGGGCAGTCGAACTGGATCATCGCCGCGCAAGCTCAGCAACCGAATGGCCGCGCGCAAGTCCACCCCTGACCGCGGAGAAGGATGCTGCAACCCCAGTCTTCCTGTTTTTTTTGGGGGGGGGGAGGTGTCCACTTATCTCCTCTTCCTCTTCCTCCCCTTCTCCTGGTCTTGCCTCCTCCAGACAACCCTGCCTAGAAAAAGAAAGGACAAATACAAACGCCACACCTCCACGCGCGTCTCTGGTTTTGAATCATTCTATCCAGATTACCAGGTCAGGTTAAAACACGCACACACACACACACACACACACACACACACACACACGTGTTCTTCCTCGGGCTCTACGGCTCTCTTCGTCTCCGTTCACCAACCCCAACACAACCGTTTTCTCCGAAAACTCCGGATAGCTTTGGATCTGTCAAAAGAACTCCGGTGAAATCAAATCTATAAGGAAAGACGGAGCGAGGGAAGAGATGATTAAAGAGAAATCGTACCAAGTTAAACGCTTAGCTCTCTCGCTCTCGCTTTCGCTCTCTCTTCTCCCCTGCCCCAAATGTAAAATTGTTCCTTTGGTGCCAGGAGCTGGCACACTCGGGTTGCTGTAGTCGGAGCGCGTGTTTTTTCCCCACGAGGAGGCAGAGGGCAAATTTCTAGCCGTCTCTTTTTCATTCCCCACCATCATCGCCCAGGTTCTCCAGTCCCCAATATTTTTCCCCAAAGGAGGCGAAACGCCTCGGCCCAGACCTTCTAGTATTCTCTGTCCGTTAGGCCTTTATAAGCCGCGCCTGTGGGAAGCGTGGGCAAAGAAAGACCCTCCCCGAAATCCACAGAGCGGTGGATTTAAGGGAGAGTTGGGACTTCATCCTACATCTTGGACAATTTCTTCCTCGCCTCTCCAAGGGATTGGGGGGGGGGGCGAATTAACCTGGCGAAAGGGCTCCTTAAGCGGTAGAAAGTGCAGCAAAAGCTGGGATCGCTTTCCCTCTGTTTTCCTCTCCTTGTTTACAGCTACCGAAGGCAAAAGAGAGCCATAAATCTTAAGGCAGCCCACAGAGACAAGTGCATTTGTATGCATCGTTAGAACTAGCTAATACCTAAACCCATTAGCGAGCCATGTAGAATTCCAGTTTCCGGTGTCCATTAACTGACAGTTAAATTCTAGAGGAAAGGCCAGTACGATTAACATAAGCTATATCCATCATATTGTTTGTCATAATAGATTAGTCAACGGTGCATGTGCGTGCGTGGAACTTTCTCTTTTTCCTTTCCTTTTCTTCCCATCCTTTGGTGCCGACCGGGCTAATTTCCCAACCAGGACCCGCGAGATTTTCGGGCCCGCCTCCTCCCACGCACCTAAGGCTCGGGTGCTTCAGATAGCGAGGGAAGGGCGAGCATCAATTGCGCGCCTGCGGCAGGTCGTTTCCAAGAGCGAGCGTAGGGAAGAGGGATGGAGGCAGCAGCTCCTCGCATGAAACCCAGAGCGAGGATTGGGGGGCGGGGGGGGGGGAGAAGCCAAAGGAACCCAAGGAGAACCGCCTGCCAATGAGAGACGTGTGTGTGTGTGTGTGTGTGTGTGTATTAGGAAAGTCAGAGTGAGAATCCGGCTGCCTAGGGGCGGCCGGGTGCCCGCTTGGCCCCTCTACACACACCCTGGGAGGTCAACGGTCTTACTCCTAGGCGAGAGCGCAAAAGGGCTGCTGGGCGTCCTTTTTCAGATGCGTCGACCTTCTGGTTGCCAGGCGGTTCCGTATTTGATTTGATTTTACTTAAAGGGGCAGGGATAGGAAGGGTAGCAAGGGATTTCCCCACCCCCCAACGCCCCAAGATTAACGTCTGCTGTCTGGTTTCTTTTTCCCTTAATGGGTCCTCTTCTCCCATTCTCGTGCCCCCCTCCCCCCGTGCCTTGGTCGGCTCTTTTTTGTCCCTGGTCTTTGTTGAATGACGTTGGCTTACGTGTCCCGCGTCTCCCTCCCCGGCACCAGTCCTCCCTCCCTCCCTCCCAGCCCTAGCCCACAACTCCTAAGCACCACCACTCCAGGAAACCGAGCCCGCTCGCTGGTAGGAAGGCGCTGGCACTCCACCCTTCCCCCCTGAGCTGCATCCCTCCCCCCTCCCCCTCTCCCCCTCCTCCTTGTTTGGGCTTGGCAAAGATAAGTGAACTTTTGTAGCTCTGCTTTTCCGTCTTCGCCCGCGAAAGCGTTAAAGGTAAGGGTCTGGAACTCGTAGGCAGCAGCCGGCTTTTGTAGCGGTGATTTATGGCTTCAATCTTGGTTCACCCAGAGTTCACATGGATTTGCTGCTTCTGAGAGCTAAAAGATGGTCTCACTTGACAAGTGTGACTATTCGAAATGCTTCCCTCCCTCCCTCCCTCTCTCTCTTCTCTCTTTTCTCCCCCTCCTATGTCCCCTCCCCCCTTCGTTTAAAATTGAACCTTAAAGCCTCGGATTTATTTTTAAAAGGGGCAGCCATCCAGTCTTAGGGATCCAACCGATTACATAAAGACATTTTATAGCAGATCCCTTTTAGGAGGGTGGGGGGGGTGGATGGGGGGTGCATGTAAGATTGGGCACAAATATACAATAGACATGAGTGATAATGCGCGGTAGGTGCCTTAGAATGTATACAATACAATATCATAATACAATACAGAGGGTGACACAGGGATCTTTAGAGCAAACGAAGTGAGGGTCTTCGAGGGGACTGGGTCGGATCCCAGTCAAACTTTCCTCCCCCCCCTCACCCTCGTTCTTTTTTCCTCCCCATTTCTTTGTTGCCACTCTGACTTAGGGAGGGGGAAGGAGAATTGCGAGGCTGAGAGGGAGGGAGCCATTTGATGCTGGCCTCCTGTTAAAGCTCAGAGAAATGGGGACGCTTCTCGCTTGGAGGGAGGGAGAGAAGGGAGAGAGAGAGGAAGAGAGGAGAGCGCTATCCTGCATTATTCGTTGCCTTTGTCCCCGTCCCCCCCACCTTTGGTGTTTCCACCTTTAAGTGTTATTAAAACAAGCTTTCCCCGCAAGACGTTTGTTAAATATATAAGCGACGGGGGATTTTTTTTAAACATTTTTTTAAAAAAGAGGATGCTGCAACATCACGAAGCTCAGGTTTGCATAACGTGACCTGCCTGCCAAAAGTTAGCCCTAGGGCGTTTGCTGGAATTGAAGAACTCGAAATATTGGGAAAAGGAAAAATTAAATAAAAATAAATGGGTGACAAATTTCGTTAGGTTGATTTAAAATACCCGTATTACTGTAGATGGATCTGAGACTTGGGATGGAGAGCATCGTGCAAAGGTCTCAGAGGTCAAAGGGGATTTCTCCGGCGTCTAGTTTATATTTCAGAAAACCCGGAAAGCTGGATGGACTGTCCATCTAACGATGGCACCGAAGGACAAGGGAGAGATTCAACTTCGCTATCCAGCCGCCTCTTCCTTTGGCCGACCCAATTCGTTTTTAGCCCTTCATACTTATCCCACTCTAATCCATACAACCCGTCGGGCCCCCCGCAAGATCCTTTAAGGGGCTGACCATTGTTAGGATGTTCGGACAGGTTCAGTGACCCTCATTCGATTTTGGTGGGCCTAGATTTTAGGCCAGTCGTAAATCGCCTTGTTTATTCGGGACCGGCCAGTCGCCCAGGAAGCCCTCGTGCCTGCCTTGTCCGTCTTGCTAGCCCAGCTAAATTAAGCCGGAGTGGGGCGAGGCTTTGTCCTGCTCCAAAAGCACTTTACTTTGCAAGGGGACCCCCAGATTCCCAGGAAACTTTGTGGACTGAGGTATTGCAACCGCGATTTCCCGGCCATGTGCCTCCCCCAAAGAGACGCTCCATAAGTTTGAGCCTGCTTCCCGGATCATTTCGTGGATCCGGGTCAGCGCCATCCTCAACTGGGCTCCCTACAAGTTGCATCGGCCAGCCGTAGTTTCGGTCCCCTCGCCCTCAAAACGAACTCTTGGGATAAGCAGCCCCCTCCCCCCACCCCTTTGTCCGGTTCAGAAGCTCCGAGCCTTCCAGAGATTGTGGATTTGGTTCAGCGCGCTTCGGATCGGGTCGCACCGCCTGAGTATTCTCGGCTTTGGAAAGAAGGCCAGGCTCGGGGTTGCTTGCCCTTAAACAATGAGAAACAGAGGTGCCCCATCTCCCCCACTCCCCCGTGACCAAAGCCCTTGTTTACGGAAGGTATTTTGCCCCAAGGATTGGTCGCTTCTTCCCCGCAAGTTTCAGCCGTCCCGTGTGCGGACATGCAGACGGCTTCTTAGAAAGCCTATTGCGGCTGGGGATGCATAAATCCATATAAAATAACAGGGAACCGCGGATAGGTTCTGTTAATGCAATTCAAAGCTATCCATCGTCCTCCCAAATGCTTGTCAGGTCGCTGGCAAAATTCTAGAACGAAATGTTTAAAAAAAGAAAAGAAGAAGAAGAAAAAGAAGCCGTGGGAGGTGGAGAGAGAAAACAAATCTTCCGTTGAAAGCAAACGATGGGTTCTCTGGCCCGTTACAATTAGCTCAGGTGGTGGGGTTAGTGCAGGAAGAAACCGCGCAAGCGAGGTGAGATGAATTCCAGGTCGAATAAGTTCAAAGGGGGGGGGGGATTGAGGAAGTTTACAAAATAAAAAATAAAAAATAAGGCCGAAAACCGGTTTGGGAGTTGATTGGCTGATGGGGCAGCAAGACCTGGGAGCCTCCTCTTGAAAATATTTTTTTGTCTTAAATTGGCTTATCCCTGGGAGCATCCTCTTGAAAATATGTTTGTTTCCAATTGTCATGTCCCTGGCCGGTGTGGGGTGGCTGACAAAAACTCAGCCAAACTAGTCTCTCTGCTGAAATGGTTTCCTTGGGAGAACTTAAAGAAGCAATCATTTTAAATCAGTGGCCTACCTCCATTAATCTGCTATAAATCACCATCCCTAAGCAGATCTGTAAATATGTCACCAAAGTTTCTCTCTTCGTTTGTCTGTTCTTCCCTCTCCCTCTCCCTCCTGCCCCCTTCTCTCTAAGTTTTCTGTTCTGATTCCAAGGGGTTCATTTCATAGGGAAATTTCATTCAGGCAAGCAAGGGTGAGTCAAAAGGCTGGAGGTAAATGGACCTAAATCCACAGGATTAAACAAGGTATTCTCTAACAATCTGGTGTAGAATAATCCAGGGGGGGGGGGACTTTAGAAAGCTAGGAAAATTCATGGAAGATAGGCTTTGCCTACAGTAGAGCTAATGGCTTGGAATGTTGAATAGCACATCCATCTACAGGGGCACTGTATGACTCTAGCCAAGGCTCATCCCAGAAAAATCAAAGTCTTTCCCACAGTCTTTCCTGCTTGGAAACCTCTGGCAACCTGTGCAAGTGTGGAAATAAGATGCAAGGTCCAGCAAGCTGCTCTCATCTCTCTCCCCACCCCCCTCTGCTTTTTTTTAAAAGGCTGCATTAGGCAAATTAGCAGTGATTCCTATCTATGCCTACTCTAAAGTAAGTCCCTTTGCTGTCAGTGGCATTTACTCCTGGAAAAGTGGACTCAAGATTGGAATTGTAAAATTACTTGTAATAATTTACATTGAATGGTGGTACAACTAAAATCTTACACTTTATGTGTGAAGCCTTCAGACATCTATTGTTGTCATCACCACCACCACCACCACCACCACCACCACCACCATCATCATCATCATCATCATCATCGTCCTACATTTCATGGATTTTCCTTAGCTGATCTTTTCTGAAATGCTATTGCTCCATTTACAGACTTAAGAACTACCTGTGAACATAATGTGACTATTTACTTGAGCACATAAAATATTGCCCCCCCCCATAATATTCTACCAGTTTGAGTGAATAAACATATTACACAATACACACGCACATGCACACAGACACATGCAAACATATACAAATTGCAGCCATTGTCCAATGCAAAAAAAGGGGGATAGTTGTTCTATTGAAATCAATGCAACTCAAATTTGCTGTTGCTTTTTTACACTCCTTGTGACAATAAAAACTTGCTGATTTGTGCCCAACGTGAATGAGCCATCTGCTCCCATCCATCAGCTGCCTTACATCCCAAGTTTTTGTATCTCAAATGCAGTGTTAGTAGTTAGAGGCAAAGTTAGCCATCCACACCTTAGTAGAGCCTGTGCAGTTTTCAAAGTTTAAATTGTCACATGCTGCTGGCGAATATGACACAGGAAGCATAAGTGCCTATGATGCAGGGACTGCATTCTTTTTGTTGCTTTACATTTCAGTCTTTTTACACCATTCTGTTCATGTATGTAAGAAAATCCCGTTTGCGGTGATGTAATATTAAAGGAGTGAACATATACAGCCTGCTCAGTTTAAAAAAAAGTTTTAGTCCTTACAATAATCCTTAGCAAACAGTTTTTAAAAAAATGAATGGGCTTTGTCTGATGAAAGTGGTGAATCAAATTCCTAGTGACTTAAGCTTCAGGGTTACAATTTTTGGGGGCCAAATTCTTTGTTTAAATTAGCAGAGTAAATAAATGAATTGGAGAGACTGAAGGTTCGTTCTCCAAGCTTGTGGGTTGGTTTCTGAATGTTTCCATTACCAGGCTAGGTAACATCTTCAGGGGAGTATAGGGGATGTCAGCGTCAGTGTCCTTCTGTTCATAAGGGCCAATAAATGAATATATTAATTATGTTTCAAGTTACTCGGGAGCTTGGAAAAAGCTTCTACCTCAAGTATGCAGCATACTCAGCTCAGAAAATCCTAAAGTCCTGACCAATTCCTTTCTATTAGTACAGTCAGGACTTCTTATGTAGCTCAGCCACCAGCCTAATATATAAATATATTAGTTTCTAATGTGCTCTTGTATGCCTGCAACATTTGTAGAAACCAATTATTTCGCCGATAGGGTCAGTTGCCCCTTGGAGTATATTGCTTTATTTTAAATATCAACACCACCATTATCACCATCCCATCCCCACTAAATAATTTATATCAGTATTTATCCCGGACATGTGATGGGTGGAGGACTAGAAAATACCTCCTGCTTATTTTCATCCGTTCAAAGCCAGCCAGTTTACTGTGTACCGTACATAGATGCTCTCTTGATGGCAGGGCTTTTATGCCACAAATGATTTTAATATTTACATAAAACAAGCCATTACTTCTAACAGAGGCATCAATGGGAGTTATGAAATGCTGATTTTTCCCCCCCATTGCTCTCTCAATGTTGAGGTTGGCTAGACAGGAGCTCATCTCCTGGCTGTGGGGCATATACAGACCGTCTGCTTTTGAACAGTCCTTCTTTTGACACCTCCATGGTCCACTTCTCATCCCCAGAAAGTTGGGGGGGGGGAGCCTCAGGAGATGTGCCTCTTAAAGTCTGCTTTGTGCATTACTGTGCCTGTGAGCAAGGACCACCAATTATAATTTATAATTCTAGATTTGTACACTTAAAAACGTAAAGGGTGAATGTAAAAAACAGGTTTGCAAACATGTCACTAAAGTACATTTTCCTTCAAGATATACTCCCCCTCCCCCAACAACAACAACCCCCCAGTAATCATGCAGCAGTCTGTAGCTGCATGGACTCGAAGTTCAGCTAGACTGAAACAGCTACAGGTTTCTCATTCCCAGAGACCGAAATAAATTTGCTGAAATAAAATGCAGATTTTCCCGCCTCCTGGTTAGGGAATAATGGAATTGATGGCTGGGTTCCTCTGTGATCATTACAATTTATTCTTCCTTTCCTTTCCTCTCCCCAACGTGCCCTATCCATACCCATACCCCCTCCCCTGCAAGGTGAAACAGTTTGCAGAAAGATCATTGAGGATAAGGGAGAACAATTTTCACCAACTTTCCAAAGGCACATCATGATTTTAAATGCAGGTTTTTATTTTACTGTGATTTTTTAATATATATATATATATACATATAAATAAAAAATGTTTTTAATGAGCTCTGCAAGTTTTACTTCATAGGAGCTATCTTAGAATGGCATTTTGCTGAGCTCTAGAAGGTTTATTTTATAGGACAAGTCTTAGGACAACGTTAATGAAGTTCCAGTGACTTTTTTTTTTCCATTCCACAAATATTTCCAATTTGTCTGCACCAATCAGGGTAGACTTTCTCCCCCTAACCCAGCACAACATTGCTGGCTGGTGGATTTAGGAAAAATGAGCTATCTATCTATCATTGTATATATCATCTCCTTCACACTTTAGAGATGTGATCGACCCTAAATGAGGAAGATACTTAAAAGTTGCTGTTATGCACGCACGCACATGCGCGCACACACACACACACACACACACACACACACATGCATGTACACACACAAAGTGCTTGTTTTTTGCTGGATAGAAAAGAATTATTGGTGCAACAGCCTGTGAGTTCTCCATATATATTGTTTCTTTAGTTTCAGAAGGCATCTTTTAGCTGCCATTATCTGCACCATTATCAATAAAGATAAGCAGGGCACTGGAATGAATATTCCAAAGGGAACAAAATACCAGGACCATATTTTGTTATTCAGATGCTGCATGTGCAACCTTTGCCACAGAATTTAAGAACATAGCTTTAAGAACATCACTGGGTCTTTTGATCCTGGCAGCAATCCAGAATAAATAGGAACATATCAACGGTCAAACTCTGTCAAGTATATATACAATACACTCATAAACACACAAAACCCCATATTTAATTAATGTAACGTATATTTAATATATTGATATGCTAATCTTGATACTGTTCACAGCTAATTAGTCCAAAGGCTCTCCAGAGAAGCTAGATGTTTTCCCACTTCTAAAGATCCATGAGAAGTTTCAGAGAGAGAGAGAGAGAGGGAGGGAGGGAGGGAGGGAGGGAGAAAACTGTGGGGAAGGAAGGAAGAAAGAAAGCATTTCTTTTTTTTTCTTTTTTTAAAATAGCAACGAATAAGATCTGAGCAAGTGGAGGAGACCCCAGAGGAGAGGATATGGAATTGATTATTGTTACTTATTATGTCAAATAAGTAAGCATTATTCTAACTGCCGTCCCCCAACCCCCCAAAATCACTTTTTGAGTCAATGTTCAGAGCCCAATAGCACCGGCATTTATCTTGCTGGTATTGAATCCCACACAGTCAAATGCAAAATAATAAAATAAACTCATCATCAGGCAGATTACAGATGTCAACTCTTTAGTGCACATTCAGCACCACATTTGCAGATCATCATTCTGGGAGACCGCATTTGTTTCCACTCAGAAACACTGAAACCCAAACTGGGCTGTCTCTGTTTAAGGTTCCTGTTCCTTTTTTAGCAGCGGTTGCCTAAGGAAGGCTGAGGAGCGTCCTTCCTACCTACTTAGGGGGGTTTGCCCTTAGCTATTCGAGCACGTGGTTGAGGAGGGTCTTTTCTCAGCAGTAAGGACTGGAAGTGTCTCTGGATTCCTTTCACACCCATTGCAAGGTCTCCGTCTCCTTCCCCACCCCTTCAATCCACCCCTTACATCCGACAAGAAAGGGACATGCACAAGGCTCTGCAGGAAGATGACCAACAGGCCTCAGAAGACAGCTGGTGCCGAGTTCTCACTAGGAGCCCCTCCTTTAGCCAGCCACTCTTCCCAACCTCATTGGTGTCGCCGAAGGAGTCAGAAACACCTACAGGGTCTTCAGAGGGCTCCAAAGGTTCCCGACGTCCATCCCTGAGACCTCTAGGGAACAGTCATGATGAGACCTCCAGGTTACGGCAGCTGTCATTGGTTACCTCTTCCAGTCCTTGTGACGCCACCACCACCACCGATGGCAGTATCAAATCGTGTAGCGGCCATGTACCAAAGCAGGTCTTCCCTTGGATGAAGGAAACAAGACACAGCGCCAAGCAGAAGACCAACCTTCCCTTTTCAGGTACTTCCTTTTCTCTGTCAACTTCTCCTCCATGGGAATTCTGGGAGCTGTAGTCAAATATATCTGGAGGGGACCAAGATGGGGAAGGTTGGCATAGACAATAACTTTCTAAGTAACTCTTCCTATGCTGCACTTTAGGCATTTCTTTCAATTGTTTGCACTCAATGGTTTTCAAAAGAGCTAAGCAAACCTTAATATTACTGTTTCTTGGTGCTACCCCATCCAGATTTAGCCGCATACTGGGTGTAGCTTCCTAGCTTTAGCAGCTAAATTAAGCTGTGTGCTTCTAGATGAGTATTTGGGAAGTTTCTTGGAAAGTATTTCCATGTTTCTATTTATTTACTTGCAGCTAAAATCACAAAATTCTAGATTTACTTGAATCTAGAATTGTTGCCACCTGAGTGGAGTTTTCCTTTATAAGACACATATTTTCATTTTATCGCTTGCCCTAGTAACACATCTTCTTCGTTTTTCACAGAAAAATGTAAGGTAATACTCATATGACTGAAATATTTATAAAAAAGATCTTATATATTTTAGTAAGCACAGGAAGTTTTTGACTTTTGACTGGATGCTTAGAACCATTTGAAGTTCCAAAAGTATCCCAAAGATACTTATGACCTGGATTTGAACATGGCCACCTCACCCCTGCAGATACACAATCCCATTTTGGATGCTCAGAACTGGCCCACACTTACAGTTGGTTGCAGCCTTTCACACTCATGTGACAGTAATTTATTACATTTTTGCTGGAAATCAACATTTTATTTCTGGTTTCCAGCAAAATATGTGCATTGTGGACAATGGGTTCACTCAATGACTATGGTGTTCGCTTAATGACTGCGGCGTACACTTTATGACCACCACGTTTGCATAATGATTGCCACAAAAGGGTCATAAAATTGGGTGCCCTCTAGTGATGATCTGCTTAATGACTGTCGTAACTTAAGACCCTAATTCCAGGCTCAATCACAGTCGTAATTTGAGGGTTATCTGTATTACATTTTGAAAAATCTCTTTGATTAGCTACTCATTAAGAGTGTAGTAACAAATCACATGATCTAGATCTGGGTCTCAAGGTCAGGGGGGTGGATCTGACCCACGGGGTGCTTAGAAACAGGGAAGGCCTAGCCTGCAGTGCCTCTGCCAGTGAAAACTGAGTTCGGGAGGGGCGTGAGTGCCCCCCGACCTCTGTTTTTATTGGCAGAGGGTTGCAGGAAGCCGTTGCAGCTGAAAACGGAGCTTGGGAGCCCATTTCTGCCGGCAGACCACTTGGGCCATCACAGGCGCCCCAACACATATGATGTTGAGCTCGCCACGCCCACCCTGGCCCCCTGAGTTGAAACACAACCCTGATGTGGCCCTCAGTGAGTTTGAAACCCTTGATACCGAGATGCCCAGCGGGGCAGAACACTGTAAGTATAAATAGATAGATAGAACATTTCCATTTTCTGTAAAGGTTAAACATATATATTTTTTCTTTTTAAAATGATGTTCATAAGAACTCAGAAAGTTCCTTTATGGTACTGAAGAGTTTTCAGCTTCAGACTTCTAGTAGACACTTATCATTTTAATGAAACACACATGAATCCTAATAAGCACTTTTCTCCAATGTTCATTGTCTATGATTGATCCTAGCTCTTTGGCACCAGTTTATAATTTGGTCCTTGGCTTTTTCCTTCTCTTAAAACAAGTTATAGTTATCCCATCCAATCACTGATTATACGACAGGTGCGACATTAGGGATATGCAGTCATTCTGGTTTAGCTGAATGAATATGAACTTATGAGCAACAATTCCAATGATTTTAACAATGGTCAAGGCTAGACAAATTTATGAAAAACAAAATAACCAGTGGCTATTGCCTATGATGGGTCTATGCTACTGGTAGGATCAGAGGCAACAAAACTTTGTATATGACTAAATAAGGTCTAGTTCAGTTAGAGAGCCCTTTTTCAAATCTCATGATGTCTCTGCAGTACAATGAAAATGAACAAATCACCATTCTTTGCAGAGTACTGGAACAAGATATCTTCAGAGGAGTGGGAGATCCTTTGGTATCGCTGGAAATATTTGCAAATACATTATTTTGAATTCTGGTTCAGTTCTTACATACACATACATTCAGATGTACATTCTAGACCAGGGCTGTCAAATATGGGGCCTGTGAGCTGGATGTGTCACGCGCTGGCCACACCCATACCTGGTGTAGCGGAGGGGGGGGAAGTCCCGATACGTTATGTGATGCTGCTGTGACACCGCGGGTTTGACAGCCCTGTTCTAGACATCTTGTACGTTCTAATGATACCTTGATGGGCTCAAAACGTTAAAATGGAAAGTATAGATAGCCCTTGACTTACAACCACAATTGAGTCCAAGATTTCTGTTAAGGGAGGCATTTGTTAAGTGAGTTTTGCCTCATTTTGCAACATTTGTGCTCACAATTATTAAGCGAATCACTGCCATTGTTAAATTAACAACACAATTGTTGAGTGACTCTGGCTTCTCCTTTGAGTTTGTTTGTCAGAAGGTTGCAAAAGGCGATCACATGACCGTGGGACACTGCAACTGTCATAAATATGAGTCAGTTGCCAAGCACCTGAATTTTGACCACCTGACCATCGGGATGCTGCAACGGTCGTAAGTGTGAAAAATATTCATAAGTCACTTTTTTCAGTGCTGTTGTAACTTCAAGCGGTCACCAAACAAAGTTATAAGTCAAGGACCTATCTGCTTATGATGTCTGGTTTCTACCTCCATCTTGAGTGATGTGGCTGGAATTCAACCTTTCCAAGACTTGTTTTCAAATTATCCAGTCCTCTAAATGCAGTGCATTGGAAATTTCTGTCTGAGACTATCCAAATAATCTACACGTAGTCCTCCACTTACAACCATTAGTTTAGCCTTCTAAATTGTAACAGCACTAAAAAAGTTACTTCTCCAGTTCTTACACTTCTGACCATCGCAGCATCTCCCTGTGATTTACATGAGCAAAATTCAGCCACTTGGCAAACTGTCCTTTATTTACAATGGTTGCAGCATTCTCGGGTCAAGTGAATTGCCATTTGCAACCTTCCTAACTGACTTCCGATGAGCAAAGTCAATGGAGGAAGCCAGATTCACTGAACAACTGGATGGTTCATTTAACAAGCTGCAGTGATTTACTTAACAACTGTGGCAAAAAAAAGCCCAACTATGGATTAAAGTCAGGTAAGGTAAAGTTTCCCCCTGTCCAGTTGTATCCGTCTCTAGGGGAGCGGTGCTCATCTCCATTTCTTAGCTGTGGGAACTAGCGACAGCTGAAGACACTTTCTGTGGTCTTGTGGCCAGCATGATTATACGTCGAAGCACACAGAACACTGTTATCTTCCCACCGAAGTGGTACCTATTTATCTACTTGCATCTGAATGCTTTCGAATTGCTAGATGGGCAGGAGCTGAGGCAAGGAGCGGGAACTAACTTTATTGTGCAACGCTCAGGTCTCGAACCTGGGCCATCAGCTTTCCAGTGTTTAACCACTGAGCCATCAGTTTATCAGGTACAACTCACTTAACGACCGCCTTGCTTAGCAATGGAAATTCTGATCCCAACTGTGGCTGTAAGTTGAGGTCTACCTGTACTCATAAACAAATACTGTACAGGGAAAACTTTGTTTACACGATTTATTACTTTTAACTGGCAGCACTTCGCTGGCTCAATAAAATGTATATGAAATAATGATCATAACTTGTTTCCTAGCTTTTTAATCCAAGACTGAACAGCATGGAGTGATATTTTTCATGCTTAGTTTTTAGTTTGGATTAACACACCACATGAACATGTTCATCATCCGATTATGTGTAAAGTTAATACACATATATGGGTGTGAGCAACATTGTGTAACTGTTACATGACATGCCCCGTTTCTGTGTTGATTTTGGTAGGATGAATATTCTGCAAGGTGATGGGTTTGTTCAGAGTGCAGAATGGTGAGGGTTCAAGCTGAACTGAATGTTCATTCCATTTATTTAGACAGCAGCTCCCCGTCAAGTTTCGCCTCTTCCAAGAGAATTCGCACAGCCTACACCCAAACGCAGCTGGTGGAACTGGAAAAGGAGTTTCATTTTAACAGGTACCTCTGCCGGCCCCGCCGACTGGAAATGGCCCAGCTTCTGAGGCTCTCCGAGAGGCAAATCAAGATCTGGTTTCAGAACAGACGAATGAAGTACAAGAAAGACAGCAGGATCAAGGGCACCATCGTGGCATCGCCCAATAACCGCTTTGAAGTGGGTGACTATTATGGGCATGTGGAGGCTGATTACGAGATAGCCCCATCGAATTCCTGCAGCAAATCCTTGGAAGAGATTGACAGTTCAGCAGGGTACACAGCTCCCCTCTGTAGCAGCCCTGTGACTTCAATCTCTTTGGACTACGGCCCTTTCTTTGGACCAGGAGAAAGCCATCCTTATGGACTTCCAGTTCTGCAAGGGAGCCCAAGAGCAATGGGAGAAAATTACCTGGGAAATGTGCCTGGGGCTGACTCTTTCTTCAGTTACCCTGATTACTCCTCTAGAAACCTGGAGTACAGCTGTGCTGCTGAAATCCCAAGCCATCCCCAGCTTGGGCCATCCAACTCGTATCCCATTTACACAGATTTAACCACACATCCTGTGCCTCAGGGAGATTCTCAAGGACCTGTAAATCTTATGCATCTGTGAGAGCTGCCTGGACGGAAGCAGAGCAGGGAAAATTACTACGGTCCTATTATCTCATTAAAACAAATACCTCTAAGTGCAACCAACAGTATTCCTCCCTCCCTCCCTGCCCACCCATTACCTCCTATTTATTTAACTGTATTGAAGTAAAATTTATTGGCTGGGGAAAGGTAGAAGCCACTGTTGGATGTTTTACTCAAGGAAAGACCAGTTTGATTAATAATAATAATAATAATAATAATAATAATAATAATAATAATAATAATAATAATACCACACCATCGAATAACAGTGTCTGCTTATCTTGGGGATGGGACTCAATAGGTGGATAAAAATGCCAAATCTAGTCTAAACCTCTGGCTGGCTGTGCAACAGACCATAATAATAATAGTAATAATAATCTGGTCTGTTTCTTACAAGAAACACATGTTGTAATATGAAAGATGTGAGACTGGATCTCAGCCATTCAGTAGCAGAAACAGCCATTTGCTCCCAGGTGGGGGAAGGAAGTCTCATCTGACTTACTTTCGTTTTCCAGGCATTGCTTTCCCTAAAATTAAAGAAAGTAATGAAAATTGGATACTCCCAAACCTCGTACTTTTTGCCTAGCCTATTTGAGAAGCGCAGGGCCTTCCTTTTTTATTCCATTTGTAGAACCTCCCTTTGTCACTACAGTAATCTTGCCCTAATGGCAGGGATCTTTACAAGTTTGATGGGCAAACACAGACAACGTTTTATTAACTAATTGCAACATTTTATTAACTAATTTCCACAACACGCAGAGTAAGCAACTGGGAACCCTTTAGCAAAATCTGGTCCCCAGGAATTCAAGTAGTAGAAGCAGGCGGGAGAATGAACTCTTTTCTCCCTTTCTTAAAAGTCTGACAAGATATGAGGGAAGTTCTTTTCCCTTGGCAAGTTGTTTAGGGCTGAGTAGCTTTGAAATGTTTGCCTGGAAACCTCAGTGGAAATATAGACTTACATGTCTTCTCTTCCCTCCCCCCCACCCTTTTCAAACTTTTAATCTTTTCTTCTGGTCTCTTTCACTGAGGAACAGTCCCAGGCTGCAGAAGATGCTGGGAAATGTCTTTTCTCTTCATGAGGAACTGGTGGAGTTCAGTTGAAATGAAATTTCACCTGAAGATTCCCTTGAATTTGGTCATTGCAAAGGAAAATCTGCAGGGGTGGATAGCAGGCTTTGCTATGTCTAAATTCTTTTTACTGAGAATAAAGGTAAAGGTTCCCCTTGCACATATGTGCTAGTCGTTCCCAACTCTAGGGGGCGGTGCTCATCTCCGTTTCAAAGCCGAAGAGCCAGCACTGTCCGAAGACATCTCCGTAGGCATGTGGCCAGCATGACTAAACACCGAAGCACACAGAGCACTGTTACCTTCCCACCAAAGGTGGTCCCTATTTTTCTACTTGTATTTTTACATGCTTTCGAACTGGTAGAAGCTGGGACAAGTAACGGGAGCTCACTCTTTTACGTGGTGCTAGGGATTCGAACTGCCGAATTGCCAACCTTTCTGATCAACAAACTCAGAGCCTTAGCACTGAGCCACTGCATCCGTTTTTACTGAGAATTCCCCCAGGTAAAATGAAAAACCCCAACAGAGTTTAGACTAGCTTCTTAAACCCTACTTTATTGTTTTGTTATGATCTGCCTCCTATAAACATCTTCAGACAAGACGAATGCTTCTGCAGCAGAGATAGCTGGTTGTATATTTTCCTACCTCCCCCCCTCTTTTCTCCCCAAGCCAGCTGACCTTAAGTGCCTAGGATATAAGCAGCCAACTCTGTTCCAAACCAACTTAACCTTGGAGGCCCATTTTTTTTTGAGAGAGAGAGAGAGAATATTCCACTCCTGTGGAGAACAAGGCCTTCCCTAAAGCACCTTGTAAAATCTAAAACTCTAAGTCTCTATTTTAAATACCTTAAAAGAAACCCACGCAAACATCACTGGTGAAACAGCGATGCCAAACATAGACTCTACCTGCTGTCCTGGGATTCTTGGCTGAGCGAATGGCTGCAAGCTGGGGTCATTGTCTCACTATCCGAAAGCAGAATTGAAAGAATACGTCAGAAGGAGGAGAAGTGACCGGCTGCTGCGAGCCACACTTTCGCTGTACGTTATACACCACTGTTGGTTTATTTTTAATGATCGCTTGGCTCTCTGGCATCTATTTTAATGTAGTGTTTTGATACTGGAAATAAAGAGACTTTTAAAAACCGCACCAGGAGATTTTCTTGGCGAAGGCAGCCTAGCTCTCCTCCATGAACACTGCTCTGTTGTTCTTAGAATCACTTTGCCATCTTGTAGTATACGAAGGGCTGGGCCTCACCCTTCCCTCACCCCCATTAATCATTGAGACAGCACATACTTCAGAAGGCCTCTAGCTCTTTCATCTCCCAGTTAGTATGCAGCTCTGAAGCTTAGTTGGCTTGTACGTCCCCCACCACCACCCGCACTCCCTCCACAACTGGCCCCTGCCTTCCATTAAACGGCTTCCATTTCCGGAGACGACAGGATAAGCTAGACTTTCCAGTCTCCCTTGAAGTGGCTTCTGCCCAGCGAGGAAGGAGTGTTAGGTGTGAGGCTTCAACGCAAGGATGGAAAGGCCTATGTGGCAAAGGACCCAGTTTCTACAGCGTGTGGGAAAATGGAGGGCTGCAACATAAGTCCTTGTGCATCAAAAAGGTATCTTTCCCACCCCCTTCTGTTCTAACTCCATTTGAGGTAAAAGCAACAGCTTTTGATTTTGTTTCCATAAGAAGTGAAAAGGTGACATTATTGTTAGGGTTCAGTTGTGGAGCTGCACTCCTCCTAGTTAGAGGTAGTCCTCGACTTACAATTGAGCCCAGCATTTCTGTTGCCGAGTGAGACAACAATTCTTAAGTGAATTCTACGACCTTTCTTGCCACAGATTCACAGATTGAATCACTACTGTTGTTAAATTAGTGACACGGTTGTTAAGTGAATCCGTCTTCCACATTGACTGCTTGTCAGAAGTTCTCCAAAAGGGATCACATGACCCTGGGACCCTACAACCATCATAAATATGAATCAGTTGCCAAACATCTGAATTTTGATCACATGGCCATGGAGACGCTGCAACGGTCATAAGTGTGACAAATGGTGGTAAGTCACTTTTCTCAGTGACATTGCAGAATAGAATAGAATAGAAGAATAGAATAGAATAGATTCCTCATTGGCCAATTGTGATTGGACACACAAGGAATTTGTCTTTGGTGCATATGCTCTCAGTGTACATAAGGAGAATAAAATACATTCATCAAAAATCATAAGGTACAACACTTAGTGATAATCAAGGTAACTTCGAATGTCAATGTAACTTTGAATGGTCACTAAATGAACTGTTGTAAGTTGAGGACTATCTGTATAAGAAGGCCAGGATGCACATGGGTATCTGAATAATAGAATAGCAGAGTTGAAAGTTGGAGGTTTTCTTGGTTCAAACCCCTGCTCAAGCAGGAGACCTATACCATTTCAGTCAAATGGCTGTCCAATCTCTTCTTATCTCTGGTCTTTCACTTCCAATCATTTCTCTGGATGTCTGTAACTTCTCTGGCTTCCCACATTTCCATAAAATTATAAGAAAATACTCCCACGGGAATTTCTTCAAACTGGATAGCCGGGGAAGATACACAATTATGGAGTGATGCCTAGTTGAAAAAAAAGAAAGTACAGCACTCCCTGCCTTCACAATAATGTAAAAGTGGCTACCTTTAATTTTACAACACTCTATAAATTAACTAGAGGAACAGAAGCCCATTTTTTTTTCTGCAGAAGAAAGTCCCGTGGGAGTATTTTCTACGAAATTCTGACAAGTATTAAAAGTAAGAAAACAATTTCTTTAGAAAATCCAGCTTTAAGCTTCCTTCTTTCAAAACAATTATTTATTTGCAAACTATTGATTTCCTTTAGTCCAAGAACATAAACACTGAAAAATGTGAAATGTGACCATAAAGATAGTGGGGTTAAAGGTTTGGCACCTGCTGTTATGAAGCATCATTGTTGCTGATGCTGAAAATTTCATTTTATATCTTAATAGAAAAAAATAATAGTCGGAATTTAAACTGAAGAGTTGAATTTGAGTTTCATTATGAACATCAGCCAAAGTTTAATATTTCTGATTCCAATAGGAAAAATATTCCCAATGAAAACGAAGGAACGTCACATCAAATTGACTGGCTCAGCTCCCTCATATAGTTTTTTTTTACTCCTATTAACAAAATTTGAAAGGCAAATGTAAGAGTTAAAAGTAGCTCATTAAAGCAACATTTTTCTACTTTTAAACATGTTTTAAACACTACTTCCTACTTTGTCAGTCTAAAGTACACGCATACTAAGAATCTTCTCTCCAGACAGTAAAGTAACTGTGTCTATATCCCACTTATGACAGATTCACTTACTGTAAGAGGTGGATAATGACAAAAGTGATGAATCAGGAATCCAAATGCCATAGTAACATGTTGTAAAAAAACCAACAACCCTCCTTGTATTAAACCTCCAGAAAATGAAGAAGAAAAAAATTATTTTTTATTAGATTTAAAGCAGATGCTGTATGTTCAGTAGGGTAAAAGTAGTTATATTGGGCATTAAAAGAGAATTAGTGATGTGGCCCCTGAGAATCTTTCCAATTCTGCTTATGTATGGCCAGACAGCAATACTGGAAAAAAGTGTCTGTCTGAATTTGGAGTCAGCTCTTACTGATTGGGGTAGGGCAACAGGAACACATTGTTTTATGAGACGTTCTCTGGGTGTACTTAATTTGCTTATTCTTAGTTTTACTCATGTGATGGAGAAAATATGTTTAACAAGCAAAACAGAGACTATACCCTTCCCCTCTTTTGGATATGACTAGGATCAAACCCAGTTCACCTCTTTGACTAACCCCATCAAACCTAGGTTGACTTTCCATGCCCTGGACAAAACATCCTGCAACCACTTTTAAACCAAAAAATAATAGAGGCTTTCACTAGCTCACAGCACAGTCCAAGGAAGTTGCAATCTGGAGAAACCTTAACCTTCTATCTTGTGATCAGCTGATGGCCACAACCTTCCATTGCCTTTACAATGGGCTTTCCCAGCTCTGCTGTTCTCCTGAAAGGCCCATTTTGCCTAAAAGTAGAACTCACCCCAGGTACCTAGTTGCACAGACAGAAGATGCTTAGCTTCACCAACAAACCAAATCCCTAGGATTTCCTATCTGGTTCCCAGATCTTCTATAAGAATCTTTGCTTTTCCATTGTTTCTCTTCAGTGTTGTGCTTTCTCTTTCTGAATGTCCCATGACAACACAATTCTTGCAATGCATGAAAAGTCCCTTGTGAAATTGTGGACCATGAGTTGAAGAGAGAGAGAGAGCTGCCCAAATTGCTAGGGCTTCTTGGTACTAGTTAGGGATGAGAATCAAATGTGAGCAGAGATTGCAGGAATTCACTTATTCTATTCATTTATTGTTTCCCTGGTCCACTGCACCCTAGGTTCTCTTCCTCCTGAATTATGGATTAATTAAGAAACACTCTCAAGCTGAATTTTAGAATGGGGGCATAAGCAGTTTACCGTTGCTTTCCAGTTCTTCTATTTATTTGTATTTGCTCACCCACATTCTACATTACTGTTTTGAACATGTACATCGATTTAAAGAAAAACTAAATAACTTTAAATGTTTCTGTTCCATTTTTCTACTAGGAAATATTTAAAGTATATCCATGGGTCAGCTCAAATTCCACTGATTGATCAGAGGCCAATGAAAAGCCCTCAGGGCAGGGGTGAAATTCAGCAGGTTCTGGAGAACAAGTAGCGGAAATTTTGAGTAGTTCGGAGAACTGGCAAATGCCACTTCTGGTTGGCCCCAGAGTGGGACTGGAATGGAGATTTTGCAGTATCCTTCCCCTGCCACACTCACCAAGCCATGCCCATAGAACTGGTAGTTAAAAAAAAAAGAATTTCACCACTGCCACAAGGTAAAGGAATTGGTAAAGGCAGATATATAGCCTCCAGGACTGGTAACAGGATAAAGCTCTCATTATTAACCATTAAAAAGGTTTGCCACACTGGGACCACATTTGGAATTTGGGAGCATGTTGGAGCTGACCAAATGGCTCCACAGTGAGGGAAATCATTACAATAGAACCACTAATAAAAAACCCTATAATCTTGCTCCCCTCCATCAAGTAGTCCACCTCCAATCTCTCTACTGTAGCTTATCTTTCACTCTTTTTCTGGACAGATGGACCACCATTCCAACAAAAACCCAAGCATCAGCATTGTTTATGTCCCCCCCCCCCAAACATAGCCCACGGAGCTGAAAGGCATCCTTGTAAAAATAAGAAGATGCATTGCAGCTTGAAGATGTAGGTTCCAATTTATTTATTACTCGGAGTTAAACGAAAGCAAAACAAGTAAATAACAGCAGCAGGTGACACCATGCAACGCAAGGGAAGGACTTAGAGGTACTTTGGCATCTGCTGATTATCCAGCAGAAGTCTTGATTCGTAAGGGCCTCTTATGGGAACATGGTGCAAATTTCTCAAGAGCTGTTTGAGCACATGTTGCATGGCTCCCAGTTTTTCACAATCACTGAAGGGGACACTTTGAGAAGAACCCCCACCTTGGCATTTGGAAGTCTGTACCCTGTTGAGTCCAGGCGGCAGTCTCAAACTAGACCAGTGAGAGTGAACCTGTGGCCATAACACTTTGGGCAACATACCCCTGTTCATCAACACTGAATACTGAATACTGCTTTTTAGGGAGGCCTAGATGGAGGCGATGGCTCAGTGACTAAGGCGCTGAGCTTATCGATCAGAAAGGTCGGCAGTTCAGTGGTTTGAATTCCTAGCACAGCATAACGGAGTGAGCTCTTGTTATTGTCCCAGCTTCTGCCAGTTCGAAAGCACGTAAAAATGAAAATAGAAAAACAGAAACCAGCTTTGGTGGGAAGGTAACAGCGCTCTGTGCGCTTTCGGCGTTTAGTCATGCTGTCCACATGACCACGGAGATGTCTTTGGACAGCGTTGGCTCTTCGGCTTTGAAATTGAGATGAGCACCACCCCCTAGAGTCAGGAATGACTAGCACATATGTGCGAGGGGAACGTTTACCTTATCTTTAGATGGAGGTGGGAGATAGAGAATTGTTTCTCTTTTGTTTGTGTGTGTGTGTGTGTGTGTGAGAGAGAGAGAGAGAGAGGGAGGGAGGGGGAGGGAGGGAGGGGCAGGCAGGCAGGCAGGCAGACAGACAGACTGACAGATAGACAGACAGCAGAGTCAAGTTAGGCATTTTCCGAATTTTTGATATCAATGGAGGAGATCTAAAGCAGGAAGAAGGTAGCGAATCTCTGGTTCTAATCACCCTTTCTTTTCTTTTCTTTGGGTGGGAGAGGATAAGAAGAGACAGATCACCCCTGAGGTGGTTGCGATAACCAACTCTCTTTTGGCAAAGAGCCCTCCTAAGAAAATGCAGAGGTTGCAGTCATTAAGTATCTGTGAAATAATAACGGAGGCAGCTTTGTGTGCACAAAATGGGAATGCGGCGGTGCAGATAAACGTAAAATACATTGCAGCAGCTTTGGCTGCTTCCAGTGGCAGCAGGCAATTATGATAACACAACTTTCCACTGTATTTTATTGTCTTCCCCCTTAAAAGATGAATGACCCACCCGTGCAATCTACATATTGTAATTAACTGATAAATATTTAATAAGGACAAGAACTTTATCTTTTCTGGTCTACCAACAAACTTGAGAGTTGGTAAACAGGTTTTTGTTGTTGTTGTTATTATTAAAAAAAAGCACAGCTATTTAAAAATATTATTTTTCTTCATAGTTCAAGAGCTTGAATTTATTAGTATGTTTTTGGCTCTTGCTTTAAAAGGAAGAAAGCTGGAGCATAATCTGTAAAGGAAACGTGGAAGGGAAAATTAATCGGAAAGGTTGTTGGGGGAAGGTACAACTGCTGACATAAGCATGCATCCAGATTATAATCTGAAATAGAGTAATAGGAGTTTGGACAGCAAAAAAAAATGAACCTGAGTAAAATATTTTCCTAAGAACAAAAAGTATTAGTGGAAAGAACGGAGCTCGGGTTCAATCTCATGGTTCATTGTATGCAAATGGGCTATTAATTATGAGTTTCAGATAAAGAAGGGCAATCTATAACGCCACTGTAAATTAAATATAATTTTATTTGCTTATCTCTGTAAAAGAGCTACGTGGCTACACTAGAGCTACTCCTCAGTTTATGACCATTCATTCAGCAACTGTTCAAAGTTACAGGATCAAAATTCAGACACTTGATAATAAGCTTCAAATGGTCTACAATACAGCCCTCAAGCAGCAATAGGAATGTCAAACTTCTCCCATGTAGCAATAGCACTAGCATTTAGACCAGAGGTGGTATTCAGCAGGTTCTGTCCAGTTCTGGAGGACCGGTAGTGGAAATTTTGAGCAGTTCAGAGAACCAGTAAATACCACCTCTGACTGGCCCCGCTCCCATCTATTCTCTGCCTCCCGAGTTCCAGCTGATCGGGAGGAAATGGGGATTTTGCAGTATCCTTCCCCTGGAGTGGGGAGGGAATGGAGATTTTATAGTATCCTTTCCTTGCCATGCCCACCAAACCATGCCAGGTCACCAAGCCACGGCCACAGAATCGGTAGTAAAAATTTTTGAATCCCACCACTGACTTAGACTCATATATCGCTTTACAGTGCTTTACTGCCCTCTCTAAGTGGTTTACAGAGTCAGCCTATTGCCCCCAGTAATCTGGGTCCTCATTTTACCCACCTCGGAAGAATGGAAGGCTGAGTCAACCTTGAGCCTGGTGAGATTTGAACTGCCAAATTTCAGTCAGCCGGCAGTCAGCAGAAGTAGCCTGCAGTACTGTACTCTAACCACTGCACCACTATGGCTCATGTAACACCCTTATTTCAAGAACCTCACTAGTTGCCAGTTGTTTTTGATGGAATAATTCAACATGCTGGTTCTCACTTCTAAAGCCCCTCATGGCTCAGGACCTGGATATCTTCAGGACCCAGTGATTTCTGACTAAAAACTAAGACTAGGTAGTGAAGGATCACTTTTGACCCTTATTTCAAGAACTTCAACATACATGGCCTTCTCAAGAGCTGAGCCTTCGCAGTTGCAGCCCATGTTCTCTCAAAATTAGACTAGCTTCAACAACCTTACGGAGCTTTGGAAAATCCATTAAAATTTGACTTTTATAAGGGCTCACAGAAGGGAATGCATTTTTAAAAAATGGTTTGTGTTTGGATGGTTCTTGTTCCTTGGTATTTATAGTTTTTTTGAATGTTAAAAAAAATTAACATTAATGTAATTTAAAATTTTATATTAAAATATACCGTATTTTTCAGACTATAAGATGCACCATGATTTTGAAGAGGTAAATTAAAAAAAAAGTTTTTGCACTCTGCAGGCCTCCCAAAACCTCTGCAAGCCTCATTTTTTGCAAAAAAAAAAAAAAAAAGGGGGGGGGCATGCAGAGCTTTGGGAGGCTGGTAGAGTGCTCCTGGGGGTGGGGGCAAAAACGAACAAAAACTTTTTGTCCATTTTTTCCCCAATTTTGCCCTCCCCAGCCCCCATGAGAACTTTGCAAGCCTCCCAAACCCTCTGCACATCCATTTATTTCAAAGGGGGCGGGGCTTCAGTAGGCCAAAAGTGCTGTATTCAGTGTATAAGATGCACCCAAATTTTCACCCTCTTTTTTGAGGGAAAAAAGTGTGTCTTATACTCAAAAAAAATACGGTATTAATAATATAATCAATACAGTTGTTACAAGTTATTACATTATAATTTTGTAATATTGCTTTGCAATTGTATTTTCTCACCAAAAGAAAGGAATATAAGCCTTTCAGAGATCCCCTCTGGATCCGAGTGGTATATAAGCCTTAGTAAACTAGCAAACAAATCTTATAAGTCCATTATTTATGATGACAGGTGAAGTCTTCTATGAGTGGAGCTGTGCTCCTGGGGATCTCCCAGATGAAGCCAATGTTTGCTTGGCAACAGAATGAAATCTGCTTGTTATCAGATTCCTCAGTCTAACATAGGGCCCTGGGGTTCTTTGGTCATTTCCCCTCTAAATACCAGCCACGTCCACCCAACTTATGAATAACTGAATTGACAGACTTACATTTAAAATGTAGCTAAATAATGATCTCTCTACTTATTTATTTATTAGTGTCTTTGAGTATGTTTTGATTCCTGGTGATTGCCTGGATAAGTCCTTGCAGTTTTCTTGATGAGATTTCAAAAGCCCTTGCCTCATTCCTAGGGCTGGGAAAAAATGACTGGCCCCAAATCACCCAGCTGGCTTTGCGCCTTAAGGTGGGAATTGGAACACAGTTTTCTGGTTTCTAGCCTGATGTGTTAGCCCCCATCCACACTGGTTTTTCTTTGTTCTTTTATCACAAGCTTAATCGTATGCTTTCTAATTATCTTATCTCATTTGAAATCTACACTTTTGACCATATGTGATAGACTCCACAACCTGCAAGCAGCCTAATGACATCAGCACTGAACTACCCAAAATCACTGCTAGGGTTATCAATGAGCCAACCTTCTTTTGGTTCTAATTATATCCAAACAAATTACATGTATCCTTTAACATTCAAAATTCTTTGATTCCCTCCCTCTCCTCCCATGTGCATTTGGGAATTGTAGTGTTTTCTGGCAAGGAACACTTACTTTTATTTCATGAAGAGAAAGAAAACTTCCCCCAGATTAAAAATGAACTATTAATCCATTGCCACACTGCTATTTGGCCTCCCCAGCCCATAAAACCAAGGCAACAGCAGGAAGCTAAAGTCTTACTCATGCATGTCTGAATGTATTAGGAGAACCGCAGTTCCTAAATTCCCAGTGTGCTTGGCAAAAAGAGGTTGGCTAAGAATTCTGAGACGAAGCTAAGTAGTAACAATTGGGGAACCTGGGCTAATGATGATGATAGTAGTAGTAACAAGCCATATATCATTTCCAGTTGGATTAACAATAATTCTGTCAGGACTTGATGGGATGAAGAGAACAGTGCATGTATTCTTATATTTCTTATTGTGGTTGATGCCCATTCAGTTGATACGGCCAGTTGTCTAACTCGTATTTTGAGAGCAGCACAGAACCTTTTTTCTCCTGTATCCTTATAGTCTACTATCCTTGTAGTGTTTCCTGTAAAAGGGATTGGTCAAATGGAAGTCTGTTCATCATTGAATGTTCAATCCGGTCTTAGATATGGACATGGCCAACACATTATCGGCTTTCAGGGTGAATAGCATTGTGGCAAACATAGTAAAGAAGTGAGCAGAGGGCCAAATAAATTCAAAGCAGAAGGAAAGTGGGAGAAAGCAGAATTCTAACTTTATGTGATTAATTTACATCAAAAAATTCTTTACACCAATCTCTCTGAGGTTGGAATACTTTGCTGGCAAAAGATAAGCACTTGTGCACAGCAGTTCACTAGCTATGGGAAGTCACTAGAGTGGAGCAAGTATATTTCACTAAATCATACTAGGGCTAACTGTGAACTTACACAGGAATAAGGAATTTATCTCTGATATCTATAGAGCCAGTTTGACCTGGTGGCCTAGAAATCAGGAGATGGTGAATTCTAGTCCCATTTTAGACTGAGAGTCTATGATCTGCTGTCATTCTTCATTGTTCTATTCAGAAATATTAATTTATCTAGAGAGTACGTTTCTGAATAAGAATTGTGTGTATGCGTCCATTCAGTGGGGGAAAAACCGGACACCTGCCAATCTTAAATACAGTTATGAGGAATATGTGCGTGCTGTGAGTTTTAATGGAAACAGAGCAAATGCAGGATTGGAATTACAGATTAGCTTTTAAAATATTTTGGTTGCAAATTGTTATGGGAGATGTAGTCCATTTCACTTGCATTATTTCTGAATCTTTTCAACAATCCCCTAAAGCAGTGTTTTTCAATTTGACAACCTTAAGCTGTGTGGACTTCCCCAACAGGATTGGCTATGGAATTTTGGGAACTGATGTCCATACATCTTAAAGTGTCAAGTTTGAAAAACATTGCTCTAAAGCATGTCACGATTGACTTTCCTAGAGTGCACTTAAGGCTAAGAGAGTAAGACTTACTCTAGAGCTCCTAAGTGAGGTCACAACTGCGTGCATGAGAAAATTTCATCTGGAATCTTTGTTGTTGGCAGTTCCATACTTCAAGAACCTGTTTCTTTATTTGAGATTAAATGTACTTTCCCCCTTAAAGTTAATAAGGAAAATAATATCTTCTTCTTCTGCTCAACTTTTTCTATTTTTTTCTGGTTTCTTAGAGCTGCAGAATAACTGCAGAAAGAAACTTTAATTCAAATTTAAATTACGGTACATTTAATTAAAGCAGCTCAAACTTTAAATTGCTTGAGATGTGATTACTTTCAAGACCAGTCTTTTATTTATTTATTTATTTATTAAAAAGGCTATTTCAAAATTGTTCTTTCGGTTGTGAGATGCAGTGCTGAATTCGGTGAGGCAATTAGTTATAACTGAAATGAAAAACAACCTTAGAAAGGCAAAGCAGAATGCATGTGTTAAATAATTAAATGCATTTCATTACGGCATAATGTAATGGATACATTTCTATGAATGTGTTTAAATGCTCCTTATGTTGGCGGAAGTATTAAAATGTCAAGATGGCAACCATAAAGCCCTGTTCTTTTTTTCTTTTTACATAAGTTTTTTGCATAAATTATGCATTCAAAGCATGGAAGAAAAGGCAAGGCTTTTATCTTCCAGTCATTGCTACTATTCTGACTTTTTCCCCCTTCAACACCTCACAAATAAACCTGCTTTTGATATTATGGAATAGTTCATCATGGACAGTATTCCAAGGAACCTGGATTCAGATCAGAGGTTGCATTCAGATGGTTCTGACCGGTTCTGGTGAACCAGTAGTGGAAATTTTGAGTAGTTCGTAGAACTGGCAAATACCACCTCTGACTGGCCCCACCCCTGATCTATTTGTTGCCTCCCGAGTCCCATCTGATTGGCTGGGTCTTCTTTTGTTGCTCTGCATAGGAGAACAGAACTGGAAAACAGGTTAGCGGGGTGGGGAGGGAATGGGGATTTTGCAGTATCCTTTACCTGCCACGCTCACCAAGCCATTCCCATCAAGCCAAGCCATGCCCACAGAACCGGTAGTAAAAATTTTTTTGAATCCCACCACTGATTCAGATCCATCATGAAACACTCAGGAGTTGTTTGAAATGAAATGGACTGCAAATAAATTAAACAAACAAACTCTCTGGTGTATAGGCAGGATTTCCATAATATGATGTAATACATTTGCATACTATATTGTGCTGTACTGTACGTGGCTCAAACTGCAATTCTATAAAATCTCATTAAAAATATTTTAATTCTCAGATCTGATAAGCCTAAGTGGCTGCTTATAAGTCTGATTCTTATGGTTAGAATGCCCAAAGGAACATTTTATTGGTTTATTTATTTTAAACATTGATGAACAACCCAATCTGACCGAATCGGGTGTGCACACATGAGCAATCCAAAAACCATGTTCTGTATTTAAAATAAGAAATATTGAGCAGAGGTGGCACAGTGGTTAGAGTGCAGTACTGCAGGCTGATAAAGCTGACTGCTAGCTGCAGTTCGGCAGTTCAAATTTCACCAGGCTCAAGGTTGACTCAGCCTTCCATCCTTCTGAGGTGGGTAAAATGGGGACCCAAATTGTGAGGGAAATATGCTGACTCTGTAACTCGCTTAGAGAGGGCTGTAAAACCACTATGGGTATATAAGTCTAAGTGCTATTGCAATTGCAATAGGAATCCACTCAAAATAAACTACTTTTAGTTGAATAGAAGTAATAGATGGATGTCCTCAAATGGGGCTATTCTGAAAACCAATTTAAGACTTGGCTTTTCTGGGGGGTCTTTGGAGGCAGACAAATGTTGAGTGATTATTGATGGAATAATGTCACTTAATTGCTGATTATGGATGGATATGATGGCCCAAAGAGAATAACTTATTGTTGGGTCATGTGGTTTGAAAGTATTAATTTGTCTTGTAATCTTATTATGGAATTAGGAATGTAAATTACTCAGAGCTGTTTTCAATTGAACTGGCAAATTAGCCTTAGTAAATAAACAAAATTATCTGGGATCCAAAGACCTGTCAAAATAGGATGGTGTTAATAGCTTTCCTAAAATGAGACTCATGGGAGCAAAACTGCATGTCTGGGGGCTGAATGTTCTACAATGTGGGGTCTACTACTAAGAAGATCTGCTTCCTAGTACAAGCCCCTTTCACTTTAAGCAGAGGTGGTATTCAGCAGCTTCTGATCAGTTCTGGAGAGCCAGTAGCGGAAATTTTGAGTAGTTCAGAGAACCGATAAATACCACCTCTGGCTTGCCCCGCCCCATTTATTCTCTGCCTCCCGAGTCCCAGCTGATTGGGAGGGAATGGGGATTTTGCATAACCTTCCCTTGGAGTGGGGAGGGAATGGAGATTTTACACTGTCCTTCCCCTGCCATGCCCACCAAGTCATGCCCACCAAGGAATGCCACACCCACCAAGCCATGCCCACAGAACCGGTAATGAAAAAAATTGAATCCTACCACCGACTTTAAGTGATGGGGGGATATTTAGTATATCTTCTCTCAATGTTCCGACTGGACAGGGAGACTCATGCTTGATAAGATAGATACAATGTCTAGGTGGTCTTTAATTTGGGCTCAAAAGCCTATTGGTAGCCACTACACAACTCCAGAACAAGTGTCATTTTGCATGGATGAGTTGTCCTAAATTGCATTTTGCTTCAGTTGCTACTTCAAAGGTTGTTCCATGTAAAGTTCCATGTAGAGAGTCAGTTTGGTCTAGTGGTTAAGGCACCAGGCTATAATAGCAACTGCAATATCACTTATATCCCGCTTCATAGTGCTTTACAACCCTCTCTAAGTAGTTTGCAGAGTCAGCATATTGCCCCCAACAACCTGGGTCCTTATTTTACCCACCTCGGAAGGATGGAAGGCTGAGTCAATCTTGACCCGGTTAGGATCAAACTCCTGACAATGAGCTGAATTAGCCTGCAATACTGCATTCTAATCACTGCACCACAACGACTCCTATAAAGCAGAAGTTCATGAGTTCTAGCCTAACCTTAGCCATGAAAGTCAGCTAGTTGACCTTAGGCCAGTCACTCTCTCTCTCAATCCAACCCACCTCACAGATTTGTTGCTATGGGGACAATAAGAGGAGGAGGTACACTGGGTATGTTTGCTAATTTGAGTTATTTGTAAATATAATAAAAGTAGGATAAAAATAAAATAAACAAATAGTAAAATAAAATAAAGTGAATTACAGCAAACTTACTTACTCAAAATAACTTACTGTTGCATGGACATCCTGTTGCCAGAGTTAAACTGTCTAGGATTATTCTAATTTATTTCTAAGAAGGCTGGAACAGTTGTGTACCTCTCACGTCACACCCTCTATTGTTGTTGACATGATTTTGTTGAGTTGGGACTTCTCTATAGTCTGCACTATGGAATGCTCCAACCCCTTTATACATCTTTTAGGCACCTGTTGAAAAATCACTTTGTCACCTAGGCCTTTCCATTGTGAATACCAGAATATGATTTTTCCCTTTCTTTTCCCTATCTTTCAGATGAATATGATAAGATAACCTCTATTGTCACTTTTTCTGTGTACACACTGGCACACATTAAAAATTAAATTGTAATGCCCGCTCTCAAAAGTGTGTATGTGTGGGAAAGTGTGTGTGTGTTGTGTATTTATGCACACACACACATGCTGTGTACACACACACACACATACACACAGCTCTCTGTATTAAATCACTGTCTATTTTGAATACATAGCAAAAAAGTCTTGAGAGTTAACAAGATTGGTACCATATGGTACAAAGCTATGCTTGTTTAAGTGGATATTGTTTTATTCTATTATTGAATATTGCTTTTAAATATCATATATCTTTACTTGCTATTTTTTTTAATTGCAAATCTTAATTTGCTTTGGCACATGAAGTACATATAAATTATTACATTTATTAAAAGTCATTAAAAGTGGGACGAAGTATAAATGCGTTGTTTCTTAATCAGAAAGGCCCAGTCGAAGTACCCACCTGAATCCACAGTTGACTGAATGACTTTGAGACAAGACTTTTCATCTCTTTCTCTGTCAGTCAAACCCACCTAACAAGAATTGTGGGAATGGGCACTCTGGATGTAAACCATTTTGCTTTTTTTTTTAAACCCTCCACAGCAAAGATGGTACTGTTGACGCATCTTTGAGTCAGCAGAAATCTATGCTGATGTTCTGACTGCCAATCCATCTTCTGCCTGTAAGGGAATAGGGGAAAGGAGCAAGACCTTAAGAGATTTTATATATCTTTAGACTGCCCTTTGACAGTGTTAGAGCAAGGGGATAATACTACTCTAGCGCTAGTATACAGCTAAGGATGATTTAAGCCTGTTTTCTTTCATGTGCTGCGTATCAAGACATGTCATGGGGACATCGAGGCAAAACAGAAGTTTCAGGGCTGGTTTCGGTCATCAATAGGTACAAGAGGGGAAAAAAAAACAAATATCAGTGGAAAGGCAGGCAATAAATACAACAAGCAAGCAAACCATTTTACAAACTGTACCACCTGCAATAAATTAGGTGAAACAGCTTACTCTTCTGTGTATCCTGAAATACAAATACAGGTAATCTAAACTTTAGACAACCTGGCATCTGATAGTTACCGTATAATGAGGCAGTGCCCCTATTGCAATGATGGCGAACCTATGGCATGCGTGCGCTGGCCAGCTGAGTTCACCTTTTTAAAAGCCATTTTTTGCCCTCCCCAGGCTCCAGAGGCTTTATAGGAGCTTGGGGAGGGCAAAAAGAGCCTCCTCTGCCCCCCGGAGGCCCTCCGGAGGCTTCAGGGACCGTCCGGAGGCTTCCCTGAAGCCTTCGGAACGCTTAAAACCAGCCTCAGAGCAAACCGGAAGTCACTTCCGGTTTGCTCAGAGGATCCTTTTGAGCATTCCAAAGGCTTCAGGGAAGCCTCCGGATGGTCCCTGAAGCCTCCGGAGGGCCTCCGGGGGGGCGGGGAGGGTCTTTTTGCCCTCCCCATGCTCCTATAATGCCTCTGGAGCCTGGGGAGGGCGAAAAAAGCATGTAAAAATGGGGGGGGGGTCACGAGTTGTGTGCGCATGCGCAGTGGGGAGGTGTCACACGTTGCATTATGGGTGTGGCATGCCCTCACACGCCCCCCCTGCGCTCCCCCCACTTGTGGCACACGAGCCAAAAAAGGTTCGTCATCGCTGCTCTATTGCTTGCTTCTTGATTTCTCATCTACCATTTAAGCAATCACTTTTTCAAGACTAAGATGTACTTCCTGGTAGACTGTTGTTATAAATGGGGGATCCCAATAGGCAAAGTACTGTAACTCTGGGCGTCTGTTTTTTTCTCCATGAGCCAGAAAGAGAAGTTTCTTCATCCTACACTATACTGCCAAAAGTATTCGCTCACCCATCCACATAATCAGACTCAGTTGTGAGCGAATACTTTTGGCAATATAGTGTATGTCAACATAAATCCCACACTTAATTCTAGAAATCCATTTTTGCAGGTTTGATGTTCTTTAAAAATCCTGTTTCATTAGGGCTTAATATAGCTTGATAAATATTCTGACCCACAACCTTCTGATGCTTGCACATTACTCATAGCACTCACCCAAAAAGGAGAGATTTACAATACCACAATAAAACAACAATGTCAAATAAAAATACAGCAAAATACGATTCTGTTGATAAACACTGGCGTTGTGAACAGACAGGACTTTTGGGCAGACATCCAGGGTCCCAATTAGTAGAATCAGACAAGGAAAAGATACCCCCTCACATCTATTTTGCTTAGTAGATGTTGAATATAGGAACCTGCTTTTGATTTTCTAGAAGATCCTATTTTGTCCTGCAGCCATTAAATCCTCTCACTATTTCAGAGGTCCAGACATCAGGCTGTTTTCACAGCTGTGAAAACTCTAAATTCACCAGTCCTTGCAAAAATAGGGTCTTCCCCAAATTACTGCACCAGGGCAAGTGTTTGCAGAAAATAAAGAGGCGGGTTCTGCTGTAAATACCATTACATCAGGGCTGTCCAACCTTGGCAACTTTAAGACTTGTGGACTTCATCACCCAGAATTCTCCAACCAGCCATGAGGAGTATGGGGTGAGAACTCTGGGAATTGAAGTCTACAAGTCTCAAAATTGCCAAGGTTTATTTTTATTTATTTAGTTTGTCAAACATGTAAAAGATAACAGGTATAAGTATAAACATACTGTAAATATGAACACAGTAAGTGGGTGCGAATAAATGGAGACTATAGAAAAGCAACAGTAGGCATGCTGGTGTGCTTATGCATGCTCCTCTTAGGAATCGGGTGAGGTCAACAGTAGACACTGTTGTAGGTTGGAGTAGTAGTAGGTTGGACATCCCTGCATCATTACATAGTTTCTTATTCTTGATCAATGTTCCAATGAAGGAACATTGGCTCCTCCTAAGTAAAACAATGCAATAGTACTCCTACAGATCAAAATTAGCTCTTCAAATAATGCCAGTTTCTGCCTAGCCTGTATTAGAATTGGGATGGCAGACAGACCCTCTCAGGCATAATGAAGCACACCATTCTGTTATTTCAGCACAATGGTGAATGATTAGATTTACCACATGTGCCATTTGGATCCTGACTCTTCCAGTTTTGGGCATCAATTCAACTTTCAGCCATTTGATTAAAAAGTTCCAGAAAGCAGAACTTTGTAGACCTATTAAAGGAAAGCCCAAATTTAGCCATCTGCCCATGCTAACTCGTTTCTTATAGTCTGCAACTCTACCTTCCAAGCAGGGCTGTTGCCTGAGTGAGTGCCCCTCTTTTGCCTGGCAGGGAACAGGTTTTGTCAGTAGGCTAAATCTTTTGCCTGGGAGAGCCATTAGTCAAAGCATGCTCCTCCTTTATTCACTCAAGTTGCCAAGACTAAAGGCACAGTAGCAATGGCTGGTGTCCCATGCTTGAAAATATGGTATGCCAACTAATCTGGGCCATCTCTTGACACTGTCCAACTTTACTTCTAGTAAAGAATGGCCTTAAAGAATGGCTTCCCCAGCACACCTTTCTTCATTATTCTTTTATTGCTTTAGAAATACTATAGTGGCAGAGGAAAATACCCCAGAAAAATATTTTAAAAATTTGGTTTTTTTTAAAAAAAGAAACCACACAGAAAGTGTTTTTTTAAAGTGAGGAAATGCAACAAAAGAAAAAGAAACAAGGTTTAACATATCATTTTAACTGTAGTTGCAACTCTCTATAGAGTTATCTAATACAATTCAAGTAAATATATATTGCTAATACATTTATATAACTACGTATTATATTTTTAAACCTAGTTTTAAATAAACGAGTACCAAATGTCATTGTATATATCCGTGCAAAATCTACGTTTATAGGCAATCTGCTCAGAAGTGGCCAGTACTGTCAGAATACAGTCCTTTTTAGTCCTTTGGGCAAAAGGGGGTGTGATCTTTTCATTACATCTTAATCCGCAGGCAGGAGTTCATAATGAAGAGAATAAATATGCATGCATATCAGCCTTGATTAACCTGGATACTAAACCAGCCAAAAATATTGGTCTAGAAGCCTTATAAGTTGCAACCGCTGCAGACATTTGATTGGCATCCAAGAGACAAAGCAAGGCTGTTTTCAAACAGCTCTCGGCTATATTTAGATTTGTTGGTCTTCTACAGTTTAAGAATTCATAAGCTATCCAAAAACACATGCTACAAATATGTAGCAAATGGACTAAGCTAAATCCTTATGTAGCAGATATATTTTATTTGTTTGTTCATTTATTAAACAAATTTATGTGGCTGCCCACCTCCCAGAGAAACTTTGGGTGGAGAACAAGAATAAAAATATAAGAACAATAGCAATAGCAACAACAGATTTATATACAGCTTCACAGTGCTTTACAGCCCTCTCTGAGCGGTTTACAGAGTCAGCATATTGCCCCCCAACAATCTGGGTTCTCATTTAACCAACCTTGGAAGGATGGAAGACTGAGTGTGTTGTGGCCTGCCACAGACTCGGACAGTGAGGAGGTTGGGGAGGAACTTGGGCCAGTCCTGGAGTCTTGGGAAGGCTCTGATGAGGGCTCTGCGTTGGAGGCAGAGATGGGGCCAGGGCCATCTGACATTTGTTAGCTGCCTAGATAAGTAGGGCAGAAGAACAGCTGGAGCCTGTTCCAGATGCATGTATGAGCAGGGCTGTCAGGAGAAGGGAACAACTAAGGAACAGGGATTGACTCGGAAGTAAAGACACAAGTGGCCCTCCTATAGGGAATAAATAGGAGCAAAAGGGGAGTGGTGTTTGCAGGAGACAATTAGTTCATTTATTATTGTGAAGATTTGCTTATCTGATTTCATGCCTCACAGAGAATCCTTGCCAGGTATTTCAGTTTACAGCTTTGTGACTCGAAGCTTGGCTTGGCAACTATCCAAGGACTGATAAGGTCTGTTTTTGCAATTAAACCTTGAAAGGCTTATTGCCAAGACTTTTCTGGATGTGAATGTCAGGAATTCACATTAACCAAATAAAAAGGGTGGTTTTTTTCGGGACAAGGAGTCTGTTTCGTGATTCTGTTAGGCCTGGGTCAGAACAGAGTCAACCTTGAGTCTGTGAGACTCGAACTGCTGGCAATTGGCAGTTAGCAGAATGCAGAATACTGCATTCTAACCACTGCGCCACCATGGCTCTAATACAATTATTAGATGAACTGAAAGGAAAAAAGGAACTTAAGGCTATAATTTAAAAAAATATCATAACCATGAACCATATACCACCGGCACCTCCAGATCCATGAACATCCTGGTCCCTAGGGCCTTCAGTGCCTTTGAGAAGCCCAGTAAGGAGCAAATAGCAGTTTCTGTAGGGTGAGGCCTCTAAAGTTGGACCGGAGGTTATAACGCCAACAGCCTTTCTCAGCTGTGTAGCTTTGAGCATTCATCCCTATCTTCCTGCAGACGTCTAATGCAGGCATTTTCAGGGAAATGTCTCCTATAAGCAAATTATAACTCTATTCTTGGAATTAAATCAAAACTCAGTGCTAACTCAATTGTATCTAGCATGGCAGAAAGGTCAGGAGGGAGACATCGGTCCATTGCAAGCTCAGAATTTCAGTAATGAATGTTTCAGCAACCCTTCTCCTTTTCCACTCAACCTCCCCCCCCCCCCACACACACTTCCACTAATGGACAAAGCTATAACCACAGCTTGCAAATGGCTTACTACAGAGGCCTCTACTGGTGTTTGAGAGCAGTAATGTTACTTCCCATTCCATACATCTTCTCCTGCCTCCATCGGACTGTATGTAGTGCTGCGAAACCAACTGGTCTCAAAGATATCCAGCTCCAAAGCAGCCCTCTGATTCAGACTGAAATTATCCACTTCCAGAATGGGGATCAACCTATTTTGCCCGGGTATGCCCTTTCACAACTGTTTGGTGCCCAATACTGACTGCTCTGTTTCAAACAACAGCTATCAGGCCTTCACAAAAGAAGGCTGCTACAAGCTCAATTGCAGTTCTAGCCTCTAAAACTTTCCCCTGCTACACTCTTATCACCTCTGGGATGGATATCGACACGACACCTCTTAGCTCTGAATGCCAGGCACTTGAGATCTGTTACAGAAGGAAACTACCAATCTCTTCTCCCCTCATCATCTTCTCAGGGGCATTGACAAACAGTTGATAGGGTTGAATGCTTTGGTCCAGGGAGTAGAAAAATGTGAAGTACAGTCAAATCAGACTGAACACCAAATACAATCAGCAGTCCTTTGTAAAATGCTGCACTATGCCATGCTTGGAATGCTTCTCCTACTTCCATGTCTGAAGAAAGAAAAATAAATGTCTGTTCAGGTAGTCTTACTATCAGGTTATTTGTTCATATGACTAAAAAAAAAACCCTTCTCACTTTCTCATGGGTGTACATATATGAGTCTTCCTCAACCTTGGTCCCATTAGCAGAGACCTGAGAGTTTGAGGGTTGTACATAGAATATAGAATAACAGTGTTGGAAGGGACCTTGGAGGCCTTCTAGTCCAACCCCCTGCTTAGGCAGGAAATCCTACACCACTTCAGACAAATGGCTATCCAACATCTTCTTTAAAACTTCCAGTGTTGGAGCATTCACAACTTCTGGAGACAAGTTATTCCACTGATTAATTGTTTTAACTATCAGAAAATTTCTCCTTAGTTCTACATTGCTTCTCTCCTTGATTTGTTTCCACCCATTTCTTCTTGTTCTACCCTCATGTGCTTTGGAGAATAGCTTGACTCCCTCTTCTTTGTGGCCAACTGAGATATTGGAACACTGCTATTCTTTCACTACCTTGAGTTATTTATAAAAAACACAAATAAAGGCAGGATTAAATAAATATATAAACAAACAAATAATTATGTACATCTAAAAGATGCAACTGATATATGATTCTTATGCCATCTATGACTTCATAGAATCAAAGTTGGAAGCAACTTCTAAGAGTCTAATCCAATTACCTATTAGCATAATACTCCTGGGCAGTATATAAAAGAAAATTCAATTGAATTTGAATATTCAGTGGATGAATTCAAGATCTAATAGAATTTACCTCCATTAGAATGTGAGATACTCTTTTAGTTCTTTTGAAAATAACAATTCCGAATGTAGCAGTGAATGGTAGAGGAAGGCAGAAATTATTGTCCAGATATTTTATCAAGGCTTTGAGAAATATCAACTATGGCATTTAAGGTACCACTTACTTCCATTCCAGGCCACAAAACATCTTGCGCTACTACAGTGGTGAAATTCAATTTTTTTTTACTACTGGTTCTATGGGCGTGGCTTGGTGGGGGGAAGGATACTGCAAAATCCCCATTGCCTCCCAACTCCTGGGGGAAAGGATATTGCAAAATCTCTATTCCCTCCCCACTCTGGGGTCAGCTAGAGGTGGTATTTGCCAGTTCTCCGAATTACTCAAAATTTCCGCTACTGGTTCTCCAGAACCTGCTGAATTTCACCCCTGGGCTACTATTAATTGGCTAAATGTTCGTTCTCCTATTGGGGATGATCAGAGAAGCTCTTTTCTAAAACTGCAGCAACAGTAAAAGGATCTAATTTATCTGTATTTTATAATTGCCATGATGACGTGATGAAACATTTTTGGCGATGTCATGCACTGATAATAATAATAATAAATAATAAATTTGAATTTATTAGCCGCTCCCTTTCCAGGCAGGACTCGGGGCGGCGTACACTAGGACATATATAAACATACATATATACAAAGACATACATGCACGGAGGAGGTAATAGATTACAACATTTAGACAATTAAAAACCATTAACATACCCCAATAATAAAAACCCAATATACAGTAAAAATTTAAAATTTAAAAAAGACAGTCCATTGCCAAAAACAGGGGATACGATATTTGGATAAAATTTGCATAACAACATCTGTATTTTATAAATACAAATTTAGACACTTATTGAAATTAAACTAGAAATGCAAGGCATTTCATTAGAGAGGAGAAGTCTATATATGGATGATGATGCAGCTGTCCAGATATTTTTTTAAAAAATCATATGTAAGAATTTTTTTCTTAGAATTCTGAGCATATGGGGGATCTTTAAACTGAGAATCTTCTCAAATAGAGGTAGTCCTTGACTTATGGCCACGATTGAGCACAAAATTTATGTTGCTAAGTGAGGCTTTTGCTAAGTGAGTTTTGGCCCATTTTACGACCTTTCTTGCCACAAGTGAATCACTGCAGTTCTTACATTAGTTGCAGGTTTGTTAAGTGAATTTGGCTTCTCCATTGACTTTGCTGGTCAGACGGTCATAAAAGGTGATCACATGACTCCAGGACACCTGAATTTTAATCACATGACCATGGGGACGCTGCAACGATCGTAAATGGACAAACATACTTTTTTCAGTAATATTGTTAACTTCGAACAGTCACTAAATGAACTGTTGTAAGTCGAGGGCTACCTGTAGATATTATAAGCAGATTGATCAAGTGTAAAGGGGAATCTACATTCACCCATCTCTGTTTTATACCTTCGTTTAGATTGGAGGGGGGGGGGAATTACTGTTCCAAATATCAGTTGATTCCTCCTGTGGGAATAGAAATCATAGATTTCTCTCTTGGTCAGTTGTAATGTGTTCTAGATCAGCTGTCACCAACTGGTGAATTTTGGTGGTCCACATAAAAATTATTTGCATTTTTTTATTTTTTTAAATATTTTTTTATTTATTTTCAAAACAAACACAACCCATAAAATCTTCCTTCTTTACATACTGTAGAAAGTATATCAGTTGGTTACAAAAGACTTTCATGTATCTTTTCCACAGTCATCAAGCATAATTCATATTAACTCAAGTATTTTAACTCAGATATTTATACATGTTACCATAATCATACCTCCATTTTGATTTGACTATAATTGTTTAAACATCCTTCATCATAAAATATATCAAGATTTAATGCATAACCACATACTGGCATTTCATTTACTATTTCTAAAATCCTCCAATAACACTGAATCCTTATGTCCTATTCTAGCTAAACATCCATAATATTTAGTAACAAAATTTTCTAATCCTCCTTTCCAAATCACTGTTTACAATTTACATCCAGTTTCCTTATGTTGTACCTATACATATATATACGTTGTTATCATTATCCCTCCTTTATTTGACTATATCCTGTATCATAACATTTGACTCTAATAATCAAGACTTAACTGAATCTAACTTAGTTCTTTTTTATTAACCTTTATATATAATTCAAAAGGATTTCTAATCTTCCTTTCATGGGTACCATTCAATATTCATATACAATTATTACTTATCATAACACTACACATTGTACACATTATTATCATTATCAATTATTTATTTAACTATATCTATTGTCACTAAATTTCACTAGGTTTAACTAGTTTTAAATTATACACTTCCATCTATCAACCTGTATCTTTCCAGTAGCAAAACAGTCTCATGTCTTCTGCCATTTGTGGTGTCAGTCCTCTAATCTTCTCCTTAATCAACTTTGTATGGACTCCTCTTAGCAACTCCTTGCTTATAAAATCTCTCATGTAATTTCAACGCCCTTCTTCTGTTTCCTTAATCAGCTTATCTTTGATTGTCAGTAGTGTTATCAATGATGTTGCTAATAAAATGTCTCTCTTTAAATCCATAAATTCTTTTGTTTTTTCTTCTTCTGCGTCTTGCCATCTGGGGTAGATTTCCCCTCCATTTAATTCCTCTTTCAGTATTCCACTCTTTCCATTTCCAGAAACAAACCAATCACCATAAATATCAGCAAATTTAATTTCTTTATGGTCATTTTCCTCTTCGGTTTTTAGGATTCTAACCTCCACTTTTTCCACTTGATAAACATCTCCAACTTCTTCATCATATTTTACTGTTAGATGCTCTAAGTCTTCCAACTTCTTCTCTGTCCTCTCAAATTTGTTTGATAATTTCTGAATTTCTAAGAATATCTTTTGCAGAATTAAAGTTTCTTTCTGCTGTTGAAGTTGTGCCACTATCTCCAGCTAACAAACACTGGAAGGTTTTTACAAGATTAAGCATAGATTCACAATAAAGTTTTATTTTCACTTTTCTCTGGTTGAAGAGATACTTCAAAGGGACATCTGTATGCTTTTCTTCTTATCACTCCCTATAAACAAGCAGTGAGACCTTGGAGTGCCAAGCCAGGATAATCAGTAAGAAAAGTAAAAGTGTTTTATTTCCAATACACAAACCTCCAGCCTCCAAGTAGTAGTGTTATTGTTGCAATTTTCTTTGTTTCTTTTTGTATATTTTTTGTATTTCAAGTTTTTAAAAAGTCCAATTCTTAAATGAGTTAGAAAAACACCCAAAGTAATGAAAATGGAGAATTTTAGTCCATAGGTTACAAAGAATAATAAAAGAAAAAAGAAGAAGAAAACTTAATCCATTCATTTTAAAAGGCTTGCATAAATTCCATCCATGAACATAGCATTTAAAAAGTAAGATAACTCACTGTCCAAAACCATTCCAAACTTAATTCCACCGCTTATTTCTTCTGTTCTCCAATTTAAATTAATTTTAACTTTTTTATAGGCAGTCTCTTTTAAAATGGCAAAAAATCCTCACCAGCTGGAAACACTTTCTCTTTCCGCATCCTTCCGTTTTGGAGCCGCCCCGACTTCATCAGCCTTGGCTGGATTTTTTGTCACCGGCTTGAAGAACTTCTCTTGCATTGATCAGGGACACTGCGATGTCCCTGAGATCAGCAAGACGTATTCTTCCTGTTCACCGTCTCTGTGGGACGGTTTAGGTCCGATTGGACCACCCAGGGGCAAAAGTATTGGCTGCGGTCTCAGAGCATTGAGACTGCACGTCCATATCGTTGTGACGTTGGCTCCTCCTCAGAAAAATTATTTGCATTTTTTATATTGCACTAAATACTACTTATCATTTTAAATAATTCATATTAGTGGTCAGCAGGATTTAAAATTAAGAATGTAGTGCTCCCTAAGGTCCGAAAAGTTGGTGACCCTTATTCTAGATGGCCCTTGGCTTTTAGAAAGTTTTAAAACATTCAAATGGTCTGGTTGCTAAAGTTCAAACAATGGATCGGTCAGTGGTAGGCAGCATGTATCTCCCTTGTAGCTATGTATTCACTAACTAATCTGGAATTGGATACGGCTCCACCTGCTAATATTGGCCGTCCACAGCCTTCTTCTACTGGAGTTCTCCAGATATATTGAACAACCTCAGTTCTCTTTCATGTTTCTGATCTTTACCCTTTATATGCATTGGGAGACCAGGGCACTAACATGAAGACAGCTCCCTTGTGGTTTGGGTTTTTGATGTCATTTTTCTCCATCCTTCTCTCTATTAAACTGTAGCATCTCAGGATAGAATACTGGTCCAATAAATGAACAGGGACGTGCGGTCAGGGGAGGCAAGGGAGGCAGAGCCTCACCTCTCTTCATGAAATAATAGTATATAATATTATATACTATATATATATATATATATATATATATATATATATATATATATATATATATATATATATATATATATATATATATATATATATATATATTATAATATTATATACATATGCCCAGCCACGCCCTGGAGCTGCGGAGGCAGAAATGTTGTCGGCGCTCCCGGATGACGAAGCCACAAAAGCGACTGGGGGAAGGTTCTCGTCGTTCAAAGTCCAGCAGAGGCAGGAAGGTTCTCGTCGTTCCCCAGTCGCTTTCGAGGACTGCAGAGCGCGAGCTGGCGGAGCACGCTCAGGAAGGCAGGGAATGGGATCACGTGTGCTGGAGGCTGAGGCAGCCTCAGCCTCCAGCACACGTGGTCCCATTCACCGCCTTCCTGATGACGTCACCAGCCTCACCAGCCGTAAACCTCACTGCACGTCACTGTAAATGAGAATATCTATAACTCAGGGTTGAACTATGGGGTTCTTGGTGTTTTCTGAGCTTGGTTGTTTTCTTGCAGATGTTTCATTACTCAACTAGATAACATCATCAGTGCTTCTAGCGCTGGGTTTTGCCCCCTTGCTCTCATCATGCAAGATCGGAGGCCACAAAGATGATCACAGGTTGTTTCCAAGCTGCTTCTCAGTCATAACAGCTAGAAGCCGTATGTGGTGTATCTTCAGGCAAGAACCTTGTCTCAATTGCATACAATCACAGAGTTGGAAGGAGGCCATTTAGACCATTGAGAGTCCAACCACTGTTCAGCGCAGAAATCCAAAATAAAGCAACAGATGGCTGTCGAGCCTGCATTTAAATACATCCAGAAAAGGAAAGCCCATCGCTTTTCTGGTTAATTGGTTCCACATCAAACTCCCTTTGACTTTTCCAGCTTTTCCTAATATTCAGCTGGAATCTTCTTGCAACACGAGACCACCAGGTGCTGCAAAAAGAACCAAATTAGTTAGAGTCACATTATTTATATTTCTGACAGGCATTCTGAATCAGAATTTTAGATCAGGGAACAGGGAAAGAGTTGCATAATCTGAAGAGAAGCTACAATATAATCGGAATTCTAATTTTAAGCTGCCTTGTTTCTAAAGGAAGTTTGATTTTGATAGTTGCACCTTAATTTTTGTCTCATTTAATCCAATCTTAATTATATTTATTATCGATTGTATGGTTTTAATTTGGTACCTGTACACCGCCCCGAGTCCCTTCGGGGAGAGGGGGCGGTCTAGAAGTCTAATAAACTAAACTAAACTAAACTCATTAGCATGTTTTAATCCACATGTTTTAGCTATGTTTTAATCTGATTATGTATAGTGTTTTATTATTTTGGTTTTTATCTGTACATTTTTGGTGGTTATTTTGAGCATCAGCAGGCTGTAAATTTCTTCTGGAATAAAAAATGTCCTTTTAAAATAAACTGGCTGTCCCCCCGCTCCCCCATTTTCTCTGTCTATTTTTGTTTAGTTCCATTGTTTTTCCTTCAGCAATTTCTGCTTTATCTTTCTATATTAAATATCTGAGTCTGCCTGTAACTGAAGCTTCTGGGCATGTGGATAGCAGAATTCTATGGTGGCAAAGTTCTAGATGGTTCTACTACAGGAAAAAAAAACCTTTCCTTTACAGACATTGCTCTACTTAAAATCTTTTGTTCAGTGACGATTCGATGGCACTGAAATAAAACGACCATTTTTTCACACAACCATTGCAACATCCCCATGGTCATGTGATTATAATTCAGCTGCTTGGCAGTTGGTTCATATTTATGATGGTTGCAGTATCCTGGGGTTGTGTGATCACTTTTTGTGACCTCTGACAAGCAAATCAAAGGGGAAGCCAGATTCACTTCAGAACCACATTATTAAGTTAACAACTGAAGTGATTCACTTAACAATTGTGGCAAGAAAGGGCATAAAATGGGGCAAAACTCACTTAACAACTGTCTTGTTTAGCCATGGAAATTTTGGCCTCAATTGTGGTCATACATCAGAGGTGGTATTCAGCAGGTTCTAACCAGTTCTGGAGAACCGGTAGCGCAGAGGTGGATTCCTACTGGCCTGGGTTGCAGAACTGGCAGAAACCCAGGCGGGATACGCCTCTGAACTGGTTTCCCAGATGCCGCTGTCACTACTGCCATCTTTTTTTTTTTTTTTAGTTCTGTGTATGCACGAGCAAATTGGCAGTAAAGCTGGCTAGACCCCACCCCTGGGATAGCGGAAATTTTGAGTAGTTCGGAGAACTGGTAAATACCACCTCTGACTGACCCCACCCCCATCTATTCTCTGCCTCCCGAGTCCCAGCTGATTGGGGGGAAATGGGGATTTTGCAGTAACCTTCCCTTGGAGTGGGGAGGGAATGGAGATTTTACAGTATCCTTCCCCTGCCACACTCATCAAGCCACACTCACAGAACCGGTAGTAAAAAAATTTGAATCCCACCAGTCATACATGTATATAGAATAAGCACTCTGGGAAACATTCTTCACTACAATGTTTTTCTTTTCTTTTCAGCTTCTATATTTCTTATTGGGGAAACTCTTTTAAATGGCTGAAGAGAGTGTGCTTTTTGCATTTCTGTTCTCTGGTGTCACTGTCCTTCCGAACACCGTGCTCATATTGTGGGTTTATTCACATCTATATATACCTCATCTGAAACCTCTCCATTCATGTGTGAAGTAGTCATATTGTGGGTTTATTCACATCTATATATACCTCATCTGAAACCTCTCCATTCATGTGTGAAGTAGTCATTGTAGATGAAAAGACATCAAAGGACTTGCCGTGGTTGGCAGAATGTTGTCTTTCCCAACTAGGTGGAATCAGCTTTAGGCCATCCACATCAAATTATAGGTAGTCCTTGACTTACAACCAGTTGTATAGCGACGATTTGAAGATATGGCCTGAAAAGGGTAGCTTTGACCCAGTTCCGAAATTCTGACAGTTGTCTCACCTTAATGTGACCACACTTTGGGCATTCAGCAATGTGACCACATTTATGGCCATTTGCAGAGTCCAGCGGTTAAGTGACCACATGTTATGACACTTTTGCTGAAAACCAGCATTACCAGTTTTCGACAAAACCAACCCACAGTGAGTAACGGCGTTGCTTAATAAATGCGGTGTTCATTTAACGAGTGCAGTTTTCATAGCATTCACACTTACAGCTACCATATTCACTTAATCACTATTGCAAAAAAAAAAAAAAGCATAAAATCATTTTATAACAGTTATGACTTATAGCCATAATGGACAGGCTCCATTATGGCCGTAACTTCAAGACTACCTGTATATGAATGATGAGAAGCTGGCCAGAAATCTGCATGGAAGCATTGGCCCAGTAGGAATGTTAAAGGATGATGGTGCAATAGGAAAGGGGTCCCCAATCCCTGGTCCGTGGATCAGCACCAGGCCACGGTATGCCAGAAATCAGGCTGCACAAAGAATTGAAGCCCCAACCTCAGGATGCAGGCAGTCTGCAAAACCTTTCTCTATGGAACTGGTACCTGGTGTCCAAAGGTTTGGGGTCTATTGCGATAGGAAGTTACTTTCAATTCCCTTTTGTGCTTTTTGCCCCTCTTCAACATAGCCACACTGGTGTACAAATTCAGGTGCCATTCCCCAATTATTGCAATTTAGCCAATAGCACAGATCTATCCAGGGGTGAAATTCAGCAGGTTCTGACAGGTTCTGGAGAACCGGTAGCAGAAATTTTGAGTGGTTCGGAGAACCGGCAAATACTACCTCTGGCTGGCCCCAGAGTGGGGTGGGAATGGAGATTTCACAATATCCTTCCCCCAGGAGTGGGGAGGGAATGGACATTTTGCAGTATCCTTCCCCTACCACGCATACTACGCCACGCCCACCAAGCCACGCCCAAGAACTGGTAGTAAAAAAAAATGAATTTCACCACTGGATCTATCCCAGGGCACTGAATACCACAGACAGAGAATCATTTGGTGGATTACATCCCATCTGAGAATCGTCAAAAGATTACTTTAACGCTCAGAAGTGGCTGTGAGGCTCTGGAAATGATATTCATCCAAGAATGAGCATCACTTAAGGTGATCCACACCCCACCTATTGAGCAAGCAGTAAAACCACCGTAAAAACTGCTTTGCTATGTGCCAAGAATGTAGCATCTCCATACCAGACCAAGGGAGCTGAGCATACAGTGATAACAGACATCCTAAATAAATAAGGAGGCAGCTCGGTTTTTTTTATCAGTCCTTGCTATTTAATGGCATACTGGTCTCACTTCCACTGCAATGTGACTCTTGAGAAAAAGGCTGTGTAGTGCTTCTCTGCAGAATCTGAAGAGCTGCCCAGGGCCTGAGCTGCTCTTTTGTGAAGTTTAGCTCAACGAAACAGTGTGGATTTTAATGTTGCATTCTAATTCTCCTATTACTGTCATAAAGCCATTTGTCAAATGCCCTGGGAGACTCCATGGACGTCAGCCTTGTAATACTTTTTATTGCTGGGCTAATCTTTACAGATCGAATTAAGACTGGGGAACTTTATCAGTGGATTGCACTGGGTGAAGGGTTACGTGTGTATTTCATTTGTTCTGCTATCAAAGGTGCACAGGCCTTTGCTCCTGCTTCCTGCCACCAAGGCCAATATGCCCATTACGGCGTAATCAAATAGCCTTTAAGAGGCTCACTTGGTGGGTTGATGCATGGAATAAAACAAGATGAATGTTGCATCCCGCTCCCATCTGCAGAGCCGAAGCAATTTCTTTTCATCCTGATATTAATTCTCCTATTAAATTAAATAACACTACGGGTTGTATAGCATTCATTAAACATCACAGGCGTCCAGGCTCCCCACAGTGTCAATGCCATCCTTATAACACCACCTTAATTAGCAGTAGGCAGGCGAGTTGTTCATCCGCCTTTTTTTTTCACTTATTAATTACGAGGTGAAATAAACAGACTTATTAATATTATAATCCTGTTAATATAAATGAAGAGAGGCGAGGGAGCGGGCGCTCAAGTTCGTGCTGGATTAGAAAGTGGGAAATGGCAATGGCAAAAGGCTTCATTTCATGGGCTGCCTTCATGGCTTTGTCAGGCATGCACGTATGTACCAAGAGTCAAAGAGCAGCTGTCCCAGCAAGGTAGGACCAGCTCCAGAGACTCAGCTATGCAGGGAGCCTTTGGTTTCCAAGTAGCCACTCTCCATGTCTGGTAGGCTCCCAAATTTAGAAGGATGTGTGTGTGTTAACAGGTAGTGCTCAACTTACAACCATAACCGAGTCCAGATTTAAAGTTGCAAGTCATGGCAGTCATTAAGTAGGTTACCATGTGACCGAGCCTGATTTTACAAACTTTTTTTTTTTTGGCAGTGTTTGTTAAGCAAATGCAGCAGTTGTTAAACAAACACAGTGGTTGTTAGGCCAACATAGCAATAGTTAAATAGGTTTGTTGTACCCATGTGCTGGGTTGGTTTTTTTTTTTTTGCCAGAAATTGGAAGTAAATGCTGGAAGCCAGCAAAAGAACTCTGAAAATTGTGATCGTGTGATCACAAGATGCTGCAAACGGATGTAAATATGGGCCAGTTGCCAAAACCCCAAAATGCTATCATGATGTGACTGTGTCAGGGCTGGGTTCCTGCCAGTTCTAACCTCTTCTATAGAAGAGGTTCCACAAATCTACAGTGCCGTTTAGAACCGGTTCCAGCTCCCTCCCCCTGCCCGTTCACACATCATCAAGATGAAGAGCGAGAGGAGGGATTCTGGGAGTTGAAGTCCACAAGTCTTAAAGCTGTCACGTTTGAACACCCCTGAGGTTTTTTTTTCTAAAGGGTTAGGGGTGCAAAGGTCTTGTAACTTGACAGCTTTAAGATTTGCATGCTTCAAATGCCAGAGTTTCTGAGCCAACATTTTGGTTGCTAAGTAAGAGAGTTGTTAAGTGAGTTTCACCACATTTTACAAGTTGGACGCTCCCACCCATTCACATGACTGCCAAGCCACTCCCATCAGTCACATGGCTGGCAAGCCACCCCCACCCGGTCACATGGCTGGCAAGCCACTGCCACAAAGCAGGCCACACCTACAGAAGAGGTTCTAAAAATTTTTGAAACTCACCACTGGACTCTGTGTGTGTCTGTGTGTCTGTGTGTCTGTGTGTCTGTGTGTCTGTCTGTCTGTCTGTCTGTCTGTCTGTCTGTCTGTCTGTCTGTCGAACTTTGAAAATGAGTCTGAAGTAGCTCGAGGGAAGTCCATCATAGCTTTGAATGGTGGCTAAGCGAACAATCATTAAGTGAGGACTATCTGTATACAAATGCATAGAAGGTAAATATGGTAGCTATTTATAGTGGTTACTAGATGTGTTCACCATATATAAAAGCCCTGATAGTGTAGTGGTTAGAAAGCAGTATTGCAGGCTAACTCTGCAATCCGCTGCCAGGAGTTCATTCCAGACTTGCTCAAGGTTGACTCAGCCTTCCATCCTTCCGAGGTGGGGCAAATGAAGACCTAGATTGTTGTTGAGGGCAATAGGCTGACTCTGTAAACCGCTTAGAGAGAGCTGTAAAGCACTGTGAAGCGGTATATAAGTCTAAGTGCTATTGCTATACACAGGGTTGATCTCTGTATTCAGCCACAGAGTCCTAGTTGCTGCAAAGCATCAATGGCTGAAGGTTGCGGTTGTCCTTCTCTCCTCCAAAAGGGTGCAAGTAGCATGTGTTGCAAAGTTAAATACATAGGAATCATGGATGATAGACAGAAGGCAACAAGAAAGTGAAAAGTCTAGATCAGGAATCAGAACAATACCAGAAAACCAGAAGAGCAGATATAAAGTATAATTCTGAAACAAGCAAAGGTTTAGCAGAATAATAAATAAATAATAATAATAAAAATGGGGTCAGGCTTCAGTTGTGCAGTTGTGACTTTCTAGATACATACATATAGCATACTCCCTACTGCCCCTGTCTTCCTATTGGCTGAAAGAGGAACAGTAAGTGCAAAACTCTTGAACTGGTGCTTTCTTCCAACACAATTCCCTCTGTGTGTACACAAAATATTAAAATCAAAGTCAGCTGACATTTTTTTCTTGGTTAAATCCTGATTCAAAAAGTTATTAACTTTATAAACACCAAACTAAACTAAAATAGCCACAGCTGGCATATAAATATAAAATAAAACATAAACGAGCAAACTACTGTACAGTGATAATTTTATGCTATTACATAAACTTTTGAACACGACATGTTTTTGCTGATAATAAACTTTTAGAAATGTTTACTAATAGGCAACAATATTGGAAATGTAAGGATTTTCAGGTACTATATTGCATTTCCTATTTTTCACTGTATGTCATCCTTAGGCCCTTACAACTCTCATTTCTGTTTCTAGTACCTTTTGGGCAGTGGTTCTCAACCTGTTTGACTCATTTCCTGGCCTTGAATAACCTCATTACCCTTTAAAAAAAAAAAACACCCCACAACTCTGTTCTTTTACACAAGCATCTCAGTGGGTTGCAATTCCAATCCGAATCTTCCACTCACAAACAAACAGTTACAAATTGCTCCATTACCCCCTTGGATATACCCAAATTACTCCCTCGTGGGCAATTACCCCCAGTTTAAGAACCACGGTTGTGGTGAATAGGAGGCCCAGAGTTAAGAAAAACTTCAACAGATGCTACTAACTTGCAAAATCACGATTCAATGACCATTCATTCACTAATGTATAGATCCAAATATTGAATAGTCTGATTCAGTCTCTCTCCTGAATCAGGTCCCAAGCATTCTCTGGTTTTTTACACCCTACCACAGAAATAAACACAAACAAACACTCTAATTCAAAATATGCTACTCATTGAAACAGGAATCATTCAAAATTACGCAATTTATGAAATAATCTGAGAACTCACTGGAGATGAGATCTGGAATGAAATGGCTCAGGGAGGTTGAAATGAATGAAAATCCCTTTTTAGGAATAGTATTTATCTAACTCATATAATCTCTCTCTCTCCTATCTATCTATCTATCTATCTATCTATCTATCTATCTATCTATCTATCTATCAATCATCTATCTATCAATCATCTATCTATCTATCTATCTATCTATCTATCTATCTATCTATCTATCATCTATCTATCATCTATCTATCATCTATCTATCATCTATCTATCATCTATCTATCTATTGATCCATCCATCCATCCATCCATCCATCCATCCATCCATCCAAAACCGTAACCTTAACTGGGCAAAATGGTGCATCGTAAAGCAAAACTTTCTCAGCCAGGTACCTCAAGTGGACTAACTGAGGGGTCCTCAACCCCCAGGGAGTGGCCCACTACTGGGGCTGGGGCCAGTTTAGAACTGGGCCTCATGATTGGCAGATGAGTGTGTGTGCGGGCACAGCCCCACTTATGCAAGTGGTGGCTGCTTGTTCTTGGTTGTGCAGCTCCACTTGCACAAGCTGGGGGAGCTGCGCGTGCATGCATGCACAGGCCTTCCACTTGCATGGAACTCCGCCCCCATGCTGGGCTGCCAAGGTTGGGGACCACTGGACTAACTTACAGAATGCATCCAAAATTCAGATTGCATAATTTCTATGGAATTAAATTTTTGCAAATTTTATAAAACATTATGACATTTAAAAAAATCATCATAGAGTATTTTATGATATAGCCTAAAATGTCATAGAACATTTCTTGTGGCCAGCGACTGATGTTTGACGGTTCTATACAGTGCAACATGGGCTATTTTCAAGGCAGATATATCTCTGAATATCCTGAATTTTTAAGAACTTTTCCAATGAAAGCTGAGAAAGAACTGTAAGTTTCCAAAACATTAGAAACTCTGCTATTGTTGAAGGCATTGAGGAATCTGGTAAGGAAATATGCCTGAAATGGTGACCCAGGAGGTCATGGGCTATCTAATACTGATTGTCAACAGGGCATGAATTGTGTAATCCAAGCATGTCCAACCCGCAGCTGATGGACCACATGCAGCCAATGGTGGAACCAGCTCACACCACTTTGGGAGAACCAGTTGTAAACTTTCTGAGCAGTTTGGTGAACTGGTTGTTGGAAGAAATCATTAGGGCAGAGAACCAGTTTTTAAATTATTTGAATCCCACCACTGCATGCAGCCCTGGGCAGCTACTAATGTGGCCCAACAAGATCGTAGACTTAACATTATTGTATGATTTATATACATTATTTAGCGATTAATTACATCATATATTTTATACATGGTCCAAGACCCTCTTTACTCAATGCAACCCTGGCAGGCCATAGGATTGGACAGCCATGGTGCAATCCATCCAAGTATCATTGAAATTGTGACCTTTTTTTAAAAAAATGCGGGCCTCTCATTAAGCTCCCTGATCACTTTAGAGAAAATTTGGTCTTATACGATTCCTGTTCAAAAGTTCAATCCTATTTCCTTTCCATGGCTTTGGTTCTGCTATGCTCATACGCTGAAAATGTCATAGCTGATCATTTAAATTCCTAAGGAAATGAAATGCCAATCTGTTAATAGCACCCAGGTGTAAGCTATACGGGTGGTTGGATGGGGTCTCTACTGAATTAAGAGCCGATGGATGGCTCTAGGCAAAGTTATTGTTAGTATTGTTATTACTAATAGGAGATGGTGCCTGCCAGATGACATTCCTGTAGGACTGTAGGAAGTCTCATAAGCCAGCACTTCCTCACTTCCTCAGAATTTTCCCTCTATGTTTGCTTTTTCCTTACAAATTAGAAACTTGCAATGAAAGAAGGCAAGGCTCAGAACTCGAGGATGTTATCGCTTCCTCTTACAGCAACAAGTCACTCAGCAGGCTGTCATCAGCCTTTCTCTTTGTGCCAGGGGTGTCTCCGGGGAGGAGACAAGGAGTCAGCCAGCATTCCTGAGGGAGCTTCTTAACAAAGGTGCCTCTCACAACTCAAACAATCTGGGAAAGTGTGATGAGGGGCAACAAGGGGAGGCAGGCAGGATTCGTTGAATGTTCTTAGGCCAAACAAAACCAAACAGGCTTGTGTTGTACTGCATGCAATCATGTGATCTTTGTCTTATCTCAGAGACAAAAAAAGGCAATTCACCAATGATAAGAACATTATCCTTTTTTTCCCCATCACTGGACTCCTTTCATCTACTATAGGACGCTGCCAATTTTAGCATAACGTTTAGATGCTAAATATGGATTACACTCTCAGCACAATATTGCTTTTGAATGAAATCCCAAAACTTTATTTAACCGTGGTTTTTTTTTGGGGGGGGGGGAAGGCTGTAATTTTGTGATTTTAGATATACTCACCTGGAAAAAAAGAGAAAAAGAATATGATGCTTTCTTGAGGTTTTCTTTCCTCATCCTCATTGCCTTGGCTTGTTTGAGAGAAATTGGTCCAATTAATGCAAGTCTTGACGAAAAAGATCTTTCTAACATGGCTATTTCCATAGACACAATTATCTGAATTCCTTATTGGGACCAGGCTTCTACCTAGTTGGAATATTTGTCTGCCTTGCCCAGGAATACCTAGTTTGTGGAACTTCACAGGGCATCAGAGTTCAGTTCAGCTTTTACCTGACCGTGCTAGAGATGGCCGTGAATTCTGTGTATCAGGGGTGAAATCAACTTATCTTCGCTACCAGTTCGCAAATGTGAGCCGCCATGTGCGCTCACTAGCTTCACTCGCATGCGCCACCTCCGTGCATGCGCAGACCTTCCGTGCATGCGCAGAGCATAAAAAACAGGATGTGATGACATCCGGGCGGGTGGGCGGAGCCTCCCACCCCCACTGCTACCGGTTCACCCAAACCGGATCGAACCGGCTGAATTGCACCACTGCTCTGTATGCAAAGTTCTGGTTTGGTGAAGACTTTGTTAACCCCCTCCCTGCCAATAGTTAATAGTTAGCAAGGTAATCATGTACACATCACCCGCATTTCTGCCACCAAACATGCAGATTTTCAAAATACATAATATAGGTAGTTCGACTTACGACCACAATTGAGCCCAACATTTCTGTTGCTAAGTGAGACACTTGTTAAATGAATTTTACAACCTTTCTTGCCTCAGCTGTTAAGTAAATCACTGCCGTTAAGTTAGGGACATGGTTGCTAAGTGAATCTGGCTTCGCCCATTGACTTTGCTTGTCAGAAGGTCACAAAATGCAACCATATGATCCCAGGACACTGCAACCATCATAAGTACGGGTCAGTTGCCAAGCATCTGAATTTTGAACAGGTGACCATAAATATGAAAAATAGTCACAAATTACTTTTTCAGTGTTGTTGTAACTTTGAACAATTGTAAGTCAAGGACTACTTGTAATTGCTATTGTTTTGCTCATATTCCTTTACCCAAGCAAAAGGACTTACAAACTCAAAGTGTTATCACTCTTACTACTATCCAGATGGAACTATAGAAACATTCCTATAACTTAAATAGGAATGCAATACACGATGGGGAAAATTAAAAGTAGGTGCTATACGTGTCTGCATGGTCTGTGGTGCAGATGCTAAGAGCTTGTGGGGAACTTCTAAGATTTGCCCGCTCTTTTTCCTTATGCTTCCTCTTTTAAGAAAGCATGGTTTAAAGATTCTATATTCCATATTCTAACTGGCCCTTCAAATAAGGCACATTTTCAAAGAAAGGCCTGTCCTCTGTCAAAGAGTCCTTCAAAATCCTTCAAAGAGTGGAGGCACATGGCTGATATTGAAAAATTAGAAACATATACCTGCGTGATTCTGAAAAGGGAGTTTTCTAAGTGCAGCTTACTTATGAGAATTCTTGCTCTTGGATGGCCCTCATGGCTGGGGGCACTTAAGGGATTTCCCATAACTTTCTGGAAGGGTCTGTTTTACAAGTGGAAAACCATTGCCGCCTTAACTCGGTTATAGGGTGGGGGTGGGGGGATGAAAATCATGCTATAACTATAGAGGAAGAGGTAAATTTATACTTAATAACTGCTGTAAATTGGAAGCTTCTTTATATTGTCTTTTTTCCCCTGCACTTTTGTTTTTGCCTTTTCTCTTTCTCCTTATTCTAAATGCAGGTAGTCCTCAGCTTATAACAGTTCATTTGGTGACCATTCAAAGTTACAACGGCATTGAAAAAGGTGACTTAGGACCATTTTTCACACTTACAACCTTTGTAGGATCCACATGATCACATGATCATATAACCAACTCAGATGCCTGACAACTGATTCATATTTATGATGGTTGCACCAGTCATGCGATCCCCTTTTGCGAGCTTATGAGAAGCAAAGGCAATGGGGAAGCCAGATTCACTTAACAACCGTGCTACTAACTTATCAACTGCAGTGATTCACTTAACCAACTCTGGCAAGTAAGGTTGCAAAATGGGGCAAAATTCGCATTTACAAATTTCTCACCTAACAACAGAAATGTAGGGCTCAATTGTGGTTGTAAGTCAAGGACAAGCAGTATTAGTTTTTGTTAGTTTTTATCTTACTTCATAAAGTTATATGAACAATAAAGAAATCCTTACTGCCTCATATCTATCAGGAATCATCTTTGCTGCCTTCTGGTGGTTATCAGGATTTTTGCAGCCCTAGCTAGAGCAAATGCATTTCCAAGCGTCCCTATTACTGTATGTGTTGCACATCTTCCATCACACATCACACCGTCAGAGAGAATGTCCAGAAACAAGAAGTGTACATTGGAGTTCTTGACTATTCCTTGAACACAACTAGAAGAGCCGCTCCCTACAGAAAGTGAAGCTCTGCAGTGTGGAATGTAAGCACAGTTTGTACACCTTTCATTTGCACAGCTTTGATTGGATCGCTGTTGTCTGTATTCAAGGGTAACCGAGGCAGCCACCCAAAGGGCTACATTCCTTTGAACTGGTAGCTTAAGAAGAGACAATGAGAGCACCGTGTTTGCTAAAGCAAGAGAGTGTGGCTGGCTGCAGAAAGTAAGGTTGGTGACTCTGATAGAAATACTGTATTTTTCGGACTACAAGACGCACCGGAGTATAAGACGCACCATGATTTTGAAGAGGTAAATTAAAAAAATACAGGGATGTTCTGCCTGCAACCCACCATTGTCCCAAAACCTCTGCACGCCTCGTTTTTTGCAAAAAAGAAAAAAGAAGAAGAAGAAAAAGGCATTGGGAGGCTTGTAGAGTGCTCCTGCCGGTTGGGGAGGCCAAAAATGGCCTGTTTTTTGCTCATTTGTGCCCTCCCCAGCCCCCAGGAGCACTTTGCAAGTCTCCCAAACTCTCTGCAGGTCCATTTTTGCAAAGGGGGAGGAGTTTCGGGGGGCCAAAAATGCTGTATTCAGTGTATAAGACGCACCGATTTTCATCCTCTTTTTTGAGGGAAAAAGATGTGTCTTATACTCCGAAAAATACGGTATGCAAGAACTGTCACCTAGGCAAAAGGGGCTGAAATATTTTTAAGTCCTAAAAACTGGAGACCATGACTTCTTGTCACGAAAGCCAGCTGGACTCTCCCTCAGCCCAATTCACCTCACAGGGTTGTTGGGGGGAAAATAGGAGGAGGAAGGTGTGTTGGGTATGTTCACCACCTTGAGTTATTTGTAAAAAAATAATAAAAGCAGGATGTAAATAATCAGATAAATAAATAGATTATAGCTTTATTGATTAGCCTACAGCCATACCAAAGCACAAGGTTCAAACACATATCACCAATAAAATCCTATACATAAAATTTAAAATAAGTGTAAGGTAGAATACAATCATTATAGGATAAGATACAATATAATTTACTACATACATATGTAATGTAGAATAAAATGACATAAAATTGTATTTCGGTGTCACCCTTGCAATCTACCCCAATCACTCCCACATATGCAGATTTCAACCGAACCGTTTTGTTTAAGTACTGTGCTGTGTTAAATGTTATTTTCAGGTTCTGGCTGTACATAAAGTAAGTTATTTTGATATGGGGATCCCAATGGATCATTCGTTTGCTATATAGATCAAGGTACCTGTCTCTCACAGATAAATAAATAAATAAAAAATAACATTTGGAAATAGCTCAAGCAGGCTCTTCCTGGTTCATTGACATCAGAGGAGATACAGCACAATTAGATTTGCAAGATTTTGTTATCTCTAGCCAATCTCAATAAAAGAAGTTTTAATCTCCCTTTGGAGTTGATATCCTGATCGTGTCTACCTAGTAAGGCTGCCACTGGATTAGCATTTCATTTGATGGAAATGAGAGTTTGGCAGTAGTTAGTCTCATCATGTGGCAGATAGCGGACCTAGAAATAGTGAACTATAATTGCCAACCTTCTTGTCTATGTGTGAAGAAATCAAAGCAGTGCTGGTTTTAGGCAAGAGTCCCATTTTGGGGGTCAAATGTCATAGGTCCCCAACCCCTGGGCTTCGGCACACTACCGGGCTGCGGCCTGATCAGAACTGGGCTGCGAGAGTAGTGGCCCACTGTGCATTTGCATGTGTGTGTACATAGACCTTCCTGCTGCTTACACAGGCTGGTTCCCCCCTGCCCCCCACCTCATCAGGCTGCCAATTCATAAATGTTGGGGACCACTGTCATAGGTATTTGCCTGACCTTGTCTAATAATGCAGAAGAAAGAAAGATAGGTAGATAGGTAGATAGGTAGATAGGTAGATAGGTAGATAGATAGATAGATAGATAGATAGATAGATAGATAGATAGATAGATAGATAGATGATAGATAGATAGATAGATAGATAGATAGATAGATAGATATAGAACTAAACAACTGTATTAAAATAACTGATTAGCAACTAAAACTAAGCGTATACCCTATTAGTCGTGTTTATTTATTTAGCATATGGCACCTACAAAAGTCATGCGATCACTATATACAAATTGAAATAAAGCATGCATTCGTAGATTTTCATGGATGTAGGTATGCTGATCTTGTTGTATTCGGGTCTTTTCCTGTGTAAGATTATATATATGCATGCTTTATTTCAATTTATTCATATATATATATATATATATATATATATATATATATATATATATGTCTTTGGTTGTTCGGGTTTTCTCCCGCGTAGAATTGGAAGTATCTATTATATAAAGTATCTATATATATAAAATACAGCCCAGGTTATTCATATATATATATATATAATACAGCCCAGGTTCAAATCCCAGTAAGGGTATGGCTAGCTGATGAGAGCTAATTAACTCGAAATAGATCTATACTAGTCTCCCTTTATTTATTTATCAGTACAAATACAACATATATATATATATATATATATATATATATATATATATATATATATATATATATATATATATATATATATATATATATATATATATATATATATATATATATATATGAATAACCTGGGCTGTATCATGATAGGTAGATTGGTGCTGATTGGTGCAGGCTGCGTGTGCATTGTTGTTTTGTATTATAACGGCTTGGGTGGTGGGTGGTGTTCGTTTGTTGGCTAGGGCTGGTTTCCAGATGTTTGGTAGGCGGGAGGTATCATCACGTTTGTTCATGCTGTGGGGGTGTTTCTCTATTTTGATGGCTTCCATGATTATTCTCTTGTGGAGGTGTTCTGTTTTGGAGATTAACCTGGCTCCTTCAAAGTTGATTTCATGTCCTGTAGCTTTAAGGTGCTGGAAAAGGGAAGAAGTTTTTTCTTTTTTTCTTACTGCGTTTTTGTCTTCTGTGATGCGTGCATTTATTCTCCTGTTTGTTTGTCCTATGTATATTGCTGGGCAGATTTTGCATTCATATATATATGAATAAATTGAAATAAAGCATGCATATATATAATACAATATATGAGGTAAAATATTATATATATATGAATAAATTGAAATAAAGCATGCATATATATAATACAATATATGAGGTAAAATATTAAATTAAGATACAGTTGTAATAACCCCCCCCTAATATAGCGCCATAGAATTGCAATGGGATAAATTTTATAGTTCAATATCTAACCAGGAAGGAAGCTAAACATCTAACTGCTTCTGGTATGGCTTCGATGAGATCATCCCAGGTGCCTTTAAATTTCCTGAGGCGACATTCTTGAACTATATGTGTTATCGTTAGTTCCAATGCACCACAGGCACATTGCGGGCTGTCGGCCATTTCCCACTAAAGAACTTAGTCCAATAAGAACATACCAAATTTCTTGTGTCACTGACACTGAGAAGACAGAATGCCTGCACACAGATAACACATCCCCAGAAGGATGCCTCTGGTCAGGGCCCCAGATCAAACAAGATGAGTCCCACCCAAGATGTGAAGCAGAATGTATATCTTTGTGAGGACTATCACGGCATCTTGTCAGAACCTTGCAAGATTTAAACATATTCTGCAAGGACAGCAAAAATGTCTCAAATGAACCAAAAATGATTGCCTTTCCTAAAATATTCAGAGTGAGGGGCATCTTAAAACAGCAGAGATCAGCAAAAGGGGGTTCAATATATGCCTATGCCGGAAATATAAATGTCTGGTGCGTGACACTAAGCCAAGCCAGTGGTCTGCACACTAATGGGATAAGTCACAGGTCAAGTGCCAGAAAGGAGAAATAAAAATGATACAAGCTGCTGAAGTATGGTGTAAATATATACAGTAGATAAATTTAAAAGAACTCACCCTCTAGAAATGTCAGAAAACAGGAATGTTAAAAAAATATACTGGAGAAGGGTATAGAAAGCAGAAGCTGTAACAGGCCCTGAACCAAAATGAGATTTTTTAAAAATTGTATTCATCAGGGTTCAGTCCAACAGGTTTAATGATCTCCTAGAGCATAGTCTAAAACTGTTCCATAAATTAAACCTTTAGAAATTTAAGGGGCTATTGATTCAGAAGATCTGAATCTAAACAAAGATATTACAGTCAAAACATTTGAATACTACTTCTACAATATTTAAGAAACACACACACACACTGTACTATATTAGGCTGGGTAATCTGAAGTTTACAACCACTTTGGGTTTAATTTTGGAAATGCTGCAATGCCAAACTGGGCCACAGAGAGGCACCTTTAATTTGAGGTGGGGGAAAGTGACATAATTTATACTGTGAGTGGCTCAAATTCCATTTTTGGCAGGCCAGAAAAAAGGTAAAGGAAAAAGGGGCCTCAAAAGCAGTATTCCCCAAACTTGGCAACTTGTAAGAGATGTATGAACTTCAGCTCACAGAACTAACCAGCTGGGGAATTCTGGGAGTTGAAGTCCATATGTCTTAAATTTGCAAAGGTTGGAAAGTTTGGCTCTCAAGCATTTCATGACAAAACAAACATCTCTCCTTTGGCCCAATCCTAGGGTTTGAGCTTTATTTGAGGGAAAAGAGGATTTGGTTTGTTTAGGCCAACCCCCTACTCCTTTCTATAAAAGTAGAGTTGTGTGGACATAAAACTAAGATCAGAACTCAGACCCAAATGGTATCACAAGATTTCTTTCAAAATCTCCCTGTTCTTATCAGCCTTTAGTTCACCCCTCTGTGGTAGGTAATTATGAGCATTGTTCCTCAATAAAGTTATGACTTAAGTCTAATACTATTTAATATTTCCTGCTTGTATTTTGAGCAGCATTCAATTTTTTTTTTTACTGTAAATCCAATGCAATACTTGGAAGCTCTTTAGATGGTAACGTGCTTGTGTGTCCTTGGTTTAAATATGTGCTTATCTAGCCTTGTGATGTCTGGGTACTGTCCCACTCATTCTTTCAAATGAGCCTTGAAATTTTGCCTCAACATCATCATTTCCTGAGAGTGCCATTGGCTTTTAACCAGGACTTTTTGCAAAAAAAAGAGCCTTTACAGTTTGGGGGAAAGGGTTTTTAAAAGTTTATTAATTTTCAGATTATTTGGTGAGTAACCAATAACCCCTCCCTTCCCTCTCCTCTCTCTCCAGCAGGCTGGGGCAGATTACTCTGACCAGAGGTATGAATTGCATGGATTGCAGTTTTCAGAGGGCTCTGGGAATTAGGTAAGAGCTGCACAAAATGAGGCTGAGGATTGCACAGGTTTGCAGGCTGCCAATGTCTGGAATAGACATTATTGAATTAGATAGATTAACAGTTCTGTCTTGGAAGATATTTGCTTTTCATAGTCTTCTTTCTTCATTTAGGATGTGTTTCTCAAATAAGGCAACTTTAAGATGTATGGGTTTCAGCTCCCAGAATTCCTCAGCCAGCCATGCTGGGGTAATCCACACATCTTAAAACTGCCACGTTTGAGAAACTGATTGAGGTTATTAGAAGAAAAGTTGTTGCGAAGTTTTAGAACTGGAACAGGCTCTTCAGCACTGACCTTCCACATGAATATGGGGAAATTCAAGTATCAAAACATCCCAAAGGACAGCATATGACTGAGGTAAATGTGGGTAAAAGATCCAGGAGAGGTGCTGCACCCTCCTATCATGCCACCTTTAATCCTGGGGTTTTTTTTTCCCACCACCTTCTGCAGCTGCATCCGGACAAGGCACACAAACAAACATGCATTTCTGGCTTAAAGTCTCACTGGTGCAAAAGGCATGTTGTTTTCTTTGTTTCCACCGAAGACCCAGTCAGGATGGGTGCCAAGAGAAGCCCTGCCCTGCCTGTCTTCCCTTCCTTTCTCACAAGCCAGATTTTTTTCATAGGAACCAAAAATAAAACATGAGCCTCCTTCAAAATGATGATGATTTGCAGCTGGAGACATCTGGCTGGAGTGAAGCTCTCTTTCCCTCAAGTCCCCCTTCTGGACAGACAAGAGGGAAATTCCTCTTATAAGGCTATTGTGGAAGTTTCCTTTCTCCTCTTAATTTATCACAGGATGCAAGGCAGTTCCTTTCCCTTGTCGTAAATCTCTCAAAGGCATTTGCTCCTTTAACAGCAAGCCCTCACCAGGCTTAGTTTTCTCTTCTTCCTTTGGTTCCTTCCAGAGAGAGAAGAAACAGTGGAAATGTTACAAGAACCCATCAGCCCAGCATCCCAACTTTGCAATCCAAGTTCACTCTACCGAGCAAGCAAAAGGTTAAATAAAGACTCCCCAAAATGATCCACTATCAAAACAATAATGGCGTTTATTAATCTTTGGTGAAGGGAAGCACAAAATATCAGGACAGTTCACCTCTGAAAGGAGACAAAGGCTAGCAACAGAACAAAAATCTAGAACTAACAGGGCAGGCTGTACCACATGTCAGGGTGAGGTGTGGGTTTAAATGCAGCAGAGAATAAAGGCTACTTAGGTATATATTAGGGGCGGGATGGCTCAGTGGTGAAAGATGCTGAACGTATCAGCTGGAGGTTCAAGTCTCGAGTGCCATGCAACGGGGTGGGCTTCCATTACCTGCCCCAGCTCCTGCCCACCTAGCAGTTTGAAAGCATCAAATGAGAGTAGATAAATAGGTACCAATTCAGTGGGAAAATAACAGCAGTCCCTGTGCCTCAGCGTATAGTCATGCTGGCCACATGACCACAGAAATGTCTTCAGACAACGCTGGCTCCTTTGGCTAAGAAACGGAGATGAGCACCATCCTCTGGAGTTGGACATGACTGGGGAAACCTTTACTTTTACCATTAGGCATATGTTGTAATCCTTTGGGAAAGTTGTGTCGTGTTATATTTTTATTCCATCTTTAATCCTAGGACATCAGATTATATCTACTGAAGCTTTTTTTTATTTCTCAGAACAGCTTTGAAATGGTCATGGAGAAATAGTGATTGAGCTTTAAACTGCCTAGGGAAAAGTAAGATCACCAACAAGATCACCAACGTCCGATGATGAATATGGCAGAAGAAGACAAAGAAGAAGGGAAGCTGATTAGGTCTTCTCAGCCTAAGGGCCACATTTCATGATGTAGGTAGTCCTTGGGTTATGATGGCATTCAGGACTGGAATGTCTGGCACGAAATGACGTGGTCATAAAGACTGCACATTATTTAGCAGCTGCAATTGTAGTCGTCCTGTGTACCATTGTAACCCAGGACCATGTGGCTGTTAAGTGGGGACCTCATGTGACCACAATGTAGGAAGCAGCAGGAGTCTGAGGTATGCAGGCTGGCAGGCATTTTAATTCTGTAAGTGGAATCCCAGTGCAGTTTTATTTCAGGGGGATCAGTGTTGATATAAATTAGGCTACAGCAACCAAACAAGACACATACAGACTTCAACGGAAAGTTAGAACTGCAGGAACAAAAAAACAACAATTGCTACCAACCTGACTTGCATTGAGGACCTGTATACTGCACGAGCCAGAAAGAGGGCTGTGAAAATATCTACAGACTCCTCACATAGCAATAGCCATAGCACTTAGACTTATATACTGCTTCACAGTGCTTTACATCCCTCTCTAAAGGACTTTACGGAGTTGGTATTTTGCCCCCAACAATCTGGGTCCTCATTTTACAGACCTCGGAAGGCTGGAAGGCTGAGTCCACATCCTGGGCATAAACTGTTTCAACTTCTTCCCTCAAAATGACACGATAGGGCATTGCACACCAAAACAACTAGATACAAGGACAGCCCCCCCCCCCCCTCCACCAATGCCATCAGTCTGCTAAACAACTAATTTCCACAACACTGTCAAACTACCTAGTAGGGCTGTGTTACTATTATCCTTCTCATCTTTCCAATTACCTATTTCCTTATCTTCTTATGACTATACCTTTGTTGCTTGTATCTTACAGTTTATATTAATTTTTTATTTATTATCCTACTATGATTTATGTTGATTGCTTATTTAGTATCCTATGACTATCACTAAGTGTTGTATCTTTTAATTTATGATGAATGTATTTTATGATGATTATGATTATGATTTATTACTTATTGATTGTATGTACACTGAGACCTTACACACCAGAGACAAATTCCTTGTGTGTTCAATCACACTTGGCCAATAAAGAATTCTATTCTAAATCCACTGCCTTATACCATCTCGGCAATTTAAGTCATTTCCCCCCTACAATTGTTTTTGGCCATTGAGGAGGAAGGGCATTGGCATTTATACCACACTGTACTAACTTTTGACAGATAAGAACAGCTCTTTGGGAGCCAATTTGATTGAGGATTATGAAATACAAAAGCCTTCCACACCAAAGGCTGTTTTTTAAACAGAAAATTGTGTTGGAAATTCTATGACCTGATCTCATGACATAACATGATGCAGTTTGGATTTGGCCCTGAGTCATAAACTCTAACCGTTACCAACACTGCCTTCTTGTGCTCTTATGCACCTCCAGTAAATCTCAAAAGAACCTGTGAAATCAGGTCGACAGTAGCACTTGGATTGTCCTGCATGGCTGTCACATATCTTCGACAGGCAGAAGTTCTAATAAAAAACTTTTGAAGCAGCTCATATGTGCAGCACTGCCTGTCAAACCAGAACTTTCCATGGCTTCAAAGGCCCCTTTACAGCCCTACCTGCAGATGTTGGAGACTGAACCTGTGACCTTGCATGCAAAACAGGTGTTCTACCCCTGAGCTACATCTCTCATATAAACCTCCTTGAGATCTAATCTCGTAGTTCAAGAAGATGGACGGGAAGCTATTGCTCCCTGGGCCTTGATAAAGGTGAAAGAAAAGTCTTTGGAGAAATATGCCCACAAACGGATCAAAGTAAAATATATTTCCATACAGTGTGTCATTTGATAATGAAAATTACAGGTTCCAGAAGTGCCCAAGGGTGCAAAGAGAGGGCCTATCAATATGTGACACTAAACACATTGCTACCTATTACTTCAGAGAGTGGTTGTCATTTTAATAGAAAGCACAAAGTGGGTTTGTGTGTGGAGGGGAAGAATGGAGGGTTGGGGTTTTTTCCCATTCACAATAAAACAGACGGAGAAGGGATGTTATTCTCTACTCTTTGTTAAAACTTCTGTGAAGATTTACCGGCAGTACAGTTAGCAGTAGGGAAAAAGTCCCATCGATACCCAGTGGGAGCGAGTTATTCTTATTGAATGAGCTTTTGGAAGAACAGATGTTTGGAAGCATCTGTTTATATTTTGGGATTTCAAAAGGAAGGGGATGCAGTATTCTGATCACTTTCCTAATTAAGTTACTAGCGTTGGTCACTATGGGAAAAGGTTTGTCTGCGTGAAATTGGAGGAACCAGGGGCAAAGTTCTTCCTGTCCATCAGAGAAATTTAGGAACCTGTTTTATACCAAGGAAGACTATTTGACTATCTATGCCTCTATCACTTACTTTGCCCAGTAAATGGTTCCTAGATCTCAAAGGATTTTTCTCATCACTTTCTTTTCACCATCACTTTATTTTCATGCATTTAACATGACTATGGAGTTGTTCATTGCAGTGAAAGGAAGAGGAAGAGCCAGTCTTTGTGGCATCAATGTTTTCTCTACTCAAAGCGTTCTTATTCTGTGCAATATCTCAGAACTTTCTCCAAGAATTTGCCTAAGATTCCCAAGCCCATACAGACAGAACATGAAATGAAACAAAGAAGGAAGAAGAACAGAAGAGGACTCCAAAACCAGTTCTTACACAGTAGAGGGGAAGGAAAATTTTCTTTTTCTCTCTATCACACACACTTCCTCTCAAACCAATTGTAAATCTCTCTCTCCATCATCTGTCTGTCTGTCTGTCTGTCTGTCTGTCTGTCCGTCCGTCCGTCCGTCCATCCATCCATCCATCCATCCATCCATCCATCCATCCACCCACCCACCCACCCACCCACCCACCCACCCACCCACCCACCCATCCATCCATCTATCTATCTATCTATCTATCTATCTATCTAATCTCAACCTACTTATCTATCTATTTACTTACTTGCCTAACGTATGATGCCCTACCATTCTAGAGGGAAACAGAAAATGACTGGCAATATAGTTGGCTTCCTCTAATTTGCTGTGTCACTGTTTCTCAGCCATGTTAGCTGGGGAATTCTGGGAGTTGACGTTCACACATCTGCAAGTTGCTGAGGTTGAGAAACATTGTACTATGTGGCTCCACTCTCCATCTGCTGTCCCCCATCTGCACCAAGTCTGCAGAGTTTCAAATGCTTGTTTGCCCTCACACAAAAGGCTTCAGAGATCACAGAGCAAAAGTTTCTGAAGGTCAAATTAGAACAAGTGTTTGGTATGGGGAGAATGGGACTGATAGAGGTAAACCCACTGTCCTCATTCCTCCCTGCCTGCCTCTGTAATAAATTTCTTCCAGAACTGGTACCTCCACCCCAACCCCAACTTCTATTGCGTCCATGTTAGGTGTCTTTCCCCACAATGTCTTTGTCTTACTCCTCCCTTAAGATCAAGCACTACAAACAGTTCCTTTACTAGAACTAGGGAAGTTGGAGAATCTGCTTTCCTTCATAATGTTTCTGTCTGTCACTTCAAAGTGGACATGGATTATAAAGCTGAGTGATATTCATGGTGATGTTGACTTTTTTCCAACCTCGAGAAAGTTTTCTGAACTGGTCCTATAAAAACCGCCCTGCAGAAATCGGACTATGATAGCATAGCTATCAATCTGAGCTTATATAGCTTTTATAATGATGAGCCGTGGTGGTGCAGTGGTTAGAAAGCAGTATTGCAGGCTAATTCTGCTGACTGCCAGGAGTTTGATTCTCATCGGCTCAAGGTTGACTCAGCCTTCCATCCAGCTTGGTAAAAGCAGGGCCCAGATTGTTGGGGGCCAATATACTGAATCTGTAAACCATTTGGAAAAGATTGTAAAGCACTGGGAAGTGGTATATCAACCTAAGTGCTTTTAGTTTTCATGGTCTTCTTAAAATGCAAGCATGCCAGTATTCTTTCTTCTATCATTCCTACCTAAATATTCATTATTATTGTTGCTGCTGCTGTGATTGCAATTTCTATTTGCTTTAAAGATCCATATTTGACTGTCATATGACCAGCAGCAAATTTACTCAGCGAAAAACATGTAGGAATTGCTTATTCCTCAGAAATGAGCAAGACAACCTTTATATTAGAAGGAATACCTTGCCTGTCATTCCCAACTTGTAAAGACATGTATGGTTTTCTTTAGAACAGGGGATAGGCATCTTTTTTCCCCTCCCTAGAGACTTCAACTTATGGTGGACAGATCAGGAACACAGATGCCAACTGGAATATCTGTAATGCCTTCCTTTTTTTCGTTGCACAGGGAACAGGGGAAGTAGCCTGGGGATTTAACATGTCTTCATTTAAGTATTCAGTGCCAATGACTTTAAATGAGACATAGAGATTGCTACTAAATAAATCAGTGGCGCTCTCCATTTTGCGGTGTGCTCTTGACGCTGCCTTTGATGGACAGTTATTGAAAGAAATCAGGACAAGGATCTTTCCCTCCTTTTAAATGCTTCTAATATGAATCGCTCTCAAGGTAACCATTACTATCTCTTAAAAACATTTTATTACGAGGGCAAATGTATGTTTTAGCAATGCTCAGATGGCTACTTAATGTCATGTTTATCCCAGGCCAGACACTCTCCAAAACAAATGAGAGTTTTAAGATCAAGCTTTCCTTTTTGTTTAATGGAGCTAAAGTTGTTTAAATCATCCACTTCCATATAAACGTTTCACTTAAAACAAGCCGACCTATTCCTCTCCATTAAAAGTTCATTCATCACAAGGGTTTCAGCAACTTTCAAAGAGGAATTGGACATCTCTATGGAGTAGAAAGAAATAGCTAATAGTTTTACAGGCCCAGGAACAGAATGGGAAACCTCTTTTGCCTCAGGGCTGGATCTCCAATCAAGGGTTCTCATCAAAGGCTGCACATTCCTGCCCCACAAAGGCTTCAGATGTTCTCTCACATGTGTGCCCAGGACAGGATATTGTGTCAGTATCGCCATATGTGCAACCCCATGTGGTGTTACATTTGGCAAGGACCATCTCTAATAAAGTCTAACAACACTGGACATTTGTCAGCAGCTTGGGAGGATAATGAAGTCCACAAATCCAGCAAACGTGTTACATGACATTTCTTGTATCCGCATGTATAATTCATGTCCAGAGAGAAAAGTTCCAGATATTCCCCACATCAAGGGATGTGCTCGTTCAGCAAGGATATGTCTCTGGTGTAAATATGATGCAGAAATAGGCAGGAAGTATGATTGACAGCCAGTCAATAAATCAACCAACACATGTAGGGCAACGATCCAGGAACTGTAGTCCTTCATACTCCACCTAGAAGTGAGAGTGAATGGCATTCTGCATGTAAATAGGTACACCTGTAATATCAGATTTACTGTATTTCAGAATGCAGCATAATGTACATTACCATCTAAAGAAGCTGCTCCTCACCCCACCTACAGTATCTAATAACGGCAATCAACTCCAGAGTCTAACGACTCTTTCAGACATGGGTATAGATTCATTAAAGGGCTCCTTCCCCACATCCAGCACTGAAGTCAATGGGCACAAGTTAATTATGGAGTCTTGGGGTCGTCTTGCTTCCATTGCATGATTTGCCGCTAAGAGAGAACTTCTGCTTGGTAAGAACCACATGATTAGAAGGATAGTGTCAGGATAGCTGTGACTGCACACATCCAGTGATGGCACAATTGGTACATCCGAGGAGGGGGGCAATGCACAGTCGTTAACACATCTACACCACAGTGGTGAAATAAAAATTTTCCCACCAGTTCTGTGGGCGTGGCTTGGGCGTGGCTTGGTGGTCATGTGACCTGGCAGGCATGGCTTGATGCAACAAGCAGGAATCTCACAGTCACAGAGAGCTCAAAAACAAACTATCACACTTCACACAAAAATAACACAAAAGCTGCACAACTGACTCATACACAATGCAAAAGCAGCTGGACTCACACACAATTTCACACACAATCAGCTGTGGCAAATAGGTAGTTAAAAAATGCTAAAAAAATGTTTTAAAAAAGGTTCTGAGGATCGCTTGGCACAGGTGATTGTCACAGCTGACCGTTGGAACCACTTTTTAACCTTTTAAAAGCATTTTTTTAGCTTCCTATTCGCCTGAACCAGTAGCATCACAGACGATCAGCCCAATTGTGGGAACCTTTTTTAACTTTTTCAAAGCATTTTTTTTACTACCGGTTCGGGCGAATGGGCCCGAACCAGTAGCATTTCACCCCTGTTATACCCCCTTTAAAAGGGCTTTTCAATGACTCCAGACTGCCACTGCATTTCAGCATTTTGGTTTCTTCCACGTGGGCAGAATTTCGCAATTCTGCAGAAATCCACCCCTGCCCCTGGGCCCTGTTTTCGGCCATGATGGCCTCCTGCATCTCTCTGTCAGTGAAAATGGAGCTCAGGAGGGCTGTGTGCAGCCTTCCCAAGGTCCATTTTCGCTGCCAGAGGCACCAGTGCCGGGCCGGTACTGTTTCCAGGGTGGCCCCGTGGGCCTTGAGTTTGACACCCCATGCTTTAGCAGATAAAAGAAGCTAGGACATCTTCAAGGTTAGTAATCTTCAGGAGAAGAGCCTTTATGTTGCCAATTCCACCCCTGGATGGACAGGCTTGAACTAGCCCGCTTTTCCGTAAGACGATTCTGCCTTAGTTCAGTGCATGACTCACTTGTTACTGCCATGTGATGACCATCTTCTGACCTACTGGAAGCCTTTTATAAAAAAAAATAATTTCAACCATATCCAGAACTGTATTGACAATAAATAAGAACATTTGCTGATCTCATTTTGAGTGGCAGTTAGCAAATCAAGATGCCTACAGCCTCGCTGGAGTTCCCTTCCTAAGTCCCAGGCAGTTAATTTATTTGTATAAATTGTACAATTGCATTTTATGTTCATTTAATGGCTATTAAGAAGATATATATATATATGTATGTATATATATATATATATATATATATATATATATATATATATATATATATATATATATATATATATATATATATATATATATATATATATATATATATATATATATTTGTTATCATTGCTTTTATATCATTTGTCTGGTCTTCTCTGTAACAAATTAATTTCATTACTGGGTTTTTTCCCCTCCTTCCCAGATGTGTTTTATGCTTGCTGTTATTCTAAATAAAAACTAAGCAAGTGTTGAAGGAAAACATGTCTGCATTTTCTTTTATTTCTTCCAGAGCCAGAAGAAACTAGACTTGGACTTATTTTAAACACAGAAGAGAAGAAAGCAAATGTCCATGGTCTATAAAAATAAATTGCACGCACACTGAAACAGAACCAATACAGCTTGTCAGTTTTGTGACTGTTTCCAATATTTTTCATTACATCCATAAAATTAAAACATATGAAATGTGTGAACGACGTTGGCTGACTAATAAGAGAAGTAAAAAATTGTTAATCAAACATGTGGCCTTATAAAATAAAAGAAATAATTGGAAAAGATATCTAATTTGTCTATTGAATGCCTCCAACTCTCTTTATCATTTAGATGGACAGAATATAATTGGTACAGTGAAGCCATCAATCTTAGCAACTGGATTTCCTGAGCAGACTACAACTATTACTGTCATATTATGACACCATAATATCAAGATCAATGTTGTTTTAAATGCACTCCAGTTATGGGCAATTGGTGACAATAAAAACAGTGACAAATTGTGGACACGAGCATCAAATGATCTGATGTCTAAAATAAACCATAAATAATCTGTTTTTTTAAAAAAATAGCCAACAAATTCACGGTTATTGGGAGAGAGGGGTGAATAGGTTTGACTTCGCAAGTGTATCAGTCTATAGTACTTCAAATGGTGTGTGTGTGTGTGTGTTTGTGTGTGTGTGTGTGTGTGTTTAGCACAGAAGAGAAAAACATCTTAGAGACATTCCATGGAAATTTCGTAGTATCGCTATTAGCATAATTGTGATTATCAGAACAGGTTACCTAATTCAAATGCAATTAAGTAATTTAAATGCAGATCTTTTGATCTCTCCAAACTTCCAAAAAACCTCCTTGTTTTCATGCAGGAGAAAAATACTGCATCCATCTGTGGTGGGACAGACTTTGTCTCCAACTTCTTGGCTCCATATTCCTCCAAGCATGCCAACATCTACTAATCATGTGGGCCAAGACAAGTGATGAGAGCAAGGCCTGCTCAGCTTTATGAGGGAAAGGGAATCAATGTAGTCTGGGCTTGCCAATTTTGGCCATTACCCCATTCTGTCCCAAACTAGGATGTCCATTTTACTTGCAGCTGACTCCAGCTTTTACCAGCTGTCTGAAGAGAAAGACATGTGTGCATAACAAAAATTGCTCAGTACCATCCCAGTTTCAAGATTTCCATGGATGAAGAATATTTTATTATGAGTTTGTCTGAATGCGAACTTATTAAATCATATCCTTGCTAAGATGCTGGCAGCCCGTTTGTATGCCATCTCAGAAATAAATATGAAATTTAAATAAAACTTGGGAAGCGAATGGAAGTTTTGAATCAATTTCTTGGAGGTGTTAATACATTATTATTGGAGACTTATGACTTCAAGAGAAAACAAATAGCTGTTACAGCTTAGTTAACCACTGAACAGGGAAATATTTTCTCACTTGGGAAAGGTGGAGGGAAGAAAGGCATAAAAAAAAATATTGTTTCAATAAAGAGAGCATGAATGATGCCAGCTGTGAAGACATACAGCGTGCTCTCCTTTTTAAACTGAGCTTTAATAATTTTCTAGCATGTGGCTGAAAAGACATAATAAGAACTTCTCACATTTTAGTCAAATAGAAGAAAAGAGGAGGGAGAAAATTCTGGCAAATGTGAGTTGATTATCAAATAGTTCGGTTTACACCACAGAGGAATTACATCTCTCTTTGAGTAGATAGTTCACAACAGCTTTGAAACACAATTGCTATATTGTTCAGGCTTTGTTATGAGTTTTCATGGGTTTTTTCCCTTCGTGAAAAGAGCACAAATCCAGATTAATGCTTCTGTACCACTTCCATTCATTTAAACAGCCTGGCCCAGGAGATGCTGCCACTGCTTTGTGTCCCCATAAATTCAATATTTGAATTCTCTCACACCTTATACGCAATGTATTTTCCCCACCAATGGCTCTCTTCTAGGACAGCAAGAAGAGGAATCAAGCTGACTCTTGAAATTAAAATGGAAAACAATGAGGGGAGTGCTCTATTTTGCTGAAGGAGACGTCTCACTAGGATGTGTGTTACAGATTGCCTGTCGCCTTTGAAAACGTCTGTCCCCGCCCCCAAATTATGCTGCAATGCATATCTCAAATGTAAATTGATGCCTTGAACATATCTACTAAATGTTACCTTATACCCCTTATACCTGCATTCTGAGCGAAGTTATGCCATTTCCAGCAAATGGATGAATGCTGAATGAGTAAGTGTAACTATAGAAGGGAGAAACAATAACCCTTCCATTAGGGGCCTCTGTCAATGGGGTCAACAGGGACCAACCCGAGCAGCTGAAGCCGTATTCCTTTTTACTTACAGGTAGTCCTTGACTTAGGACCACAATTAGGACCAGAATTTCTGTTGCTAAGCAAGGCAGTTGCTAAATGAGTCATGCCCAATTGTACAACCTTTTTGCTGTTGGTTGTTAAGCGAATCACTGCAGTTAAGAGAATCATGTGGCCATTAAACGAATCTGGCTTCCCCATTGATTGCTTGTGGGAAGCTGGCAGGGAAGGTTGCAAATGGGGAATATACAGTATGACCCCAGTATACTGCAACATTTGTAAAGACATGCCAGTGGCCAAGTGCCTGGATTTTGATCAGGTGACTGTGGGGATGCTATGACAGTCATTATGTGGGACGACCAATCGTAAGTCACTTTTTTTCAGTGCTGTTGTAACTTCAGATGGTCGCTAAATGAATGGTTCTAAGTTTAGGACTGCCTGTACGTGCAATGTGTGTGATGCACATTAAAAATGCTGGGGGGGGGGGATTGAGTGCCTATCATCTTCACCATTTTGGAACTTTTGAACCCCTCTCTGCAGTTTTCTTTGCCTCCAGACATAGTTGGCTACAATTCTCATTACCCTTCAACATCTGGCAGACTGGCTGAGTCTTCTTTAGATCTGTAGCTCAGCAACATTTTGAGGGCCGTAAGGTTCTCCCACTGCTCTTTACTGGAGACCGTAATTAGAACCATGGGACAAATTTTGGGACACTAAGTGTTAAGAGGATAAGGCAGCAGCAGGCTTGCCAACAACTTAATCCTCCTATGCATTTGGATTAATCAAGTATTAGAAATACAAACAACACTAATAATAATTTGCTCTCTTTTCTTCCCTTCCCTTCCTTTACTATTGAGAAATCATACACCATGTTTTCTTCCACATCACTCCTTGTACTCCTATATACTTTTATCACCAGAAGTAAAGTTTTCTTTGAGTTTGATTTCTGGAGATTTCATGGACAGATATATGTCTATGGAGATTCTCAGTCATCCAGGTCATGGTTGTCCCAAAGGTGCTTTTTCAAAAGGCAATTGGGACTTGCTGTGTTTATTTCTTTTCAAGGTCCCAACCCTCTGGAATGACCTCCCCCCCGACATTAGAACCACCACCGACTTCCGCTCCTTCCGACAAAAACTGAAGACTCACCTGTTCCGATTAGCTGGCCTGGCACATTCATAATTTTTATCCCCCAGCAGATATATTTTAACTGGTATTTTAGGGGAATTATTTTTAAATTTAACTTATGGGGTACTTTTAAGGGGTTTTTAAAAACTATATTTTAGTTACTTTACTTAGATGTACAGTTTTTCTTTTAACCTCCTCCATAACTATTTAAGCATTTAATTATTTAATTATTTATGTTCTGTATTTTCTATGTATTGACTGTACACCGCCCCGAGTCCCTTCTGGGAGAGGGGGCGGTCTATAAGTGCAAATAAAGTAAAGTAAAGTAAAGTAAGGTGTTTTGCTTCTCATCCAAGAAGCATTCGGTCAGAACTAAAGATACTTCTTGGATGGGAAGCGAAATATCTTCCAGAGAAAAAACACAGAAAGTTCAGTTGCCTTTTGAAAAAGCACCTTTGGGACATGAACAAATACATGCAGTTTTCTCAGCAATGCCTTTTCCTTCACCTGGGAAATTCTTCAATTTCCTAATCTAGCATAATCTCTGGAATCTCCTGGCAGTTTTGATTAACATCCATTCCTAACCAGGATGATGACAAAATGTACTTTATGACACGATGGCACATGACACTGTGCCATGACTGTCTGACCCTGCATGTCTTATGATTTGACAACCCCCCCACCCCAATCATGGACACCTTCAAGAACAAATGCATTCTATCTCTATTTAGTTTCTTTTCTGGATCAGTCATTCCTAAAAGATTAATCAAATATTTTCTATCAACTGGTCAGGAAGCAGAACCTCACATGCTGGTTGTGGAGCTTAAATAAGTTTATAGGGATATAGATAGTTCATAATTGAAAGAAATATAAGAAAAACATTTTTGAAGCAATTTGAGGTGCATGGGCATAATATTTCCCACACACCCCTTTAGAACAATCACATGCATCCATCAAGATATTCTGTTGAATAATAGACGGAGAGGAAATGTACATAACTCTCCCAGTTGAAAACTCTCCCAATTTGAAAAAAAATAATAAAAATCCATCTCAAAACACTTCAAAGGGGGTAGGGGTAGACAAAATACTATTCTTGCTTGTATGGGTGATGTCATAATATTACACCTGGTCCACCCAAACCCTCAACATACAACCAAATGAAATCATCATGGAAGTACGACAGCAAAAACAATACCAGCAGCAGACTTTCAAATTATCTGAAAGGCCTAGAAAACAGCATTTCCTCAGCCCTAGCAACTTTAAGACGAGTGGAGTTCCAACTGCCAGAATTCCCCAGTCACCATTCTGGGAGTTGAGGTCCAGTCATCCTACAGCTATTGAGGCTGAGAAATACTGGCCTGGATATTAAAACATATATTAAAAATTAATTTAAAAGTTAGTTTAAACAGCAGTTTAAAACTGCTGTTGCTGGGCTCTGACAGGATTACAGAGAAGGTGCCAGGTGAATGAGTGAGAAAGTGGGGGGGTTCCATCGCTGAGATGCTGCAGACAAAAAGGAAATCCTCCCACAGCTGAGTTATCTGGCAAAGGAGGCATTTTAATGGGTTTAAATCATATTATGATTGACTTGCCTTTGCATGCATATGCATAAAAATCTCAAGCACTATTGAACAAAGAAGCCTTGTCCTTAATGTGCTATGAGCAGTGAAGATCCCCAGTTGTATATAACACACCCCATGATTATTTAATAGGTGGTACTGTGCCTAACGGGTTGCGGTGGCTCAGTGGCTAAGAAGCTGAGCTTGTCGATCAGAAAGATTGGCAGTTCGGTGGTTCAAATCCCTAGCACCACGTAACGGAGTGAGCTTCCGTTATTTGTCCCAGCTTCTGTCAACCTAGCAGTTCAAAATCATGTAAAAATGCAAGTAGAAAAATAGGGATGATCTTTGATGGGAAGGTAACAGTGTTTCATGCGCCTTCGGCATTAGTTATGCCAGCCACATGACCATGGAGACATCTTCGGACAGCGCTGGCTCTTTGGCTTTGAAACTGAGATGAGCACCGCCCCCTAGAGTTGGGAATGACTTGCACATATGTGCGAGGGGAACCTTTTCCTTTACCTTTTTACTGTGCCTAACATGGATTCCCTCAAGCCCTCTGCATGAAGCAGGCAGAAACACCTGCCTTATTGTGGCAGGTGCCAGGGACATAGTCCCTCATTTTCTATTTCACTTCCTTGAGGATCAGAGCTGTGTGTGCCCCAAAACTATCTTCCCCTTGATTTGGAGATGCGGTGGGAAGACCCTATCCTGTTGCCAACACTGAAGAAGGATTCCGCACCCACTTCTACCATCTCTTGTATGTCAAATCGGGCCAAAATATTGCTTCTTCTCTTTTGCTTTAGATAGTGTCATATCTCAGGCCTTGGCCCTGCACACGTGCAGAGGGAAAGTGAGCAAATGGCTGATTAGCTGGATTTAGCCTCTCTCTGAAGCAGCTGAGCTTTGGCGATACACCAGATGACTGCCGATAATATACGGCACGCAGTGAGAGAGAACACCCACTTAATTAAAATATAAGAGATATACTGCCCGGGCACAGACAGGAATTGCTGCACGCAGAGCGTGAGTTTATTTGAGACATCCTTCATGCTTGTGATGATCGCAAGCGGGTTTAATCTTGAAATATGTGCCATTTACTAAACTCAAAGCATCCCACCGAAGCCGAAGCCACCACAGCAAACAAACAAACAAACAAACAAACAAATGAAGACCTTGGTTTGATGAAAGATACAAAAAGTAAATACATTAATAGGAGGTAATTGAAAACACACGGGCAGTCTTTAAGCAATCATGCTCGTGTACAAGGTGGTGTGAGTGTGTGTTTGTGTGTGTCTACACAAAGGGCACATATACATAAGTACAATATGAACGTGACATGAAAGCTGACTCCCACAAATCACCGTCTTGGTGTTTTATGGAGTGAGATCTCCGACTGTAACTGCAGTGTCATGTTTAGATTTCTAATTATATTTTGATATGCTTCACTAGCTGCTCCTGTAGCACAACGTTCATAAAAAGCACTGCTCTCTCTCCTCTCCTTGCTGAACAAAGGGAAGGCGGAAAAGAGGAAGACTCAAACAATGAAAGGAAGGAAAAGTCCTTCAGATGATTACGGTGGTATCTTGGTTCTTCCCAGATACTATACTATATGGTATTCATTCACACCCCTGGACAGGTCCACACCAGAATTTATGTCCTGGCCAAAAATCAGATTTTCCTCATGATCATCATGATCATCACACCAATAGCAATAACTTAAATATGATGAATTGATAATGCCAGCCAAGCACTGGCGATTTCAAATTAAGTAGTACTTGGCCTTTGCTTTTGTTATTTCTGATTCTCTATGCGCCTTCCGTGATAACATGGTACCCATAGGCTAACATGTATCTCTTACAACAATGTTTGGATCAATCAATTAAACATTTTCATTGACTAGAAAAGAACCCCAATTAACTAATATACAGGTTAATGTATGTGAATGCATGACAGTAGTTTGGTTCAGGCCTTGTTGAAGCTGAAACGAAAGTAGGCCATGAGAATGTGACCTTTAACATACATAATGCTTGCATAGGTTGATGGTTAACTGCAAATATCTAACTGTGTATAGGATGTTTGCTGACCACAATATTTAACTAACCGTTTATCTAGCTTAGCATAGCGTTTGTATAGGTTGTTGGTTAACTGCAAATATCTAACTGTGTATACGATGCATTATTAGGGATGTTTTTGAAAACCCCTTAACTGCTACATACCTATTAATTATTTTCTTGTGGAAAATTGCTGAATGTACTTCTTTGATGTGTCCACTCCCCCGCCCTAAAAAAACTGCTTAATAAAAAGGGTCTGTACAGAACATGTCAGGAGGAATGTAGCCATACATCCTCCAAGCACTGTGCTTGCCTACCTCGAACTAACTCTTTGTGTGGTGTCTTAATTTGCGGCCTTCGTCCACGTGTGGGCCCTCCAAATTCCCGGTGAGGACCGGGGCTCGTTCTCCCACCCAAGGGAGAATCCTGAAGGCCCAGACAGGCGAATCCGGACTCAGGTATGTCGCGAACCTTGCAGCGACATCTGGGGGCTCGTCCAGTCCTGTATTAGCGACATCTGGGGGCTCGTCCAGTCCTGTATTGGTGTCTTCATGGGCATGATCGTTGTCTAGCGGTGTGCTCTCCTTCACTCCTGTGAACTTACCCGGCCGGACGCGCCACTGTGCACACGTAAGTCATGGGCTCCTCGGGCTAAAAGGTTTCTGCTCATCACCGAGAGGAACTTTTCGCTCTCGTGAAGCGTATTAATTCTCTCCAAACGATTAACAGCATCACTGTCTATCCGCTTTCTCGAAAATCTATCGCTTACTCTCTATCCTAATTCTCCTTCAGACGATTCTTCCGTTTCTTTTGTTCCTAATCCTTCTCCTTCGGACGTAACCCCGAAGGTTTCACCACCTCCTTATGAGGCCCCCAAAGTCTCAGTCGCTTCCTCCGCTCCCCTGGCGGAGACTTTTGCTTCTTTTCCTACTGAAACTCCTACTGACTTTCCTGATGTAGATCCACGGGCTGGCTCCTTTTCTGCCTTTGTTGCCTTGTATGTATGTATGAAATGAAGGAAGTTCCTACTAAAGGTTTGCCTTCAACCTGAGTAAAAACCCTCTGCACATTTTTCTGACCAACCTACTCTATTAGTCCTAAAGTAAAAACCTGGCCTCCAGAAGGCAGTTTTGATTTAGATTTTGTCAACAAATTTGCTGATTTTCTGGCCACCATCAGATGAATCAAGGGCCCCACCCAGATGCAAATGATGTGTTAATGAAAGTCTCCATACATCTTGGATTTTTACAAATATGCCAGCATGAGCCAACCTAGAACTCTGGCTGAATGCAAACAATGTGTGGACAAACATCTCTGTACATTGTTTTTATACATCTTGATATTTAAACATGCCAGCGTGTGCTGGGATATCAAGATAGAATTTGGATCTTTAAAAATTAGCCAACGTCCGTTGGCAGATCCAAATTAGAAACGAACACCCCAGGGCAGAGACAGGCATTAACTATCTAGTGCTTAAGGAGATAGAACAGCCGGGTCACTTCAAGCAAAAGTAAGAAATTTAGCAGGTAACAAAAAGGTAAAGCCTGTCTGAATGGAAGACCTAGGTAATTGGACTGATTTTATTAACATTATTTTTTCTATTCCAAAATTTGATTTTTTTATTTTATTTTCAAAATAATTTTTTTTCAGTGTCTTTTAATTGACTATGTGGTCTGTATGACTTTTTTGCTTGCCTATTGTTCTCAATTCTTTGCTTTCATAAGACTGTTTTTTTTTGGATGGAAGATGAAATTGTTTATAAGGACTCTTATGAAAGTTTCCTACCTTGCAATATTGTTGTTTTTGTAACACTAAAAATTGTTTTTTGCTATTTTATTTTTTCACATCTTTTTTTAATAAGCTTTTTAACTATATTTCTGACTTTTATTATGTGTGTCAATTTATTTTTAATTTTTTAGAAACTATGTTTTTTTTTCTTTAGATTTATTTTTGATTATTTTTTTTCTCATCAAAATGCCTGGGGACTGGCACAATTTTGCCATATGCCACTCAACCAGGCCAAGCAAATTGTTTTATTTTGTTCCCAGTGTTTTGGGGCATCCCCCTCTGGGGACAAAGAAGTTAATTTTTATGATTTGGCCTCTAATCACTATGGCAAATGGATGTCACCTATGTTTTCTTTTTTTTGGCTCCTTAGAAATAAATTCATTTATTTAGTTAGGGGGTTGGACTAGAAGACCTCCAAGGTTTTTTCCAACTCTACTATTGTATTATTATTGTATTATCTATTTTTAATTTTTGGCCACATTTTTTTTTTCTTTCAGCCTTTATTGCCTTGGGCAAATTTTTTTTTAAAAAAAACTGACAATGGCCTGGCCTATTTTTCATTGGCCTTTTTGTAATTTTGTACTAATTGCACCAGTTTTAATTTTTGGGTTTTTCCTTATAATTCCACAGGTTAAGCCATTGTGGAACGTGTTAATTGGTCCTTCAGGGACTGTTTTTTCAAACATATAAAAAAGGAGGGATTTTGGGTACCTAGTAATTTGGTGTACCCCAATTTGGCTAATTTGGCATAGGTAACACAATAGATTTAAAAAGTTTGTTTGCCTCCCCCGCAAGGGGGACGAGGATATGCTGTGCTTGTTTTTACAGATTTTTATGGATTCTAGTACGTGATGTTTGTCTAGACAAGAATATTGTCGTACCAGTTCCCAAATCCAGTTCCAGAGATGACCAAGATGACTTTACAGACAGCACAGTGGCCAATACGATCTTGCCAAAACAGCTGTCCAGTGATATGAAAAACCAAAAACCACCAAAGCAGTGCTGAAACAACGACACGACAACTTATGTGCTGCCATTTTTGCCAAGTTTTTAGTCATCATTAGTCATCATTTGTTTATGTTTACTTGTTTTGTCATCTCACCAAAAAACTCATTTGAACAGTGACTGCAATAAAAATCTATGGGTGCAACTAACATTACACACACTGACTTGAACTGTACATGAAACATTTGCTTTTTATATGCTTGGATCCTGTTTGAATTTTGCCTGCAGTAATTCAACACTTCATTGGTTCGAATTATAAGACTATCTTTCATTGAGGATTAATTGCTTATGATCCTCCCTCTGAAAAATGTAACATGTGTTAAAGTAGTTAACTGTATATTTTTAAGTAATAAGCCTTATTGTCTCTTATTTCTTCCTCCTATTTTGCTCTTAATAACAGTCATGCCTTTCCTAATGCTGATCCGGAGTGTTGGATGTGCCTTTTTTTTTCCAACCACCATTTTATGAGGCCATAGGTTCTGCCGTACCTTTTCAATCTATGGTTGCTCTCCAGAATTCTCTTACTTCACTATCTGAAGTTGTTTTACAGAATAGAAGAGGATTGGATTTGTTATTTTTAAAACAGGGCGGCTTATGTGTAGCTTTAAAAGAAGAATGCTGTTTTTATACTGATAGTTCAGGCATTGTGCTTGATTTTATGGCAGAATTAAATACCCGATTGAAAGATAGAGAGTCAGAACGCTCCAAGTTTCACACATGGTATCAAGGAATGTTTAACTTTTCTCCATGGCTTACAACTTTGCTTTCAGCCCTTATAGGTCCTTTGATTTTGATTTTGATTGCTTGTATCATTGGTCCTTGTGTTATGGGAAAACTGCTCAGGTTTTTGCGTACTCGCCTGGGTGACATAGATAAAGAAGTTGATGCTACTCGCAAAGATTTAAACCTACTGCAACACTTGTTACCCTCCTCGCACGACACCTGCAAACAACCGTTGTTAACATTTTTGGATTCAGACTCCGATACAGAAAGTGAGCTTCAATTCCCGGATAAGGTGAATGGTTCTTCTCACTGCCTGCCGGAGGGTGGGCTGTTAGAGGAACGCATAGCCTTGGAGGGATATTGACCTCCTTTTAAAACAAAAACAGAGGAGATGTGAATGCATGACAGTAGTTTGGTTCAGGCCTTGTTGAAGCTGAAACGAAAGTAGGCCATGAGAATGTGACCTTTAACATACATAATGCTTGCATAGGTTGATGGTTAACTGCAAATATCTAACTGTGTATAGGATGTTTGCTGACCACAATATTTAACTAACCGTTTATCTAGCTTAGCATAGCGTTTGTATAGGTTGTTGGTTAACTGCAAATATCTAACTGTGTATACGATGCATTATTAGGGATGTTTTTGAAAACCCCTTAACTGCTACATACCTATTAATTATTTTCTTGTGGAAAATTGCTGAATGTACTTCTTTGATGTGTCCACTCCCCCGCCCTAAAAAAACTGCTTAATAAAAAGGGTCTGTACAGAACATGTCAGGAGGAATGTAGCCATACATCCTCCAAGCACTGTGCTTGCCTACCTCGAACTAACTCTTTGTGTGGTGTCTTAATTTGCGGCCTTCGTCCACGTGTGGACCCTCCAAATTCCCGGTGAGGACCGGGGCTCGTTCTCCCACCCAAGGGAGAATCCTGAAGGCCCAGACAGGCGAATCCGGACTCAGGTATGTCGCGAACCTTGCAGCGACAAATGTACAATGTTGTTTGATTACATCAAATACATATGAAACTCCAGGTAGCAAATTTCATCTTTAAGATATTTTTTTCCTTTGCATGAGAAAATCTATCTGTATAGTCAATAAGTCATTGATTTGATGGTACATAATCAATCATAGAAAAGGCCTTTTTTAAGGCAATAAGGCACAACCACGTGAAATATAAAACTAAAGCATTTTAAAATTATTCTTGTACATGAAAATGTATGCAAACTAATTAACGAAGTGCTACATTTTCATGAAAGGTGAAAGGAATCAGAATTTAAGACCAACTACCCTACAATGGATGATTAGTTGGTGTTGGCGTTTGAGTGCATCAAATTCTTCCCAAGAACTTTGGATGCTGTAACATAGTGGCATAGTATATGTGTGGATCCAAGCAGTTTGACCTTTCACACTTGACAGATGGAGATTTTGTCAATGTGCAGATTGTCTAAGTGCCGTCCAAGATTTTTTGAGTATGGCCACAGTGTGTTGATAACCACTGGGATCATAATGGCCAGTGTCAGGCAGTGGTTCCTTTAAGAATCTTTGGCCTGCCACACTCTCTCTCCTAGCTTCAACTTTAGTATGCATATTCATTAAGGGGTGGAATAGCAATGGGTAGAATGTGTTGTTTTCAAAATAAAAAAAATCCTTTCTAGAAGCTCAAGGTTATTCTTTGTCTCCGTACCTTGGCACCTGACCGGAACCAGCGGGGTGGAGATGACAGCATGGAAGAAGAAGATTGGACCGTGTGATGGATTAGTGGGTGTGGGGACAAGATCATGAACTTTCACTGGGTGGGAATCCTAGGTAATTTCCAGAATTGGAATTCCACAGATGTACCAACATGTCTGACTTATTAAATTGAAACTTTAAGGATAGCTCTGCCTTGGACTCTGATTTAATTCTGCATGATATTTGGAACGCTGACAGGCCAGTGTATGCTATAATCTTTTAATTTTGATTTTCAAATCTTGATACTGTGCAATTGTTGCCTTCTGTTCTACTATCTTCTGTTGTTACCCTTATCCACAGGTTCTTCTTTTCAACCACAGATAAATCTGATGTGTTATGAGCCAAGACTATCAGTTTGTAAGTGTACATGGAATTCCCTCAATGTTTTAACTTGCACATTCTTGACTATTTTTTCAACTCTTATGTTCCCACCAATTGTTCATTATTGGCAAATGATAATTTTTTTTACAGATGTTCCAGTGAATCATTCTAGCAAACATGATGCTGTTTATAATCACTTTATGGAATCTCCTTGCACAAGTTGAGCATTTGACCTACTGTTTCTTCTGCCTCTTTGCACTTTGAATCATTCCTGGAGAACAGCTCTAGCAAGGATTGTTCCGGAAAATTTCCTAGTACTTTCAATTTAGCAACAGCTTCCCTCCAATTAATGGTCACAGAAGAACAATAGCAAGATATGAATTTCTTGTTTGGCTTTTGTTTAATTTTAAATGTGTTTGAAAAGAAATTATGAATAGGGAGTTTGTGAGGACCAAAGCAGAGCCACAAGGACACTGATAATCCTTAAACCTTAACAATAAAATAATACATTGTGTTTTTGAGAAGCAAAATTTTCTTTTTAAAATGGAGGGTGGTGTCTTGCACTTTGAAACAAGGAGTGCTGTGGATGAATTCTGCTTTCCATGAGCAAAAACTAGCTGTCACAGTTACAGGTAGTCCTCGACTAACAACAGTTTGTTTAGTGGCTATTCAAAGTTACAAGAGCAAAAAAAGGTGACTTATGGGGAGGCGCCAGTGTCGCGACGATACAGATGGGCGGTCTCGATGCTCCAAGACCGTAGCCATTACTTTTGCCGCTGGGTGGTCCAATTGGACCTAAGCCATCCTGCAGAGATGGTGAACAGGAAGAATACGTCTTGCTGATCTCAGGGACATCGCAAAGTCCCTGATGGATCCAAGAGAAGTTCTTCAAGCCGGCGACAAAAAATCCAGCCATTAGGCTGATGAAGTCGGGGCGACTCCAAAACGGAAGGATACGGAAAGAGAAAGTGTTTCCAGCTGGTGAGGATTTTTTGCCGTTTTAAAAGAGACTGCCTATAAAAAACTTAAAGTTAATTTAAATTTGAGCACAGAAGAAATAAGCGGCAGAATTAAGCTTTGAACAGTTTTGGACAGTGGGTTAACTTACTTTTTAAATGCTATGTTCAAGGATGGAATTTACACAAGCCTTTTAAAATGAATGGATTAAGTTTTCTTCTTCTTTTTTTTTCTTTTATTATTATTCTTTGTAACCTATGGACTAAAATTCTACTTCTTCACTACTGTGGGTGTTTTCCCCCTTTTCTTCTATAACTCATTCAAGAATTTGACTTTTGTTTAACTTGGAATATAAAAAAGATACAAAAGGAAACAAAGAAAATTGTTACAACAGAGGGAAAGAAAAACGCTGCTGCTCGGAGGCTGGAAGTTTGTGTATTGGAAACAAAACACTCTTACTTTCCTCACTGATTATTCTGGTTTGGCACTTCAAGATCTCACCATTTGTTTATTGAGAGTGATAAGAAGAAAAGCGTACAGATGTTCCTTTGAAGTATATCCTTATTGTGAATTTATGCTTAATCTTGTAAAAGCCTTATAAGCCAGAGCAGCAGTGTTTGTCATCTGGAGATAATGGCACAACTTCAACAGCAGAAAGAAATTTTAAGTCTGCAAAAGATACTGTTAGAAATTCAGAAATTATCAAATACATTTGAGAGAACGGAGAAGTTGGAAAACCTAGAGCATCTAACAGTAAAATATGATGAAGAAATTGGAGATGTTTATCAAGTGGAAAAAGTGGAGGTTAGAGTCCTAAAAACCAAAGAAGAAAATGACCATAAAGAAATTAAATCTGCTGATATCTATGGTGATTGGTTTGTGTCTGGAAATGGAAAGAGTGGAACATTGAAAGAGGAATTAAATGGAGGGGAACTCTACCCCAGATGACAAGATACAGAAGAAGAAGAAAAACCAAAAGAATTTATGGATTTAAAGAGAGAAATTTTATTAGCAACATCATTGATAACACCACTGACAATTAAAGATAAGCTGATTAAGGAAACAGAAGAAGGGCATCGAAATTCCATGAAAGACTTAATAAGCAAGGAGTTGTTAAGAGGAGTACATACAAAGTTGATTAAGGAGAAGATTAGAGGACTGACACCACAAATGGCAGAAGACATGAGACTGTTTTGCTACTGGAAAGATACAGGTTGATAGATGGAAGTGTATAATTTAAAACTAGTTAAACCTAGTGAAATTTAGTGACAATAGATATAAATAAATAATTGATAATGATAATGATAATAATATATACATATGTATTGTTATGATAAGTAATAATTGGATATGAATATTTGAATGGTACCCATGAAAGGAAGATTAGAAATCTTTTTGGTTATATATAAAGGCTAATAAAAAAGAACTAAGTTAGATTCAGTTAAGTCTTGATTATTAGGGAGGAAAATGTTATGATACAGTTAAATAAAGGAGGGATAATGATACAAAGGAAAATATATATGTATGGGTGCAATATAAGGAAACTGGTTGTAATTTGTAAACAGTGATTTGGAAAGGAGGATTAGAAATTTTTGTTACTAGATATTATGGATGTTTAGCTAGACTAGGACATAAGGATTCAGTGTTATTGGAGGATTTTAGAAATAGTAAATGAAATGCCAGTATGTGGTTATGTATTAAATCTTGGTATATTTTATGATGAAGGATGTTTAAACAATTATAGTCAAATGAAAATGAAGGTATGATGATGGTAACATGTATAAATATCTGAGTTAAAATACTTGAGTTAATATGAATTATGCTTGATGACTGTGGAAGAGATGCACGAAAGCCTTTTTGTAACCAACTGATACACTTTCTACAGTATGCAAAAAAGGAGGGTTCTTTGTGTTGTGCTTGTTTTGAAAATTAAAAATAAATTAAAAAATATTTTTAAAAAAGTGACTTATGACCATTTTTTACAGGATCGTTGCAGCATCCGCATGGCCACGTGATCAAAATTCAGGCGCTTGGCAACTGACTCATATCTATGATGGTTGCAGTGTCCCGGGGTCACATGATCAGCTTTTGCGACCTTCTGACAATCAGATTCACTTAACAACTGTTTTACCAACTTAGCAACTGCAATGATTCATTTAACAACTGTGGCAAGAAAGGACGTAAAATGGAGCAAAATTCCCATAACAAATGTCTTGCTTAGCAACAGAAATTTTGGGTTTGATTGTGGTTGCAAATCGAGGAGTATCTTTATTAAGCATTTACAGCTCATGCTGTAAATCATAGATGAGCACGCCAAAGTCTTTGTAGGGGCCTTATATTGGCTGACTGCAATCATAACTATATCAAATACACCCTGATCTCCTCCATCTCACACCATAATTCTGAGCAGAGGTGGTTTTCTTAAACTTTCTATCAATGGCTATTCCAGTTTCCAAATGATTTCTTTCCAGACAGTAGCCATTTGTGGTTTGGCCCAAAATTCTTCATGATATAACGTTGCTTTAAAATCCCACAGAATTCATTTTTCAGTCTCAAACGTTGCAAACTATAATAAAATACGTCCTCTTTGCCTTCCCCCCTTTAAAAGACAACAGCTCTCCCTTGACTTTTTCTCAACGTTTGTTCGATTGTCAACGAGAGAAGTAGGAAATGGAGGGACTTCCCCATATCATTATTTCCTATGTCATCATTTATTGGAAGCCGAAGCCGAGTAGAGATTCTGTTGCTGATCTGAAGATTTAAGCCCCCTCTCTCTCCACAGAGCTTTGAAGTTCACTTTTTAATAGCTTTGGCTATAAATTTCATCACCCAATAAATTCACATGTTCATAAATTGCTATGTAGCAGCAAAGCATTTAGGCATTAGTGTCTCCATGTCCCTCAGAATGTATTTCATCTAGAAGAAGCAATTGGTGCAAGAAACAGGTGAGAAGTGTCAACTCACCAGGGTCAACATGCCACTTAAAAAAAAGGATTACCACATCAGGTGTAGCTGAAATATATCCATCCGCAGAACCCAGGTATAAGACAGAACGGCCCTGTCCTATAAACAATCAAAACTTACTCGTTCAGCAGGGTTTGCTCTTAAGCAATAATTTGTAGGTTTGCAATAAATAGGCACATGTTTGTGATGTTAAGCATGCTTTTATGCTGACCTGCTTGAGATGAAGTCTGGACAGAAGTCACGTAGGACTTCCTGTCCAGGAAGCTGGCGGCATTGTGGCTGCTTATTTCGGAGCCGAAATCAATGAGGTTTGAAGTGAAAAGTTCAAAGGATTTGGTGGCTTCCACTGAAATTGTGCATAAGCTCAGAGTTGATTTGGGTCAGATAATTGCTTGTAGGAAATTTAAAATGTTAATCAAGAAGTAATAATATTACGTGTTCCTTGCATCTTCATTTTATTTACTTCAATGGAAAGGTCAGGAAGCACATTCTTAATCTCCCCAGTGAAATCAATGGGTTCAAAAATGTGCAATGGGAGTTACATTCAAAATATTTCTCACACCAGAGAATGACTATCCAAATTCTAAAAATGCTACCTTTGTAAAAAGAGGAGGAAGAGGAGGAAAGAGAAAAGAGAGCCCCCTTCCCTCTGTTCTGACCCAGGCTTCCTTAGAAAGCAAGGAGCAATGTTTGATCCCAACAAAACCTCTTTTATTTACACGACTGTGAATTCCTTTCATTCACAGTCAGCAAGGCTTTAGCAAACAGTCTTTCAGAGGAATGTTTATCCACACGCACTTTATCTCGTTTGGAGCACTGCAAGATAACTAGTTTCCAAACATAAGGCAAAGCAAAACTTGACAGTCTCGTATAATCACAAACAGAACTTTCCACTCTTGACACCACCAAATAATAATAATAATAATAAATATTTATTTCTTAGCCGCACCCTCTCCCGAAGGACTCGGGGCGGTGTACAACAAAACATAGGAAATAAATATATCGACATACATATAACAAAACATATACCAATATATATACACGACATATACAAGGAGGAGGTGAAGTGATAGATAAAAACAAGTAAAAACACAATGTTTAAAAACCCCTAAATAAATTGAATGCAATTAAAATACCCCAAATAAAAAAACCCGTCAGGAGCGATATAGTTGGATCAAAGTTGAGCCAGGCCAGCAACTTGAAAAAGGTGGGTCTTGAGCTTTACACGAAAGGAGCGGAGGTCAGAGGTATTCCTAATATCCGGAGGGAGGTCATTCCACAGGGCTGGGCCCGCCACAGAGAAGGCTCTACTCCTAGGCGCCGCCCCTCGACACTGTCTGGTGGACGGCACCTGGAGGAGGCCCTCTCTGTGCGAGCGGATTGGTCGCAGGGATGTATGGGGCAGAATACGATCCCGCAAGTAACTAGGTCCTGAGCCATGGAGCGCTTTAAAGATTGTTATCAAAACCTTGAAACGCACCCGATAGACCACAGGAAGCCAGTGCAGCTCGCGCAGGAACGGTGTCACATGGGAGTACCTAGTACTCCCCATAATTACCCGCGCGGCTGCGTTCTGGACCAACTCCGGGTGCATGCAGCCTCCGGGTGCATTTCAAGGGAAGCCCCATGTAGAGAGCGTTACAGTAGTCCAAGCGAGACGTCACCAGCGCATGAGTGACTGTGCGTAAGGCGTCCCGGTCCAGTAGGGGGCGCAATTGGCGCACCAGGCGAACCTGGTGGAACACCCCCCTTGCCACGGCTGTCACATGGTCATCCATGGACAGCCGGGCATCCAGGAGGACGCCCAAATTGCGCGCCCGCTCCACGGGGGCAAGTTGAATGCCCCCGATGGCCAATGATGGAATTAATTGGCTGAACCGGGGAGCCGGTACCCACAGCCACTCCGTCTTGGAGGGGTTGAGTTTGAGTCGGTTGTCATCCATCCAGATCCGTACGGCTTCCACACACCGGGACATCACTTCGATGGCCTCGTTGGGGTGGTTCGGGGTGGAAAAGTACAGCTGAGTATCATCAGCGTACAGATGGTATCCCACCCCGAAACCACGGATGATCTCACCCAGCGGCTTCATATATGTGTTGAACAGGAGTGGCGAGAGGACCGACCCCTGTGGCACCCCACAAGTAAGGGGGCGTAGGGTCGACCTCTCCTCCCCTGCCAACACACGCTGCGTCCGGCCAGAAAGGTAGGAGCCGAACCACCGCAAAACGGTGCCCCGGACCCCCAACCCCTCCAGCCGGCGCAGCAGGATACCATGGTCAATGGTATCAAAAGCCGCCGAGAGGTCTAATAGGACCAGGATAGAGGAACAACCTCTATCTCTGGCCCTCCAGAGATCATCCACCAACGCGACCAAGGCCGTCTCCGTGCTGTGACCGGGGCGGAAGCCGGACTGGCGCGGGTCTAGATAATCATTTTCCTCCAGATGCCGTGGAAACTGGTAGGCCACCACACTCTCTACAACCTTCGCCAAAAAGGGAAGGTTGGAGACAGGACGATAATTGGCCAGCTCCAAAGGATCCAGGGAAGGCTTCTTGAGCAAGGGTCTCACCACCTCTTTCAAGGCGGCCGTGAGAGACCCCTCGCTCAGTGAAGCGTTCACTAGGTCCAGGAGCCAGTCTCGTGTAACCTCCCAGGATGCCAGTACAAGCCAGGAGGGGCACGGGTCCAATAAACATGTGGTGGGTCGCAGTCGTCCACGCATTCTGGCAACCAAGTCAAACTCCTCCCAGGTCGATTCCTCAAGACTCGCCACGGACGTCTCCATTGGACCACTAACAGGGGCCCAATCCTTCCGGATTTGAGCGATTTTATCCTGCAGATATTTCCCAAATTCCTCTGCTCTGCCCTGTAGAGGGGCCTCCCGCGGCCTCTGAAACAAGAGGGAGCGGGACACCCGAAACAGGGCGGCAGGGCGGTTCTCTGCGGATGCAATGAGAGTGGCACAATATTGGCGTTTGGCCACTCTCAATGCCACAAGGTACGTCCTTAAATGGGCTCGTGCCTGTGTTCGATCAAGTTCGGAACGAGAGGATCTCCAACGACTCTCTAGACGTCTCTTGCGGCATTTCATCACCCTCAGCTCCTCGGTAAACCAAGGGGCCAGGGTGGATCGTTGCTGCCGGAGAGGCCGCAAAGGCGCCACCCGGTTCAAGGCCCCGGTAGTCGCATTATTCCATGCGACCACCAGGTCCTCTACCCGGGGGCGGGTCAAGGTTACAGGAGGTGGCCCAAGCTCCGTCTGGAACCTATCTGGTTCCATCAGGCGCCTGGGGCGGAACCATCTAGTGCTTTCCGGTTCCGCCTCCCCGCAGCGGGAGGTAGCACCAGGGAAGTCAAGACGAAGGAGTGAGTGATCTGACCATGACAGGGGAGTGATGGTTAAGTCCCCTCCTCCCAGATCACTCAACCACTGGCCAGAGACAAAAACGAGGTCCAGAGTGTGTCCTTCCTCGTGTGTCGGGCCCTGAATCATTTGAGTCAGGTCCATGGCTGTCATGGAAGCCATGAACTCCCGAACCCCCTCTGATGCTTCTCCCATCGATGGCAGGTTAAAATCCCCCATCACTAAAAGTTTGGGGGTCTCGACCGCCACCGATGCGATCAGCTCGGTGGCGGTCGATGAACGAATTGTTTCCTGCAAACGCCCATTCCCCATTTGTTCCTCTTTTGTTTCCTCTGGGAGGGGCCAAACACCTCCAAGGTGTGGCTTTACTCTTAAGTCGACCCTGCTTTCTTAGTTGTTCTTGTCTTCTGGCAGCTCTGTGCATGCACACACTGGGAACAACTTCCAGCTGTTTCTCTACCTTGCTGCTGTCTAACTCCCTCTCTGCCTCCGATGCAGAGCCCTTATCTGAGCTTTCCTCTGCCCTCAGGACTGGCCCATGTTCCTTCTCAACCGCTTCACTCTCCAACTCTGCTGCCAGCTCTGTTGGCTGCCGGTGGGCCACAACACCCTCATCCTGGAGAGTCTGATATCTACTGTATCATACTGATTCAAACCACTTTCATATTTTTGGCAGACAACTACATGAAGTGTTCATGAAATCACCAAGATGTGAGAATGACTCAAAGAAGATTTTGTAAATTTTTATGCATTATAATTTAATTGATTTTTTTACTTGTTTGATATTTGATATTGTTACCATTCAAAGGAACAGACTGGGAATATTTTTAGATAGGACATTTTCTTAAATTAAAAAAATATATACATACTAAAAACTGTCTAGGTCATTTCACAACTCCAGTTGTACAAGGGACTGATGATTTTACCCAGCAACCAAATATTCTTTCAACTACTAAAAAGTCTATGATAGTATCCAGGCCACGATATTTAATTTGTAAAATTTGTACTTAAGACTGTCTCCACCATAGCCTGGAACAGTGTATGCACTGAATTTTCAATAGCCTTACAACAGCCCGAATAGCATCTTAGGTATACTTTCCCTCCTTGTTTATACAAACCTCAATGTCCGGTTTGATTCCATTTCTCAAGCTTCTGGGGGTTCCTCCTTCCAATATACCCCCAAATCAAAATAGGTTTCAGGAAGAGCAAAGTGTAACTACTATTTGAAGAAGAAAACAATTATCTCAGTTTGCTTTCTATTGTTTTCCCTGGGACATTGAATGGCCATTGATATATGCTTAAATATGCCAAGCTAATCTACGTATCCATAAACTTTATGAAAGTGACCAAGAATTTATATTAGGGACAGCTAAATTTTTGGGATAAAGCCCTATGGTCCTTGAAGTCATACAATATTGTCAACCAGGGGTTGGTTTCAAAAAATTTTACTACCTATTTTGTGGGCGTGGCTTGGTGGTCATGTGACTGGGTGGGCGTGGTCAACTTGATGTCACTTCACCAAATGTGGTGAAGCTCACATAACAACGCTCTTGCTTAGCAACCAAAATTTTGGGCTTAATTGTAGTCATAAGTCAAGGACTATCTCTGCCTTCCTCTGCATGTCAGCCTTGTCCTAATAAACTCCTTCTCCTTTCTGGCAATTTTCCTCTCTGTTAGAGGCACCAAAATAATCCAGACAATGTAAGGTTTCCTGCTGCAGCAGGAGATTGGACTAGATGTCCTCTAAGTAGCCTTCTAGCCCTAAATTGGTGTGCTGTTTTCTTTCTTTCTTTCTTTCTTTCTTTCTTTCTTTCTTTCTTTCTTTCTTTCTTTCTTTCTTTCTTTCTTTTTTTCTATCTATCTATCTATCTATCTATCTATCTATCTATCTATCTATCTATCTATCATCTACCTATCCAGTTTGTTGTTCAGCTGACCCAGAAACAAACTACTAAATGTCACTTTGCAAACCTCCTTCTGAGCAGCTTTTCAATTTAAAACCCAAAGTTTGCAGCTTTAAGACTTGTGGACTTCAACTCCCAGAATTCCACAGCCAGGCACGCTCAGTTCCGATTTAAAGTGACAGCATTTGTTTTTCTCCTTTGCTGAATCTCCCTGCTGAAATGTGAGTTTCTTTCTTTTTTTTCTCCCTCCTTTCCCTCCCTCCCTCCTTCCCCCCCCTCTCTCTTTTAATTCTTAAAACCTTTTCCCCTTGCCTGAACTGGTAGGGAAAAAAGCTTTTAAAAAAAAAAAGCTTCTGACAAAGCTTCTGATGGGAGAACAGGTTCGGGGGCATGGCCAGGCCACCATTACTACCGATCCTATCCAGTATGCGAGATTTTTACTACCTCTTCTGCTGTACTGTACCGAACCAGGAGGAACCCACCTCTGTTGTCAACTAACAATTTAGTTTCTTATCTTGTCTCCTATTTGGTTTACTGCTCTGCTAGTAACAGTGGGGGTGTTCTTTGCTCTATCAAAATGCACTGAGGAAGGCTTGAGAAGCAACTGCTCAGCTTTTTCTGAGCCTAGAAGCCAACCAGGGTTGGACTTGGTTAGTACTTGCTGGAGATCCCCAAGAAACCCTAGGGCTGTAGGTTAGATAAGGCAGTTAAAAAACTTCCCAGAAGGCATCATTGGCCAATCACGTCTATATGATTGCCAAAAAAATTGAGAACAACAAAGGAGATGCTACTTCCTTTTCCTTCCTTCCTTCCTTCCTTCCTTCCTTCCTTCCTTCCTTCCTTCCTTCCTTCCTTCCTTCCTTCCTTCATTCCTTCCTTCCCCTTTCCCTTCTCCAACTCAGAGGAGGTGCTTTCAAAACATGCTACTAGAGAAAGGTGAGTTTTCAGTACTCAGCATTTCCTTTCTTACCTAAATATCTAAGCAGAAAAAAAAACTATAGCAGGCAACATTGTGCAAAATGTGCACAATTTAGGCAGGTCAGAGCTTGTAATATATGCTGAATGCAGAATCTGGACTGAGTGGATATAAGGTGTTATTTAGGAACTAAGAACGCACACTTCTACATAGCTAAAGGCTACCTGCTCTTCAGCTTGTTTGGTTACTTATTTAAATTTGCACTGTGTCAGTTTGCATTACAAATCTCTGAGTAATGCAGATTAGTCATAATCTGTTTTGAGGAATGCAATGATACACTTCATTGTTTTCAACATGTTAGCTCCAATATATAATCAATAGGATACTAATAATGAGAATTTCCTTGAGCATTACTGAAGAATTCAGCTGAAGTGTTTGTCTATAGATGGGAACTATATTCTAGAATTCACAGAGAAATGTGAGATCCTGTTCCTTTCAGATTAATATCTGATAGGCTGGGTAGACTGGGGCAGGGAGATCCTATATTATTTTAGAATGGATGAACTTGTGATAATAGATAGACACATTTTTTTCAATCATAAATTATTAGCTGTGTTTCCCTAAAAATAAGACCCTGTCTTATATTTTTTTCCACCAAAAAAAGTACTAGGTCTTATTTTCGAGGGAAGATGTCATCCACTGACTCACCTCACTTGCATGCATTGCAGGGGTGGGTTCTGGCAGTCGCTACTGCCGGTTCGCATGTGAATGCGCCATGCACGTAATGCCAGAGCAATAAAAAAAATTCTGTGCATGCGCAGAACCGAAAACCAAGATGGTGCGCCTATGGCAGTGCCCAGAGAACCAGTTTGGTCATGTGGCAGGCCTGGGCCATTGACGTTCCAGCGACCCAGGCCGCCAAACCACTACCAGTTCAGCCGAACTGGTCCAAATCGATAGGAATCCACCACTGGCGCATTGGCCCCAGCCTCCTTTTCGCTCAAAGGCCTTCAGGAACTTTTTCTGTGGCTGGCAAGGCCAGCAAGTCTTCCCTGAAGGTCTCTGCAGCCAATAACAGAGCTCTGGATCAACCCAGAGCTCTGTTATTAGCTGCAGAGGCCTTCAGGAAAGTCTTGCAGGCCTTGCTGATTGTAGAAGAAATGGGCCAACAAGGTCAGTCTCATGGTGTGCGAGGCCTGGCTGCAACTCTCTGAAGTTAAGTAGTAGGGCAGCAGCACCAGCCCATCCCCATCCTAGCTTAATTTTTACCCATGCATTCTAGAGTGGGTGGGGTCTTAATCAGGGCTTATTTTGGGGTAGGGCCTATAGTGGGCACACATGTAAAAGTCAAGCTAGTATTTACTTTCAGGGTAGGTCTTATTTTTGGGAAAACATGATAGTTGCAGTTGTAACTATAAGAGAGACAGTTTTGTGTAGTGGTTTAAGTTACAAGGCTAGAAATCAGGAGACTGTGAGTTCTAGTCCTGTCAGGCACAAAGGCAGCTAGGTGACCTTGATCAAGTCACTTTCTTTCAGCCCTAGGATGGAACAAGGGCAAACCACTTCTGAAAAATCTCGCCAAGAAAACTACAGGGACTTGTCTAGGGACTCGCTCAGAGTCAAAAATGATTTCAAAGCACCTTGTCCCTCTCCAAATTATAACATAGATGCAGCACCTGGCCAATTGTGTATGGATAGAGAGGTTAATTAGAATCAGGCATAATTAGTACCTGCGAAGGAGACTGTGAAGGAATTCCCAGCATTGTAAGCTAGACTGGAAAATCCACATACTTCCTGTAAGAAGGCAAAGACTAAGAAAAACCTATGAACTCCTCAAAATCCAAATCAACTGCACAGCCAACCAGAGACATCACTGACCCCGCAACCAACCCACGCAAGCCCCCCCCCACCAGCAGTTCACCTCCCAATGACTCTCACTTGATGTAACCTCCCCATCATAAGCCCTACCACAAGACTCTCACTGATGACTCACATCTGACTCATCACAAGACACTCACTTGACACACCCACACCTGACCCGCCAGAAGACCTACTGACCACAAGAAAGCCCTTGTAAACAGAAGAACACCAACATCCTCTAAACTCCACTGAAGATGTTACCTAGCCTGGTATTGAAACATTTGGAAACCAAACCACAAGCTCGGAGAACGAGCCTTCACCCTCATCCTGCATTTGAGCTACAGATATTCGCCACTATTGCAAAACTAAGAAAAGTGCATAAATTTGCTTCTTGAGTCTAGCTTGACATGAAACACCGATGAGCAGGGGGTGCTTGATGGATCCAGACTAATTCACAGTTTGTCATTCTGAACTTTATAATGCTAAATAAATATGTAAGAAGGGGAATCTGACAAAAAGGTCCCAAGGGCTTTCTGGATTGCTGCAGAGAGTCTTTCAGCCACAAAAGGGACATTATAATTTCACTACATAAAAAAAAAACATTAATATGCGTTTTTGGGGCTGCAGTACACTCTATCTTCTGATATAGATAATGGACATTTATGGCAATTTCCCCCTCTGACGGTTGTTATTTTGTAATGAGGATCTGTGTGAGGAATCTCCTGTGGAATGGAAAAGCCTTGAAAAATCACCTTTGACTAAAGTTGAGTGATGTACTGTTGTATATCACATGACCCTATAAACATTTCAGCGTCTGGCTTTGGAGCAGATGATTATTATTATTTTTAATTCCTTTTGGAATTTTGGAGTTGCTGAGATACCACTGAAAGGAGAAAGGCGAAAAAAGCTGGATCACTTTGCTTCAACCTTAAGTGCTAAGATTTTACAACTTTGGGACTGTAAAAGATTTCCATTTGAGAACGGCAACATTATTTTACTGGGTTTCTATTTTTTTTTATTTGTTGATTTTAATAATGCAATTGTTTACTTTCTGGGGCTCTGTTGGCAGAGCCCCAGAGCCGCAGGCAGCAGCAAATATCATTTCCTTTATTTGTAAGAATTCTAGTAAAAACTCAAGTCAAAGAATGGAGGATAGTAATGGTTAAGCAGCTGCACCCTCATAAAATTGGTCAAAAGGGATGCTATTGAATCATCTGGAGGTTGGCTATGACATTTCAAAACCAGCTTTTGAATTGTCACCAAATCCAGATGATGACAATCCAGATGTGCTCCTCTAGGTTTCTATTCAGCCTTTTACTTATATAATAATTATTGTGTGTGTGTGTGTTTTAATTATATGCACACAATTCTATATTAATAATTATATAATTGGAATGTGTGTGTATAGGTACATGCACATACACATAATTATGATTAACCAGAATCATGCTTTGCCACTTCTATTGCCACAGTATAGGCCGAAATAAGGATATAATCCTGTGATCAGTCATATACATCCAGAGGTGGTATTCAGCCGGTTCGTACCGGTTCAGGTGAACCGGTAGCAGAAATTTTGAGTAATTCAGAGAACCGGCAAATACCACCTCTGGCTGGCCCCACCCTCCCACCCTGTCGTTCCCTGTTTTATATTCCCTTGTTTTTTAGCTCAGCTGATTCACGTGGCAGAGCAGATTGCCGCACCTCAACTGAGCTAAAAAAAACAGCTCAGCTCACCAGCGCTGACACAGAGGGTGGCCTTTGAGTGCTGCGCACGCTCTCTCATAAAATCGGCAGGAAAATATTTAGAATCCCACCACTGTATACATCACTATGGAAAGCTATTCATAGCTGGATTTTTTGGGGTTTAATATCACATTGAGCATCCAGTGCGTGTAAACATGTGTTATAAATTTGCCAAAAATAAACAAATGTCTCCCTTCATCTCACAGGAATGCCAAAATGTTGTTTTGCAATGTTGTACCTAAGCAATGTTTTGTATATTTTCTATTATTCATTCAGAATGCCTGAACATGGAAGCTAGTGTGGAAATGGGATGAACTGTATGTGAGTATAAAAACTGGGAGAAATGGAAGTCCTATCAACAAATGTTATTCTATCTACATATAAAGCTTGCATATATTGACTGATATGTATAGACACATATTGAGATGTAATTTTAATGTAATTCAAACAGTCATCAGTCTCACTACAGGGTGAAGATGTGACATCTGTACCTGCTCATTTGCTGTTCAGATTTTCATGTTGGAGGGCGACTTCCAGGTTATTTCTTCTTCCTTTTTTTTTTACGTTTGTCATCTTTACATTGGACTTAGATGGGATAATCCTTCAAATAAAAGATGCATTTTTCCTTTTAATGTCGGAGTTATCTTCAGTCCTGCTTATGATGTTCTGTCCATAGCTTCATATATTTCATTCTTACAAATGGCTGGTTGAATTGCGTCCCAAACATTCAGCTCACCTATTGATCACAAGCACTTAATTCCATACTTCATAAAACTGAATGGCATCATGATATATTTGCCCAGATGAAAATCATTTCAAGAAAGAAGGGCCCGTATGGTGGTGATCATTTCATGCATTTTGGTATCTGAACTGAAAATAAAACCATAATAAAAAACTATACATGGCTACAGTTTTTTTTTTGTAAACATAAGAAAATGGAGACAGAAGGCAGAAAACGACACCCTTGATGTTGATTTTTATCTCTTGCTTCAAGATAAAGGTAGCCCAGGAATCACAAAGTATGATAGACATTGGTTGGTGTTAGCAGTGGGACTCCTCTGTACTTTACCAGTCTATCATAGTTGTCAGGGTTCCAAGTAACACCCCCAATGAAAGAAGACTCCGAGGCTTGAGTTTCCTCAAAGTTCCATTTTATTAGAGATGTCATATTGGCACATCACAATGAATCTGAAAGCTTCCAGGTTTTCCCCACTCAAAGGAAAGCTCAAGTCCCTGCCAAGCACCCACATGTCCATCACATGGTCCAATCAGGCACCATCTGAAATTGGAGAAGTCTCCCAGTCACACCACTCCAAGTGCAGGGCAAAATGTCCTTGACTCTCTGAGAAAGGAATGTTATTTAGACTATATATCTCCCATAATCCATATAATTCGCCCTCCCATTTTCCCACAGCCAAAAATGTGGCAGGCCTGAAGGCCCAATGTAAAAGATGGGCTCCAGGTCTGACAGGAGGTCTACAAAAGATTTCTGGAAATCAACATTATGGTTGCCTCATCCTGGCTGCCTTTTCCTCAGTTTGGTAGGTCAGTCTACGCCATATTGCTCTTTTTAAAAGTGATGTATTCTTTATCGTACATGAATTCCAAGACTAGAGCTTGTATATAGACAATATCAACTTACTAACAGCAAAAACTTAATTCCCAATGCTTGCTTTTTTTCTTATAGTTCTAAGAAACTAGAAGTATGAGACTAGAAACAAGAACATCTCAACTAGAATATTGGAGATTATTATTGTTCATTTATTCTGTGGATGCCTTTTTATTCTTTCAGGTTTAGGTGCAAAGTAATTTACTATCGAATTTGATCACAAATAAAGAATAAAACTTGTCATAAGACTAGCAGGCAGCTAAACCTTGTGAAATTCCTTACAATTCGGTTGAGGAAAAAGACACACACTGTCTACAACCCATATAAATCCATATTGACATTGACGCACCATTCACACATGTAGAGATATTATACCCAATTAATTAGAAATGCATGGGAGAGGAAAATGACAGTACAGGAAATAAGAATAATATAAATATTCAGAACTGGGAATATAAACCCAATATTTTTTAAAAAAATTGAACACAAACATTTCCAGCCAAAGGTATTTAGCCTGTTCAATATTCAGGACCACTGAACTTGTTCTTTGCAACCAAAGTAAAAACTTCATTTAAAAAAAATAGTAATTCCAAATACTGAAGAATAAGAAAACAAAAATTAACACCAGAAGAATAAATGAAGAGATATAACATGCATAATATTATTCTAATTGAGCTTTGGGGGGGAGAGAGAAGATTTTTTTTTGTTTGTTTTTAATTTACCCTTCTGGAATTCTAGTGATTAGTATTGGATGTAAATTCAGTGAGAAACATTAAAGAATCATAATAAGAGAAGTTATATTGCTTTATATGATCTAAGAGTTCAGTTTGTTCTCCCATTCCCTCCCTCCCTTCCTCCTCCCCCCCCCACATCTTTTCATATACTGTAAGATATGCCATGCTGGTGCTAGTTTTTTCTTCTTCTTCTTCCCTCTCTTTCCCCTAGACATCCTGGAGGGACTTCAGAAGAGAGAAACAAAAATGATGAAAGGTTTGCAAAACAGGACCTCTGAGAGAAAGGGCAAGAAAGCCCAGCATGTTCAGACTGGAGCAAAGATGACATACGGGAGACATGATTGCAAGCTGAAAATATGTAAAGGGATGCTGTAAAAAGAAAAATGAGGACCAATTACTTTCATTAGTAAATGAGAGACGGGCGAGGAGCGAGGCTTATGCTGCTGCCGGGATACATTAAATGAAACATCAGGAGGAATTTTATCACTCCAAGAAACAGTTTGGACAATGGAACTGCCTGCCAAAAGAGGTTGCGTGGTTCCCTTGAATGGAGATACTCAAGGCTAGAGACCCATCTGTCAAGGATGGTTAGTTAATGATGAGGTTACTCCTGCCACAAGCAAACCCTTTCCCAGTGATTCCAAGCTGATCGTTAACGGATTGTTGAGTGCATAAACACACATACAAACCCATGCCCAACACCCCAATGGTTCTTGATTTGCTCTAGCATTGATGAACAAGCATCTCTTGAGTAGCTGGCTGCTAAAAGATGTTTACTTCACAGGAGAATTCCAGGGATATTGGCTAGGATGGGTAGCCAAAAAATGATCTTTCACCAGCTCAACTAGAGGGTGTCTCTTTATCTTTAAGCTTGGGGGCCAGGCTAAATGACCCTCCCCCACCTACCCCCCACCCCTGACTTAACATGCAGTCCAATTCTGCATTCTATTGGTGGTATCAAACAATATTGATATAGTTATGTTAGTTTGGGTAATGGATAGGCACGCACAGGCTTAACGGTAACAACAGCTATTTATTAAGTACAAGTGAGAACAATCCAGCGAAGGTTGAGTCTGACAGCAGCCCTTTTATAGGGAGCTGTCAGACCCTTCAACCAATAGGATTAAACCTCTGTTCCCACCGGAACAGAGGACCTTGGTGGAAACCACTGAAGTTAGAGCAAGTATCTAACACCCCTCCCCTCTTGGATGGAACAATCCTACTTGTTACGTAGTCACGCAGGTAGGCAGGCTTTTCAGTAGCTCTGCTCTGTTAGTAGGAGGGGTTTCCTTGGACAGGTCGGATGGACCTGTTTGCTCCGTAGCTCCGCTTGGTGGAAGTTCATGGAACCTTTCACAGGCCGTGGCTGGAGCTTCTAGAGCCGGATCGCTCGGAGCTCGCTGCGGACCTGCAACAAAACCAGATAAGTTCCCCGGTACCCTCGGGCTTGAGCTGGCTGTGGAAGGAGTGACTGTTTGCTCCGTTTGGGTAGGGCTTTGGCTAACTCATGCAGGAGTTACCTCTGGTTGTCTAAGTGTGGAGTTGGAGAGGCGGCCACAGAGTTGGTCAATATGCCTTCTCCAATTCCTACCGTCCTCGAGCTCTAGGAGGTAAGAGCGAGGGCTGGTGATGCCTATCACTGTGGCAGGAATCCACAGAGTTTCCCCAGTGTAGTTGTGGGCATATACCGAATCCCCTAAACTTAATGTCCGAATCTTGCTTGTGGAGTCTGGGGGCAATGAGGCAGAATAATTGGGGTGTAGCCGGTCTAAGTGGGACCTTAGCCTGTGACCCATGAGAAGCTCGGAGGGGCTTCTCCCTGTAGTGGCACTGGGTGTGATGTGCTAAATTAGCAAATAGTGGTCAACCCATGTTTACCAATCTCCCGGGCCCATCCTAGAGAGGGCCTCTTTTGCAGATCTCACCATTCTCTCTGCCTGACCATTGGAGGCTGGATGGAATGGCACGACCAGGGCATGCCTGATTCCCTGAGCTGCTAGGAAGGTCTCAAACTGCATGGCCATGAATTGGGGCCCGTTGTCAGAGACCAAGATGTTGGGCAGGCCATGCATGGAGAAAAGTCTCCGTAGCACCTTGATGACCGCTTCTGCCATAGTGGAGGTCATCAGGACTACCTCTAACCATTTCGAGTAGGTGTTTCACAACTACGAGAAATGTCTGGCCATGAACTGGGCCAGCAAACTCAATGTGCACCCTAGACCATGGTGCTTGAGGTCACTCGCACTCCTTAGTGGGTACCTCTGGGGAAGCTGGTCTGGACTCCTGGCACAGTGTGCAGGTACCCACCCATTCTTCAATCTCCCTGTCCATGCTAGACCACCACACATAACTCCTAGCAAAAGACTTCATCCTGACAATTCCAGGATGCCCTACGTATAAAGCCTCTAATACGGCAATGCACAGTTTGGGTGGAACAATGACCCGGTCCCCCCACAATAAACGGCCATTTACAACAGATAGGTCATTTCTCTTATGATAATACATTTTGAAATCAGACCCAACAGGCCCCTTGGGCCACCCCCTCCACACCCAGTTCAAAACCTGTTTGATTGTGGAGTCTCTGGCAGAGTGGTGGGCAAGGTCACTAAACGAGATGGAACCAGTCTCTATACAGTCAATGCAAAAAACTGGAGTCTCGGGGGTAGGGTCTGCGAGTAGTTCGTCGGTGCTCTCGTTGACACCGGTCACCCCAGGGCTTCGAACCAGTCAAACCCCAGGAGGCTCCGCAGGTTTCTGCTGACCACCGTCACTGGGAGGTGGCCGCTGAAGTTGTTGAAGTTCACCTGGAAAGTGCCTTGGCCCACGATGGGGACTCGGTTCCCCTGGTAATCGCGAAGGCGGATGTCAGGGGTGCATAGATGTTGTTTCTTCAGGCTAGGGATAGCCTGCTTCAGGGTAGACTACGGCATGATGGTCAGTGATGACCCGGTGTCGATTTCCATCTCACATGGAGAGCCCTCGATGAGGACTGTGATCTTCAGCTTCTTTCACCACCTTGTGTGGGCTTGGTCAACCGAGGTGTGATGGGTGACTCTGTTGTCACCCTCTGAGCACCATGGTGGTGGCCACCATGCCCCTTGGTTGGGCCTCTATTGGCGGTTATGTCGGCTTCGTGGCTGCCAGGTACTCGGGGGGAGCTTGCTTCGGCAAACCTTGGCGATGTGCCCCTTTCACTCGCAGCGCTGGCAGATAGCATCGCGGAGACGGCAAAACGATCTGGCATGGTCTCCTCCGCAGCTAGTGCAAGGCGGGAAGCGCGGTTTGAATTTGCTCGCCGGCTGGGCGCGGCTATGGCGCATGCAGCAGCTGTCATCTTCTTTGCCTTCTGAGCTCTCGGCCTCTGCAGCCTTGCAATGTGAGCATGCGCTCTTCCGTGCGTCCTGTGAAACGCCCTGGCACTGCAGAGTCTCAGTAGATTTGACAGCTGATTCGGATGCCCTGGCTTCGTCCAAGGCGATCTGCAGAGTGAGGTTAGATTTAGTGAGTAACCTCTGTAGATTAATGTCCCGTATGCCGCAAATTATGCAGTCCAGAATCAGGTCTCGGAATTCGCAGTACGCTGCGGCCTTGTGCAGCACCACAACGTACTCGTTAATTGACTCACCCTCCTTCTGGTTTCTGATGTTAAATTCATGCCGGAGAATATTCTTGGACGGCTTGGCCACATAGTTGGTCCTCAGCATCTGCTGAAGCACGGACCAGGCAACTGATTGTAGCGGTGTCGGCTCAGGGAGGACTTTTGCTATATCGAACACTTCCCGGCCATAGTACCCGAGGAACATGTTCTTCTTGCGGCCTTCAGAAAGGCCCATGAGGTCATTTGCCTTGAGGAAGCAGTCAAATCGTAGCATGTACGAGTCCCAGTGCTCGGTGACTGGGTCATACGGAGTCGGTGGAGCATGCAAGACCATTTTGTGTTCTGAGGGCATTTTGAGTTTGCCGCTCAAAAATGGCTGCTTGAAGCCGTGCTGAGCTCCGGCCTGGATGTACTTGCTGGATTGCTATGCTCTTTTGGTTCGCCTAGTTGCCTTCCAATCCCATCCTCGTCACCAGTGTTAGATTGGGTAATGGATAGGCACACACAGGCTTAAGGGTAACAACAGCTCTTTATTATAACACAACAAGTGAGAACAATCCAGCGAAGGTTGAGTCTGACAGCAGCCCTTTTATAGGGAGCTGTCAGACCCTTCGACCAATAGGATTAAAGCTCTGTTCCCACCAGAACTGAAGTTAGAGCAAGTATCTAACAGTTTCTTTTGATCATTTCTGCAGGAATTCACCCATGCTGATTGACAAGTGACTGGCTCAACTGGTTCAGCTGAAAACCTTCCATGCATAAAACAAAATGGAAAGATTTTCCTTGGTCTTTGGAGCTTCCTCTACTGACCGAGAACTTGCAATCCTCAAGGTACACACACACACACACACACACACACACACACACACACAAATACACACACACATATATACATATACACACATATATGTATACACAGATATATTCATATATACATATATGCATATATATATATATATATATATATATATATATATATATATATATATATATATATATATATATATATACACATACATACATTTATACATATGTGTGTGTGTATGTATGCATGTATGTGTGTTTGTGTGTGTGTGTGGTGGCAGCAGGAGGCTCTGCCAAGAAGCGGCATGCGCGCAAGCACGAGCAAACCAGTAGCACCGGGATTTGAAACCCACCTCTGATACAGACACACACACACACACGTGTGTGTGTGTGTGTGCTTTTGTACATATACATACTCATTTTCACTTAGATTTGTAACAAATTAAAATTGGCGCCAAATGCATTCTGGTTCAACTTTCATTGATATGTTATTAACCCCAATAACAAATGGGGACAAATGAGTTTGCTTACATTATCCTATTGGCAGCCATTCACTGTTCCTTTTGTGTGTGAGTGTGTGTGTGTGAGAGAGAGATTACCGTACATCATTGGTGGCAATGATGAAGTTATTTGGTGACCATCTCCGGGCAGCTGCCATTTTATTTAATACTAATATGCTCTTCTTCGTGTTTGAGAATTCTCAGAGGAAAATGGCAGTCACACTCTAAAATCCTATCTGGATTGCAACAAGAATTAAGACGGGAAGATAAGTTCATCTGTTGAAATTAAATTAGAATTTTTAATAATAATAAAAACAATGGAATGATAAATGAGGGGCTCTTGTGCTCCCCTCTGAAAACATAACATTTCTGGTATTTTTGCCAGAGGCCAACAAACTAGGAAGAAAAAAACTTTTGCTTGAGAGGATGGTACAACAGAAAGAGGGAGGGAGGGACAGCAGGGGAGAGAGATAGAGAGACAGAGTGGCGAGGGAGGGGGGAGAGAGAGGGAGAGGGAGGAGTTGTAGATGTTGCTACAACCCATTTCCATTTGATTTGCAGGGTGTCCAAAGTGCTATCACACTCCAGTGACCAAAAGATAAACAACTGGCTCAGTTGACGCTCATAATGGGGGTTAGCAAAAGAGTCAGGGGCTGGGAAGAGCATGTACACGGTGTGTGAGGAGGGGAAGTGGGTAAGCAAAGTGGACTATTAAAACTGTAACTCTATCTAATGCTCGCATGGTTGTTAATGAGGACAGGAAGGCACTGGAACATGTTTGTAGGAGCAAAGGAAGGATGAAAATAAAGCACTCAAAATGCTGATGTCTCTCAGTCTAATCACCTCATAAAATGGATTTAAGCAGCTTGTCAGAGAGTTTCCAGTGTCTCCTTTTTTATTGTTCTTGGCCATATAATTCTTTCCTTAAAGGACCCATCACCAGATTAATTAAACATTATGGGAGAAAAAGGAGGGATAGAGGGGGCAGAAGGGCTTGCTGAATGAATGCCTCCCTCGGGAAGGGCGTTGAGATAGAAAGAGGATCGCGACGTTCCGTGATAAAAGGCCGAGGCTATCAACTCAGGATTCAAGGAGGTTTGCAGAAGGATTGCACACTTGTTGCCTACTTCACTTTGTTCTCTCTGCATGGGCCAAAGCGGAGGGCTGGGAAATATATTTATTTATTTAATGAGCTTGTCAAACATGAACAAGATAACAGGTATAAGTATAAGCATGGACATGAACACAGGAAATGGGTACGAATAAATGGGGACAGTAGGACAGGGGCGGTAGGCACGCTGGTGCGCTTATGCACACTCCCTTTAAGGACCTCTTAGGAATGGGGTGAGGTCCATGGTAGACAGTTTAAGGTTGAAACTGTGAGGGTTTGAGGATGTAACAATGGAGTCAGGCAGAGCATTCCAGGCATTGACCAATCTGTTGCTGAAGTATTATTTTCTGCAATCAAGTTTGGAGTGATTTACCTTGAGTTTGTATCTATCGTTTGCCCACGTATTATAAATTTATTACAAATGTGTATTATAAATGTGTTACCTTTAAATGTTGCTCAACTCCAGCTTCCAATGGTTGCAGATTAAGGTGGGTGACAGAGGTTCCCTATTTCTGGACTAAAAGATGCAGTGAAGATAAGGCTATCATACATGGTTATTAAGTGCTGCACGTTGGATGAACTACTTCATGCCAAGGGCAGATCAAGAATGAAAAAGCACAGTGAAGAAGGACAATGATTGATCTCGATGTAAGATAAGGGCCAATACTCCTGTCAACGAACCCCACAGGTACTAAGTATAGGCTTGGCCCTGAAATTAGAGTCATGGATTTCTGGAACAAATAAGCCCCACTAATTCAGGAGGGTAAAGGAGCTACTTTGATCAGCAGCATCATACAGGTCTTGTATGCAACAGGTGACTTTGGACGGCACCAGCTGTACGTTGTACAGTGTCATCAGCATATTTGCCCTCTTCTATGGCAATTACCTATTCTTAAACTAATATGCGTAATCAGATGAATTCAGATAGTAATGAATTTTTAAGAATCCAAATCAGAATAGAGCTGGAAGGGACCTTGGAGGTCTTCTAGTCCAACCCAGTGGTGGGATTCAGCCAGTTCGCACCTATTCAGGAGAACCGGTTGTTAACTTTCTAAGCAGTTCAGAGAACCGGTTGTTGGAATAAATCTCCTTTTGTTTTTTCCCACTTTACAGGGCTAATCCTGTAAGGAAGGCAGGAAGGAAACATTCTGGTGTTGTTTCTAGCCTAATCTTTATTGCCCTGCTTACAGAAACTGCCTCTCCAGTTAACCCTTATTACATTATAACAGCTAAGGCGAAGCGCCCATCGACATGAGTGACATTGAGTTGGCCACGCCTAGCCAGTCACATGACCACTGAGCCACGCCTACCCAGCTGGTCATTAAGGCAGAGAACTGGTTGTTAAATTATTTGAATCCCACCACTGGTCCAGCCCCCTGCTCATAGTATATGATCTATACTATGGATCCTATACCATGGATCTATATAATGGTAGGGACAATGGCAGGAGAAAGGAATATATGCTAGTTATGGAGGCACGGCTGCTCCACAGAACTGAGGACCTGATACTGATGGATGTTAGGCAAAGCCTGAACAACTTTTCACAGATGCATCAGCTTAACCATTGGTTAAAACCTGCCTCCTCTCTACCTCCATCCCATATGAAAACATTCTTCTGCAACTGGTGGTGCTTGGTAGGAGAAAGGGAAACAAAGCAGAGGGGATCCACCCCACCCCCCCCCATCTCTGCCCTTAATTTGGTGACTCTTATGGGAGAGCAGGGATCTGAAGAGGGACTGCAAGTTATTTTTCTGACATCGGAAGGACCAGTGGACAACCAATTGTGACTGAGTTTCTCGTCTTCACCCCACAGGAAACAGGAAGCAGCTCGACAGCATCCATTCCCTTATTTCTTACAGTCCTGAGCTCCTTAATAAACAGCCAGAAGAGGAGCAACTTTCACAACTCCAGTTTGTGAACAGGCTGGAGATCCTTTGCACATCTGCCCTTTTCCCATGCTACATCTAACGCATTCTAAGGAGAGAAAAGGAAATCTTTGATCTGATGTTGTTTTTCATCCAAAGTGCATGTCACTTGCACAGCAGTGCTGGACATCTGTCATACTTTTCAATGAGGTTGTTCACCAGGGCAAGCAATATAATTTTTTTTTTAAAATGTTCCCATCGCTCCCCAACTTGCTCATCAGGATGGTGTGATGGGAGTAGTCTGCCCAGGTGCAGGCAATAACGGGGTGCAGTATCTGGTGACTTGGGGATAAAAAAGGAGGGTATGTGGGAGGTGGGAGGTAGGTTCACATCTGCCTGAAACATCAATTAACTTTTTGGCAGTTGGTGCAGTGCCATGCACCTGCCACAGAAGATACAGTGTAAAATACGCTATTCCTGCCACTGCTTGTAAGTGTCACTTATCAGGATGTAAAAAGTGGGAAAGGGTTAAATGAGCCTCACATTCCCATCACCAGTCTCTTCACCCCAGCAGATGGGTCAATATTGCTATATCAGTATACCGCTTAAAATTAAAAAGGATGCACTGAAAGTTAAATCATCTTTGTGCATTGACACAGATCTTAAAACCAGGAATGCAATTCTGTAGCAGGAGGATCTCTTCTGAATTCTCATGAATCCATGTGCAAAGGAAGCATGCCAAGGAACCCAGCTCAAGGATGCCAGAAGCCATTGAATCAAATCCAGCAAAGAAGCCAACAAAAGTTAGTCTTTCAGTAATTTTGGTCTAGGACCCTGATGGCAAACCTATGGCACGTGTGCTTGAAGTGGCATGTGAAACCATGTCGGCTGGCACTCCCGACGTCTCCTGTTCCTCTTTCAGGCTTCCAGTGAGCATGCACATGAGATGATCACTGGCTTTTGTGCGTGTGGCAGTGCCAGAAACTGGAAGAGCTGATCTTCCGTTTTCCAGCATGAGCATGCATTTCAGCCAGCTGATTGTCATGCACACATGAGTGTCAGTAACCGGAGATCTAGCTGGCCAGTGCACATGCGCCCGCTGGAAACCAGAAGTGCATTTTCCGACGTATCCATGCCGCCTGGTCAATTCCTCTTCCGGGTCGTGTCCCAGACGAGCACATGTGCGGGCTCCTTTTTGGCACTCAGTGCTGAAAAGGTTTGCCATCACTGGTCTAGTGGTTAAGGCATGTGGTTAGAAAGCAAGCGACTGAGAGTTCACGTCCTGCCTTACCCATGAAAGCCGGCTGAGTGACCTAGGGCCAATCCCTCTCTTTCAGCCCAACTCACCTCACAGGGTTGTTGTTATGGGGAAAATAGGAAGAAGAAGAAGAAGAAGTGTCGGATATGTGCCTTCAATTATTTGTGTAAATAATAAAGGCAGGAAACAAGCAACAAACAAACAAACAAACAAACAAACAAACAAACAAATATTCTTCCAACTAAGCAGATCACAACAGTTTGATGAGAGGAGCGACCTTAGGAGAAAGTGGAAGGAAGGAAGGAAGGAAGGAAGGAAGGAAGGAAGGAAGGAAGGAAGGAAGGAAGGAAGGAAAGAAGGAAGGAAGGAAGGAAGGAAGGAGGAAGGAAGGAAGAAAGAAGGTAGGTAGGAAGGAAGGAAGGAAGGAAGGAAGGAAGGAAGGAAAGAAGGAAGGAAGGAAGAAAGAAGGAAGGAAGGAAGGAAGATAAGAAAGAAGGTAGGTAGGTAGGTAGGTAGGTAGGTAGGAAGGAAGGAAGGAAGGAAGGAAGGAAGGAGGGAAGGAAAGAAAGAAGGAAGAAAGGAAGGAAGGAAGGAAGGAAGGAAGGAAATAAAAGCAAGATCGCTCGAAGAGGAGGGCAACCTACAGAATAAACCAGACACTCCTCTCCCAATAGCCTCTCCTAAACCATCAAGCTTTGGTTCTGATTCCATTGACATGCACTTAGCCAAATCTCCTGACTCTTCCACCAGTTTCTATCAGATGAGAAGATATAAATAGTGAGGATCACAAAGATGACAATGACATAGAATCACAAATATGTTAAAGATTAGAGATAAAGAAGACAGCTGTACAACCTCTATGTTTTGGGAGTGTTTGGGATAAATTTATTTCATACTTCACTCTTATTATGCATTCCTATAATATAGGTTTTATGTGTGTATGTTATATGTTATAATATATATGTTGTTCCTTCGTTGCTCCAGGATCCCTTCTTTGCCGTGGTTTCTCTTCTCTCCCCACCCTTTTATTGCATAGTTTGCACGAGTTGGCTTTATCTCCTCAGCCTCATTTCCCACCATCCTGTAGCAATTTTAAAGCAGACACTTTGCCGCAAAAGAGGATTTTGTTACACCTTCCTATATAGAGATTCTTCCCACACTAAACTACTTCCCTCCAGCTCACAGGGCAATCCATCATCAGCCTGAGCTGACATGCAGAAAGTTTCTGCCCAGAGGGCTTTTTTTTCCTCTCCTCCTCCTTCTCTTGGAGCTAAAAGCATTGAGAAACAGCTGGCTCTCCTCAAATGGGATCTCAGGAAAAACACGTTTCATGAATTTGGAAGGCTGTGTAGCCACAGCTCACACACCTGCCCACACCTTTCATATTGGCTTGTGTAAGAGACAGACAAGCATTGGATTTTTTTTTGTTCTGCAAACAAGGGGGTTATTCTCATACAACAATGACAAATAAGTGGATACACTACTTCCTAAGCGCTCTTTTGAGTAGGGCCAAATCATTTTGACAACAGTCATACAGAAATATGCATTTTTCCCAAGCCATTGCGTGGGTTTTAAGTTAGCTGAATACTTTTTAAATTTGGGCCTCCTCTAAGAAGATCAAAGAATATATGTATTTGGCAGAGGTAGGTTGCTGCCAGTTTTACTACTGGTTCGCTTCAGGCGTGCATGCGCAGAACAATTTACAGTGAACTCTGCACACGCGCACACTACTACACAGCATGACAGCAATGGGAGCGGCAACTAGGGAACCGGTTAGAGGGCTGGGCCAGCCTGAGTCGCTGTCAGTTCTGCGACCCAGGCCTAAATGCCACTACCTCTGATATTTGGGTATCTATATTCATATTTGAGTCTGCAGTCCTGTATTTTTTATCAGGGAATAAGACCTACTGATTACATTTGACTGTAGAATACAGTGTTCATATGACTGTGCTGTAATGTATTTTTGATTCAAAAATTAAAAATGTCCAGTATGTTTTAAAGTTGCTCATAAAATAGATTAAAGCAGCAAAAATAAATGAAATTGTAAAAAACCCTATAAAACAACCCCAGTATAAATTTTAAATAATCACATTGAAGTTTAAAAAAAATAGGAAAAAAATTAAAATATTTTTGCCTAATAGAGAATAGGCCTTAGGGGCATTTATGTTCTTGAAGGCCTGGAATGTAACCGTCAGACACCGCTACCAGTTAACAAATTCTAATTTGAATATACCAAAAAAGGAAGATCTTTTTGCCCTCTATTCTCTCAGCACTGAGAGCAGCTGTTTTAATTGGTGAAATGACTTCTGAGACTTGTGTAAGACCCAGAAGTTATTTTTGAGTGAGTCTTCTGTGAGACCCAGAAGTCAACTCATCAATAAATAGCTGTGAAAATGGTTCCTCTGTGATGCATTTCTTTTGTCATACTTTCATCTGTTTGTTAAATTTAGGATTTAATTTAGGACTGTTTTTTAAAATTTTATTTTGATTTTGCTTCTCATACTTTAAAAAATATTATTAGTTACCAGGAGTGTCTTGCTAGAGTGTAACGGCAGGGTATAAATTAAATAAATCACTAAACAAAAAAAGAAATAACAAATAGCATTTTTGCCTGGTATCCCCCACTGCTTTTTGGAATATACCGTATTTTTCGGAGTATAATATGCACTTTTTTCCCTTAAAAAAGACGGTGAAAATCTGGGTGCGTCTTATACAGTGAATACATTTTTGGCCTCCCAAAACCCCACCCCCTTTGCAAAAATGGCCGTGCATAGCCTTTAGGAAGCTTCCAGAGTGCTCCTGGGGGCTGAGGTGGGCAAAAATGAGCGAAATATGGGTCGTTTTTGGGAGGTTTGCAGAGTGCAAAACCTTTTTAAAAAATTTGCCTCTTCAAAATCTTGGTGCATCTTATACTCTGTTGTCTCTTATACTCTTAAAAATATGGTATTCCCAGTATGCCTTTCAAAGGCAAACTGTGGCACTCAAATCAGGAGAAAATTCCTTGGTGTGGTGGTTAAGGTTCTGGTCTAGAAACTAGGAAACTGTGAGTTCTAATCCTGATTTATGCATGAAAGCAGCTGGGGGACTTTGGGACAGGCACTCTCACTCAGCCCAACCCACCATACAGGGTTGTTGTGGGGAAAATAGGAGAACTATTACTGTATTTTTCGGAGTATAAGATGCACTGGAGTAAAAGACGCACCAAGTTTTGAAGAGGCAAATTTAAAAAAAAGTTTTTGCACTCTGCAAACCTCCCCAAAATGGCCCGTTTTTTGTGAAAATGGGTCCATTTTTTGTCAAAAAAAAATTGCATGCATAGCCTTTAGGAGGCTTATAGAGTACTCCTGGGGGCTGGGGGGACCAAATATATATACGTGTGTGTGTGTGTGTGTTGTATTTGTGCTGATAAATAAATAAAGGGAGATTAGTATAGATCTATTTCAAGCTATTTAGCTCTCATTAGCTAGCCATACCCTTACTGGGATTTGAACCTGGGCTGTGTTACATTTTAGGCAGATTTGTTAGCCACTAAGCCACAGGCTCTCCTCCTTATCAGCTGAGCCAGGGAAATAGGTATGTATTTGTGTTACAACCCCTGGTATGCCCAAATATGGGAGGGAGCTCACTACTCCCTCTTTCTGTCCTTCGGCTCATTACAGAGGACCATCCAGGCAGAAAACCATATTTTTATTTTTAATGTTGCCTTTTTATATGCCTCCTATATTTGGGCATACCAGGGGTTGTAACACAAATATATACCTATTTCCCTGGCTCAGCTGATAAGGAGGAGAGCCTGTGGCTTAGTGGCTAACAAATCTGCCAAATATGTAACACAGCCCAGGTTCAAATCCCAGTAAGGGTATGGCTAGCTGATGAGAGCTAAATAGCTTGAAATAGATCTATACTAGTCTCCCTTTATTTATTTATCAGCATAAATACAACACAAATATAAAAAGGCAACATTAAAAATAAAAATATGGTTTTCTGCCTGGATGGTCCTCTGTAATGAGCCGAAGGACAGAAAGGGGGAGTAGTGAGCTCCCTCCCATATTTGGGCATACCAGGGGTTGTAACACAAATACATATATATAGGGTGGGGCTTCAACTCTAGAGTTCCAGCCAGCATCCTGGCTTTACAGGAAGTCCTCAACTTACGACAATTTATTTAGTGACCGTTTGAAGTTACAACGGCCCTGAAAAAAACCCTCATGATCATTTTTCACATTTTATCACCACTGCAGCATTCCCAAGGTCACGTGATTCACATTCAGATGCTTGACAACTAACTCACTTTTATGACAGTGGCAGTGTCCAGGGGTCATGTGACAAGCAAAGTCCATGGAGAAACCAGATTCACTTAACAACCGGGCTACTAATTTAACAACTGCAGTGATTCACTTAAGAAATGTGGTGTGAAAAGTCCTAAAATGAGATAAAACTCCATGGCACAGTGGTTAGGATGCAGAATTGCAGACTAATTCTGCCGACTGCCAGGAGTTCAATCCTGACCAGCTCAAAGTTGATTCCGCCTTCCATCCTTCCAAGGTCGGTAAAATGAGGACCCAGATTGTTGGGGGTAATATATTGATTTTGTAAACTGTTTAGAAAGGGCTGTAAAGCACTGTAAAGCGGTACATAAGTCTAAGTGCTATTGTTATTGCTAAAACTCACTGAACAAATTTCCTTACTTAGCAACATAAATTTTGAGCTCAGTTGTGGTCATAAGTTGTAACCTGTATTGAAAGATAGCCGTCTTTCATCCCTGCTCTACTGCTCAAAAGAAACTGAGAGCACTCTTTTATGTCTCCTTAGAGACGGTAGCAAAGAGTTCATTTTCTATATCTTTTACCTGCCATCTACAGATTGTCCAGCTTTGTCCAGCCCAGACACAGTTGCCCTTACAAAGGCTTTTCAACCAGCTGCTTACCCTTCGATGCATATTTGTCAACACTGACATGTAGAGAGGTAGCCAGAACCATCGTAACAACGACAGGTACTTGGCGGGGGGACTTAAGCAAAGCAGTGGAAGCCAACAGAAAAAGAAATTGGCTGAAGGGTTGATAATAGAGCTGACAAATATTGCTCTCTAAAGCGCCTGGACGGTCTTTGCTGAAAAGGCCAAATGCCAGTTCTTTCCACAAAAATGATCCAAACGCTGCACAACACAGAAGCATCTCTAGCCACGGTAACATAATTGGATGTATTTATAGGGTTTTGGATGGGCTTCTTCCTATACAGCTCCTCAGCAGGCCTCTTAATGCAGCCCTGCAGCAGGAAGATTTCTCCTAGATGACATTTAAATGAACAGTTAATACAGTACAATATAGCTCCAGTTTGACCCTTGGGATATATTTTCACTAAACCTCTATTGCTGTTGATTTTAATGGTTAAAGCTTTCCCCCGAAGAACCCTAAGAAGCGGTGTGGGGTTTTAAGAAGTGTAATGAAAGCAGATTCAAAAATATTAATGCCAGTGTTTTCAATACTGTATTGTTTTTAATACCATATTGTACAATTGCATGTTATTCGATGTGTACACAACAGAGGTGGGTTCCTACCGGTTTGAAACGGTTCGGCCGAGTAGGTATAACTCGGCCTGCCATGCCTCCGAATCGGTTCTATCGGTGATGCCGTAGACACCGCCATCTTGCTTTTTGCTTCTGTGCATGGACAGAAGCATTTGTTTCAGTACTGCACATGCGCGCATAGTGCGCATCAAGCTCGCATGCACGCATTCCTGAGCAAACCGGCAGTGGCAGCAGCCAGAACCCACCCGGGTACATAGATATAAGAGAACAGCAAAAGTGGTTAATAAGACTTAATATACTTTTTGGAATGTTTACATAGCTGTCTTTTTAAACGATTAGCCTCTTTTCTTCTTCTTCTTGTAAGATGAGATTGATTGGTCATCTTGAAATTAAGGCCAAATTCTGGGGGGGGGGATGTTGTCATTAAAAATAATAATAGTGCTAAAATAATAGTAATAATACTATAATGTAACCACCAATAAAAAATCAATCATCATCATTATTATTATACTCATCCTTCCATCCTTCCGAGGTGGGTAGAATGAGGACCCAGATTGTTGTTGGGGACAATAGGCTGACTCTGTAAACTATTTAGAGAGGGCTGTAAAGCTAAGGTGACCAACCGTCCTCCTTTAGGGAGGACAGTCCTTCTTTTGTAAGTTCTGTCCTCCCTCGAAAAGTGTCCTCCTACATGTCCTCCTTTTCAATATTTGAAGACTAATCTGTTGCGCGTTATGTGACGTATTTGTATTTGACATGACAATTCGTCAAGACTCGGTATAGTGCGATATAAGACACGATTATAAGATGCATGCGCTCCGCACGGGAGACCTTGAGAGAGAGCGCCGCGTGCAAGTAGCTTTGTTTACTTCTTACCGAAACACAACACAGCACATACGCACGCAGTAGACTCACGGCACATCGGCAATTGAATGACTCACGGAAATTATTTCTTTCTCAGTGAATATTCAATTATACAGAGGTAAGTACAATTCACGTTTTATTAAACAGTTTTTAATGGTGTTTTTTTTACTTCATCGCAAGTATATTGAACAGATACTGAATCTTGTGTTGAATTTTTATCTAAAGAAATGCTAGACATTAAAATAGATGACAATTGTCTCTTTGAAGAAATTAGAAGACTGAATGTATATTTAAATTCTGAAAAATTAATACAATGGGAAAATCAACATGTTGAAATTGATAAAAGATGGGTGGATATTTTCAGCCATTTCAAAAATGAACATATTCCATGTGAACATTTATTTATACTTGTTCAATTTACGTTGTGCTGCCCTGGAACTAATGAAGCAGTTGAAAGAGTTTTTTTCAATTGCCAATGATTTTTCGACAAGTGAGAAATTGAGATTGAATGTTGATACTCTAGCTGCAGCACTTGCCGTAAAATTCAATATGAAGGATATTTCTTGTTCAGATATTTCCAATATATTGTTAGAAGATGATACATTGACAAAAAATATTAATTCAATGGAAAAGTACTCATTTAAATAATAATTAACAGGCATGTAAGCATAATTACAATATAAAATGTTGCAAATGTTTTTATTATGCATATATCATATTTTAGTGTATTATTGTTGCAATGAATAAAATATTTCTTTTATTCACGACATATTTTTTCCAATTTATTTGTCCTCCTTTTCATTGTAAAAAAGTTGGTCACCTTAGTAAAGCACTGTGAAGTGGTGTGTAAGTCTAAGTGCTATTGCTATTATGAGGATTATCATCAAAAATATACAATGCCATCAAAAGAGTAAAAGAATTGAAATGGAAATGGGTTGGTCACATAGAAAGAAGAACTGATGGCAGGTGGACCAGGGCAGTCTTAGAATGGATCCCACTTGATAAAAAGCACCCACGAAAGAGACCTAAAACAAGATGGAGTGACAGCATCAGCAACTACCGGTATTGTGGGCCTAACTGGCAAAGGGAAGCTCAGGACTGTATTGGTTGGAATCATGCCGAAGAGGCCTTCATCCTGCAGTGGATAGCCAACGGTTAGAATGATGATGATGAATAATCACAATTACAACATAATGCAATGATATAATGGAATCATAACACGTAACCATTGGAAGAAACATTGCAGATAGCAATAGCAATAGCACTTAGACTTATATACTGCTTTATAATGCTTTATAGCCCTTTCTAAGCGGTTTACAGAGTCAGCCCATTGCCCCCAACAATCTGAGTCCTCATTCTACCCACCTCGGAAGGATGGAAGGCTGAGTCAACCTTGAGCCTGGTGAGATTTGAACTGCCAAATCGCAGGCAGCCAGCAAGCAACAGAAGTAGCCTGCAGTACTGCACTCTAACCACTGCGTCACCGAGGCGCTCTTAGATCATATAATCTAATCCAGGGGTGTCAAACTCGCAGCGTCACATTGTTGTCACATGACATATTGCAATTTCCCCCCCTTCGCTAAAATGGGGGTGGCCGTGGCCAGCATGTGATATATCTGGCCGGCAGGCCGCAAGGTTGACACCCCTGATCTAACCCATTGCTACAGCATCCTGATAGATCACCATCCACTCTCTATTTAAATCTGCCCAACGAAAGAGAATCCACAACTTCTGCATGTGCAGAAGGGTCCAGGCGAGTGGGCGGAGCCTCCCGCTGCTGCCATTCCCAGTTTTCCCAATCCAGGGCGAACTGGCAGAAACCCACCTCTGATTCAGAACTGGTCACATTGACTAATGAAGAAGAGAAGGGAAGGTTCTTGTTCCTTTTTGACCTGCCAAATTTTTTTCCCCACCACCTTGTAAATTTATCCGCCATTGGGTGCTACACTGGACGTTATGTGCATGAAATCGTCATTGGATGTTACATTTTTAATACAAGTGTCAGGGTAAAATGGTATAAGGAGCCAAAGGGAATTATTGGATTTTGACATGTACCTCCCTTGATGGAGCCTTGAACTGTATTTGCATATCTACCGTATTTTCCGGCGTATAAGATGACTTTTTAACCCCAAAAAATTATTTCAAAAATCGGGGATCATCTTAGACGCCGGGTATAAGAAAGGCCATACCAAAAAACCAAAACAAAAGAAAAAGCAACACCGCCACCAGCACAGACGCCGGCCTTTCAATCGATAACCTCGGCGCTCCTCGCCTGGGCACGTGGATGGATGATCGCTGGGATGGCTTAGTAAGGTCTGGCTGGAGGCCTGGAGGAGGAAAGCGCTGAGCTCAAACTACAAAAGCCCGGCAGTGCAGAGGCCTTCAGCCGGCTCACGGATGCCTGAAAGTAGGGGGTCGTCTTATACGCCCAGTCACCTTATATGGCGGAATATACAGTATTCTATGTCATCTTTAATTTCCCAGCCACGGTGTTCAAATAAGATGTAATTTGCTGTACTAATTGCAGGTTGCATAGTGACCTCCAACGTGTTTTAAGCATCAGGATTTCACACACACTCACCTATAGGCAAGAAGATGCCTATTTCCACAGTTCATACCAAATCTAAAGGAGAGTTGGTGTCTGTTTTTGTTTTGTCTTGAATATTAAAACTGTGGGAAAGCTTTAACAACAATTTAATATCTGACAGACCAGTAGTTGGGAGATCTGTAGTCTCCAGATGTTGCTGATCCAGCATCACAGCCAGACTGGTCAAAAGGGATAGATGTTAAGGTTTGTGTTTTACTGACCTCAGCAGGGTTCTTGTACAGTTCTCTGTCCTTGTGTAAAGTTCAGTCCTAATTTGTCAGGAATCTGATAGCAATTCCTGAGTCTGAAGACTCATCCAGGTACTGGGCAGACAAGTATTCATATGCCTAGTATATGAATTAACTGTATAGGTAGTCCTCAATTTACAACAGTACGTTTAGTGACCGTTCAAAATTACAAGGGCACTGAAAAAAGTGATTTATGACCATTTTTCACACCTAGGACCTTTGCTATGGTCACTGATCAAAATTCAGGTGCTTGGCAACTGGCTCATTGTTGTGACCTAGGCTTCATAAAATCACAAAGGAGTCTCCTTGTCCTGACAAACCCCCTTTTTATTAAGCTAATGTGAATTCCTCTCATTCACATCCAGCGAAGTCCTGGCAAACAGACTTTCGAAGGTGAATTTACAACCGTGGACCTTATCAGGCTTGGAGAGTTGCCAGGCCGATATCTTCCAAACACAATGCTGTACAAGAAAATACTTGGCAAGGAGTCTCTGAGAGTCATGAACAAATATTCACACTAATGAAATGAACTAATTGTCTCCTGAAAACTCCACTCCCTTTTCGCTCCTCTTTATTCCCTATGGGAGGGGCCATTCACCATCCACCTGTGCCTTTTATCCCGAGTCGGCCCTTGTTCCTTAACTGTTCCCTTCTCCTGGCAGCTCTGTGCATGTGCACATCGGGAACAGGCTTCAACTGTTCTTCTGCTCCACTGATCTCCGACTCTTAAGGCAGCTGATAAATGTCAGACAGCCCTGGCCCCATCTCTGCCTCCAATGCTGAGCCCTCATCAGAACCTTCCCCAGACTCCAGGACTGGCCCATATTCCTCCAAACCTCCTCACTGTATGAGTCTGCCACCAGCTCCACTAGCCACTAGCGGGCTACAACACTCATAATTATGATGGTTACAGTGTCCTGTGGTCACATGATCAACTTTTGTGACCATCTGACAAGCAAAGCCAATGGGGAAGCCAGATGCACTTAACAATCAGATGACTAATTAAACAACTGCAATGATTCACTTAACAACCATGGTGAGAAATATCATAAAACTCACTTAACAAATATTTTACTTAGCAACATAAACTTTGGGCTCAATTGTGTCATGAGGACTACCTGTATAGATTTTTCCCCTCAAGAACAATTCCATAATCCAACAATTGTGAAGGACAAAAAATGAGATTTAAAAGAGATAAATATGAAAAAAATGCATGTACACAAAAAAATGGTTTCTGGAGGCGGGGTTTGACGTCGCAACAACACAACATGCAATCTTGGGGCTCCAGGATTGCTGTCGATATCTCTGTTGCTGGACGGTCCTTTTTGGATTTAAACCATTCTGAAGGAACGGTGATAGAGAAGAGTAGGTCCTGCTGATCTCAGGGACATCACAAAGTCCCTGATCGATCCAGCAGAAAGCTCTTTTTGCCGGCGACAAGAGAAGCAGTCAAAATGGCTGCAGAAGGTTGGGACAGTCCCCTGAAATGGAAGCAGAACAGGAGAAACAGTGTGTCAAAATGGTGAGAAAAATCCTTATTATTAGAGAAGAGAAAACCCAAAAGACTTAGTTAAAATAAAATTGAAGACAGAAGGAAGTAAGCGGTGAATTAACACTGGTTTAAAACTATCATGTTATCTTTTTCACTTTAATTTTGTTTGTTTTCTATGGATGGACTTTTTGCAAATGCCTCTTACTTTTAAACTGGACTGGTCTTTTTATCCCCTTCTTCCTCTATAATTCTTCCATTTTTTGTATTTGTGGATTAAAACTTTCTTTACTCACAAGGCTCCGCCAAATCATAATCTTTAAACATTTTTCTTTCTTTCTTCTTCTGTTCCGGAGTTCAGAGTTTAGAAAGAGAGGCAAAAACAGAGGGAAAGAATGTAACACTACCATCTAGAGGCTAGAGGCTTGGCAACATCTGGTAATACAAAGCTATTGGCTTTGTTTACTGAAAGGGTCAATAGCTATACAGGTGTTTCTTTGAAGGGAAGAGAAAGCTTTGACCTGAAAAACTTTACTGAATTTGTTTGAAACCTAGCAAAAGCCTTGGATGTTTTAGTGGCAATGTCTATAACCTGGAAAAATGGCCCAATATGAAGAAGAAAAGGGACTAACATTGCAAAGAATTATGCTAGAAATTCAAAAAGTCTTAATGATCACAGAGAGAATTGAAAAGAGACTTGAAATTATAGATCAAAATACAGAAAGTATGGAGGGAAGAGTTGAGAATACTTATAAAACAATGATGAAATTTGAGGACAGTGTTCAAAAAACCACAGAGACATATGAAAATGATAAGAAAATTGTTGACTGATAGCAAATCAAGAGTGGAGGGAAATGATAAGTGTGAAATACGGAAAGGAGGGGTCGATGAACTGGAACTCTATCTCAGATGTCAAAATATAGATGAAGAAAGGGGAGAAAATTTGGCAGAAACAATGAGAGTAATTTTGGCAGAAGCACCAGCAATGACTAAAGTTAAGCTGATGAAAAGAACAGATAGAGGATTTCGAATCTTTATAAGATATGCAATGAATAACAAGTTGTCAAGAGAAGTCCATATAAGACTTATCATGAAAACACTTAGAATACAGATTCTACAAATGGCAAGAGATATTGGACTGCACTATTCCTGGAAGGATACAGGATGATGAAATGAAATGTCACAATAAAATTTAGTTAAATGTATTTAAATTTTGAGTACTCTGTATAGGACAAAGTAATAATAGCTATAGCCAAATAAATGATTAATAATGATAATAAAGCATTTATATATACTAGATTGATAATATGAAATTTTATACAAACTGTGAGGATGATGGAGATGATGTTGAAAAACCCTTTTATAAAAGATAAATAATTCTATTTAGAATAGAATATAAAGATGTAGTATCATTGGATGATTTCAGGATGATGTAATGAAATGCCATAATATAAATTTACTTCAAATTTAACATGTTTCATATAAAAAGGTTGTAATAATAGCTATGCTTAATGGATGTTTAACAATTATAACAATTTGTATACATGTATATTGAATTGATACTAATAATGAAAAAAACATGAAATTGAAAGTTATTAGAGAATGTTTTCAATGCTAAAATAATAGAATGATTTAGAATAGGATATAAAAATTCTTTATTATTGGATATATTGAAGATGATATAATGAATCATTATAATATAAATGGATACATATTTAGCATACCTTGTTTAAAATGGAGAAACAATAGTGATAAGCAAACAAATGAAGTATAATAATAATGTATACAAAGATATTTGATTGACAATATGTGAATTTTGATAAAGCTCAAGTGATGACTACGGAAAGGACGCAGAAAGACCTTGTAACCAATTGACACACTGAATGCAGTTGAAAAGGTTTTTATGTTATATGTTTTGTGTGTTTGTGTTTGTTTGAAAATAAAAAAAAATTATTTAAAAAAATGGTTTCTTACAACAGAGCTACAATTAGACATTACATAATATGCAGTGAAAGAATGAGCTCATGAGATCACAAAGGGTTTCCCATCACCATGGAACTACAATTCCCAGACTTCTTTGGTTTCAAGGATGACTCAGGAATTGTACCAGGTTGCAAAGCAAGGTGACAAAGCCAGGAAAATTAACCACCCCTTTAGAAAGCCTTTTACAATTCTCCTCAGGAAAGATCAGGGGCAGTACAGCTCAGAAGACATTCTAACTAAGCATGCCGGTTCCTGGCTTAAAGGTGAAGAGAGTAACACATTATAAACCAATATAAACTGAAGCAGAAATGCATTCCTTTGAAAATAAATCTTGCTCAATTTAGGGGGAGTCTATAAATAATATTCCCCCCCCCCAAAAAAAACCTCAAAAGGCCTGTCAGAAATAAACAACTTCCCAGTGTGAGTGGGTTGCTTTGAGTTCTCTTTGTGCTTCAATCTGTCCTTATCAAAAGTTGGAAAGAATTGCAGAGACCCCAGAGGGATTACAGTATCCTGTTTGCAAGCACTAACTCTAAATAGCATCTCTTCTTTTAATTTCTGCAGCCTGCTGTAATTAAAAAAAGTTTGCTGTGGAAGAGCCCTGAAAGCGAAAGACAATATTTGTACTAAAAGTGTTTCCTAGTAGGTCAAAGTGTTTTTTGACTATTATTATTATTATTATTCAAAATTGCTTACAAAAGAGGAGAGAAAGATTGAGTTCAACAACTATTCAATGTTATAACAGCACTTAATGAGGGGGACTAACAATGGGTCCTCACAGCATCCCTGCAGTCAGGTCATGATGACATTTTAGCAAGCTGTGGCCTTGTGGTTGCAATTTCAGACAGTCCCTGCTGGCTTCTCACAAGTAAAGAAAATGGGGAAACTGACAGGAAGTCAGAAGTCACAATCACATTAGGTCAAGGGTGTCAAATTCGATTTCATTGAGGGCCACATCAGAATAACAGAATAACAGAGTTGGAAGGGACCTTGGAGGTCTTTTAGTCCAACCCCCTGTCTAGGCAGGAAACCCTACACCACTTCAGGCAAATGTTAGATAACCATTTCTCTGAAGAAAGAAAATTTCCAGTATTGGAGCACTCATTTCTGAAGGCAAGCTGTTCCACTGATTAATAGTTCTGTCAGGAAATTTCTCCTTAGTTCTAGGTTGCTTCTCTCCTTGATTAGATGCCACCCATTGCTTCCTGTCCTGCCTTCAGGTGCTTTGGAGAATAGCTTCACTCCCACTTCTTTGTGGCAACCCCTGAGATATTGGAACACTGCTATCATGTCTCCCCTATTCCTTCTTTTCATTAAACTAGACATACCCAGTTCCTGCAACCGTTCTTCATAAGTTTTAGTCTTTAGTCCCCTAATCATCTTTGTTGCTCTTCTCTGCACTCTGAGTCTCAACATCTTTTTCGTAGCGATCAAAACTGAATGCAGTATTCCAAGTGTGGCCTTAACAAGACATTATAAAGTGGTATTAACACTTCACGGGATCTTGATTCTATCCCTCTATTTATGCAGCCTAGAGCTGTGTTGGCTTTTTTGGCAGCTGTTGCACACTGCTGGCTCATATTTAAATGGTTGTCCACTAGGACTCCAAGATCCCTTTCACAGTTACTACTATTGAGCAAGGTACCCCATATACTGTACCTGTGTGGGTTGTGTTTGACCTGGGGGGGGGGCTGCTGTGTGTGTGGTCAGTTCAACATCACACGTGTTGGGGGCACTTGTGGTGGCCTGAGCGCACTGCCAGCAAAAACAGGCTCCTGAACTCCATTTCCGGCTGCCTCCTGCAACCCTCTGCTAGCAAAAACAGAGCTCGCAAGGGCCACACAGAGCTCTCTCACAAGTCCCATTTTCCCTGGCAGAGGCACCATGGGCCTGTCCTTCATTGTTTCCAGGGCGCCCCCCCCAGGCCAGATCTAAGCCCCCCGCAGGCTGAATCTGGCCCATGGGCTTTGAGTTTGACACCCCTGCATTAGGTCCACACTTAACAACCCAGCCAATCTTCATTTAACAACTGGCAACTGGAACTGACATTGTACTTTACGACCATATTGCTTGGGGATAGAAATAGTCTGATAGTTATTCTTTATATATATATTATGTTATGTTATGTTATGTTATGCTATGCTATGCTATGCTATGCTATGCTATGCTATGCTATACATTATATTATATTATATTATATTATATTATATTATATTATATTATTATATTATATTATATTATATTATTATATTATATTATATTATATTATATTATATTATATTATATTATATTATATTATATTATATTATATTATATTATATTATATTATATTATATTATATTATATTATTATTATACTATACTATACTATACTATACTATACTATTATATTATTATACTATACTATACTATACTATACTATACTATACTATACTATACTATACTATTATATTATATTAAACTAATTTTGTATAACATTTTCTGGCAGTGCTCATATGGCCCAAGATCTGAGCAACCTCCTTGGGCTGTGTAAGATGAGAGAACTCAAGCCCCCGCTTCCCTTTTTATAGTGGATTCTGTCAAGCTGCCATGTAGCCTGGAGCAGAAGCAAACAACTTTCATCTACAAAAATCTGGCCAGCCTGGTGGTGTCCTATCCCTATCATTTTTGACTGGAGGATTACAATCTTCAATACTGTAGGTAGAAACATTTTATTTTGAAGGAGCCATTCTGTGGTCCAAATGTAATGAAGAAACAGGGCAACAGAATAACTGAGAATAACTCAGTGGGCATACTGAGTTTTGAAAATATGTTGTGGAAATGCTTCCGAAAGGTCAAAGTGGAGATACAGCTTTATCCCACCCATCTCAAACCACATATTTCTGCTCTCAAAATATCACAGAAGATAAATTGTTGAGGCTCAAGTCATGGAGGTAAGACACACAGTTAAAAATCATTTTCTTGCATGCGGCTCCATGCGTTGACTCAGGGGTGGGCTCCGGCTTCTTCTATTGCCAGTTCGCTCATGTGCATGCACAGTAGGTAAAAAAAAATGATGGTAGGCAAAAAAACAACATGGCACTGCCTATGGTGCCGCCGATAGAGCTGGTTCGGTGCCGCGGCCAGCCGAGTTACTATGTACTTGGCTGAACCAGACCAAACTGGTAGGAACCCTGCTCTGAGTCTACCAACCACTCTATCATACTGACTGAGGATGGTGATGATTGTAGATTAAAATAGCAGGAGAAAGGAGGCATATTATCTATGTACATGTTCAAACAAGACATTAATATTAGATCTAATAATTGATATATTTTTAATATATTTTTCTAGGTTTCTATCTAAACAGCATCTCTTCTCCACCCCACTTTGTGTTTCATTTACATCACATGCTGTATCCCAGAGAAAACACCACATTCTAGTTTGTCGTGAAAACATGTTTATTTCAGTTGTAATTTTATCAACAGGTAAGCCCACTGAATGTATATGAAGACATTCACATCTTGTGTTTTTAGAATAGGATGTTAAAACACACATGCTCAGTAGCCCTCGTTATTCATTCATGTCAAAGATTTATTCAGCCACCCATCTGATTAAAAAAAAAAGAGGTCAATAGCACCAATAAAAACAAAAATATGCAATGACAGTCCCATACTCTACAGATGGTTCTCAGTTAACACTCACTCATTCAGTTGGAGTTAGAAAGACACTGAATCAGTGGTGGGATTCACTTACCTTCCCTACCAGTTCACAAATGTAAGTGTGCATTACTTCTGCGCATGCGCAGTGCTCGCACATTACGTCGGGATGGGTAGGCGGAGCTTCCCGCAGCCGCCACTACTAGCTTGCCCGAACCAGAGAGAAGTGGCTAAATACCACCTCTGCACTGAATGAAGGGACTTACAACTGATCCCTGAAGTTCCAGCAACATCTCTACTGTCATATGAATAAAACGCAGGCCCACTTGTGCTCACCTACCCTTACGACCACCTTTTGGCTACTCACCTACCCACTGCTGCCAACTTCCCCCACTGCCTGGCCATACCCACCACAGCATTTGGACACCAGCCAGCCAGGACCTCCATTCAAGCCCCCACCTGAACTTTCTTTCACAAAAGAAGCCCTCTGTGGGAAAGAACCTGGCTGTGCCAGCATTGAAGAAGATCCTTTCTAGGCCTCAGTGAGGCACAAATGGAAGCCACAGCGAGGGCGTAAATGAAGCTTCTGAACAGGGTGCAAGGTAACCCCAACTGACCTAGTGCAAAAGGCAATGGGGTGGAAGAAGCTTCCAGCAAGTACGGTTGTAGCAGGCAGTACAGTAGGTGGAGTGACAGAATTGGGCAGTGGGGCAGCTGGCAGTAGCAGGTAGGTGAGTGGCTTAAAGGGAAGAGATGGTGGGGGACAGGTGGAGGTGGAATTCAACAGTAGGCAAAAGAGGCAGTCCCCTACCTTACTGGAGCTTGGGGCTGGGAAAGACCAAGTCAGGAATGGCCTGGATCTGTGATGGTGAACCTATGTCACATGTGCCCAAAGTGGCACATGAAACTATGTTGGCTGGCATGTGCAGCATTGCCCAATCCTCTCCCTGGTTTCTGGCATGCATGCGCATGTGTTGATCAGCTGATTTTTGTACATGCGGCAGTGCTGGAAACTGGAAGAGCTGGCCTTCCATTTCCGTTGTGCGTGTGCGTGCCACCCAGCTGATCGTCATGTGTGCATGCGCCCCAGTAACCGTAAGACAAGCTGGCCGGGGTGCATGCACGTGCCGGAAACCAGTAGTTTATTTCCTGGTGCATACATGCCCACTAGGCAGTTCCTCTTCCGGGGCGCGTCTCCCACGCATGCGTTGCACACGCACCCTCCCTTTTCGGCACTCAGTGCCAAAAAGGTTTGCCATCACTGGCCTAGATTGAGATGGATCCTCCTCACTTAATAACCTGTGGGATTCAATTAACCTCAGCAATAGGGACTGCTGAGATTGCTATTGCTAAGTGATGCACTCACATAACATCATGCTTTGTAACCACATTTGCTTAGGGACAGAAATTCCATTTTCAATTACCATTGTTAACTGAGGACTATTCGTACAGAAGAAATGTGCTTCCCACCATGACATCACCAGATCAACTCCACATTTGCTGGGATGGCTCCCAGCTTAACCCAACGCTCAGGAGAAGAGACGGGTCTTTTCATATTTGGAATGGAATAGAGCAAAGCTGTAGGTCAGGAAATACAGCAAGTTCCTCTTCTGTCAGGGAAAAGATAGCTCTCAGTTCCTTTTTTAGCCTCGCATCATAACAGAGGTTGCATGAATGTTGTGTAGTTTTTCTGACCCATTTTTCTCCTCCAATAGTTGCTCTTCTGCTCACACCCAGCGTACGACATTCCAGGGTCCATCTGCATCCGATTCGGAGTTGACAAAGAGCTGCTGTGCAAATTAAAAAGAGAGAATTCTGTAAGAATTAATCAATATCACTATTGCTTCCCTCCTCCCCCTACACACACACACACACACACACACACACACACACACACAGACACTCACATTTGTACAGTGTAGCTCTGCAGGAAATAAACAGATGGGAAATAACCTCACCAACCCATTTGAAACCTAATGGCTTCTACCAACAGAAGATTGTTTTTTCTAAAACATAAAATCAATACTACGTTTCAGTATTTTATTAGATTTCCCAGTGGGCTAGAGATTTCTTTAAATGTGAACAATTTTAAGACTCAAGAAAATGCTCCAACCCTTGTTCAAGGAAACTCTATAAATATTAGAAATTCCACCGTACTAGACTGGCTGAAACATTTTTTTAGTGTGGATAGTCAATCGTATTACTATCATTTCCATTTCTGAGACAGGCAAATTAAGGCTAAGTAACAAGCTTAAATTTAATGTGTAATTTACTGGCCCCAAATGTTTTATGGAAACAACAGGTCATAAGTTTGGATCAGAAGGAGCATTTTGTGATCATGTATCTATTAAACTCATTCTCAAATACATCTTTGCAATTCAATAATAGCGACCTCAAATGGTAACTTGCAGTGGAGTGATAAAGTCATTGTAATATTATATATGAATATAACTTTTATGAGGGTTTATCTTAAGGAATGCCTTATAAATCTTTAAGATAATGGAACACTGCAAAATTAAGGGCCATTTAATTTCTTTTTCTAGAGAGAGGACACAGGAATCTGTGGTTATTCAGAAATTGATGGCTTACCACACTATTCATCTCTGACTGTTATGCTACATAGGAATCCAACAATGTGTAGAGAAGCCAGGTTGTTTGTTTGTTTTGTTCCTGCTTGTACAAAGCAGAGAGAAGAGAAATTACAGAGAAGTCTAGACTCTTGCCAAGTTTTATTATCCACATAATAAGAATTGCAATCAATTATATAATTAATCTGCCACAAAGAGATCTATTGTGCTACGATGAGCCTAGGTGCACATTCTTTCTTTCAAACTCTATTACCATAACATGGCCTTCCCACAAATGGTACCTGGACAGGTGTATGTCACCTGTTTCATATGCAGAGCCATATGCCATTTTATAGATGTAAGTTCACCTGTGACTTGCACACACTATCATGGGAGCTCAGCCATCCTAAGCAGACACAGAAAGTTTTGCTCTATGGAGCAACCAACATACACAGGTGTGTGTAGTTTATTTCTCAACAACCCAAATATTCAAATTTGATTCCTCTGAAAAAGCTGAGCTGAGGTTAAATTAGAAGTTTATCTTTGAACCATTCATACTGTTCTTTTATGCTACAATAAAGAATGTACTTCAACAAAGTTAAATCTGAGCTATATCAATAATAAGATCATGCAGTGCTTCAGGTTCAATTTCAAAAAGATGCTTTGGGGCATAGAAGGATGCAAATAGAACACCTGTCTGACAGTCTTTAAAGCAACTGGGCCTTTTCCTGGAATTGCTGGGCAGCTGTAGAAGGCAGCCCCAAAGATGCAGCTGTTTAATAAATGGCACAGTGCTACGTTCCTACTTCAATGTAACTTTTTTTTAAAAAAAATCAAACCTAAAGATTTACATCCCTGAAAAGCTACTTGCAACAACTTCCCTATCACGACTCTTAATTTTATGTTAATATTTCCTTCAACATGAGACAATAGTTTACATTTGTGAAACCGCCGTCTCAATGTTCAAAACATGCACATCCTTTTGATTGGAAGACATTCACCCCTCTAGCTGTGAATCATCCAGTGATGTCATTCAGGGATTACCTTGAATGTCTGAGACAGGCCTAATTCTCAAGTGAGTTGAACATTCACCAATGAATGACGGAGCTTTGTAAATTGATTTAATGTGGGAAGTAGAGTGAAGCATTTCTCTATCCTTGAAAAAAAACGTGTTTATGTATTTGAAAAAAGTTTAATGCTTAACTTTCTTCTGAGTGGAGAAACAGAAGGCTATTGTGTGTGTGTGTGTGTGTGTGTGCCACACACACACACACACACTTTCAAGCTGAGTTTGTAACTTGCTTAAATTAAATACCTCTTGACACATTCTGACTTTTTAATGTGTCATTAAAAAAAAAGTTCAAATATGCAAGTTACTAGTATTGTTTTAATCTAACAACTGAAGAACAGGTATAATCAGGGCCTCCCTCTCTCTCTCCTAAGGCTTCTCTGAATGTTCCTTCAAAGCTTTAAACATTTCTCTCTCTCTCTCCTCCCTCTCCCATCAACCTTGCCAATAAAAAAAAAAACTGAACACGAGTTGGTTTTTAAGCAAGAGTGCTGTGTTCATTTCATGTTAACAAATTGAAATGACTGATTGGAAGGTCAATTAATTTTTAACTGTCCTTTATTAATAGTAATTTAGATTAATTCTTTTTCAGTAGGAATGATCATCTCTGGGAAATATACCTGGAATAAAGAAGGTGAAGACTACCTTTGATTTTTTGAGTGACAATTACTGATGTCCTTATTCTTATTAATAATATACTCATCATGGCATCACCAGGGTGTTTTACCTATCTGTTACTGAAAGGTTACTGTAGGTCTGTTGCTCTGAAGATTTCTCTATTACACTGGAGAGACTTTTCCACCCCTCCTCCACAGTCATTCAAAGAAGGAACATAAATCTCCCTCCCTCCCTCCTTTCTCTTCTGTATACATCCAATCCCCATGGCTTTGTTGTGTTCTGGGGAGAGTAACTCAGAGCATGGGGAAACATATCCAAAACATCTCTTGACTTCAATTAAAAATATCCTTGCAGATACCTATTAAATCCCTCTGTGAGACAAGATCAAAGACACTAATCTGTATCCCCAAGCAGGTGGTTTTCCTTGCAACTATGCCCAAGGATGAAAGCACTGTCATTAATAGCAGCAGCAACAACCTGATTGTTCTCCTTATAATGGCTCTTTATGGAGCTACTTTATTAGGTGTGCTGTTTATTGTTTGTTTCAATTGTATCTCACTTTTTTTCCTCCTCTAGGAGCTTAAAGCAGCCTACATAGAGAATGGCTTTCATTTCCCTCCCCTCCCCCCACATGACAGCAACCCTCCAAGGTAGGTTGAGACAGTAATGGATCAAAGTCCATGATTGGAGGCAAAATGCAACCTAGATTGCTGAGTCCTAGTTTAACAACCATTAGGATAGATAGATAGATAGATAGATAGATAGATAGATAGATAGATAGATAGATAGATAGATGATGGATGGATAGATGATAGATATAGATGATAGAGACAGACAGATGGATGATAGATATAGATGATATAAATAGATAGATAGATAGATAGATAGATAGATAGATAGATAGATGATAGATAGATAGATGGATAGATGGATAGATGGATAGATGGATAGATGGATAGATGGATAGATGGATAGATGGATAGATGATAGATATAGATGATAGAGACAGACAGATGGATGATAGATATAGATGAGATAGATAGATAGATAGATAGATAGATAGATAGATAGATAGATGGATGGATAGATGATGGATGGATAGATGATAGGTATAGATGATAGAGACAGACAGATGGATGATAGATATAGATGACATAGATAGATAGATGGATAGATAGATGATAGATAGATAGATAGATAGATAGATAGATAGATAGATAGATGGATAGATGATGGATGGATAGATGATATAGATGATAGAGACAGACAGATGGATGATAGATATAGATGATATAGATGGATAGATAGATAGATAGATAGATAGATAGATAGATAGATAGATAGATAGATAGATAATGTGTTTTGTGGTCTGCTGCCACAATACACATCCAATGTACACACTTTTCAGGAATACTGTAGCATAAAGTTGTAATCCCTCACCTTAACACTGTAATGCATCCCCCACTGAGCAGCAGGGACGGGGGTTGGGGAGTCATCCATTTTCACTGCAGAAGTAATTGTAAATTTAATCAGCTAAATTAAGATGAAGCGGCTCTTATGGTCAGACATTTAGCATCACCGAGATCCACTTTCGGGAGGGAGAAGGCAGGGGAAAAGGAAGGAGCGGCAGCTGCTCCTGGCAGAGAGAAGCCGAGCCCAGAAGATGCAGCAGCGGACAGAATAAAAACCGATCGATTCACTCACCTTCAACTTCCCAAGAGAGATTCCAGCCAAGGGGAGGGAAGCGGGCCCGCTGTGTCTATTTCTGGCAGCCCGGAGAGAGAGAGAAAGGAGCCTCTGATTTCCATCCCTCTTGTGTGTTTGTCCAGAGAGAGACTGAAAGTTACAAATTGCTGCCATGAGCTCATCAAACAGTGCCTTTTCCCCCCTCGGTGAACCTTGGCCATTGGCCAAACGCCCGTCACGTGGCTTCTCCCCTTGCCACTGTATCGAATGTCAGCTGGCTTTTCTTTTTCAACCCCCCCAACCCCCGCCTCCTTGGGAAGCGGGGAAATGTCCAATTTGATCAGGAGGAATCAGGGCCAAGGTGGGGGACGGGGGGGGGGGTGAGCCATCAGGACACAATGACGGATGGTTCCCGTTTAGAGCTGCCTATGTGCGTGGGACAAGGACCGGTGGTCAATTGGTAGCGACCCTCTCCTGGAGGGCAGCACGGCTGGAGAGGCAGCTCCGTCGAAACGGCAACACCGGGGACGGGATCCCCCGGGGGAGATCTTCGCCGGCCTTCCCCCGCCTCCTCGTCTTGCTGCGGGCCCTGAGGCTGGCCGGTTCCTCGCGCGACCTCGGCCTCTCTGTCCACCTACCTTTGCGAAGGACATCGGCTTCCTCCTCCCTGCCAGCGCCGCCACCTCTTCTCCGCATCGCCTGCTTGTGCGCCCGCCTGGATCCCCCTTGGGGGCTCGGCTGATGGGACACCCACCAGGCTCCCTAGCAAGAAGATCTCCGGGCCCAGCCCGAGCGGCAGGAGGGATTCCCCCCGGGCTCGTCCCCGGGCAGCGAAGGGCCAGGCTGCGGAGGCAACTTTTGAATGGCTGAAAGTTGAGCGCAACCCGCCCCGCAAGAACAGGTGAGTGCTAGGAGACTCCAATTGGACGCCTCGCTGGCGCGCCTGCCGCATCACCGGATACTGGAGGTATCCCGGTAGGTAGGCGAAGGTCATCCATCACGCGAGAGGGTGAAACTCCGGGAGGGTCTCATTGCCAAGCAGCTCACGTGAGGACCCCCCAACTCCTTGGCCTCACCGGGACCGCTGAGCATCATTAGAGGGCAAGTGAAAAGGGAGGGAGGGAGAGATGGGGAGAAATCTTAAAAACAAATCACATCCCATCATCGGTGGTGGTTATTGTTGTTGCTTTTTTGTTTTTCAAACCAGGTTTAGCCTTAGCTTTTGCTGAAACTCTTCATGGGTAGGCAGGATGTGGTTTCTTTTTAAACGACCTTCAGGAAGAATTTCCCAAAGCTCTGTCTCTCTGGAGAAGTCCCAACACAAGCTACGTTGCGTAGAGATTTTGAAAACAAACGCTTCACATTTATTTTTATTCCTTCGGTATATTTTAGCTCCAAAGTTAATTCCGGGGGACGTGCTTTGTTTTTTTCTTCTTAAAAGCATTAAAGCAACAACCACACAAACATGCTCCATGAACATCCGTGGTGGATGGGGGAATCTTCGGGAAATATTTTGACATTTTATAAAGGTTGTTGGGGGACGGGACTTGCGTTTATTTTAGATCAAACTTCGATCAGGTACACTAATTGGGCAGCAACTGTATCACTCAGTCACCATCAGAAATGATACATTTCTCTCCCTCCCTTTTTTAAAACCCACTTTTCAACCAACAGTAAAGTTCTCCGTTCTGGGACATTGGTGCTATCAAACATTTTAAACTTCCGAAGTTATGGGAGGGGGGAAAAAGAGCTGAAAAGACAGTGAGCTGTTATTCCGACATTTTAATTAATTGCGTGTGTTTGTATCTCTTTTCCGATTTATTGGCAGAAATGCTTCGAAGTTTGTTGAATGTCATTAAAAAAAAATCCGGGATGGGTGCTACCGATCAACCCCGTTCTTTGTGTTTCTGAAACTTTCAAAAAGCAGAATAAATTAAGGAAAAAGCCGGTGCGTGTGTGAGTGGATGATTTGTATATCTCTGTGTTAAAAGAGTATTACAAAACAGCGAATATTCTTTGAATGGGATTAGAAAGGGAAATTTATTTAAGGAGGAGTTTGGAATCTCTTCTTTCTTTCATTCCTTGCTTGCCTGGTTTATTTTATTTTTTCTTCTCCTTCAGCGATGTTGGTTTTGGGAAGGAAGCTAGACCAACGTTTCCCTGCTTCTCCACCCCCACCCCCAATCCCCGGGACCCGGCCGGCAGAGAGAGAGAGAGATCGGAAAGAAAGAAGTTGTTGCAGACTTACTCGAAACTGGCTGCTTTAAGGGGCCTCTTTAAGAAAAATCTCCCCGTCGAAAACAACCACCCTGGGCCATTCGAACTGAAAAGATTGCAAGGATAAAGATTCGTTCACCCAGCGCTGGATAATGAAGGGCGAAGTCCCGCGAAAGTCTTAAAGCCGCCCGTTTCGGCTTTTTAAAGCGCAAAAAACGAAAGCTCCCCAGCTTCAGATCGGAGAGCGTTGGTTGGTCTCTTGACAAATTGACTTTTTTCTCTCTGCTTCGCTCCTCTCCGGATCCCTGTCACTGTATATACAGGGGGTGAAAGCTCACGATAGAGACCCTTGGGAACTGCGGAGCGGGGCTTTTCCATCCTACGGCCCTCCCAAATACCCGAAAAGATTTTTTTTTTGTGTGTGTGCGATTTTCAAACGAGATACATTAACTGGTGGCAGCCGCGGCGCCTATGAAATACCCAAAGCGTTTCTCGTCCTCCCCCCTCCGCCAAAGCTGTATTTTCTTCCACTTCAGCATTTATTTTCCGATTAATAAAATAAACAAACCAATCTAAAATGAAGCGATCCGGTAAGATCCGGCCTATTTAAACCCGCCGTTTCATGTAGTTGGGTTTTTTGTTTTTTTGTTTTGAGGACGAAGAACGTGTTGTGTGCGGTCTTTTTTGTTCTTCGGTTCTGAAACAGATTTCTGACTTGGGGATATTTTAATCCTTTAGATCTTTTCCAAACCATTGGGAGGGCGGAATGTAATTAATTATGGCAGCTTTCAAGAGCTGCTGGGGAGCTGGTTATTTGGGTGGGAGAAAAATTCCAAAGTTTAAGATTGGTTTAATTTTTTTTTTTTTTTGAAGAATAAGAAGACTGACAAGGAGAAGAAACGAGAAGATCGACTTGCTTAGTGTTTATTGGCAGCTTTTGTCAACGCGGATATTTTTGAACAAGAGGAGTAGGATAACAGCAGAAATAATCCTTAAATCTGTAATCCTACGTCGTTGCCCATTAACTGGGAGGAAGCCCCATTGAGCTCAACGAGTCTTTCATCGGAGGAAATAGAGTTAGACTTCCCAGGCCGGACCCGTCCTCAAAAGGTTGGAAAAAAAGGGAAGCCACAATTATCTGTATTTTCAAGTCTAACCAACGCACAGATGCATTTTCTCCTGCGGGAGCAGGAAGTGGGTAGCTATTTATAGAATATATTATCTTGCTCTTTGAAACATTGGCTTTTTCAGATTTTGGAAGGGGAAAAAAAGAGCCTCCAAACTTTGCTTTCCAATTCAGAGAAACATGCTGGGTAACATAGGAGCAAAATAACAAGATTTTTTTTAAACTATTTTTTTAATGCACCGTTTTTTTAAGGCACCGTTTTTAAAACCTTCTTTCTTTCTTTCTTTCTTTCTTTCTTTCTTTCTTTCTTTCTTTCTTTCTTTCTTTCTTTCTTTCTTTCTTTCTTTCTTTCCTGATTGCTTATTTGTACCCCATGACTATCATTAAGTGTTGTACCTTATGATTCTTGATGAATGTATCTTTTCATGTCTTTTTATGTACACTGAGAGCATATGCACCAAAAACAAATTCCTTGTGTGTCCAATCACACTTGGCCAATAAAGAATTCTATTCTGTTCTGTTCTATTCTATTCTATTCTATTCTATTCTATTCTATTCTATTCTTTCAAACTGATTTAATTAGTCATGCAACGACTTCTCTCCTCCTTCTGCACTGCAAAGAGCAGGGATAACAGCCTGCTGCAATGGAAGGGAGCTGCTGCCTGCTTATTTCACAGTGTTCCGCTGTGAAGAGATCCACGTGTGCGTGGCATCTCTGTCCAGGATAAGCCCGTGGGCACTTCTTCAGCTGGTTGAATATGTGGAAGAACTGCTGGGGCATTCCGTTGTTATCACACTGGGAATGAGGAAGAGAAAAAGACAAGGCAAGCCACGGTGATTTCCCAGGCAGCAGAAGAGGGGGGTGGGTGTCGTTTATGATTTTGACAGCCTTGGTGTTTGCAACAATTCAGGTTGTTGTTGATCAGCAAGATGGTCTGAGAAATGTCTGCAACGCAAGGGGGAAATTAAAGACGGGAGAGATAAAGAAACATATGGGAAGAATAAAAGTGTGGCCCATCTACCACAATTTACAAAATTATTTGAGACAGAATGAGGTTGTGGTGGGAATAGGCCCAGCTGCTATTATTAATATTAGTATTGGTGTTATTTTAAAGTGAAGGGAATTTTAAGGCATCTATCCTTTAGACAACTTCCACATCTGCCTCCTTTCAAGTCTTCATGCTACATTGACTTCTTTGGACCTTGGAAAAAACAACAACCGGCAGCCTTGAAACTTACAGGACTCTCAACTTTTTGCTGAACACTCAATCTTAGAGAAGAAAAGGAGGAGGGAGGAAACCCTGTGTAAGGCTGTCTTTTTCATCTTGGTGACCTCCATAATTGAACATGATTATGCCTTTCATCCACTTCTTTCTGCCTCTTGGTGGAAGACAGAATTGTCAACATACCTTATGGGCTCCAGGTTGGGTGGTGCAGAGGTTTTCTTGTATTGGGGAGAACTAGAGGAGAGAATAAAAGGGATGAGCTACAAGTATGAGCCGATATGCAATAGTAAACACTGTGATTCCAGTACATAAGATTTAATAAAGGCAGCCAAGAAAAAAACCCAACAACCCCAGTTTCACTTTTAAAATACTCATATAAGTTACAATGCAATAATTTTCAAAGCTCACTTTATTAAGTCTCTAGCACAAAAAGCAACTTTTCACAATTTAAAGAGCAGGATTGTGACACATGTTCCCACAGTGTAGAGCTTAGTTGATCAGATGAATCTCCTTCAGGCAGGAACAGGATTTAGGAGCAGATGTTGAGAAACCCTACTCCACAGATGATACAAGGGAGCCCCGAACTGCAGTTGAGTTATTCCCAATCGTTTAGCTTATAGGGCATAGAAACCAGAGAAGAAGACAATGTTGAATGGCCCATATGTTCTAATCTAACTGGAGGTTGGCCATTTATAACAAAATGTATATTTGTATTGGATTCAGGATAAATGCTATTGTGTTCTTCAGAAAAAACATTTCTGCTTATTACTGTGATTATTATTTCACTTTAGAATGGAACTAATTAATATAAGGGATCCTATTTATGGGTCCCTTCTCATTCTCCAATTCTACAGTATGTGTACCAACATAAACCTTCTGAGAAATTATTTGTGAGTGATGGGAGTCTGGATACTGAAGATGAGGAAGAACGAGAGCTATGCGATACTTCTGAATTCTATATTTGTCGGGGCACCTGTCCTCTATAACAATATGCTCCCAGATTCCCACTCTGATAATGTTCAGGGAGTCACTAAAAACTGGGCTATTCTCCCACCTCTTGGGTTGGGATGGTTGTCAAGTCCCTGTAGGATTTTTTAAAAGTCATTTATAATTTTTTTTTCTGTGTTTCTTACCGTAAGCTACCGAGCCACTTGAAGCCAGATGACCTCTAAATCAGTGGTGGGTTTCACATTTTGTTACCATTTTTTTGCCGCGCGCCCACCCACTTTGCAGATGTACATGCCCTTCCATGCATGCGCCCGGCCTTCCACTCATGCGCTTTGCTCATGTGCGCATCTTCCGCGCATGTGCCCTGCCTCAAAAACCTGCCTAAATAGGACTTCACAGAGCTGTGGCGGGTGGGAAAGGGGGGACACACACGATTTCCGCTACCAGTTCGGGTGAACCTGTCCGAATCGGCTGAATACCACCTCTGCTCTAAATTGTATCAATAAACAAACAGACCAAAGTCTAAGATACTTCATGAACATCTGAGGAAAGGTAATATCATATATGTAGGATAGCAATAGCAGCAATGACAACTTGCCACAACATGTTAGCAAACACCTTAGAAGACTATCATTGGGTGCACTTCCTAATGGAGTATTATAGAAGTAACCTAAAATCTGCTTCAGTGGGAATGTGTCAAATGAGCCACAAAAAAACATCAGGAACAGACAGCAAAATCACCACCAGAACTTATGTGTGGGTGTGAGTGGGTGGGTGGGTAGGTAAGCTTCCTTTCTGATTCCTAATTTCCATCAATTGAAGCTTTACTTTGGGTGAACCGCTTGGATTCTTCCCGCTTGATTATTCTAGTCAATCCTTCCCCAAACGAAATCTATTGGCTCCCTGAAGATGCTCAAAGGGACGTGAAGCTTTTGCCTGGGCGGCTGCAAGATCACTGCTGGAAGCTTTTGAATACGCAATAGGCAGCAGATAGATCTTAATCAATTTTATCTCATTTCAGTTGAAGAAAAAGTTATCATTGGGAGGGGGACAAGAGAAAGGCACAACTTCGTGACCAAGCCTGAGAATGGTGGTGGTGATTAGTGGCCCTGCAGAAATATTTGAGTTATACCAGAAAACATCCTGCAGAAAGCACAGCTCAACAACACAGTCCTTTCAGCAGTTCCAAGAAGGTGCCATCCCCATTTGCACCACTCAAGTGACCTTGAGAATACAGATAAACCTCCAAGTGGCCTCAATGATTCTCTAAAAGGATGCAAATGACCAGCTTGTCTGCAAGGTTGTATAAATCCTTCCATTCCTCACCATCTAGTCAGAGCTGCAGAAGCTTCTTGAATGAGAAGCGAAAGGTCTTCAAAGAAAAACCAGAAAGTCCAGTTGCCTCTTGAAAAAAGCACCTTTGGGACAACTATGACTGAGAATCTACATAGACATATAGCTTAAACCAAACCAGGATCTACGGCTTGAGCTGCATTCTTGCCCAAGAGGGGAAATGTGGCTGAATGTATCGTAGTTTGTATAATTTACACTAGCTTTCGTATTAGCTCTGAAATGGCTTGAGGAGTTTGTGAGAATTTTTTTTTTTGCTCCAGTTAAGGCACAGCCAGTATGGGCTTGCACACATAGCAAATTGTCATACTTAATGAGTCATTGGGGATGTTGCAAGCTTTCTGTTCTGTAGGTTTTTAAGGAAACACAAGTGCTTCTGTGCACAACTATTCTTGTCACACATCCAGGGCCAGGGATAAATAGAATGGTACCCATGGACGTGGAGAGGATATGCTAGTAAAATATTCATCAAGTGCTCTACCTGCATCTGAATTAATTTTTTAAAGAGAAAAATAGCTGAGTTGTAAAGGTCCACATTCTAGCCCAGGGGCTGCTGGAAGGGACATCTGCAGGCATTATGATAACATGACATTTTTAGGTGGTTGTTCAAAGGCCTGGGTAAAAATATTTTAGTAATGACCAAAATGTTCCGAGGATACCAAATCTCACAAGATTTCAAGCAAGACTGTGAAACCCTCTCATGGTTTGATGTGTGTGTGTGTGTGTGTGTGTGTCTGTGTGTGTGTGTGTGTGTGTGTAGGTAGGTAGGTAGGTAGGTAGGTAGGTTGGTAGGATGATGATAGATATAGGTAGATAGGTAGGTAGGTAGGTACAGTAGGTAGATAGATAAATAGATACAGTTTTCTTTAATAAACATAAAAAACTCAATATCTATATCAACAGCATGTTTTTGAGTGACAATGCCAATATTTTATGTGATTCAGTGATCTCAGAAAATTCCAGCATTGCTTTTTTTTAAAAAGAAGAATTAAAATATTTCTTTTGGTGCCCATGTTATTGTACCCCATCACCCAATGATTCCAAATATATTTGTAAAAAAAAATAAATTGCAAGCGGAAGGTTATTAAAAAAATATCTGTATTTGGGGAGTTGAAAATTGAGTTCCAAAAAAATATTAGAAAAGGGAAGGAAGGGGAAAGGGAGGGAAAAAAAGGTAGAGGAAGAAGTGCACCCCAAACCATATTTTGAATGGTGGCCTCTTCTTTTCCTTATCTCTGTTGTGATTGCATAGGATCATAGGTGAACTAATACCATCCGAAACAAGACTCAGCGGCTAAATGAAGTGAGAAGAGTTTCATTTTAGCACATAACTGAGCAGCACCTGCTGCATGGAGATCGCCTCAACCTTACATCTCAGAGAAAGCACAATTGAAGATCTGTTTCCAGAAACATAGAACTGAGCAGAAGAAATGGGGGTGGGAGAGAGAATATCTACGGTGGCTGCAGTGTGAAGATTCCCCTTCAAAATTTCCCCAGAGAAATTTGATCTTGGGTTTCCTTTCACTGCCCCCTTGCAGGAGCAATACGAACCAGACCACTGCGGTATGCTGCTATGACTGGGACTCACCACCATCTTCTTGCAGTCTTGCCAGACTCTTGCAGTTTCTAGAAGCAATATACCAAGAGATCTTTCCAATGGGAATGGGATCACACAATTTCTCTTTTTCTACCTCCAGAGAAGGATTTGTTAATAGAATAGAATGAAGTTTAGTGACTATAGCCAAGGGTTTGTGTTTAATACAATGTGGGGGAAATATATTAAAATTATTATTTGTGGATAACTAATCAAATGAAATGTTTAATATTCAAAATTAAATTTAAGGGTATATGTTATTAACAGTGAAACAAAATAATAGATGGAAACGATATGTTAAATGTGATTAATTTGGAGAGGCAAATAAGGGTAATGTCAATATATTAAGAAGAAATTAAAATTAAGCGGGAGATTATGGAATGAAGATAATAACATGACTGAAATGGAAAATGGAAAAAAAAGATGTAAAATGTACTATGTATAATTAGAAGATGTAAAGGGGGGAAACGGGGACAACACTGTGTTTATAAAGAAGATTTAAGTATGTAACAAAAAAATTAAAAAACCTTTGCTTCGAAAAAAATATCTCTTTTTCTACTTCCAACTTTGTTCTACAAATCAGCAAACACCAACTTTCACCTGGAATTCAGTGTGGTATGTGTATTTATACTACCTAGTTATTTAGTTAGACAGTCAGTTAGTTAAGCAGCCTGGGAAAATCCTGTGTTGATGTGACATTATCAGCCTTTCAAGGAACAGGAAACAAACTACGCAAAGATTACAGGAATGCTACTTTCTTGTGGTAGGTATCCAACAAATCTCTTCCCTCTTATATCAGACAAACTCAAGGCAAAGTTATTTTATTTTTCTCCCCCATGCTTTCTTCTTTCTCAAAATTGAGTTGACTCTTATATTTAACTGTTCCTCCATACCTTCTTCTAGATTATCTCTACATCTACATCTCTACTAATAATGTCCAGATAAAGTAAAGGATAGATAGGCAACCTAATACCATTTGAAAATTTGCAGTATGATGTTGAAGATACCCAATTATAGATTGCCACTCTGAACTGTAGTGGTGATGCTGTCAAGGTCCTATCCTGGTGCTTAGAAACTGTAAGAAGCTGGATAGGAGAGAACAAACTAAAGGTGAACCCAACAAGGTAGAGGTAGTGTTTGTCCATAGCAATTCTTCATAAACATCAATGTTATCTTTGAACAAGCAAGCAGTACCCTTAAAAGAGCAGGTCTATGATCTATTTTTGGGGTGTGTGTGCGTCCCTCTAGACTCATGCAAATAGAAGATGTAGCAAAAGGTTCCTTTGTTCTCCTTTGACAGGTGCACCAATTGCAGCTTTACCTGCAGGGCAATCTACAAATATTACTATTAAGAGCTGTACAGTTTAACTTTACAGTGTACAAAGGTTCCTATCTTTGAAGACTACTTGGAAACTACAGCTGGTAGTGAGTCCAGCAGCCGGTATGTTAACTAGCACTTGACATTGGGTGCATATAAACACTGATACTGCAGGCCTTGTAAGGCTTATCAGATGGTTTCCAGGTACAATTTGAAGGATTGGTTTGATTTGTAAAGCTCTTTATACTTTGAGTGCCTACAAGGCCAACTTAAATTAGATCATCAAGAGAGAGAAACGTCAGGTCCCATACTCCTAGGAGGGAAGGGGGGCTGAAATTAGGAAAGTGCTCCTTTTTAAGAGGCTATGCTGGTGCTTTGATGGTGTTTAGAAAGATGCTAAGAACCAAACAATTTCAGAAAATGTTCAGTGAAATTTCTCCCTTCTGCCAGAGTTTACTATTTTTATTTTTATGATTTCATTGTGTTGTTACTTCATTTTACAGTTGCTATACTTTGTACATGTTTTGCCATGCTACCCTGTTTCCCCGAAAATAAGACCTTCCCGAATAATAAGCCCAATTGGGCTTTTGAGTGCATGCGCTAAAATAAGCTCTCCCCTGAAAATAAGCCCTCCCTGAAAATATTGCAACACAGCAGCAGCCATGAGGTGACCACGCTCGCCACCTCCTGCACCTCAAAAATAATAAGACCTCCCTGAAAATAAGGCCAAGTGCTTATTTCGGACGTCAAAAGAAAATAAGACCCTGCCTTATTTTCGGGGAACATGGATTTGATTATTCTGCTGCTGTTTTTAAATCCATCTTGGATATTTTAATTGATTTCTCTTATACCATGGAAACCACCAAGAGTTGTTAGATTTCATAGAAGTGAAATGAAATGAAACAAGTAAATAAAGAAATTCCAGATAGTTTAACACAGCTAAATAACATCTCATGCATTCCACATTTTGTTATTGGTCCTTCTACAATCTCTTTAAGTGTGCAGGGTCCTACTCTCCAGAAGTATTATACTATTTGAAGGCACACTAATGAGTAAGCGACATTAATGCATTCATTTTTCTGCAAATGTCCCTTTAAGCATTGGGCTGGCCACTGCAAGAATGCAGAGTCAGGTGTGAATGGCATGGCATGCTATCTCACTTGCTGATTAGAGCAAATAAATATCAGAAGCACCCAACAAAAGGGCTGATAAGGCATATTATTGACTGTTACTGGAGAGCTACAATATATGCATACAAAAATACAGATGCATATACACAAATTGTTATTCCACTATTTATTTCCATAGGAACAGCCATGTTAGTGTCTACTAGCAAAATCAGCTAAGGATCTCATTCATTTATTCAACTTTGTGGAACCTCAACTAAGAATATTTACAAAATATTGAAGAAGCGCCTATCCATGCTTGTACTAAACTGGACTTTGATCCAAACAGCTGTGATGTGTTGATAAGCTCATTCCCCTCTAACACCCCATATAGGGCTCTGCATGTGCTGTTTATTTTTGCTTTAAAAGGGCCTTGTGCATACTGTACATCTATATCAATATCAGAAAAACAGAGGGAACGAAATAAACATTTTTATAAATATAAGCTAGATCTTTAAAATAATCCATAGTAATCAATTGGCAAAATACAGATCAAAGTATACACGTGTGAGATAAAAAAATGTAAGGAGAGAGGGAGGGAGGGAAGGAGGGAGGAAGGGAGACAGAGAGAGAGAGAGAGGGAGAGGGAGGGAGAGATTGGGTTATAATTGACTGAACTTTGCAGAAGTCTTCAAACCTGCTTCCCTGAATATTTGGTTGTGCTGCATTGATTCTAAACTGCTGAACTTTTGTATTTCCAAACTCCCAATAGTATCCAGATTTCCCATGGCCAGAAACAGTCAGGGCTCAGGTTATGCTTTAAAGATGAAGAGAATATACTTACTGCTGGAAAGAAAAAAATTAAACATTCTTCCAGGCTTATAGACATTATGAAATATATTACAAGTATGGCTATCTATCCCTAATGTGCCTGGGCTATCAGAACAACAACAACAACAACAACAACAACAACAACAACAACAACAACGCAGGTCACTACGGGATTTTTAAAAATCCAGTTACTTTATTTGGTTTATGTAAGAAAATGAGAGAAAATGTGGAGGAAGTAATAAAAGAAATTGCATTGAATAGTATTCTCTCTCATTATACTTCCTTTTTGTTTGCACTCCATATTTGTAAGTATTGCAGAACTATTTACAAAGATTACAAGGTAATCTTCTGACCTAGAATCTTACACATTAACACTTCTTCCGAAGTACCATGTTATTATGTGGCCTCAGATCATTCAGATATGGATTATAGAAATCTGAAAATCAAAATTGTCCGGGAGTGCAGCTGGGTCATATACAGTGTAATAATCAAAGCTGATATCCACAAAGCAAATTCGTCTTTCAGTGATTCCATGGATATCAAGGAAATTTTCCCAGAGCAATCATGGTTTATTCTGCAGCTATTTCCAGACTGTAACTGAAAATTTTATCTCCATGAATATGGAGGAAAGATAATAGCTGAGACACAACAAAATATAACAATTTACTCCTTTGTCGGAAAAAAAAGAACGTCATTTGAGGAAAAAACTGTCATATCTATTCAAGGTATATTCTTTACTTGTCCTCTCAACTACAAAACACGCACCCACTGACCCAGTGACCCACGTATATCAGAGGTGGGTTGGTACTGGTTCACACCGATTCGGGTGAACCGGTAGTGGTATGTTGGCCTGGATCAAGAACCAGCAGCGATCCAGCTGGCCAAACCTCGGAACCAGTTCCCTGGTCCCCCGCTGCGGTTGCCAGGATGTTTTTTTTGCCCTTTTCATTGTTCTGCGCATGTGCAGAGCTATTTACAGGCAACTACGCATGCAGCGTATGAAGCAAAGGGCGTATGAAGTGAGCTGGCATTAAGGCAGGCAGCCACCCACCCCGGACGCATATGACAACAAATGAAGAAATATCCAGACACCTTGAACTGGGAATGAAGATTTCAAATTAAACCACATGGTTTGAAAGTACAATCTTTCAGAGAATTTGCATTTGGGGTTGATAAGATAAGAGGCACAACTAGCAATGGGTTTAAAAAAAAAAGAAGGAAACATTTCTTACATTCTGAAGTGGCCACAATACAGTGAGATTCTAGGGCCAGTGGTGTGTATTGCTGGAATTTTGCAGCAGTTTGACAACAACCCCTAGCTGTCCACGTTGGCCTGTATTCGCTATTGACATGAAAGACATGTTAACTGCTCCGTCTGGGAAAGAAGTGGGAAGAATAGGTTTGAAGAAATGGTGGGAAACCATTCAGGAAACTAGGAGCTACTACCTCTGGCCTTTGAACCACTCTCCTTATGGCTTGTGAGTCATTTTACACACGCACAGGCAAACACTGTGATTTTCACATGCAGTCACTTCATTTCCTGAGCAAGAATTCAAGAGCATGACTTTATAATTCGGCACTATGAATAGGCTTCTTCTTCTTCTTGAGGAAGCCGATAAAAGAAAGCAATGTACCACATTTATCCATCCTCTGGATCTAAATATTGTGCCTGGCTTGTTAAAAGGCACACAATCTGGTACCCTTAGATTATTCCACTTTTCTTTAAATATCATTTAGAGAGGCTTTCTTATAAAATCTCAAACACCCTGGAGAAAATCCATAGGGCCCACTCTTCCTTTCACCTCTGACCTTTTGACCTCCGCCTTGCCTCAGGGCATTGATGACCCGGTCACTGCCTAACCCTGAGTCAATAAGTCTACCTTCATTAGCATAAAACATGAATCTAATGGCAGTTTGACAAATTATAACTTCAAGCTAAAGATCTGCCAACTGGCTAACTCCTGTAATGACTATTTATCATTGGAAATGGTAAATCATAGGAATTCAGATGACTTAATTATTCAGATATAAAAGTGCAAAAGTGAGCAAGAGAAGGGGAGGGTGGGGGGGACACCCTCACACCCACCCACCCCCACTTTCTGCAGAAATTGGCCAAACAGGGTATGATCCTTGTATCAGGAGTGGAATGGGGGGCACCCCTCCTGGACTGGGACCATCATCTTCTCTCCCTCCAGCTCTCAATCGCCACTCCTTTGTCTGCTCATTCTTTTCATCCCCACTTCTCTCATTTTTCTTTCCCTTTGTCATTCTTTCTTCCCATCTCTTGCGTTTTTTTGTCCTTCCTTCCTAGCCTTCATCTTTATGTGTCTCTTTCGCCCGCTGCCTTGCCTCCTCCCCTATTTATCTCAGTTTTTACTATTCTTCTTCCCACTCACCCTTTCCCCTTATTGCATTTTGAAATTATTAGTCGTATTATTATTATTATTTCTTATTTTTCTTCTCCTCTTCCCCCCTCCTCCCTGCCAATTCTTATTCCCCATGGAACAAACAGGAGGGAGAGTCTATAAAGACATTTATTGCTCTTGGGGTTGTGATGGTTTCTCTTCCTTCTCTCCACTGCCCCCCACCTCCAGTTCATAAGGGTTTTCATTCCGGAACAAAAGGTAGGGAGCCTTGGCTCAGCCTTATTCCACTTGGAGAGCTTAGATAGCCAGGTTGACCAATCAATTGTTGATCATACGATAGGCCAGTTAGGGGGTGACATGAGGCAGGGTCAAGGGTGACTGTGTCTTGGGTCGTAAGACATTACTCTTCTTCACGAGATGATGCTGTTTCGGGCATACTCTTCCTCGCGCAGCCAGGATTCATAGAGGAAGAGTTCCCCCAGTGCTGAGAAATTTTGTTGGAGGGCATCTTTATTTGGATTTTTGAGAGAAGATCATTTCTCCTGCAACAGCATGGTGACTCTACAGATTTGGTGGTTCTACAGATTTGGCTGCTCAAGGTAAAGCATTGGAAACTTGCCCCCACTTTCCCAACATATAGAAGTTGAAAGCAAGTTGAATGTTACTTCACCATTGGCAATAGCAATGGCCCTGAAAAAAGTGACTTATAATCATTTCCCGCATATATGACCATTGCAGCTTCCCCATGGTTATGTGATTTACATTTGGATGCTTGACAACTGACTCACATTTATGAGTTGCGGTGTCCTGGAGTCGTGCAATCCCTTTTTGCGACCTTCTGACAAGCAAAGTAAAGGGAGATTCACTTAACAACCGTGTTACTAATTTAAGAATTGCAACAATTCACTTAACATTTTAGTTGTAAAATGGGCTAAAACTCACTTAACAATTTTCTGCCTTAGCAACATAAACTTTGGGCTCAATTGCGGTTGTAAATTGAGGACTACCTGTATATATTTGTAGTTTATAGGAGTGGCGCAGTATAAATAGACAGGTTTAACTGTATTTGTCCATCCATTTGCTTCCAGAAAGCTCAGAGCTGGCTAGAATGTGGATGGGAGGCCTGCAGGAAATCTCAGCTTTGAAGACCAAACTGGGAAGATGTACCAATATCCCAGAAGAAGGCCGCGGCAGATCATTTCCATATTTTTATCAAGAAATGTCCCCAAAGACCCAAGTGCCCAGAAAGACAGCAGGAGCTAAGCTCAATTGAGGGAGTTTTATATGAAAAGTAGTATGATAATTCAACTATTACTCTCTTTACCATGTTCTTGTCATACAACCAGTTAAAGTGAGAACTCTTCCGGTGTGGTTCAGGATTGCAGCTGAGGGCCTGGAAGCCTTTGCAGTATTTTACTACTTCCAACGGAAAGAAGGAGGGGTGTATGTGTGTGTGGAGAGGAAAGCTTAGACTGAGTGCTGCCCCAGCACACCTTTGAAAATCACAGACTGCCTACAGATGTATGAAGGTGGGCTCGCTCCATAAATCAGCCTGGGTCTCTTCCTCCCATGCCCATTTTTGCTTTGGTAGAACTCTAAACACCTGCATCTGATTATCTTTAACTTACGCAAGCAGGGAAAAATCCCAGCTGGCATTTTCAAGACAAAAGAGGCAAACAACTGTGCGTCTACCTCTGCATACGTGCATCAGAGAGGAAGAGAGGAAGCTGCAATCGCCACTAAGTGGCACTCATTAATAGTCATTATCACCGCTGCCCATGCAAAATGGAAAGCTAATCTTTATTTTTCTCTCTTCATCCATCCATCATCTGCCTACTATCTACCTACCTGTCCGTTTTATACTTATTTGCAGGATGTCGGGGAGTTTGCCCTAGTAATCCTTGAATTGAAAGACTAGAATTGATTAGCCAGGCCTGCCCATCTCTATCAGGGCTGGGTGTTTTAATGGGAGGAAACAATTTTCCCTCCTCCATCTTGGTTTGCTCCCATGCCTATTCTTAGGCCTGGAGTTTTATTCATTTTCTTTTTAAAGGACTTAAGAGTGGAGGCCCAAGCCTCACAAAATATAGTAACAAGAACACAACAATCGGGATGCAAAGCACGGGAGCAAATACCGTACTTCCTTGTCATTTCCAGATCTTTTCATAAGCACTTTGCATTTCTCTCTTGTCACTGCGTGAATTCCGTCTTCTAGTGATTACCTCCTCTTTCTCGTAAACCCCTGACAGGTAATGAAATAAACTCAATATGATCTTTAATAACGGTCAATACACACGTAATGGATCTATCCATCCAAATATGCAACATTACTGTAAACTTGCCAGGAAGTAGTGGCTATCACTTTGATGCTTCATAAAATCGCAGGCCTGGTTTTTTTTTTGGGTGGTTTTGGTTTTTAAATCAATCCTTCGATATGCACCAAATGCAGAGGTAGTATCCTGCCGGTTCAGGCGAACCGATAGCGTGGCGGCGGGAGGCTCCGCCCACCCGCCCAGACGGCTCTGTGCATGCGCAGAAGCGTTGTGCGCTCGCAAACATGCTCCGAATTCCGAACCGGTAGCGAAGGTAAGAGGATATCATGCCTGACCAGTGGTGGGATTCAGCCAGTTCGCACCTATTCGGGAGAACTGGTTGTTAACTTTCTAAGCAGTCAGGAGAACTGGTTGTTGGAAGAAATCTCCTTTTGTTTTTTTCCCACTTTACAGGGTTAATCCTGTAAGGAAGGCAGGAAGGAAACATTCTGGTGTTGTTTCTAGCCTAACCTTTATTGCCCTGCTTACAGAAACTGCCTCCCCGATTAACCCTTATTACATTGTAACAGCTAAGGCGAAGCACCCATCGACCTACGTGAAGTTGAGTTGGCCAAGCCCACCCAGTCACATGACTACCGAGCCACACCTTCCCAGCTGGTTATTAGGGCAGAGAACCGGATATTACATTATTTGAATCCCACCACTGTGCCTGACCAAATGTATCAACTTTTGATATGTTGATATCAACTTCTGAATTAAAAGACTACTGTCCAAACATTCTTGTTAAGCTTTTTCAAAAAGGGGAGAAAAAGACTTTACTTACTGCAAAGTAACAGTACTGAGAGGGATCCAGTCATGTAATGCTTTGCCAAATGCACTGGCTCTTCTGGGCTGAATTAACTTTTAAAGAGTTTGTGGGAAGATACAGAAAAGGCTTCTCTCCTTTCGTATCTTCAGGAATGTGGGTAATAGCACTAGCACTTAGACTTATATGCCGCAGTGTATATAGTGCTTTCACGGTGCTTTCTTTATAGCCCTCTCTAAGTGGTTTACAGAGTCAGCATATTGCCCCCAACAATTTTACTCACCTCGGAAGGATGGAAGGTGAGATTCGAACTGCCAAATTGTAGTCAGCCGGCAGTCAGCAGAATTAGCCTGCAGTACTGCACTCTAATCACTGTGTCACTGTGGCTCTGGGTATTGTATTTATTGTAATCCCAAGAAAGGGGAAATTTTCAGTGGTGGTGCCCGGTTTAGGAAATGCCCTTCCTTGCATCGTGTTCCCTTCAGTTCCAAGGATAATCCTTTTTATTTCCCCCAGCATTTAATAACATTATTTTACTGCTAGTTTTACTGTTGCGATTTAATGTGTAGAAGATTTATGTTAGCAGACATAATATTATTATTGCTGGTACTTCTGATTTTATCTCGATGATTGAGCTGATTTCCATGTTTTTTTTTTCTTTTTACAAAAGTCCCTTTTGTTTTCTAAAACTTGTTTTAGAATATTTGTGTATTTTCCAAAAACAACCAACAGTCACCAGGCAATGTAGAAGCATAATCATAAATCAGGATGAATAAAACTGCATATCGAGGCTGGTATCAGTTTGGCAAAGCGCTTGGCAGAACCCCAGATGTGACTCTTGGCAAGACATTTAGCAGCAAGGAGAGAGTTGGGGAAATCCCTTTTCAAGGCAGTGGGAGAAACAACAGAGTCCTTTTCCTTGAAAGCTGAAGGTAAAGTTAAAATCAACAAATGTAAACTTCTGTCCCAGACTGTATGGAACACCGATAGTCCTCACCTTACAATGGTTCATTTAGTGACTGTTCAAATTTACAACGGCATGAAAAGGTGCCTTATGACCGTTTTCACGCTTATGATGATTGGAGCCCCCCCCCCCCCATGGTCACAGGAACAAAATTCTTGGCAACTGAATCCTATTTATGACAGCTGCAGGGTCCCAGGGTCACCTTTTGAGACCTTATGACAGGTAAAGTCAATGGGAAGCCAGATTTACTTAACAACCGTGTTACTAACTTAACAAGTGCAGTGATTTAACTTTAAAAATGTGGCAAGGAATGTCGTAAAATGGGGCAAAACTAACTTAAGAACTGTCTTGCTTAGCAACAGAAATTTTGGGCTCCATTGTGAGCGTAAATCAAGGGCTACCAGTACGTTCATCTCACATTATCTTAAAGTAGTAGCAAGAGATGGGTTGCTGCCAGTTCGGCCCAGATTGGCCGAACCAGTGGTAGTGGCGGTGGGAGGCTCCGCCCACCTACCTGGATGTTTCTGTACATGCGCAAGAAGCATCGCGAGTGCGGGAGCACGCCCGGACCGGTAGTAAAAAATTTTTTGGCAACCCACCTCTGAGCAGTAGGTGCATGCCAGGTTTAGACAAAAGAATAAGATAAATAAAAATGCAGCCAGTTGCCAAAAAGTGCTGCTACTCACCTTTTAAACTTCCACAACACTACCTTTGGTTCTCAAGCAGTCTTGAATGCAGTAATCTTTCCACTGCTATTGTTACCTATCTGCTACCTCTGGATATTTTATCGCCTCTATTCTATTCTATTCTATTCTATTCTATTCTATTCTATTCTATTCTATTCTATTCTATTCTATTCTATTCTATTCTATTCTATTCCATTCCATTCCATTCCATTCCATTCTATTCTATCCTCTCACACAGTCATACTGCTGGTTTATTTAAACTAAATTTGAGTGATCAGTGATTACTTGATCTCTATAGATTCCATACGTTAAATAAAATAAACAAATGCTTGCTCCTAAGCATAGCATTTAAAAATGATCACAAATCACTCTGGATTTTGCTATTTTTCAATCTTTATCTAAACCAGGGTGGTTTAAATTGTGGACTTTAACCCCCAGAATAACCCAGCCAGCATGGCTGTCTGGAGATGTCTGGGAGTTGAAGTCTACATGTCTTAAAGTCACCAAAATTGAACCCCCTCAAGCACCAACCTTGATTTAAATGTTGTCATATGCGTATGAGTGCAGGGCTTAGGGCTTCTAATTCCCTCTCAATATGATCTACTTCATAGGCTTGTTATTGTGCTGATATATGATATAATACAATACAATAGCAGAGTTGGAAGGGGCCTTGGAGGTCTTCTAGTCCAACCCCTTGCCTAGGCCGGAAACCCTATACCGTTTTAGACAAATGGCTATCCAATATCTTCTTAAAGACTTCCAGTTAGATATTTGTTCTAACTACAGTGGTTTCCACCAAGGTCCTCTGTAAACAGAGGTTTAATCCTATTGGTTGAAGGGTCTGATAGCTCCCTATAAAAGGGCTGCTGTCAGACTCAACCTTCGCTGGATTGTTCTCACTTGTTGTGTTATAATAAAGAGCTGTTGTTACCCTTAAGCCTGTGTGTGCCTATCCATTGCCCAATCTAACACTGGCGATGAAGGTGGGATTGGAAGGCAACTAGGCGAACCAAAAGAGCGTAGCAATCCAGCAAGTACATCCAGGCCGGAGCTCAGCACGGCTTCAAGCAGCCATTTTTGAGCGGCAAACTCAAAACGCCCTCTGGACACAAAATGGCCATGCACGAACCACCGACTCCGTATGACCCAGGCACCGAGCACTGGGACTCGTACATGCTATGATTTGACTGCTTCCTCGAGGCAAACGACCTCATGGGCCTTTCTGAAGGCCGCAAGAAGAACATGTTCCTCGGATACTGTGGCCAGGAGTCCAGACCAGCTCTCCCAGAGGCTTCCGCTAAAGAGTGGGAGCGAACTCAAGCACCATGGTCTAGGGTACACATTGACTTTGCTGGCCCAGTTCATGGCCAGACATTTCTTGTAGTTGTGGACGCCTACTCGAAATGGTTAGAGGTAGTCCTAATGACCTCCACTATGGCAGAAGCGGTCATCAAGGTGCTATGGAGACTTTTCTCCACGCACGACATCTTGGTCTCTGACAACGGGCCCCAATTCATGGCCATGCAATTTGAGACCTTCCTGACAGCTCAGGGAATCAGGCATGCCCTGGTCGCGCCATTCCATCCGGCCTCCAATGGTCAGGCAGAGAGAATGGTGAGATCTGCAAAAGAGGCCTTCTCTAGGGTGGGCCCAAGAGATTGGCAAACACGAGTTGACCACTATTTGTTAATTCAGTACATCACACCCAGTGCCACTACAGGGAGAAGCCCCTAGGAGCTTCTCATGGGTCGCCGGCTAAGGTCCCACTTAGACTGGCTACACCCCAATTATTCTGCCTCATTGCCCCCAGACTCCACAAGCAAGATTCGGACATTTAGCGTAGGGGATTCGGTATACGCCCACAACTATGCCGGGGGAACTCTGTGGATTCCTGCCACAGTGATAGGCATCACCGGCCCTCGTTCTTATCTCCTAGAGCTCGAGGACAGTAGGAATTGGAGAAGGCATATTGACCAACTCAGTGGCCGTCTCTCCAACTCCACTCTTAGACAACCAGAGGTAACTCCTGCACAAATTAGTCAAATCCCTACCCAAATGAAGCAAACACTCACTCCTTCCATGGCCAGCTCAAGCCCGAGGGTACCGGGAAACTTATCTGGTTTTGTTGCAGGCCTGCAGCGAGCTCTGAACAAACCGGCTCTAGAAGCTCCAGCCACGGCCTGTGAAAGGTTCCAGGAGCTTCCACCAAGCGGAGCTGCGGAGCAAACAAGTCCGTCTGACCTGTCCAAGGAAACCCCTCCTACTGAACTGCGCAGGTCAGGCAGAGCTATCCAAAAGCCCGCCTACCTGCTTGACTACGTAACAAGTAGGATTGTTCCATCCAAGAGGGGAGGGGTGTTAGATATTTGTTCTAACTACAGTGGTTTCCACCAAGGTCCTCTGTTCCGGCGGGAACAGAAGTTTAATCCTATTGGTCGAAGGGTCTGACAGCTCCCTATAAAAGGGCTGCTGTCAGACTCAACCTTTGCTGGATTGTTCTCACTTGTTGTATTTAATAAAGAGCTGTTGTTACCGTTAAGCCTGTGTGTGCCTATCCAGTACCCAATCTAACACTTCCAGTGTTGGGGCATTCACAGCTTCTGGAGGCAAGCTGTTCCACTGATTAATTGTTCTCACTGTCAGGAAATTTCTCCTCAGTTCTAAGTTGCTTCTCTCCTTGATTAGTTTCCACCCATTGCTTCTTGTTCTACCCTCAGGTGCCTTGGAGAATAGTTTGACTCCCTCTTCTTTGTGGCAACCCCTGAGATATTGGAACACTGCTATCATGTCTCCCCTAGTCCTTCTTTCTCTTAAGCTAAACATACCCAGTTCCTGCAACCGTTCTTCATATGTTTTAGTCTCCAGTCCCCTAATCATCTTTGTTGCTCTTCTCTGCACTCTTTCTAGAGTCTCTACATCATTTCTACGTTGTGGTGACCAAACTGAATGCAGTATTCCAAGTGTGGCCTTACCAAGGCATTATAAAGTGGTATTAACACTTCACGTGATCTTGATTCTATCCTTCTATTTATGCAGCCTAGAACTGTGTTGGCGTTTTTGGCAGCTGCTGCACACTGCTGGGTCATATTTAAATGGTGGTCCACTAGGACTCCCAGATCCCTCTCACAGTTACTACTGTTGAGCAAGGTACCACATGTACTGTACCTGTGTATTTCGTTTTTCTTGCCTAAATGTAGAACCTACTCTTTTCACCATTGAATTTCATTTTATTAGATAGCACCCAGTGTTCAAGTCATTCAAGATCCTTCTGTATCTTAAGCCTATCTTCTGGAGTGTTGGCTATTCTGCCAGCTTGGTGTCATCTGCAAATTTGCTGAGTTCCCCATTTATTCCCTCATCTAAATCATTGATGAAGATGTTGAAGAGTACTGGGCCTAAAACAGAACCTTGGGGTACTCCACTGCATACCTCCCTCCATGAAGATGCAGTTCCATTTTATATGATCCAGTTCCGTTCCATTCCATATGAAGGGAGAGGACACCTCCAGATTCAGTGCTTTAAATTCCCAGAGAAAAAACAGTCCTTAAAAGGCAGGTTTTCTTCAGCCTCACTATTACCATTGCTTTGTTTTGTGCATTTGACAAAAGAAGGGAGAAGTGTTGGGAAAATATTGAAACTGATTGGATGGCAGTGTGTAGATGCCATCGGCAAGTGGTTATTTTGGATAAACACTTTGGAGATCCTGGAGGTGTGGCTACAATATTAAGCTTTCTGAAGCAAAAGCAGAACATAGATGTCATTCATAAGCATTTCTACTGAATACATCAAATGCATGAGATACATTGGGTGATGCATTTGCATAAGCTTTGAAACAAATAAAATACCATGTGATTCAGAGCCAAGCTGTTTGCAAAGCAGCCTCACTTCAACATAAGGCTTTCCAATCCTGCGCTCACCGGAGACAATGCTCCGCATCTCACTTGGTGGGGACAAGACACAGAGGTTTTGAACCTGGATTATTTGTCTTCTTCTCATTGACTTAGGAAACAGCTATGGATGGATGGGTAAATCCCAGACATTTAATATTATTGACTTTGGTTTGATTGGCCAGTAGATTTTGATAGTTTTTTAAAAATTACTATTCAGGGTGTGTATGTGGGTTTGTGTGTGTATGTCACTATCATCATTTTTAGTCATTGCCTATCCACTGCAGGATGTAGGTCTCTTTCTCAAGTTTCCAACCCATAAGGTCCTAGGCTTTCTATTGCCAGTTGGGCCTGCAATGCTTGCTGCTATCATAAATCCATCTTGTTTTAAGGCTCTTTCGTGGACATTTTTTATCAAGTGGGACCTATTCTTTGACTGCTTTGGTTCACCTACTATCAGTTCTTCTTGCTATATGACCAGCCCATTTCCATTTCACTTCTTTTACTCTCTTGATGATAATGTATACTTTTGTTTGTTCTCTAATCCATGTGCAGGTCTTTCTATCTTGTCTTATAATGCCGAGCATGTATCTTTCCATGGTTCTTTGCGCTGTCTGTGTGTGTATGTGTGTGAGAGAGATTTATTTATATTTGTTTAAATTCACGCAATTTAGGGAGCATTCTCAGTTTTCCAGGATCAAAGGCAGGATGCAGAGAATTTCATAAATAAATCAAGACAAACTGTATGAAAAGTTCTGTAGGAAATGATGGTTTCCTTAAGTTGCAATAAACCCTTGATAAAGGTTGAAGAAGAAGACAGAAAAGAACAACCTTCTTTTTAGAGAAAATGACAAAATATGTACAGCACAATGTCCTGTGCATCAGGAAGTTGTGATTGATAGCAGATTCCCATTGAAAGCATGTTTGGGAAAAAAAACCTCCATTTTGCCACCATCGCCTGCTAAGATGTGTGAAACAACCTCAGGAAGATTGGAAGGGTGGGAGGGAACAGTGTGATGAAAGGAACTCAAGTGTGCCTGGAAGCTCAGGGAAGAGAGATTTGCACATATCATTGACCGAGATAGACAATTAAAATGGCTACGTTAATGTTCACAAACATGAAATGGCAGAAGAAGAATTAACATATTTTGTTCCTGTACAGTATTCATGCATGCATACGTGCACATTTTATAAATAATTGTTTTAGTGTGAATAAGAAAACAACAGATTAAAAACTATTGACTTTTATGAATACCCCAGAAGACAAGCTCAGGATCCAAAAAGATCTTGACAGATTTGAACAATGGGCCCTATTCAACAACATGGCGTTTAATGTGGAGAAAAGCAAGGTTTTATATCTGGGCAGGAAAAACCAACTGTACAAGTACAGATTAGGAGATAGCTGGCTCAAAAACAGTAACTGTGAGAGGGACCTTGGAGTCCTAGTGGACGACCACTTAAACATGACTCGGCAGTGTGCGGCAGCAGCCAAAAAAAGCTAATACAATCCTTGGTTGCATTAGAGGCATATAATCAACTAATCAAGGAAAGAAGCAACCTGGAATTGAGGAGAACCTTCCTAACAGTGAGGACAAATAAATTGTGCGTGCTTCATCACTAGAGGTTTTTAAGAAGAGATTGGACAGCCACTTGTCTTAAATTGTATAGGGTCTCTTGCTTGAGCAGGGGGACTGGACTAGAAGACCTCCAAGGTCCCTTCCAGCTCTATTCTGATTGTTTGACTGCTGGCCAGTTACCATTCTGAAGGGACAACTCACACTGAATGTCTTACTTTTCTTCTTTTAGGAGTCTTTCTCTTTAAAATAAAGTTAGACTAAATAGCTGTTCAGAGACAATAACAGATTGCTGTCTGTTGCTTTTCAGATGTGTAGCTGTACTGTGTAAAGTAGGTCAAAGGACAGTCCACTACTCTAACCACATTCATGCATAAGGCACATATCAGATCACTGTGACTATACAACATGGTTTGTTTACTTATTTATTGTAACCATTAGGCCAGAAATAAAAGCTATCAAAATGCTAAATCCTGGTTACAAACAAAACTGAGTTATTATGCAAATAATGCAGAAATAAAAATAACATTAGCACAGCAAGAATTCTTATTCTTGTGCCACTGAGAAAAAATATATATAAAGTACTAATAATGACAATCCTGGATTATTCTCAAATGTTAATATGACATTTAACAGAACTTTCTGGTAACATAATTAGAAGCAGGACTATCTTCTCAATTATTCTGGGACAAAAATTTAAGAAACAAGAGAGTATAGTCTGCTGTTTCTCTGTCGTAGTTATTGCATAGACAAACTCATAAAGAAAAAGCAAGGATGTGTATCTTCCCCAGAGCATCCCCGAAGCTAATACATTAAATTGCAGCAGAGAAAAACGCTAGCCAATATTGAGCTACAAAATTGAGCAAAGTTCCCAAGATGGGCAGCTAACTGGCAAACACACACACACACACACACACACACACACACACACAGGAAATATCTTAAGAAACAGACATTTGTATGATAGAAGGAAAGAGGTCCTTGAAGGAAATGTCCCTAACCTTGTTTTATTAGTTTTAACACAGCACTACAACCCAGCGGGGTGAGGGTGACACACAGGAAGAGCATAACCCAATACAGCGAATTCTTTACCTCCCTGAGTTCATCCAATATTATTGATATCAGGGAGGGGGTAGCTCTGTATCCTTATTCAAAAAAAAATGTAGATTTTCAACTACAATTTTGTGGCTGCCATAAAAGTTATGTAATTGTCTTGGATGCTGCCTGCCTGGTTTTCAGATGTAGATGAATGGGGTTATGGAAAAGAGCTTGGAAAAAAAAATTGGCAGCCATGATATACTTCTGAGGTTGTTCTTGACCCAGATAGCCGTTTCATAGAAGAGAAGGGGATAGGGAGAAATATCTTACTATAGGAAGCCTTTTCAGCTATATGGATATATTGACCTCCTTTCACTGAATCATAACAGCAGCCTGACTAAAATGTTTTGAGAGCTATATACCCACTGTATAGACCCAGAAATGGATATCATTTTTTTAAAAAAATTCTTCTATAATTTAGTTTATCTAGAAGTTGGCTATGATGGGCGACTTCTTCTATCAGAGTCTTGCATTGTAAAATTGTTCATAGTCAGCATTTCAGACATTGGGCTGGGCTGGGGGCTTATGATACCAGTTACAAGATTTCCAGCAGGGCTTCAGCTTTAAACATGGAAGGCTAGCTTTTCTTCATAGTAACACAGTTTTAAAAGTATTTGTCATGGTCAAGCGTTTCGATGAACACTATAGGACAGTGATGGCTAACCTTTCTGTTGTTGGGTGCCAAAAATGCAAGCGCAGATGTGATAGCACATGCATGTGCCGGCACCCATAATGCAACCACCCATCACACTCCCCCACACACACGCTGCACTGGTACTTCCGGTAGGCCTGTTGGGCTCATTTTTCACCCTCCCTAGGCTCCAGAGGCTTTCCTGAAGGCTGGGGAGGGTGAAAATGGTCTCCCCCAGTCCTCTGGAAGGCCGGAAATTAGCTGGCTGGTGCGTGTAAGTGCGCTGGAGCTGATGTGTCATAGGTTCGCCATCACGGTTATGGAATGACTTGTTAATCAGTGAAACATAATGGGCTCTGGCAAATGAGAAGCAATAGACAGATGACCTCACAATATTATTGAAAAGATAAATACAAAGTGAGACCGCCTTATGCTATTCTCAGCTGCTGTGGACAAAACTTGCAATAAATAAACTTGCTGCTCAGAGCAGTAGAATATTGGGTACAAAATTTGGCTGTCAGGCAATCACTTTGAGCTTTGGAGGATTCCGCTTCTTCAAGTGCTCAAGCATATTGCTGCTGTGTTTTGTTTTACTTTATTTCTACACTATTCTGCCTCCCAGAGGAGCCCAGAACGGCTTACAAGAGAAAGGAGGAAAAAGAGGTAGATAAAGCCATCACATAATGCTTCAAAACAATGAATACAAAAACCAAAAAAAAAAAATAGTTCTCTTTTAAAAAGGAAAAAAAAGTAGAAAAGCAGTATAAAAAAACTAGCAAATATAAGGCTAGCCTGAACACATAGTAATTCTTATTCCATAAATGTCAAGTGAACAGGCATGCTTTCAATTGTTTTCTAAAAAGGACTATTACTAGTCATTTATATTGCACTTTAAAATGCAAATGGATTCCATACAATTATTGTTATTCTTTTGCAGGTATCCTTAAGGATGTGGAGGACCCTGAGAGTGGGCAGAATTTAAAATAGTTTGCAGGAAGAGAGATTCATATAAGCTTTCATATGAGGAATTACCAAAACAAAAAGGTATATTTCTTCTATAGAAAAAAAATCAGAGCACAGTTCAGCCCAAAGAATATCAGATGATTCCTAAAGATATTAAGTACAATGGATTGTGGGATTTCCCACACCAGACAAACAATTGCTGTCAACATACGTATTGTTGTTCATATATTCCTGTTTCATATTTAGCAAGTGGCTGGACGAAGTAACCTTCAAGATCCCGTCTAACATTAAACCATAATTCTCAACCAAGCCTTCTCCATGAGTAGTGAAGGTTCCTGGTTCAAACAGGCCAGAGGCCAGATACCTATCTGGGGCAAATATGGGTCAAGTGCTCAAGGCAGCAATCAAAAGGCCGGGAAGCACGTAACAGGGAAGGAGAGCTTACATTCCAGAAGTAGCAGCTGAACATCAGAGGGCTGGAGTGAATTACACCAGGCATCAGCAACCTTTCCAGGGGCCTGGGGTCAGTGTACAAAGTTGTAGGTGGCCCTTACCCCAAATTTAAAAACAGGCTCATGAGACTAAGGATGACATGATAGCAGTGTTCCAATATCTAAGGGATTGCCATAAAGAAGAAGGGGGTCAACCTATTCTTCAAAGCACCCAAAGGAAGGACAAGAAGCAATGGATATAAACTTATCAAGGAGAGAAGTAACCTAGAACTAAGGAGACATTTCCTAACAGTGAGAAGGATTAATCAGTGGAACAACTTGACTCTAGAAGTTGTGGATGCTCCAACACTGGAAGTTTTTAAGAAGAGATTGGACAACCATTTGTCTGAAATGGTGTAGGGTTTCCTGCCTGAGCAGGGGGTTGGACTAGAAGACCCCCAAGGTCTTCCCTTCCAGCTAGGTTATTTTGTTACAAATCAATGGGGATTTCAGCAATTTTGTGAAAGAACACTTACACTTTATGAGCTATTATGTGAGAATGCAGAAACCTTGCAAAATCTGGCATCCTGTGAGGACTTTTAAAAAATAAAATAAAAATAAAGCACAATTAATTTGTCAAGAGCACAGATACCATCTCAGATAAGCCACTTGCAGATTTCCAGTTATGTGAACACATAATGTGGTTTAGCTTGCTTTGACTGGCACTGAATCAATTCAGTGGTTGTGGTTGTCATTTATGATTTACCATAACGCGCGGTAGATCCAACTCCCATTCCTGCAGGCAACTAGAAGGGTTCAAATTTCAAAAAGGAAGGAGTTTATCTTGAGAAACCAATCAGATTAAGATGCAAGATCATCTGAGATTTAGGCTTTATAGGGCCTACTGATAATTTTAATCCTAGTAGGTTATATGATGGAGTACTCAGGTGACAAAATACAGCTCTCATCCATGTTTACATTTAAAATATGAACTCATGGGGCCAAGCTGGCTGACGATGCAGACATCAGGCAGAGGAGGAAACAGATACCATAATCTGGCTTGTTGGAAATTTCTAGTTAAAGACAGATTTCCTTGGTACTTTGCAACCGGATAAAACATTTAATCATGCAACCCAGCACCAGCAATTTGAATGATATTTCATCATGCAACCCAGCACCAGCAATTTGAGTGATATACCTAGAAACAGCTTCCCCGTGTAATCTGTGGATGGTGTCTATAGACAAGGCTAGAGAATTCAAATCTCAGGCAGGAATGTAAAAAGTGCTAGGATGGATCAGAAAAACCATCCATCTAGTTCATCATTCTGTCTAGTGACAGTAATCAGCCAATTAATTCAGAGAAATTAACAAGTAGACCCATTGCCAGACTTGCATGGATCTGCAGATATGTAAAAATACTCATTCATCCACTGGAGTTGAAATCAATTATCCTTAAGTTGCATGTGTTTGCCAGAATTAACTTTATTATTCAAGGAACTTGATACACACATCATAACATATACTGCATATCCTAGACCCGTGTTTCTCAATCTTGATAACTTCTAAAATGTATGGACCAACTCCCAGAATTCCCCAGCCAATATGAAGTCCACAAAGTTGCCATTGCTGAGAAATACTGCACTAGACACATTTATCCCTTCCTCAGGGATGAAATCAACTTACCTTCACTACCGGTTTGCAAATGTGAGCGCATGTGTGCTTGCTTCGCTCGCATATGCCACTTCTGCACATGCACATAGTGTCAAGAACAGGATGTGATGACGTCTGGGCAGGTGGGCGGAGCCTCCCATCATCAGTTACCGCTACTGGTTCGCCCAAACAGGATAGAACCGGCGGAATTGAACCACTGCCCTTCCTCCTAGCAATCTTGTGGACCTGTTTCCTACAGTAGAAGATCAGTGATTTTGAACAGAGATCCTAGAGCAGTGGTTTATGGAAGGAGGGAGCGTGGCTGAATCTGCTTTTTCCTGTTGTTGCTGCTGGTATCAATAACTAGGGGTAGGTTTTCCTCCAGCCAATTCATCACGTTGACCAACTTTTTGGCAGGAAAAGCAGGTGGCAACCTTGCAGCTTTTCACTTTTAGTACCCCAGCATTGCTTGTCTAGAAGCAATATTAAATCAACAAGTCTCCTCCAGTCTTATGTATATCTGAGAAATTGTTGGATTTTTTGAAACTTTTCTGAATGTTGAATTTGTATAAAGATTTATATGAACTTTTCCATTATTTCCATCGCCTCTTAACCTTGTCTTCAGTTCTACTACATATTGCTAGCTAGTTTTCCCAGGATAGATAACAACTATTCCAAAGGGAATATCAACACTCACAACAGTTGTCCATTTTGTGCGTACCATTGTAAACTTTCAGCCTGGATTGCATCTGACCTGATGATGTATAGTCGTTACAAAAATTCAGAAGAGTTTGAGGTGATGTTTCTTTCTAACTCAAAATTTGTTTTCAGAATTGTTTCACAGCAAGTTGAGATCCTGCTTCCCCAAAGAGATTGCTTACGAGAGTCTAAAAAGTACACTGCAAATAATAAATCCATATATACTCTCCTTATTTTCAACTATGAAAATCCCACTCCACCACATAATCTTATTTAATTATGAATGCAAGATCTAAGCTTCAACTTTAATATATATATATTTTCTAAATTAAAGGTTCTCAGTGTGATTGTAAACTCCGGGTTTATTCATTTTCTTATCAAATCCCAGCCTCCTGTTCCACATGACCAATCAGGTAATTGACAATGGAAAGCAAAGTATGAGCAAAGATGTTTTTATGAATGAAATCATACATGTCCCATGATAATGTTGTAGGATCCAATTTGGGTCTGTCACCGGAACCAGAGGTTTTATCATTTGAGCTTTTGGACTCATGCTGTAGCCCATCTTCAGGAAACTTCACTCTAGGCAGAAATTAGGCTAGAAAGAAGTTCCCTGAAGATGGGCTCCAGCACTGGTCCAAAAGCTGAGAATACAAAACCTCCTAGTCCCAGTGACCGATCCAGATTGGATCCTGCAAAGATTATTTCATTATAATATTTGGGAAGAGGAATTATCTAAACATGTTTTGCCCTTGCTCAGTGCAAAGACAGATAATGATTTTGTATAGAGGAAAGACCGAGCCAAAACATGATGATGATGATGATGATGATGATGATGATGATGATGATGATGATGATGATGATGATTGAGGAAGAGGAGAAGGAGGAGAAGTCCATTCAGTCGCATTTGACCCTTGCGAATTCTATGGGCCAGGTTTCTCCACATCTTCCAATCTTGCACTGGATTGCTTTGACTTGTTCTATGCCCTGGCTGGTGTCAGCTTTGACAGTGTCCAGCCACCGTGTTCTTTGGTGGCCTCGTTTCCTTTCACTGCTAACGCTTCCAAAAATAATTGCTTTCTCCAGTGAATTCCTTTACATGACATTGCCAAAATAAGTGAGACACAGTTTTGTGATTTTGCCTTCTAGTGACATGTCTGGTGCTATGCGTTCCAGAGCCAAAACATAATTGCAACCAAACCAGGGTTTTGCATCTCAAGTGAAGGTATATTTTTTAAGGAGAAACAGTTCACAGTGAGTGAAACAATGCACAAACATACATGTGAATTATCCCCAGGTTACTTCCATCGTACTTAAAATACCCTCGTGCAGGAAGAGTATTTTCCATGCTTATAGGATCCACTCTGTTTTGGGTTTTTTACTCCTGGTAAACTATTACATAAAGTTGTAGAAAAAGAACCCAAACTCCAAATGGCAACAGCAAACAATATCTTAAATCTAGCATCATACAGGACATTTTTTTGCATATTGCTGGCATTACATGTGTGTGTGTGTTGGAAATGTTGGGAAAAGTGAAAGGAGAAATGGATCGTTCAGATACAGTAGCAATAGCACTTAGACTTCTATATCGCTTCACAGTGCTTTACAGCCCTCTCTAAGTGGTTTACAGAGTCAGCCTGTTGCCCCCAACAATCTGGAACCTCATTTTACTCACCTCGGAAAGATGGAAGGCTGAGTCAACCTTGAGCCTGTGAGATTTGAACTGCTGAACTGCAGCTAGCAGTCAGCTGAAGTAGCCTGCAGTATTGCACTCTAACCACAGTGCCATATCGGCTCAGTACACGTTTTCTTACTGGTCAGACTAAATTTGTTAGAGATGATCAGTTAGGGTTTGCGACTTTTGGAGAATGAAAGATGCAGGTTTGGGGAACAGTTTGGAATGAGCTAAAGGAATATTCTGTGGTGAATAGCTGTTTTTTATGTTGTGAATTTCCTTACTGTATATTTGAAACAAAGAGTTATTCAATGTTGTAAAACTTAATTTTTTTTCTGGCTTATTTCACATAATAGACATTTTCACTGACAGCAATAGTTGCATATCAGTGGTGGGTTGCTCCTGGTTCGGCCGAACCGGTAGTAGCGGCGTGGGAGGCTCTCCCCACCCATGCAGATGCTTCTGCACATGTGCAGAAGCATCACGCGCACAAGCGCACGTGGGAGCAAGCCTGAACCGGTAGCAAAAAAATTAGCAACGCATCACTGTTGCAGATCAGCTATTTAACTCATCTCTGGTTGTAACTTGTTGGTTTCAAGCTGCAGAGATCAGGAAGAACTATTGGAGTCTCTCCACTGCCATCTGATGGTGGGGGAAGGTTCTCTGCAGGAAGGCACCCAATTCAGTATGTATTGCGCCCACAGGATCTATTACAATACATCCAGATTTCTGAATCGACATGAATCACACAAGGGTGCCTAATTTACTTCTTGAGCCGTAATATGTTTTCCTGGCTTGTGGCTTAGTGTGGTATTTAATCTACTCATTGTGGTTTAGTGTTATACGTGAACTTGGCCAATATGACTCAGTGGAGGAAAAATGATTTTAAAAATAGCGTAATGCGTGAACTCAGCATTGTTTACATCCTTCAATTAAATACTGACATACCTAGAGCCTGACAGAAAAATTGTCTACTCAGAAATGATGATTGGTTTCTTAGTGTTCAGCCATGTATCTAAATAGAAACCCACATTTTCTGATTCAAGTCAGAAGACACTGTTTTGGATTTTGTGCACAAAATGTTGCCTCAAGTAGACACAGGGAAATGCCACTGATGAAAGAACCAGAAGAGGCATAGAAGGCTTTTCACTGTTTCTAATGTTAGACAATGGGGTTATGTCAGAAATCATTACTGGTCGACTGAAAATTACACAGATATCTGTTAGTAGAACCCCATCTTCCTTCTACAGTACCTCTCTCTGCCCTTCTGTTTTGAGGAGTACTGTGATCATTGTGACATTTCATGTCTATAGACCGTTTTATATGCATGCTGTTGTGCATAGGTTTTCTGTATGAGCGACCACCCTACTTGTTACAAAGAATAATATTTTAAAAATAGGTCTAGTTAGGAAATAGTCAGTGTGATGACAGCAAGCTTTTCTGTTGCTGTACCCAAAGCTTCTTTTTTTTTTTAAAAAGAAAGGATTTCTCCCCCCCCCCCACACACACACACTCTTCTGTATCAAGATGTAGCAGAGAATGGGAGCAGCTTTGGGGTTCGGTGATTATAGAAGCATGCAGTGAAGCTGCATCTCCCAATGACTGCTCCTTCCCTACTATTCTGGGGAAGATAGAGCAGAGGGGAACCATTGGCTCATAAACCACTGCTGTGGCTTTCTGGCTTTTTAGGGCTTCTTGTCACCTGCCTTCTGAAGACACACAGCAGGAAGAGAAGCTTAAGAATGGCCAGGACATTGGAGAATTTGGATGGTGCAGGAATTCAATAGGCAGTTCATAAGCAAAGAAAAACCTTGGGGACAGGCTGATAGCCCCTTGGAGCTGTTGGAAGAAATGTCCTCCTATGTTCAGTTCCAAGTGAGGAAAAAGACACTGGAAACATGGTAGCTGTTTGGAAAGAAGGTTTTAATGGTGGACAGGATCTCATGCCTTGAAGATGTTGGGTGAAGGGGAAAAAAAGGGAAGAGATGCTGAGTGTGCCTGAGTTTTATGCCCTCTCTGGGCTTCTGAATTTGAGCTTGTATTCTGATTGGTGGTCAGCCTCCCGAGGGGCCATGCAGGGGCAACTCTGTAGACTGTCCTGAGTCCCTGGCTTGGTTGAGCCTTGCTGGGTGATGTAATCTTCCCAGGTGCCGTGTGGTGAGATGGGTAGAGGGCTAATTCGACCTTTGTTGGCTCTTGGATGAGGACATTTGCCTTTGAATAGACCTAGCTATCTCTTTATATCTTAAGTGCTGACATCTGCTGTGGCCTATTGAGGAGGGTGAGGGGTATTAAGACTAGTGAGTCTGCTTCAGTGGTGGGTTCCGGATCCTGCAGTGCGTACCATGCATTGTAGCTGCCAGTGACGCTTCCGCAAGCCTCCACGACACTCCAGTTGCTCGGCGGAGCGTCGCACAGGTGCTGTATGCACCATGCACGTGCGCGGAAGCACCAAAGGCTTTAAAGGACAGGTAAGGAGCTCGGGCGGGTGGGCAGGCCCTCTGGAGAATCATACCGGAACGGTGCCCAGTGCTCCGGGCAGGCTCCAGTACGCCAGTACCGGGGCGTACTGCCTGCAACCCGTCTTTGGTCTGCTTCCTGTCTAAAAACATGTTTCTCCATTTCTCATCCAGGGAAATATAATATTCTGCTTTTTAAAATATTTCCTAGAATATTTCATTTTTCTAATGAGGGGTGGGTGCTAACTTCCTGCAAAGTTAAGGAGATCTTCCTTAAGCCAGGCTTTAATTTGATGCACAATTAATGGCTTTTCCCTGTAGAATCATAGATTTCCTTATTTATTTTAAACACGTCTTTATCTTTCTTATATAAAGCAGTGTTCGACTTCCCCTTGCTTAGTCTGAAACGATTTTTGTCGAAGATCTGTCTCAGAGCTGGTTAAGCTATTCTCTCATCTAAAACAGGAAGCTCTTGTTTATCCATAAATGGTTTTATTCCAGAATCCTATTGCTCCACTCTGCCAAGATAAAAGCAAACAAACAAATACAAATATTGTGTAACCAGGCTTCTCATTATTCTTCAGGAGGAGGAGAATTTATAGGACAATCCAGAAAAAGAAACACATCTGTCTTTGGTGAAACACACACTTGTGATTTCGTGAAAATTCATGATGTAAACATCTATATACATAAAGTAAAATATAAGACAAACGGGGGAAAAGCAAAACAGTTTAAGGTTTTTCTGAGCACAGATGAGCTTTTAGTCAACCTGTGACAGAGGAATGAAGGTGAAATTCTTTTTTATTTGACCCTAATTTACCATTTGCTATAAATGACAGCTACTGTAATCTGGTAGGAAAGCTATTCCAGACAGTAAAATCTTTGAGAAATAGGCATGAGAATATATGAAAGCAAGTCATTTTCTCTACTACTACTGAATTTAAATTTGTTTTTAAAAAAGCATGGGTGCCATCCAAAAGCAACTCTTAGGGCTGTGCTTCAGCAATTCCATTAGTCCGAAGAGGTTTCTGCACAAGCTCCACATAGATACAGACCCCCCCCTCCCTCCGACAGCTAGTGAAACTGCTGGATGAAGTTCAAATGCAAAGCATCTTGACGAAGCAGACTGTATCGCCTCTGCATTGTGAGGAAGCAAACTGTCTCCACTGCGGGAAGCAGAATTGCCAACTTGAAATGCAGCTGCCTCAAATCCCCTGAACCAGATTCACAAGGGTTGAGTGATCCTCCCCTTTTCACTAACCAGAGGTGGCAGTTTTGACAAGGTTGAAAAATTCTTCTGCAAATGGAGAGTTTCAAGGTTCAGTTAGGACTCGTTTTCTGGTTGTGCCCCTGGTAAACCATGCAGATGCTGAAAATATTGCAAAGGCCACTGGGGGAAAATATCTTTTGGGTTCAGGGCTCACCTTTATAGGTAATTCGTTGGCTTTTATCCAGAGGTGGGATTCAAATAATTTAACAACCGGTTCTCTGCCTTAATGACCAGCTGGGTGGGTGGGCTCGGTGATCATGTGACTGTGTGGGCATGGCCAACTCGACGTCACTCACGTCGAGGGGTGCTTTGCCTTAGCTGTTATAATGTAATAAGGGTTAACTGGAGAGGCAGTTTCTGTAAACAGGGCTTACAGATTAGGCTTGAAACAACACCAGAACGTTTCCTTCCTGCCTTCCTTACAGAATTAGCTCTGTAAATTGGGAAAAAACAAAAGGAGATTTATTCCAACAACCGGTTAACAGCCGGTTCTCCCGAATAGGTGCAAACTGGCTGAATCCCACCACTCCTTTTATCTCAGGTAATGCCTCCATCCTTATTGTCAAAGCCAGTGGTATTCCACAGCTTCTACAGAAGAAGCAAACAAGGGCAAGCAAAGTATTGCATTGGCTGTACACATCATTTACCAAACCGAACAGTCAAAATTGGATCAAAGAGGGTGTTTTTTTAATCCACATGGATCATCTGATGGACCTCTATTAACATTTTAAAGAATGCCATTTTAAAAGGATATGCTAGACAAGATACAGTTATCTTGTTTTATAAAGTAACACTTAGAATGTCTTGTGCTACAACGTGCTACAATTCAATGGTTCAGCATATCTATTATATCGGGGTGTGGGTGTGGGGGGGTGAATCCTGAATATTTGGCAGGTCATGAAATGTTATTTCGTAACTCACCGTGGCAGTGATAAAAAAAATGCTCAAAATAGGAGAGATGAGACATCTGGAACGTGCGAAAAGAGATGAACAAATATATTCAAGGTTCAGTTGCTAAATAGCATGCTGTGTTTCTGCCTACAATTATACTTTATTTTCAAGAACTTCAATATATTGCTTCAGCATGAAGAACCAGTGATCCACAGATTGTATCCTACCATGAATCTCTATGTAGGATGTTTTATTAAACCATTGATCATACTTGAGAACAAAGATGATGTATAATGTCTGTTGATATCACCAAGGAAGATATTCAGATATCAGGCCAAGACTTGGAATTCCGCCATAACACCATCTGTTCCATTTGCTAATCATTCCCCGTGCATTTTAAACCCAACGAGCAATTCCTCCACTACACAACCCCCCCCCATTTTTATCCTTACCATCCACAGATCCAAATTGCGTTTAGCATGGTTTTGAGCTTCATAGGAAGCACCTTCAGCCAATCATTACTCAGTCCAAACTAGCCAACAGCTGAGGTCTGAGAACACCAGCCAATTATTGCTCACTTTTGGCTTCAAACATGTAGGTTGCCAAGTTCACTCCCCACCCCACCCCCAAGTGGCTGGATGAAACAAAGAGAGATACAAAATAAATGAAAAAAAGAGGTTCATCATGGCACTATTCTAGCAAGTTGTGTGTTGCACGTTATTGAAAAATCCAAAAATCAGTGTAGCAAGCTGAATTTGGAGATGATGCCCCCACCTCCCAAGCTGGAATCAGTAAAACAGTATTGGAATGGGAAAGAGATGGTCCGTGCATGTCAGTCTGTTCAATGAGAACGAGAGCATCCCCAGAGACAGGTTGGCAATGCTGGAATGCAAACTTCATTCATAGGAGAAGCATATAAAAGTAGCTTGTTTTTAAGATGGACAGGGGAATCAGAATGTTTAGAACTGCAGTGTTTGATCACTGGATTTCTGTTCATGTTGTGAAACAGGAAGGAATGAAATGCAGTAACAGTAAGGCTTTTATTGATAGGCTTTGCTGCATTGCAGTTGGTGGAGAAAGTTGGGTCTTGATCAGGGGTGGGTTCCTGCCAGTTCTAACCTCTTCTATAGAAGAGGTTCCACAAATCTACAGTGCCATTTAGAACAGGTTCCAGCTCCCTCCCCCCACCCATCCGTACATCATCAAGATGAAGAGCGAGAGGAAGAATTCTGGGAGTTGAAGTCCACAAGTCTTAAAGCTGTCAAGTTTGAAGACCCCTGGGTTTTTTTTCTAAAGGGTTAGGGGTGCAAGGGTCTTGTAACTTGACAGCTTTAAGACTTGCGTGCTTCAAATGCCAGAGTTTCTGAGCCAACATTTTGTTTGCTAAGCAAGAGCTTTGTTAAGTGAGTTTCACCACATTTTACAAGTTGGCCATGCCCACCCAGACACATGGCTGGCAAGCCACTTCCACTCGATCACATGGCTGGTCAGCCACTCCCACTCACTCACATGGCTGGCAAGCCACTCCCACAAAACAGGCCACACCTACAGTGAGGTTCTAAAAAATTTTGAAACCCACCACTGGTCTTGATGGATCATTTAAGATCGCCAAATTCCATGCTGAAGTTGTAATGTTATTGAAAGATCCTGCTGTGTATACAGTATATCGCCACATGCATACAGTCTAATTGCACAGGAGTGGTAGTCGTGCTTGAACCTATAGGGGCAGAAATCGTGAAATGCTTACTGCTACAGCCTTTTTTGGGAACCATTTCAGGACTTGATACCACAGAGCAAACAAAATGATCTTTAGGTGGAGATCACGTGGTATCAAACTTCCCCAGTTCTACAGTACCTGCCATATGTTGTGGGTAAAGAAGGATCGATCAATTTTGGCATCAGCTAAGCGAATGAGAAATTCTACGTAATGGACAACCCCACTTTCCAGAACATTTTTGTTGGCTGAATTATGTGTTCTTCATCCCAAACAGTACAATAATGAGTTCTGTGAAAATATGTCCACCCTGGTTTAAAAAAAAAATGCCATCAAGGTCAGCAGAAAGTCACGAGGCAGCTGGATACACAGGTATTAGTAATACTTTTTGGGGAATCATGGTATCCAAAATCAATACATTCAAGAAATACAACTGTGCTGAATGATAACCAGTCACAGATTTAACCCACAAAGAAAAATCTGCTAAATATATCTATTTGCAGGCAACGAAAGAAACTTCTTAAGGTTTTGGAATGACAAATTATACGGTACGTCTGACTTAGTGAATTCTCATGCTTTATTTAGATGCATTTCTGGTTTTTGAGTTAGGAGAAGACCATTCTAACACTATGAGATATTGCCTCAGATTCAGTTGTCAATGGCATGCTGACTCTACTCACTGCCAGCGGTTCGATTCTCACCAGCTCAAGGTTGACTCAGCCTTTCATTCTTCCAAGGTCGGTAAAATGAGGACCCAGATTGTTGGGGACAATATGCTGATCCTATAAATTGCTTAGAGGGGGCTGTAAAGCACTGTGAAGTGGTATATAAGTCTAAGTGCTTTGAGATCTAACCATTTAAGCTTTGAGAAACAGAATGTATGCTGGGAAGGAGATTTTGTGCATTGTGGTATTTATGCATGATGCATAGCCATAACTATGTCCTTATTTTTGATTCTGAAATATTGAAAACTATAATAAGGTCAGTTAGACTGTGGGAAGAAAAGAGCTCTCAAACGTGCGCTACAATATAAAGCAGCATCTTCTAATCTGCTGCCCTTCAAATATGCTGGATTACAACCTCCATCATTCCCAGCCTAGCTGAGGCCTGAGATCCAGCATATATAGGTCATCCCACTGGAGGAGATTACACAAAATAGTAAAAAAAAAATCTTAGCTAAATTCATACTAAAATCCAGTAGGGAAAAATGATACTTCTGCCTAGATAGGCAGATAGATGTATTTATTCATTGCTTTCACTCTACTGTAATAATTAAGATGAGCAGTATTGAGACAAATGTAAAGGAACAATTAAATGCTTTGATACAGGAACAGTGGCTAAAACTGCTTGTCAAGATCCCAGTGCAAGAAATCTCAGCCTTTGTGTAAGAACTACAACCCCGCCCCCCATAAAAGACAGCACAAAAGATGTTATTGTGAGTGGGCAGGAAGGAAACCAATCTCTACAATAGGCATGTTACTGTTTATACTCTAAAGGGCAGCTATATGCCCTACCGAGTATTTTGTAAAGCTCTTCCACGTTTATCAAGTAAAATGTAAGAAAATGAAAGAGCAAAGTTTGCACAAGGAGAGGTTCTAACAAGGTTTTTTTTTCTGACAGTGAGAATAATCAACCAATGGAACAGAAGTTGCCTACAGAAATTGTGGGAGCTTCATCACTGGAAGCTTTCAAGAAGAGACTGGACTGCCATCTGTCAGAAATGGTGTAGGGTCTACTGCTTGGGCGGGGTGGTGGTGGTTGGACTAGATGACCTACAAGGTCCCTTCCAAATCAGTTAATCTGTTAAAATTGGTCCTAAGGTTCTTTCCTGGAACCGCATAGACTTCCTATATACGTCTCTTGAAGCTGAGCTAGTGGATATTTTCCCTTTTATAAAACTATGCCTGTTACATTTAACTCTGGAGAAAGATAATTCCCCATGTCAAATCTCCTGCTAAGAAGAAAAATTGGCTTTAAAGGTGGGGAAGAGACCTAAAGTTTATTCAGACAGAGCTGAAATCTGCCCCAGTGTTGTGGAAAAAAGTATCCCACAAGAGGTCTTCCCAACAGAATGACCCTACGTGTTCACGGGGAATTGTGGAAGGGGTTGGACAGAAAGTACTTTGGTTCAGCAAATTGCAAGGCAAGGATCAATAGGAAAAGAGACAGATTGGCAACATGTTTCTATCAACCCATAACTCTACCTCAGCATTGTTTTCCCTGGCTGGGAGAAGCAGGCCAGATCCAGCAGCCCTTTCTGTGCTATTCATTCTAACAGATCTTTCATCCTTCCATTTTATAGTAAACAGCCCAGAGATTTGCCAAAGACGAACCACACAAATATCACTGATATATTTAAATATGCTTTCCTCAATACCACATAATATGTAGAGATTGCTAATTAGCAGTGGCTATATGGCCGAGAATAGCAATAGTTTCATTTTGAGAACATTTGGCGGGGGGGGGGGGGGGGGGATGAAACAGGAACGAAAGCAAGGCAGTATTTCTTGGCCACCGTATCCTCTTTCTACCCTTCCTGGACGAAGTAGAAGCAACTCATGCAGGCAAGAGGGAGCAAGTGAGCAAATGAGATTTTTATTATAAAAGATGACTTTATCATCTCTTGAATCGTGCTATTCTCCCCTTTCTCCCCCCCTTTTAATTACCTGCTACCAGCTTTATTTTAGCTAGTAACAGAAGCAAAATTATTTCTGCAAGACATATCCCCTCTCTCCCCCCACCACCCCATGTTCTTTGTGCATTCACATCTCCTTTTTAAATACTCTATTAGAAAAATATTGCTTCAGCAGCTGGGATGCATACAACGGTGGTGGAGGGAGGGGGGGACACCACGAGCAGGATGATGTGGGAGGCATGTAATAAAGAAAAGAAAGAACCAATAAAGATTAATTATCTAATTAACGGAGAAGTAAAAAATAGAGGGAGAAATAAATGCCTTGGCAACATTTGCTTGGGAGGCTTATTCCCTTTCCGGTGATTTTTCTCTTGCTCTTAAATATATAAATTTGGTAAATCTCATTGCTTTTTCCCTTTCAGAAGCTAGGACACCGTGCACAAATGCTACCAAAGGTCACTGTTTTAAAGTTCCATGGTTTTCAAGAGAGAAATATAAGGGTGGTAAAATCTACCACCACCATCAATCTCAAGGGGGGGGGGATCTGGAGTAAGTAGATAGAGTTTCTCAAATAAACTCTGCATGTCCATAAATGATTCCAGATTAAAGGCTGGGCATCGTTTAACCCAGCAGTAGAGTAGATCATTTCTCTGTATCAGGGAGGGTAACTTTTTTTTAATTCAACCCCAAGAACGGGGATAGTGCAGGCATAAGGGTAGGGGATTTGGAATGTGTGTGTGTGTGTGTGTGTGTGTGTGTGTGTGTGTGTTTTAAATATGATTTGTGGTGCACCTTTTTTTTCCTTTGCTTTTATTTTGAAGATTGGTGAAAGTCTTTCTGCCACAAATTTGTTTGCCACTGAACTTCATCAATGCCATCTACTTTGGGGGGGGGGGGGAGAAAAAAAATGCCTGGACCTGTGCACAACTCATGACCTACAGGTGCCCCCTGTTTTTTTTTTGGGGGGGGGGCTTGCAGTAGGCAAGATGAGATTTGAGAAATGATCTTTCACTGGTATGCTGCTGTTCTCATTATCATTCAAAGCAGCTGGGCTCTAGCTTTGACCTGGAAAACAATGTGGGGAGTGGTATTTAAGCCTTTCTTCCATGCCCCTTCCCCATCCTCAATTCCATCCCTCCCCCCTCAACCTGCTGTTTACTACCTCAGGGTGCTGCAATGCTTTACTCCTCACTGGACTAATAGATGCTTCAATGGGGCGGTAATTTAAATCAGGAAATTGTCCCCTCCTATCAGTGCTGCTCTCCTTTCTTCCTATAGGACATTTGAATCAGGCTGCTTTTCAAGGAAAAAAAATCGCCCAGCCCCATAATCTCAATTTCCTACTGTAGCCAAGGCTAAGATTGCGTAATTGAAATAGATGCATATTCTTCTTCTGTTTTCCTCTCCTTCCACTGCCCTCCCTCTCCTTCCTCTGTTATCTCCCCTTTGTCAAATGGTAGATAGCAAATGCCTCAAGGCAGAGACCTGCCCTCATACTTCATAAATTACAATACACGCAGATGGTGTTAGGTATATAATATCTAATTGTTGGAAGAAATGTCCTTCTGGATTCGGCTCCAAGTGGGGAAAAAGACACTGGAGACATGGAGGCTGCTTGGAAAGATGGTTTTAATGGTGGACAGGACCACATGGCTTGAGCCCTGAACAGAAAAGTGATCACATGCTTCAATGTTGGTGGAGAAGAGAAGAGAAGGGAAGAGAAGGGCTGAAGAAGGGCTTGCAGGGATTTTTATAATCTGTTCGGCCCCACCTATCTGTTTCCTGTTCCTGTGTAAGAAATGTATTCTGACTGGTTGCCAGACTCCCATGGGCCCATGCAGGGGCAACCCTCTAGGCTGTTTTGAATTCGGGTTTGATTGAGTTCAGATGCCATGTGGTCAGTTGAGTAAAGGCTTATATTATCCTGCCTTAATCCCATCACAGCTGAAGAGGAGAACTCTTTATTATGTAAAGTGGACTAGCTTGGCCTTCTTAATGGCCCATTGACAAAGTGGGGATGGGCAGGAAGCTGCAGGAATTTAGTGTTTAAAATGTGTTTCTCCCTTTTTCACATCCAGGAAAATATAATATTCTGCCTTATCAATATTTCCTAGGATATTTCATTTTTCTGGGAGAGGGCTAGGTGATAACTTCCTACATAATAAAAACAGCAAACAAAAACATTGGCCACGCACCTTTCAACATTTCCCTTAGTTTGGCTCTCAAGTAGAGGGTAGGAGTTTTATCCTTGGGAGTTTTATCTGAAGGATTTTATCCATTTGGTTAGAGTTAACCATGGAGATAGTAAAGTGTGTTAGATTGCTTCTTCCTTTTAGGATCAACCATCAATAGTAAAGGAGCAAGCAGTCCAGAAATAGGCCACCGACTTAGTAGAGCAGCCATAAAGGTCTTGGATATTCAGAGACTAATGCATTTATACCAGAAAGATCAGAATAAATGCAAGCCATGGTATTCCCTGTGACATTCTATGGAAGCAAAAGAAGAAGCTGGAAAAAAAGAATTGATTGACACTTCTGAACTTTGATGTTGGAGAAAACTCTTGAGTGTACATGGACAACCAAGGCAAAAAAAAAGAAAAGCACCAAGGGATCATCAAACAAATTAATCCAGATTTCTCTCTCAGGGCAAAAATATCCAGATTCAAATTATCACACCTGCACACATTATAGGAAGACCTCACTATTTGGAGAAGGCAAGGACAATCAACCTCATCAGGAACCTGTGCATCATTGGAAGACCTGAAGGACAAGGTTAGGGTCAGATTGTCATGGAGAAAATCTAACTATGTTGCTGATAAGAATCAACACTGAGTTGATGACACATAATCAATCAATCGGACAATCCTTTTGGGATCAAAGTGGGACCAAGGTTAAGATACAGAACAGTCTCTTGGGAGTTGGGTGGTCTTAAAAAATCAATACTTCCATCAATCAGTTTGCCTTGATAAAACAACGCAAATGGGAAGTGGGTTGGCATAGAATGAGTATTTCTATGCATACAAATATAGGAAGAATTCAAATAATTTAAAATAGAAATACAACCGAGAACTAACACACACACAAAGAGAGAGCCGTATCATTCCATACAGAAGTACTTTTGTAAATCACCAGGAACTGAGCTCCACTGAAAGGATATTTGATTTTGATTTTGAGTAGAGTATGAGATACTGAGCAGATGACTTGTTTATCTATTCAGCTTGCTCTCTACATGTCTGGCCATAAACCCCAATGCTGGCAGTTTACTTTGAAATCTGGCTTTTATTCTGATTTTGATTATGGAATTATAAATCTCACCATATCAATACAAGACCCAAAACAAAAGAGACTAGCCATTCATCTCATTCAGTGGCTTGCTGCAGAATAACTCATCTGGCCATCAGCTCCTCCACAGACTTCCATTAGCCCATAAAAGGAGTGAAGAAAGCAACAGTAAACACATCTTTTGTGTGTTCGCAGCCAAGCGGTAGACAAATGCGTGTCACAACATCAATAATCATTAAAGCTTGAAAATCATTTGATTTGAATTTATCTTATTCTTTCTCCAAGCTGGCTAGATTTTTATGAATGGGTTGTATTTTCATAAAAGCTCTTTAAGGCAGATTAAGCAGAAGGTAAGGGAATGCTTCCATACCCTTGATCTGTGGTTGGATTGAATGTTGGAGTGCTATTGTATTATATTGTTGTGGTTCGTTGCATACTCAGCCAGATGTTCAGACTGGATTTGACATTTTTATCCATGTATTGAATCCTTTCCAAAGACCTTGGATAGGCAGATGTGGATGTTTGATGGTGTTAGAGGTATCATCGCAGGGTGTAAGCTGTTCAGAGTAAAGCTGCCTTTTGTAATTGATTGATAGTGATTTTGTCAATGCTGAGGGTGTTCAAATGGTGCTCCAGTTGTTTTGGGACTGCACCCAAGGTGCCCATTACTATAGGTATTACCTTTGCTTTCTTTTGCCATAGTCATTCTATGTCTATTTGCAAGTCTTTTAATTTTATTATCTTCTCCAGTTCTTTTTTATTTTGCTGTCTCTAGATACTGCCATGTCCATTCTCCAGGCTTTTCTATCTTTCTTATCGACAATTGTTAAGTCTGGCATGTTATGTGGCAGACGCCTGAATTCTAAAGTCCCAGAGCTCTTTAGCTTCTTCATTTTCTATGAGTTTCTCAATGAGTCTCACTAGTTCTTGCTATTTTGTCATTATGTTGCTTCTACCCAGTTTGTGTCGTCTTCTTGCAGAAGCTAACCAGGTCATCCACTGTTTCTTCGACTTCTTTGCAGAGGTGCTGCCTGTTGCTGTTTTCTCAATTCTGGCCTTGTGCGCATTTGTTTTAATGATCTTGTGCAGCTAGAATTAGCCCCTTTATCACTTTCTTCAGCTTTCTTGCTCTAAGTTATTATACATGTTATGTTGTGTTGTGTTGTGTCGTGTCGTGTCGTGTCATGTCATGTCATGTTTATCATCACATCACATTGTTATATTTTTATTATAATATACTACTAATATATAACACATAGCAGGGGTGGGTTCCTGCCAGTTCTAACCTCTTCTATAGAAGAGGTTCCAGAAATCTACAGTGCTGTTTAGAACCGGTTCCAGCTCCCTCCCCCCGCCCGTCCACACATCATCAAGATGAAGAGCGAGAGGAGGAATTCTGGAAGTTGAAGTCCACAGGTCTTAAAGCTGTCAAGTTTGAACACCCCTGGGGTTTTTTTCTAAAGGGTTGGGGGTGCAAGGGTCTTGAAACTTGACAGCTTTAAGACTTGCACATTTCAATGCCAGAGTTCCTGAGCCAACATGACTGGAGGAGGAATTCTGGGAGTTGAAGTCCACAAGTCTTAAAGCTGTCCAGTTTGAACACACCTGGTTTTTTTTCTAAAGAGTTAGGGGTGCAAGGGTCTTGTAAATTGACAGCTTTAAGACTTGCATGCTTCAAATGCCAGAGTTTCAGAGGCCAACATTTTGTTTGCTAAGCAAGAGCTTTGTTAAGTGAGTTTCACCACATTTCACAAGTTGGCCACGCCCACCCAGTCAAATGGCTGGCAAGCCACTCCCACCCAGTCACATGGCCGGAAAGCCACTCCCACAAAGCAGGCCACACCTACAGAAGAGGTTCTAAAAATTTTTGAAACCCACCACTGACACATAGATATACATTCATAACATGATCCTGACATGAGCCACTGCACATTGGGGTGATTGCCAGTATCATAGCAACTGAACATGATTCTTGTGTTTCAACCTTTCCCTGACAGCAGTGGCCTGCTTTTTAAATTTCCTGCTAATATCTATGGTAAACAATGAGAATTAAAACATTTGATACCTAACTGCAAAGCGCCAAACTTTAACATCCTGTTTATTGTCAAAAGGCCCTGGGATGCCTAGGCATTCTTAAATAAAAACAAGGGGTTATTGTATCCCAGTATTTCATTTGTAGTCTGCCCTCCCTCCAAAATATGGACAAAAATAAGGTGGGATGGGGAAAGAGATCTGTGGTAGTTTTCTGGTAAATGGCTGCCATTTTATGAACAAGTAGGCTTCATATGGGAGCCATTTTGTGTCAGCATCCAGAACATGCTCTCAACTCCAGAATTATTCATCCCCAAAGAAGACTTTCTATCAAATATTGTGAGTATTTAAGATGGCTGTTACCTATTTCCCTTCTGCCTGCTTGCAGACTGTATTGCAGATTCAGTTGTATGCCAACCCAACAGGTGATCCATCAGGAAGGATGTTGGATCAGGACCAGACCACATTGGTTCAAATCCAACCTCAGCTACCGAAGCTCCCTAGATGACTTAGGGCATCTCTGAGCCAAGTCTATCAAGTGGGGAAAAGTTGAAGGAAAGAGTATTATGCTGTTAGATTCGTAATAAGGAGGCTGAGGCAACTGTCAGTCCAACAGATTTATTGAAACTAACTGGCTGACAGGAACAAAGAACGCGGGCCGTCTGACAGCTATTTATACTTGCAGCTGTCAGACGGCTTAACCAATGAGAACTTGCCAATTCTCCCGCCGGCTGGAGCCGCGCCTGGGCCAATCAGAGGGCTTCCCTGAACGCCCTCTGCTGGCCAGGCTTGGCAGAACTCAACACCCCTTTCCCCCGGATGGCGCATGCGTAATCGTCGAGGTAGCCTGGGCGTCTGCGCACGCGCTGGGAATGCCTAAGCGAAGATGGCGCATCGTCCGAGGTGGAAGGAGTGTCCGCTCCGCCCTTGTGACGAAGCGCTGGAGGAACGGCTTCGGCGGGCCCAACCCCATGGAATGGATTCAACAGAACAGGTGAGTGAACCAGCGCACCGGGGGGGCGATGCGCGGAATCGGAGACAGGGTTTTGTACAGGGTCGGGCCGGCAGGCGGCGTTGGCAGGGCCTGGTTGTGTCAGTCCGCTGTTTGCGTGCGTTGGATCTTCTGCCGGTCGCCTCCGCAACAGGTCTAAATGCCGCCGCCAAGATCTCCCATCGTGGAGGAGGACCCTGTAAGAACAGGGCCCCGTTACTTCGGAGATTCTTCCCGGTACCCACTTCGGCTCCCCTGCGAAATTGCGGGCGAAAACTTCCTCCCCCACCAGAAAGGCCCTTGGGGGGGTAGAAGGGGTGAAGGGAGGAGTAGAAAAAAGGGGATTAAGGCGGTCTAAGGTAGATCGTAGGCGGCGGCCCATGAGTAATTCAGAGGGAGCTTTGCCCGTGGAGGAGCAAGGGGTGGTGTGTTGGGAACGAAGATATGTATGAATGCGCTCGGGCCATGGAAGGGTGGACATGCGGGCAAACGCATCCTTAGCGGAGCGGACGGCCCTTTCTGCCAGGCCATTGCTGGCAGGGTGGTACGGAGAAACAGGGGCATGGCGTATGCCGAGGGATGTTAGGAAGGAGAGAAATTCAGAGGAAGAGAATTGGGGCCCGTTATCCGAAACGATGACATCGGGCAGGCCGTGAGTAGTAAAAAGAGCATTGAGGATGCAGACAGTGGACTTGGAGGTGATGCTGGTCATTGGGAAGAGTTCGACCCATTTTGACCAGGCATCCACAACGACTAGGAATGAGTGACCATCAAGAGGACCCATGAAGTCGATGTGCAAGCGACTCCATGGGCCCATAGGTCGCTCCCATTCCCGGGGAGGCGAGGTAGGAGGGGCAGCCTGTACACCCTGGCAGGCCGAGCAGCGCTGGACATAGGAAGTGATGTCCGCGTCCATGGACGGCCACCAGACATAGCCGCGGCCAAGAGCCTTCATGCGGACTATGCTGGGGTGGCCGTCATGGAGGCGAGACAGCACTACGCTGCGCAGGGAGGAAGGAATTACAACGCGGGAGCCCCAGAGGAGGCAATCCTGCATGATGGAGAGCTCCAAACGGCGGCGGAAGAAAGGGAGTAAGAGTGGGTCATGAGAGCAGGCCGCCCATCCTCGAGATACGGCGGCCATAGTGCGTAGCAGTAACGGATCAGTGCGGGACGCCTGAGCTATGTCCGTGACGGACACAGGCAGGGAGAGATCAGAAATGAGGGAGATAGAGTGCGTTGGGGCAGGGTCTTCCAATGGAAGAGGCATGGGGCAGCGGCTCAAGGCGTCCTCATGGGCAATGTGGCCGCCGGGCTTGTAGGAAAGGGAGTAGGAGTATGCGGAAAGAAATTCCAACCAGCAGGACATGCGAGGTGACAGGATTGGGGGGGTAGGGCGGTCCCCGGCAATGATGCCAAGAAGAGGCTTATGGTCAGTAACGAGGGTGAAGAGCCGTCCATAGAGGTAATGGTGGAAGCGTTTTACCCCCGCAACGGCAGCCAGCGCCTCCTTATCAAGCTGGCTGTAATTTCGCTCAGCCTTTGATAAGGTGCGGGAGTAAAACGCTATTGGACGTTCCGAGCCATCAGGGAAGGCATGGCTAAGGACGGCGCCCACCCCAAAAGGGGAGGCGTCACAGACCAAGGTGAGTGGGAGAGCCTCGTCGTATTGGGCGAGGACTGGGGGCGTGGTGAGGGAGCGTTTGACAGCTGCGAGGGCATGTGCCTCGTGGCTAGTCCAACTCCACGGAGTTGTGGAGTCGAGAAGGCGGTGGAGGGGTTCGGCCAGGGAGGCTTTGTGGGGAATAAAAGAAGCATAGAAATTTAGAAGACCGAGGAAGGCTTGCAATTCGGTCTTGTTGGTAGGGGGGGGGGCGACAAAATCGCCTCTAGTTTAGATGGGTCGGGGTGGATGCCCTCGGCATCAATGCGGTAACCTAGGAAGGTTACGGCAGGAACCCCCAGTTTGCACTTCGTGGCTTTTAAATGTAGTCCAGCAGTGCGAAAGCGCTGCAGGACGATGCGCAGCGTCTTGACGAGCTCCACAACGTCGGGGGCTGCGATCAATATGTCGTCGAAGTAGGACGTGACCCCGGGAATGGCATGGAGCAAGCGCTCCATTAAACCTTGAAAGATTCCTGGGGCCACACTGACTCCGAACTGCAAGCGCCGGCATTTGAATGCCCCGCGGTGAGTAACAATAGTCTGCGCAAGCGCGGTGGTATCGTCCACGGGCAGCTGCTGGTACGCCTGCGCGAGATCCAGCTTAGCGAAAATGCGCCCTTTGCCCAGTGAATGCAGAACGTGCTGGACAACGGGTACAGGGTAGGGGTGCGATTGGAGGGCCTTGTTCAAAGTTGACTTAAAGTCCGCGCAGATCCTTATGGATCCGTCGGACTTTAAGGGTACAACGATAGGAGTCTCCCATGGGGAGAAATCCACTGGCTCAAGGATGCCCTGACTGATGAGCTTATCTAGCTCCGCATCGACTTTTGCTTTAAGGGCCAGCGGCAAGCGGCGGGCTTTTAGGCGGATAGGAGCGATAGAGGGATCGAGATTTAGAGAAATGGGGGAGCCGGTATAGCAGCCGAGGGAGGGGTGGAATACATCAGCAAATTCAGTAAGGAGAGAAGAAATGGAGTCAGAGGGGGGCAGAGGCGAAGGAAAGAGGGAGTGAACCCCAGCGATAGACAGACCTAGCGCCCTAAACCAGTCAAGCCCCAGCAAGGAAGATAGGGGTTTTTTTACAATGAGGAGTGGCAAAATGGCATGCCGGGAGCCGTAGGTAATGTTAAAAGTCCCGCAGCCAAGCAAGTCAATGGGGTTCCCTTGGTAGTCACGGAGGCGGCAGTCTGGGGGACCCAGGGAGGAACGGCGGACCGATGGCAGTAATGAATGGAAGGTGTCCCATGACATGATGGATCGTGCTGATCCCGTGTCCACCTCCATTGAGGTAGGAACCCCCTCAATGAATATGGGGAGGTGCAGCTTACCTCGGCCCTCCGCAGAGGAAGAGGCCGAGTCTACCAGCCATTCAGGGAAAGCTGCGTTGGGGTCGCCAACGGTGAGGGAGTTTTGACGTCGGGCAGGCATACGGGCAGGAGCGCGTGGCGGCGGCGGAGGGTTGTTGTGAAGGGCGCCGGTCAGTAGGCGCGGAACGGCAAACGGCGGCAAGGTGTCCTTTTCTGCCGCATTGGTGGCAGAGAGTGGCTCTGAAGCGGCATTGGGAGCGTTGGTGGCGGCCGCCACAACTGAGGCAGGAACATCCATCTCTGGTTGAGAGTGACTGCAGGCGGTCGATGGTTTGATCTACGTCAGTTCGGAACGAGGAGGCTGTAGAAGGAGCGTAGGTGGAGGCGTTAGCCGCATAGGGAGAGGGCGGCAGGTAGGCAGATGGAGGTAGATGGCTGAGGTGGCTGAAATCCGGCGTGGATTGGTCAGCCATCTCGTAAGCCCTGGCATCGTCGACTGCAATTTTTAGGGTGAGCTCAGGCCGAGCCAGGATCCGTCGATGCAGTTTAACGTCGCGGAGGCCGTAAATGAATTGTTCTAACAGCACGTCGTCGAGGTCGCTGAACTCGCAATGTATAGCCTCCGCACGGAGGGCTGCAATATACTGGGCGATGGTTTGGCCGTCCTTTTGAATGCAGCGACGGAAATACTGCCGGCGGGCAAAACGAGATGGGGCGGGCTCGTAATGGTGTTTGAGACGGAGAATTAGCTCGTCCCACGGCAGTGCGTGGGCAGGATCCGGGGAAGCGAGAGCCCGGGCTGTGCCGAACATCTCCGGCCCGCAGTAATTCAAGAAGATTCCTCTTTTCCGTTCCATGGAGAGGCTGGTGAGGTCGTGGGCTATGAGGAAACACTCGAATCGTTCGAGGAAGGCTTCCCACGCCTCAGCCTCAGGCCGGAACGGGGAGAAGACGGCGTTGGAGGCCATTGGTGGCACCGTGTGAGGGTCCGTGTCGTCGCCCGTCCTCGTCGCCAGTGTTAGATTCGTAATAAGGAGGCTGAGGCAACTGTCAGTCCAACAGATTTATTGAAACTAACTGGCTGACAGGAACAAAGAACGCGGGCCGTCTGACAGCTATTTATACTTGCAGCTGTCAGACGACTTAACCAATGAGAACTTGCCAATTCTCCCGCCGGCTGGAGCCGCGCCTGGGCCAATCAGAGGGCTTCCCTGAACGCCCTCTGCTGGCCAGGCTCGGCAGAACTCAACATATGCCTGCTGCTTTGAGCCAGAAATTACTTTGGGTTATATGTCTAATAAATAAACATCTAATAATCAACAATAGTATAAAAAAAGGCTCACTGGTTCATGACTAGTCTACCCAGCTGCATTTGCTAGGACCTGAACTCAAAAATGAAGTTATCCCAAATTAGTATATGAGGAAACAGACTTGATAAGAACTCTCTCTTTGGGCCGTTCGTCACTATGGAGCCAAAGGGCTCACCATTTTTCTAGAAAACTAAACTAGCCGGACAGTCACTGGCCCCATTGCCAATCTCTCTCTTGTTTCTGGCTCATTGTCAAAATATGATTGTACCGGAATGGTACCTGGTGTTCCCAGCAGGCACCAGGCCTGTACCAGGGTGTACCAGTCCTATCCCACCACTGATCTTTCCCCCAGGAATGGGGATTTTGCAGTATCCTTCCTTTGCTGTGCCCACCAAGCCACGCCCACCAAGCCATGCCCACAGAACCGGTAATAAAAAAAATTTGAATTTCACCACTGGCCTGTAGCCCAATCTTCCATTTCTTCTTTTTCAAAAGCTGCCTGTATTTGACTTTCTACCTGTCACCCACAAAGCGCTCACATCAACACTGCCTTGCTTTCTTCTAAAAATCAAGCGTTATTCTTCCACACACCTAATCAATCCCACTCTCCTTGGGTGACATCTGGCACCCTCCCCAGGACCTCATCCCCCATCCTAAAATGGAGAGCTGATAATTGATGAGTATTCTGCACATCTCCCTGTCGTTTGAAAGCACTGCTTTTTAAAAAAAGTTAAATCTGTTCTTCAGTAAAGAAATGAGACTATTAACAGCACTTGTGTGTGTAGAGCGTTTTTGCCTATTTCTCCAGCCAGATGTTCCACAGTTGTGAATTTCCAAAATGGGACACTCCATCCTGTTTGGCTTTACTTTATTAAATCATCAACACATTTTGAAACATCAGCTCTGGCTCTGAGTCTTTTTGCAAATTTCCTCACTTAAGGCTCTCAAATGACAATACTCGTAATTCAGTTGACTTCATCGGAGTATCATAAAAAAACATGTCCCACTCTTCTCTGCCATGGAGAAAGGGAGGGGGTGGGTTGAACTGAACACCCAGTCTAGAACAATGCAGAGTTTTCATTCTAGCTGTACCTACTGATATGTCCAATTTTTGCACATGGCAGCATATTCAATCAATCAATCAGAAGAGAACTGGAAAGAACCTTGGAGGTCTTCTAGTCCAACCCCCTGCTCAAGTAGGAGACTCCACATCATTCCAGACAAATGGTTTCCAGTCTCTTCTTAAAAACCTCCAGTGATGGATCACTCAGAACTTCTGGAGGCAAGCTGTTCCACTGGTTAATTGTTCTCACTGTTAGGAAGTTTCTCCTTAATTCCACATTGCTTCTCTTCTTGATTAGTTTCCACCCATTGTTTTTGTCTTGCCTACTGGTGCTTTGGGAAATAAGTTGACCCCCTCTTCTTTGTGGCAGCCCCTTAAATACTGGAATATTGCTATCATGTCACCCCTAGTCCTTCTTTTCTCTAGACTGGCCATAGTGGGTTCCTGCAATCGTTCTTCATCTGTTTTGTGTCCAGGCCATTAATCATCTTAGTTGCTCTTCTTTGCACTTTTTGAATACATCAACAAACATTTGCAATGTTTGTTGATGTATTTAAGTAAGGGCTAGTTTATATGTCTCACAAGAAATATTGAGACCATGGATCAAGTCAAGATGTATACTATTTGATGCTTTCCCATTGCCATAGATATATGATTTAAACCTGAAAACTTTTTCTTTACAAAGATATGATTTAAATCAAACTAAAGCAGCCTTAAGACTGAAGAATTTATGATGGAAAACCATGTGCTTAACCTGCTAAGCAAAAGTGTATCAGATGATGATGATTATGTTGCCTAAAGGTGGAACTCTTGCCTCACAATCAAGAGGATGTGAGTTTGATCCTAGGTAGAGCCAAATGTAGGGTCTCCTGCTTGGTCAGGGGGTTGGGCTAGATGACCTGCAAGGTCCCTTCCAACTTTGTTAATCTGTTATTCGATGATGTTTGGCTGTGCTGGGCGAGTAGTCTTCATTTGGTTGGCTATGTGGCTTTTACTTCAAGCTGTTCTTCAAGGGGAGGTTTGCCAGAAACATTTATTTGCATCACAAAAGCCGCTTTTCTGCTCAAAATCATATCAACTACATCTCACAGTCTACTCATCCTTCATTAACTTTTCCTCACTTCCTTTCCTCCGCTTTCAATAGACTGCAAGGTCTTTGGGGCATGGACCTTTTCATTTTTTTTTCTTTGCTGAGGTTGCAAAATGCTACAGGCATTGATGAGGTTCTAGCATCAATAATAATTACTCCACTATTTATCTTTAGACATTCTAGACTGGCAGGTTCGAGGAAATAAGCAATGTGTACATCATTTAAGGCACCCAGACAGTCTGTGTCATGCATGTCTATGTGTGTGTGTGTGTGTGTGCACGAACATGCATGTAAGCGCACACATGTATGCATCTTTGAGGCACTGTTGACTTCTTGTTTGTCCTTGCTTTCTTCCGAGGGTGAAAGAGAGTGGTCCAAAATCAGCCAGCTGGCTTCAGGCCTAAAGCAGGACTAAAAACCTTTCTATTTTCTAGTTTGGTGTTTTAAACCAGTCATTTATTTATTTGTATCCTGCCCTTATTATTTTTATAAATAACACAAGGTGGCAAAAGTGTCACACGCACCTCCCTCTTCCTATTTTCCCCACAACAACAATGCTGTGAGGTGGGTTGGGCTGAAGGAGAGTGACTGACCCAGCTAGCATTCCTGCCTAAGGTGGCTCTAGAACACACAGTTTTCCAGTTTCTATTCTGGTGCCTAACCACTAGACCAGGGGTCAGCAAACTGCGGCTCTGGAGCCATATGTGGCTCTTTCCTACCTCTGCTGTGGCTCCGTCACCGGTCAGCGCCACAATTTTGAGAGGAGCTTCCGGGCGGGGGGAGAGTAGCACAGTGCGTGAGGAGAAGACTCTATGGCAAAGGGAGGGTTTTCCAGTTCTCTCCACAATTGATAGGGCTTTCGTTTATGACAGGTAGAGGAAAAAGTACACCATGCTAGGAGGAGACTCTATGGTGGGGGAACTGAACTTCCGGTCAGCTCCAGAATTGAACAGGGGGCTTTCGGTTAGGACCATTGTGGCTCCCGGTGTTTTCTTTTCTGTGGGAAACGGGTCCAAATGGCTGTTTGAGTGTTTGCACTAGATCAAATTGCCCCTCTCACCATACATAAAAACACAATTTAAAAATAATAATAAACAATCACAGAGGCATGACATTTTTTTTCCTTAAATTTCAAAATAATGACCTATCTTTTAGGGCTCACAAAGCCAAATCTATAATATTCTACCATCTAGAAAATGAAAATTGCCCAAGCACCCTCTTCTAATCAAATACATTATATTTTTACCCCAAATCTAGAGAAATGACTAGCTCTTCCTTTGGTTCCAATGTCAATTCCTGATCCTTGCTTTAGTTGTACCTAATTAGGGCAAGTCTGTGGAGATTCTCAGTCATCCAAGCCATGCTTGTCCCAAAGGTGCTTTTTCGAAAGGCAACTGCACTTAGTTTTTCCTTGAAGACATTTTGCTTCTCACCCACAAAGCTTCTTTAGTTCTGACAGTAGCGAAACATCTTCAAGGAAAAACAAAATCCAGCTGCCCTTTGAAAAAGCCCCTTTGGGTCTAATAACGGCATGAACATAAACTTATGGCTGCTCTGAGCTGACCATATTTTTTTCCCCCATGTCTCTGTGGTATCTTGTCCCCTGCCCATAAGTGAGGCAGTCTTAGGTGGCAATTCCCTTATTCCAACTCTATTCAGCAGCCATCACGAGGTCGATATCATCAGGTTTTCCCACCCCTTACCTTGGGGGCAATTCAATTGACTGGCTGCCCTTGGGAACAGAAGCAACAAAGGCAGGATTGGGGTTGATCAAGGGGATACCACCCTTCATGGTAGTATAGTTTTTTTGCGAACTCAAGAAAGAGTTGGCTCCACCATAGGAAAACACCCCAATTGCCATGATTTAGTCACTCCTGATAAGTTGCATCCAAGAGATCACAATACTACCGCATCCCCTATACACACACACACACACATACACACACACACCTGATTGAGAGGAAGAGGAGAATACATTTATTTATTGGTTTGCTTTCTCGATGCCACAGTTTCATACTTTATTTTACAGCACAAAACGTTGTACAAAATAATTTGACGAATCCAACAGTTTTAATGAAACGAAGTGGAATGAAGTCTGCTTCGGTAGTTAAAGGTAAATAGCAAGTTTAAAACTATTGGTCAAATGCTAAACCAGATACAGAATCAGGGGTAGGATTCTACCGGTTCGGACCGGTTCGCGCAGTAGCTCTGACGATCAGCTGGGAGTGAACTGCTTCACTCTGATGATTAGCTGGACCCGGCCACTCGGCCTTGTGTTTTACTGACCCATATCCTCTCAGCTGAGTTGCGCGGCAGAGTGGATTGCAGTGCCTCAGCTGTTTTCTTCCCCAGCAGTAATGCAGAAGGTAAGTTTTCTCAAAACAGTGCACACATGTACAGCGCGCATTAGGAATGTACGCATGCTAACTGGTTGTTAAACTGGTAGGATCCCACCACTGTACAGAATGGGCTCTTTCTGGATACCACATTCTGGGAGATTGTGGCCATCTTCCAGATGCTGGCCAGGCTCTGCTGGTCGAAGGAATTCCTTCCTTGTCCTCGATCTTGGCCTTGATGTTCTCTGTCTCCAGGGTGACAATCTTCCTGGTCAAGGTCTTCACAAAAACCTGAATTTTCTCACAGGATTCAACTGTGGTGGCACAGTGGTTAGAATGCAGTTTTGCAGGCTAATTTTGCTGACTGTCAGCAGTTCAATTCTCACCGGCTCAAGGTTGACTCAGCCTTCCATCCTTCCCAGCTCGGTAAAATAAGGTCCCAGATTATTGGGGAGGGGGGCAATATGCTGATTCTATAAACCGCTTAGAGAGGGCTGTATAGCACTGTGAAGTGGTATGTAAGTCTAAGTGCTATTGCTGTTGCTATTATTCCTCAGAGTAAAAATCAAATGGGCAAAAATCAACTTTGTCCTCCTTATCAAATTTCTTTTTAAAGGAAGCAAAGAAGTTGTGGCAACTCCCATAATCCTTCTGAATCTTAGGTCAGTGGTGATGATCCAGTTTTGTACCCATGGAGCACATTCCTACAGGCAATGGTGATCAGACGAAGCTTTGTGTTACTAGCTTATAACAACTCAGCAAAAATTACATTGTGGTTGTACAACCAATACAGCTTAACAAGACACTATTACCTATTATTCTCATGAGGGCAAATTAACTAGCCAGCTCTTGAAATCCAAATATTGTGGTTTCTGAACGGATCTATGGGGAAAACATGTGTTTTAATGGAGAAAAAAAAGGAGATTCAGCAATTTGGAATTTCCTAGCAACCAGGAAGTGTATTTGTTTTCTGCTGTCATCCAAATTGGCCAACTAACAACTTGGAGAACTCTGGCCACTTCCTTTGAAGTCCGAGGCTCATTCAACTAGTCCTTGACTTGAGCCTGAATCCAAGCAACGGTTGGATTCTTTGACTTGCAAGGGTTCCTTTAATGATTATTCGAAGTTACAATGAGAAGCAAAAGGTCTTCAAAGAAAAACCAGAAAGTCTAGTTGCCTCTTGGGGAAAAAAGCACCTTTGGGACAACCATGACCTGGATGACTGAGAATCTCCATAGACTTTCCAGGTTGAATGCAAATATGCAACCTGGAACTCAGGGAAGCAACACTTGTTTGCACTTGCACAGAATTTCACAGGTGTATTTCTGCACTCCACCTTGCATAGAGGTTTCCTGGGTGCAGGGTGCTTGAGGATCATCTTAATAATCAATTGATGAATTAAGCCAAGGGTGTAAAACACAAAATCAGGCCTACAAAAACAGTTGGGGGAGGGAGGGATGACAGTTTATCCAACAATTACCTTCATGAAAAGCTGCAAACTATGCATATAGACTCAGCAGCAACCTACCTTTAAAAAAAAAAAAAAAGGAAATAAACATTACAATATTATAGCCATTAACTCCAGTGTTTGGCCATCTTCCAGACCAAGTAATTACTTTCCGCTTGAAAATTACTTGCAATTGGCTTTCAGTTCCTCTTCATTTCCTGTTGTTTATTGTTTCACTTTGTAGAAATGCTGCTCTCCATTTTCCTCCTTTACTCTTTCCCCACTGCTGAGTTATGGCATTCTCCACCCATCCATGAGTTGGCAGAAAACTCTACACTACCAGAATGGTATGTGCTGCTGCCCCCACGGTTTATCTCTTGCTTGTCCCTATTGCATCTGTTCTGCCAAATTGTTGAATGGAGCTGTCCTCATTTTATGGGTGCAAAACATCATAGGCAACGTGATTTGGTTGAGACCTTCCTCTTCTTCTGCCTATAGGAAAAGCATCTGAAGAATGGGTGGGTAGAGATATAGAATACTGCCTACCATCTCTAGATTCTTTTCTGAACTTTTGATCCTACACCTCTTTCCGCTGCAACCTGAGCTAAATTTAAACCCAACCACAACCAAAACCATAGATTGGAATTACAAATGGAACAGTTTCACAAACGGAACTTTTACCAAATATTTCTCTCCCATTTCTCCCTTATATAGGCAGCAACCACCAGTGGTCCACAGTCTTTCATGCTTGGTTTGGGAACCAAAGAAAGGAGAGACCGCTCTCATAATTTTAGTTGAGGCTTTTCATCATTTTGTTCTATTGTTATTGCATCATTTCACGGTTACACTATTCTATTCTTGCCCCATTAGCTTTGTGCCAAATCAGTCAGGGCCCTAAAGTTAAAGCACTTCCCATATTGACGGTTGAAATCGTCTTGGTTTTGACATCACATCCAAGGTAATGGGTGGTGAGATATATTATGTTCTCAATTAATCTACAGTTTCTAATTTCTGGTCTTTGCTGGTCTTTGTTCTCAAATATTTTAGATCAAATACTTTATGATTTGTTCTAAAGGCTGATCAGATACTGCTATCAAGCTGTTTCCCTCTTTTGAAGATAAGGTGGACATTTGCCTTCCTTCAACCATCTAGCATTTTGCTCATTTTCCAGGTTTCTGAAAGATGCCACATAAAGTTTACCAGATCAGTTCTTGTACTCTGAGAGGTAGTTAATTTAGCTTTTTATTCAGTATGGATAATTCCTTGCTCATCTTTCTGTGTGTCTCAAGCCTCAGTACTGCCCCCTAATTGTACTTCTCAATATTGCTGGTGGAAGACATTATCCTCTTTTCAGAGAGTTGAATGCCTCTATCCTTTCTTTGTATCTTTTAACATTTTGCTACCTTCGTTGAGTTATTGATGCACGAATTCTTTCCCTTTTATTTTTACCGCCTTTTTGCTGTTGTTTTTACATCCTTAGTTGACCTTGACTCATTTTGAACTTCCACTTTTAGAACATGGGCTCTACAGTTCTAGGCTGTCTCTTGGTATTTGTTTGGTGAAATGTCCTTCTCTCCAATCTCTGCCTTTTCTTCTTTTTCAGGTGTTTGCTAATTTTTTTGTGTTGATGTACTGGCTTTTTCTGCTGTCCCTTTCCTCCCCTCATTGGAATTGTTTCCAAATGTGCTTTTAGAGTCTCTCTGTCTCTGTCTCTGTCTGTCTGTGTCTGTCTGTCTGTCCGTCCATCCATCCGTCCATCCGTCCGTCCATCCATCTCCATCATCTCTCCTCACTCATTTTGAACAGCTTCTCTGTATGAAATTCTACTTACCTCTGTTATGATCTTGGTTGACTGCATTCAACTTGAGTTTTTCTTAAAATAAAAACTTCAACATTAAAAGAAAACATTTCTCCCTATGTTCTGCTGCTTCTACATGCTCAGCTAAATATTCGGTCATGGGAACCCCTCTAAGAAACTTTGATTTCAGAAGATATACCATGCCAAGATGTGGAAAGGGGGCAGGGGAGTAGACATTAGCATGTCAGTGACTTTCTGAATAGAACAAGACCTAAAATTGGATTCAGATTTCAATCATTGATCCTCACATTCTGGTAACCATAGCACAGAGATGACGTATTAGTTATTATTAAATGAGGACACATCTTTAGAATGTCATCATTTCTGAACACAAGTCTGGTGCCGTTCTAAAAGCGTGCAAAAACCCAGTTGGCTGGTTGGTGAAATGAAGGAGGAAGATTGCCCAGTATGCTAGGATAGCTCCAATTTGCTTCCCCCACCATTCTTCCTCCACTTCATCAACCTGTCTCCTGTGTTATTTTTGGACATGGATTTTGAACTCTATCTGATCTGGATACCTCTGATTAGAAATCATGACAGTTATTTGCCTGGAGAATCTCTTCACTTATGCAATGTGAAAGATGACTAAAATCTTTGTCCCAGATAGCCATTCCCACCCACTTGAGGACTGTGGTTGATTGTTGCTTGTTCCATCAGGTGGAAAAAAGGACAGCCAGGAGAATCACCAACAACTGTGCTTAAGTTATCCCATGTTAAACTGGGAAGCAATACAAATCTTCCCCCTTGGCTCTAAGGCAGAATGAAGCTCAACCAACAGGCCTTTCTGTTGATTCAGGGTTGGGAGGAAGGCACATTAATGAGGCTCTGAAGAGAAGTCCTCTATCTTCCACCTTACTGATACTTTTTGACAGAGATGATAGAAGACTAAAATATATTTTGTATAGCACAAATGTTATGTCAATAGACAGGCAAATATTTAAATGATTATACATGAAATTGACATTAAAAGCCTCTTATCCAGACAGCAAAGCCAAGTATTTGGGAGTCATAAAGTGCCAGATTTACAGCAGTCTGTGTGATCTTAATATAGTACCACCGCATCGCAAATCAGACAGAAGTCCCATTGAGAAAAAATTAGCATGCAGTCAAAGTGCCAGCAAGGGACCTCAGCCTGTTGAGACAGCTTGCATCACAGTGGCTCTGCTCAGCTGCTTTCCTTAAATTTCTCTTTGCGTTGACAATTATACATGTAACTTCCTTTATTTAGTTATCATTCAGGAACATTAAATCATTGTCTGGAAAAAGAAGAAAGAAGAGAAAATGGGATTTTAAACAATGGTCTGTTGAATAAGCCTTGTGGTGCCAAAGAATAAATCCTGGTTTATCAGCCACAAAACTGGATTAGTAATCCATGCTACGGAGGTATTGGGAATAGCTGGTTTTGACTCAGCACAATGTGTGAACTCAATCAGAGAGGATGGAAAATTGTACAGAATTGGAGAAGAAGTAATCCTTTTCACCCTTTAAGAAATAAACTTCAAGCAATACCATCATAAAATAATTACCGTATTTTTCAGAGTATAAAATGCACCTTTTTCCCTCAAGAAAGAGGCTGAAAATCTGGGTGTTTTATACACTGAATACAGCATTTTCTGCCTCCTGAAGTCCCGCCCCTTCACAAAAATGGTCATGCATAGCTTGTAGGAGGTTTTCAGAGAGCTCCTGGCGGCTGGGGAGGGCAGAAATGAGCAAAACATGGGCCGTTTTTAGCTCAATTTTGCCCCCCAGCACCCAGGAGAACTCTATAAGCTTCTTAATGTCCTTTTTTTTTTTTTACCAAAAATGGGCCCATTTTCGAGAAAAACAGGCCGTTTTTTGCTTGTTTTGGGGGGGAGGGGCCAGGAACACTCTACAAGCCTCCTAAGGGCTATTCATGCCATTTTTTTGAAAAAAAGGGTCCGTTTTCACAAAAAATGGGCCATTTTGGGGAGGTTTGCAGAGTGCAAAAACTTTTTATTTTATTTTGCCTCTTCAAAATCTTGGTGCGTCTTATACTCCGAAAAATATGGTAGTAAGTTTTTGAAATCTCTTTATACTTAACCAGAGTTTAGTATACTGTGTGGTTAAGTCCAAGCTAGCTGGTTCTTGCAGCCCAAAAATCTAATTTTAATTACACTTGTTCTAAAATGATTAAAAGGAGGGAGGGGTTCCTCACATCCATAATTATGTGCTTCCCTCCCTTCCTTTTGTTGGGAGAAGTATAATGATGGTTGCACCACCTCCCTCTACTTCACACACTTCTACACTTCTTTTGTTTAGCAATGGGACTGGACATTGTCTACGCAGTAATATGGCATGGTTCCAACTGTGACATTCTTTCGGAAGGCCCTGAAGACGTGGTTCTGCCAACAGGCCTGGGGAACCCAGAGCGGAATGGAGGCCACTAAATGGCTGGTATGAGTGTGTGTTGTTGCCGGGATGGGGTGGGAGGTTATTATCTTATTATTTTTTATTATTTTTGTTTCTTGTATAGTGTGTTTTTATTTCCCGTAAGCCACCTTCAGTCGCCTGTGAGCGAGTAGGCAGAAATATAAATTTTCCAAGTAAATATATTAATTCTTACACCTTCCACCCCCTAATAGGAAAGCAAGCCATTCAACACTCCCTTGAAAATGCAGAGAGTACCATACTAATAAGAAAAGTTTCAATAGGAAAAACTGAGGGTGATCGATCTTCCATTTTACGGACAAAAGTCCCTGGTCTGTTTTTTCCAAACCAAATCAGCACCAGACCAACGGCAAAAACATTTATGGCTATTTTAATCCAATTTGGGAATCAGGCAGAGCAGCCAATTCTTATCTTGAGTGGGGGGGATATCCGAGGTGGTATTCAGCCAGTTCTGACCGGTTCTGGTGAACCGCTAGCGGAAATTTTGAGTAGTTCGGAGTACCACCTTTGACTGGCCCTGGCCCTGATCTATTGACTGCCTCCTGAGCCCCAGCTGATTGGAGTCTCAGCTGATTGGCTGGGTCTTCTTTTGTTGCCCTGGAAAGCAGTTTAGTGGGGTGGGGAGGAAATAGGGATTTTGCAGTATCCTTTCCCGCCACATCTACCAAGCCACGCCCACAGAATCAGTAGTAAAAAAAATTGAATCCCACCACTGGGGGCTGTGTTATTTCTAAGAATTTCAGTCCCAGGAATATTGCCTTGCCTGTATTTCTATGAACAGCATTTTTCACCATTTTGTGATTTCCAGCCCCTTGTGGAAAAATGCAGCAAAGACCTTTAAAAAAAAGAAAAGAAAGAAAGAAAATCAGCCATAGCTGCCTGCTCCAGTTAAGCAAAAGTGTGTCAGATTTCACACTCATAGCCAATTCATAGAACTCTTTGCTTTCTTTCAAGGAAAGTGAGAATTTCCTTCAGGATAATAATGAGTTATTTGAATGGTAGAATCCAGTGTGTGACATTTCATACTGGATCAATTAAAATCATGTGATGTGATGTCATTTTATTACGTTACACTACACTATACATTAGGGACGTGGTGGCTCAGTGGCTAAGATGCTGAGCTTGTCAATCAGAAGGTCAGCAGTTTGGCGGTTCGAATCCCTAGTGCTGCATAACAGAGTGAGCTCCAATGACTTGTCCCAGCTTCTGCCAACCTAGCAGTTCGAAAGCACATAAAAATGCAAGTAGAAAAATAGGAACCACTTTTGGTGGGAAGGTAACAGCATTCCGTGCGCCTTCGGCATCTAGTCATGCCAGCTACATGACCACGGAGACGTCTTTAGTCGTCTTTCACCAACCATTCCTCCATAGTGGATAGTGTTGAATCTTTTCATTTTCATGCATATAGTAATCTTGCCATAGTAACCATATATTGAAATAAACTTCCATGACTTTTTTCTGACTCTGTTTCTGGCTTCAGTTGAATATTAATTTTAAAAATCCTCTATATCAATGTATGCATTTGAATCCAATTGCTTGGCTTGTTTACATATCCACCACGCTTGATAGAATGTCCTTCTGGGTTCAGTTCCAAGTGGGGAAAAAGACACTGGAAACATGGAGGCTGCTTGGAAAGATGGTTTTAATGGTGAAAAGGATCACGTGGCTTGAGTTCCTGAGCAGAAAAGGGGAGTGATGCTGAGAGTGCCCTGGTTTTATGCCCTCTTTGGGTCCCACCTCAGAGCTTCCCATTCCTGTGTAAGAAATGCACTCTGATTGGTTGTCAGACTCCCAGGGGGCGGGGGGTGTCTTAGCTAACTTTATAGTCTGTCCTGAGACTTAAGCTTGTTTGCCTTGCTGGCTGATGTAATTTTCCAGGTGCCTTGTGGTGAGTTTCTGTTTGCTAGATGGGTCTGCCTGAAGAGGGTAGATCTTTGTTATGTACAATAGACTGACCTAGGCCTTAATGGCCCATTGACAAAGGTGGGGTAGGAGCTGAATTTCTACCTTCTCTTTAGAGGAAATATTCTGCCCTTTTAATATTTCCTAAAATATTTCATTTTCTAGTAGAGGGGTGGGTTTTAACTTCCTACAATACATTTGAAGCAACTTTATACATTCAACGTAATTTTTCTGGTGTCATGTATCAATGATACATTACCGTATTTTTCAGACTATAAGACCCTCTGGACTATAAGGCACACCTAGCTTTTGGGGAGGAAATCAAGAAAAAAAATCTGCCTCTGCCTCCCATCATCCATCCAGTATTCATCTAGCTTGTTCGCCGTTGCCTGTTCGGCACAGCCCATTCGCCGCCGTGGCCCGTTCGCTGTGGCCCGTTCGCTGCCGTGGCTCGTTTGCCGCTGCTGTGGCCCATTCTAGAACAGCTGATTGACACTGTATCAACCCCCCTTCCCCCCGCCCGCAATATTTGCTGTATAAGATTAATATACAGCGAATATAACGTGAGGAAGTGTGTCTTATACTCTGAAAAATACGGTAATTTATCAGCATTCTCTTTAAGATTATAACATAATATAAATTCCAACCCTTTTAACCAAATATTTCCCATTGATCCATCTTAATATTATAATCAAAATTCTTACCCCACATTATCATATTTTTCAGCTGTTCTTCCTGTGTTTCAGTTTTCAACATTTTATACACTTTAGCAGTTACATATTCATCGTCAGTGATAATTGTACTTCAAATTCTTCTCAATTTGCTCCATACTTTAGGTCCTGCGATTGAAGTCAGTGGCCTGAGATTAAACTAGATTAAACAGTATTCCCATCTCTGAAAAGAAAAGAGCAGTGCAAGAGAGATGTGAAACAGCAGTACAAATAGCTGTGAAACAGAGGCGTTATTCAACCAATTCTGACAGGTTCTGGAGAACCGATAGTGGAAATTTTGAGTAGTTCGGAGAACTGGCAACTAGGCTGGCCCTGCCCCCGTTGCCTCCCAGCCTCCCAGCTGATCTTCTTTTGTTGCCCTGAACAGGAGAACAGAGCTGGAAAGCAGGTTAGTGGGGTGGGAGGGGATGGGGATTTTGCAGTGACCTTCCTCCAGGAGTGGGGAGGGAATGGAGATTTTGCATTATCCTTCCCCTGTGATGCCCACAAAGCCACGCCCACAGAACTGGTAGTAAAAATGTTTGAATCCTATCACTGTTGTGGAGGGCAAAGAGTCCAGCAACTGGATGAGAGAAGTCAGTGCACAACAGATTTACTAGGCCACCTGGAACCTAGTGAATTGCTAATTTCCAAAGACTCCACTTACATACTTTGTTTTGCTTTGTGGGTTTTGTTAGTAGATTATTTTACTCTGGGCTGCCTGTTGATTTAATGTATCTTGCTGTTTTTGTTTTTTTTAGTTTTGCACCCTGCACAGAATCCACTGGAGGTGGAGTGTGTATGTGTGTGTCAATAAATAAACATTTCAATAAATAAACTGTAGAATGTCCTCATATGCAAGCTTTGTGTCACAGTAGGGGGGAAAACACCACATGTGTGCCAGAATACCTAAAGTTTGGCCTTGGACTGCCCCGGTAACCACCTCTGCTCACCCCCATAGTTCCGTGCAAAAAACAGATCCCCCATTTCGAAACCCGTGGCAGGGTTATCGTTGACAATAGGTTTGTCATTGCAGTAGCTGGGGTGAAGTCGATCTAGGTTAGTCCGGAGGCGGCACCCCATTAACAGCTCTTCAGGGCTGTGGTTGGTTTGGGGACATAGGACTGTGTGCTGCACTAACAGGTATCTGTCCATTCGGGCCTGCCAATCCCCTGGCCCTAGCCTAGCTAGGGACTCTTTAACAGATCACACCATCTGCTCAGCCATGCCATTGCTGGAGGGATGGTAAGGGGCCACCAGAACGTTGCGGATACCGTGACCCACTAGGAACATCTGGAAAGATGCAGATGTCAATTGGGCACCATTATCTGACACCAGGACATCCGGGCACCCATGAGTCACGAACATCCTTTGCAACGCCCTAATGAGAGCCTCGGTAGTGGTCGATGACATTAGGATGACTTCCATGCACTTTGAGTATGCATCAACCACTACCAGGAACATCTGGCCAAGGAATGGCCCTGCAAAATCCAAAAGGATCCTAGCCCAGGGAGTCTTGGGGTCCTCCCATTTCCTAGGTTTTGCCACGGGGGGAGCTGGCCTGGACTGCTGACATTCCTGACACCTAGTCACCCACTGCGCAATATCCTGATCCAAACCAGGCCACCACACGTAGCTCCACCCGAGGGCCTTCATCCTCACTATCCCACGATGCCCCTCGTGCAGACAGTGGAGGATAGGTTCCCGCAATTGAGGGGGAATGACCACCCTAAAAATCAGATACCCTAAGAACTCCACTTTGTGTACCCCTATATGGCATTTTGAAGACTTAAGTTTCAACCCCACCTCCAGGAACTTTGATAAGACGGTACGCAGCCGCGCCATGAGTTCAGTGCTGTTTCTGGTGGAAATAAGCACATCATCAAAGTATGGGATGATCCCCGGAATGCCATGGAACAGTCTCTCCATGTGGCTCTGGAAAATGCCCGGGGCTACACTGACCCCAAACTGGAGCCACCAGCATCTAAAAGCTCCCCTGTGGGTGACGATGGTCTGCGCTTCCACAGCAGCAGCATCCACAGGGAGATGCTGATATGCTTGGACGAGGTCCAGCTTGGCGAAAATGGAGCCCCGCCCCGATGTGTGAAGCAGTTCCTGTACTACAGGGACAGGGTAGGGGTTGGATTGGAGACCCCTATTTATGGTACATTTAAAATCTCCACATAATCTAATGGAGCCATCGGATTTCAGGGGAATCATGATGTGGGTCTCCCATTTGGAGTAATCTACGGGCTCTAAGCCCCCTTGGGCAACCAATTTGTCTAGTTCAGCGTCCACTTTTGGATGCAGGGCCAGGGGGACCCTTCTGGGCTTGAGATGGATGGGAGCAATCTGAGGGTCCAAATTAAAACTAATGGGGGTTCCCTTATAGTTTGTTTTGCTTGTTTGTTTGTTTTATTGGATTTATATGCCGCCCTTCTCCCAAAGGACTCAGGGTAGCATACAACATTGAAAAACACACATCCCAAAAGTTAAAAAGAAATTAAATACATATCCCAAAAAACGAACCCAATTTATAGGATAATACATTTAAAACACGAGTTAAAATTAACAGGCCAGGCCGGCTTGCTGGAAAAGCCAACTTTTTAGGGCGCGTCGGAAGGACCGGAGGTCAGGGATTATGCGAAGCTCCGGGGGCAGCTCATTCCAGAGGGAAGGCGCTCCCACAGAGAAGGCTCTCCCCCTGGGGGTCACCAGCCAACACTGTCTGGCCGATGGCACCCTGAGGTGGCCAACTCTGTGGGATCGTACTGGATGGTGGGAGGCTACTGGTGGCAGTAGGTGGTCTCGCAGGTACCCTGGGCCTAAGCCATGGAGCGCTTTAAAGGTCATAATTAATACCTTGAATCGCATCCAGAAAACAACCGGCAACCAGTGCAGGCCGCCTAAAAGGGGTGTAACATGGGAGCACCTAGGTACCCTCATGACAACCTGCGCGGCCGCATTCTGGACCAGCTGAAGCCTCCGGGTGCTCTTCAAGAGCAGCCCCATGTAGAGAGCATTGCAGTAGTCCAGGCGAGAAAGGACAAGGGCATGAGTGACTGTGCACAGAGCATCCCGATCCAGGAAGGGGCGCAACTGACGTACCAGGCGAACCTGGTAAAAGCCCCCCCTGGTCACGGTTGTCAGGTGTAGTTACTAACAACCCATCAAAAACTGCAGCAAACTCCTTCATCAGGCCTTCGAACTAATCATGGCCTGCCGTTGCATGCACGCCAGCGACGCTGAGGCCCAGGGCATCGAACCAGTCTAAGCCTAGTAGACTGGGAAGGTTGCCCTGGATGATGATGAGAGGAAGCCTGCCTTAAAACTTGGAGTGATCACTTGGAACCAGCCACTGCCAACTACTGGGATATAGTTTCCCTGATAGTCCCGCAATTTCATAAAACAAGGTGACAGGCGTTTCTTGGCTCAGGAAGGCACCAAACGCTTGATAGTGGACCGGGAGACAATAGACTTGGAGGAGCCAGTATCCACCTCCATGCAGCAGGGCTTGCCTTCGAGCTGGACGCTGAGGTAAATCTTCTTTCCCGACGTCATGTTGGCCTGGCTGGTCAGCGGAAAATTGTGAAACAGTCCTCCGATGTGTGATAAGACCGTGTCTTCGGCTTGCGGTTATATGATCAGTCAGCTGGTTGACCCTGAGGGGGGGGAGGATGGTGCGCAGCACACCTTAGCTAAATGTCCCTTCTTTCCACAATTGTGGCAAATAGCTGATTTGAAACTACACCAGGCACAGGCATGGTTCCCACCACAACCAGCACAATGGCTCTGAGGTAAATTTTTCCGTGATTGCCCCGCACCGCCACCTGCTGTTTTGAGGCGGTCAACCCCAGCCTCATCGGCGTCAGACAAAGAATGTTCGTCCACCTCCCCGTGATGAATAGGCACAGTCTTAGTAGATGATAACGGGGGCCCTGCTGCGGCTTGACCGCTCTCAATCTCAGCAGAGGTCTCGTTGGACATCTCAGAGGCGCGAGCCTCATCCAACGCCGCTTGCAGGTTGAGCTCAGAACGGGCCAGCAAAAGGCGACGCAGCCTTGAATCGCAGCCTCCCCCTCCTTCTGAAGCCTTTGCTGGAACGCATAGCGCCTAGCTATGCGAGACGGAGCTGGGGCGTAATGGTTCTGCAGTCTCATCAACAGGGTCTTCCATGAAAGAGACTGGACTGATTGCGGGGCAGCCAAAGCCCTGGCTATTCCGAACATCTCACGTCCACAAGCGTTCAGGAACTGAGCCCTCTTTCCCTCACTGGGCAAATTAGCCAGATGGTTTGCCTTGAGGAAGCATTCAAAACAATCAATGTAAGCCTCCCAGGACTCTAACTCTGGCTCAAACAGGGCTCAAACGGGGCGAAGTTGCTCAAAGTTGCTCAAAGTGGCCATTCTGAGGGAGACACGATCTGAAGAGATTGCCTCAGCAATTAGCAGGGAGCCTTGTATAACAATGAAAGTCTGCCTTATGTGACACACTCTTCCTATGCCTCAGCAGGATCCCATCCTTGTCACCAGTATTATATTCGATGGGTCGCCAGTATTATATTCGATGGGTGGCAATGACTGAGGTGAGGCAAGGCCCGACTAACACGGCTTTATTAAACAGTTAACAAAACAGCAACTCAGAACCCAAGATAAAGAACAGTTCCTGCTTGACAGCAATTTATATGCAGGCAGTCTTGCGGTTAGCCAATCAGAAAACAGAGACTCTCCCGCTCTGGCACACACGAGTGTCTCAACCAATGGCAAGCCTCGGAGATGAAGCCACGACTCCGAGGCTAGGACATAACATGACGTTCTCCCTCCAGTGGACCAATGGGGAAGTGCCTGACAGGGCGGGCAAGAGAAGCGCATGGGAGGGGGAAGGGAGAGGGCAGAGATGAAGGGCATGGGAGTAGGGGGAAGAAAGGCTCCTCTCAATAGCTCCCTGTCAGACAAACCCAACAAGAGTTTAGTTCAAATTACAGGTAGACGTCGACTTATAACCATTTGCTTAGTAGCTGTTCAAAGTTACAACGGCACTGAAAAAAGTGATTTATGACCATTTTTTCACACTTATGACCTTTCCAGCATCCCCATGATCATGTGATCAAAATTCAGACATTTGGCAACTGGTTCATATTAATGACCCATACTTATGAGGCCATGTGATCACCTTTTACGACCTTCTGACAAGCAAAGTCAATGGGGAAGCTGGATTCACATAACAACCGGGTTACTAACATATCAATTGCAATGATTCGCTTAACAAACTGAGACAAGAAAGGTCATAAACGAAAGGGCAAATGTTTCACTTAACAACAGAAATTTTGGGCTCTATTGTGGTCGTAAGTCGAGGGCCACCTGTACTTCAAGTTTATCTACACACAAGAATCTGATCTACTAACGGTCAAGGAAAATTGGCACTAGAGTCAATGGACTTCAAGGGGGCCTGGTGGAGCGACTCTAAACTGATGATGCCTTTGAACCCGCCCTTCGGCTCACCCTGGTCATCTCCTAAGTAATTGCATACAAGTAGTCCTTGACTTATCACCACAATTCAGACCAGAATATTCATTGATAAGCAATGATTTATTAAGTGAGTTCCATCTGATTTTATCACTCTTTTTTGCCACAATTGTTATACGAATCACTGTAATTTTTGTGAATCATGTGGTTGTTAAGCAAATCCTGCTTTTCCCATTGACTTTGCTTATCAGAGTTCGGCTGGGAAGGTTGCAAATGGTGATCTTGTGACCTCAGGATGTTGCAACCATCATAAATACATCCCGGTTACCAAGTGCCTGAACTTTGAACATATGGTGGTGGGAATGCTATGACAGTCATAAGTGTGAGGATCAGTCACAAGTCATTTTTCAGTGCCATTGTAAGCTCAAATGGTCACTGAATAAATGGTTGTAAATAAAGGACTACCTGTGTAAGACAGGAGGCCCTTTGATACGTTCTCTAAGTTTTGAGAGCAAAGTAGAATTCATAACAGATCTGTTGCTTTATATCTTCTGTTATTTTTAATTGTATTTGTTGTATGAAATTCATTCTAAATGAGATTTAATCGAGAGGTATTTAGATTCCAGAGAAAGCAGAAGAAATACAGACTCAAGAGAAATACATTCTCTACCAGGAAGAGAAAAAGTTAATGAGACGGCCTTTAATTTTCAAGTCAGTCAGACCTAATAATCTTGATGGGATGAAAAATTGATCTTAAAAACCACTTAAATCATACAAACAGCCCATTAAAAAAAAATCCCTGCAGTCTCATTGTTTTACTTGGCTGCTGATTCTGTAGTTCCAATGTTTAACTTGGACAGCTGCTTCTTCCTCCTTCAGAATTAGTCAGATGGGGGATCCTACAGGGGTGGGATTCTACTGGTTTGGACTGGTTCAGGTGAACCGGTAGGTCCGACTATCAGCTGGGAGTGAACCGGTTGGCTCCGACCTTCATCTGGGCCTGCCTGCCCGCCCCTGAGCTACACTCACCTATATTTCCTTTTCTGAAGCCCAGCTGATAGGCCCGCCAGAGTGGATTGCCATGCCTCAGCAGTAATCCGGAAGGTAATTTCTCTGTGAATTGTGCATGCGTGTGCAGTGCGCAAAATGCGTGCTCAGCGAACCAGTTGTTAAACCAGTAGGATCCCACCCCTGATCCTACACAATCAAAGGCCACTCCTGATATAACAGAGCCATGCACAGATTGTGTTTTTGACGCAGTCTTCAAGAGCATAACCAGGCGAGTCAAACTGAAGACCTCGTAAATAGTAGGGGGACATTTTTGGCAAAAATATAAAAAAACTGGAAAAGTTTCTCAAATAGGATTTTGTTGACTTTATCCTCTTCCCTCTGCCACATTTAGTTTTGATTTGGTGTGGCTGCAAACTCGCATGTAAATACATTTTACGGTGAGTTCACAGCGATACCAAATCAAAAGAGAGGAATGCAGACATATGTAGAACAAGAAAGATAACAGGGTGTAAAAAAAGTGGCTTGAGAAAATGGTTCTCAACCTTTTCTTCCCCACGGACAACCCCCCCCTTAAATACGGGTACCTTTTGGGGCCATGGACTCTCGAAACTTATGGTAACTCAAGATTTAAATCATAACATTTCTTCAAGTCTTGGTGGACCCCTTGTGATGACATCGCGGCCCTACAAGGATCCATAGACCATTGTTTCTTATCCTACCTTCTGGTGCTTTGGGAAATAAGTTGACCCCCTCCTCTTTTGTGGCAACCTCTCAAATACTGGAATACTGCTATCACATGCCCCCAAGTCCTTCTTTTCTCTAGACTAATGAAGCCCAAATCCTTCATACATTTTTCCTGGGCTGGCCTTTAATCATCTGAGCTACTCTTCTTTGCACTTTTTCCAAAGTCTCAACATCTTTTTTATAATGTGGTGACCAAAACTGCACGCAGTATTCCAGGTGTGGCCTTACTAAGGCTTTATAAAGCGATACTAATACTTCATGTGCCTCTGTTTATACAACCAAGAATTGCATCAGCTTTTTCGGCTGCTGCCATACGCTGATTAGGCATATGGCTCAAAACAGTAACTGTGAGAGAGACCTTGGAGCCCTAGCGGACGGTCATTTAAATATGAGCCAGCAGTGTGCAGCAGCAGCCAAAAAAGGCATCAATTTTAGCCTTTCTCATCTCAAAGGTTGATAAGAGTGAATATTCCTTTGTTTTAGTTGTCTCAGAAAGACTCTACAAACAAGCAGAAGTCATTCAGTAGAGTTGATACATTGAAAATAGACTACTAGGGATCTAACCTGAATTCCAACTAAACATTTTCTGACTATTGCACCAATGTTAACCAAGACTTTTTGTGGGCGACACACTTGCCACACTTCTAGTGTGAGAGAAGGCCCCTCCATGTCTTCTAAACTTCTGTGAGACACTGCTATTTGGACCTAGCTTTGAAGAGGTCCTACGTAACCAGTATAAACAGGATCTCCTAAAGTTGCAACTCAGGAAGCATCACAGAAAGCCCATGTCTCTCACACTGGATAGGAGCAGTTGCTAAAATAAAATGGAAAACCTGGTTGTAAGGGATGGTGAATCCCGGAGAGAAGATTTTTTGGGTGAATTGGTGTCCTATCAAAAGTGAAAGTGACATGGGAAGTGATGGATGTGAGACATCTGCTGGGTGGGGGAGTCTGCTCCTCAACTGTCTTTTAAGTTCCACAAATCTTTTGTGGGAAAACCCAGACCTTCTTCCTACCCAAATGACCACTGACACTCCAGAATCCTTTTGCTTCTTTCTCCCCCTGTGTGGGCAGTGCTGACACCACAAATTCCCCAACTCAGCTGGTTCACAGAGAATCTTGCATTATATAAATAACAACAAAGAAATGAACCCTAGAAAGGCAAAGACGCCTCCAGGAAGATGAGGGCAAAGGCCTGTTTCCAAAGCATGACAGGAAAAGCCCTGACAACGTCATATTTCTCTCCCCCCCCAGCCCAGATGTTCCCAGACAGCTTGACAGAATCAGCAATTCTGTGCAGAATAAACATGCCAGCCAGAAAGTGCTGAGATCAGCAGTGCTCTAAATGATCTCGGTAGGCTCACAGTTCCTCTGCAAAGATTGCTTTGAGGGGAAGGTGGCCTCAGAGGAGAGTGCTGAAGCTGTGGTCGCTGGCCTAAGGAAATAGAAGTAATAACAATAAGGGGCTTTGATTTTGCTGATGAGAGTCAAGCCTGCAATGGAGTATTTTTTCTGTATTGGTTTAGATCAAGATCCGTTTATTACTCAGTCTGATACAACACCTGCTCTGCATAAGAGAGGGTATTCAGCAGGTTCTGACCAATTCTAGAGAACCAGTAGCGGAAATTTTGAGTATTTTGGAGGACTGGTAAATACCACCTCTGACTGGCCCCACCCCCATCTATTCTCTGCCTCTCGAGCCCCAGATGATCAGGAGGGAATGGGGATTTTGCAGTATCCTTCTCCTGCCACGCCCACCAAGTCACACCCACCAAGCCATGCCATGCCCACAGAACTGTTAGTAAAAAAATTTGAATCCCACCACTGCTCTGCATGCCAAAGGCATCTATGCAAAGCCTCTCTGACTCTGACCATGGAAGGTGACTCTATGAAGCTCCCCCCCCCAGGTGCCACTACAAGGCAACACTGTAGTCCTGCCTTCTCCACCTTGATGGGCTCCATTTCGGCAAGATGCCACTCCCTTTACCTTTCACTGCCCCCTTGGTGATGCCATGTTATGGGAATTTGTAGTCTGTAGCAGTGGTGAGTTTCAAAATATTTTAGAACCTCTTCTGTAGGTGTGGCCTGCTTTGTGGGAGTGGCTTGGCAGTCATGTTACTGGGTGGGAGTGGCTTGCCAGCCATGTGACTGAGTGGAAGTGGCTTGGCAGTCATGTGACTGGGTGGGTGTGGCCAACTTGTAAAATGTGGTGAAACTCACTTAACAATGCTCTTGCTTAGCAACCAAAATGTTGGCTCAGAAACTCTGGCATTTGAAGCACGCAAGTCTTAAAGCTGTCAAGTTACAAGACCCTTGCACCCCTAACCCTTTAGAAAAAAACCCAAGGGTCTTCAAACTTGACAGCTTTAAGACTTGTGGACTTCAGCTCCCAGAATTCCTCAACTAGCATGGCTGGTTGGGGAATTCTGGGCGTTGAAGTCAGCACATCTTAAAGTTGCCAAGGTTGAGAAACACTGCTCTAGAGGTACCTACTTTAACTGTGAATGTTTGGAGATGGGAGGGATTAGGAGGGATAACTCCTCTGCTATCCCTTCAATCTACTCTTACAAAAGCCTCCAGGTTAAGATAACCTTTGTTGTCATGCCTTTACAGTGAGCACACTGGCTGGCATCTATTAAAATGAAATGGTGTTTGTTCTCAAGAGAAAATATACATCTACTTTGAAAGAGCCAGAGCTAAAGCCAAGGTCATTTCCACGTTGCTTAAGAGTGAACACACTAATTGTGGAGCCTGACGAAAGAAGCCATGCATGCAGGTAAACAAGAAGGTGCGGCGAGCGGAGAGGCGGGGCCGAAGTCGTGACGGCACGACGTACGATCTCAATGTTCTGAGATCACAGTCGACATTTTTGGCACTGGGGTTAAACTGTCCCGAAGAGACAGTGAACAGGAAGAATACATCTTGCTGATCTCGGGGATATCGCAAAATCCCCGAAAGAAGCAAGAGAAATTTCTTCAAGCCGGTGACAAAAAATCCAGCCAAGGCCAATGAAGTCAGGGCAGCCCCAAAACAGAAGGAATGGAAAGTGAAAGTGTTTCCAGCTGGTGAGGAATCTTTATTGTTTTAAAAGAGAGACTGCCTATAAAAACTTAAAAATTGATTTAAATTGAAGAATAGAAGAATCAAGCGGCGAAATTAAACCTGTAACGGTTCTGGACAGTGGTTATCTCATTTCTTTATATGCTATCTTCATGGATGGAACCTTTACAAGCTTTTTAAAATGGACGGATCAAGTCTTCTTTTTCTACTTTTTTTTCTCTGTGACTCTGTGATTTATAGACTAAAGCTTTCCTCTTTCATCGCTGTGAGTATTTTTTTTAAATTTATTTAAAGACTGGACCTCTTTTTCTAATTTGAAATACAAAATAGATATTAAAAAAAAGAAATTTCTTAAAAGTGCTACGTGCTGGGAGGTTTTGTTGATTGGAGCTTTGTGTATTCAAGCGGAACTTTTCCCTTTCTTCACGGTTTGTTTTGACGGCTCGTTACAGAGCGATAGGGGTAAACCAAATGTCCCTTTGAAGCGTGTTTTCAACCAGAGAAGAGTGGGGGAAACAGTTTTGTGAATCCATGTTTTAACTTTAAAAAATCTTCCAAGTGAGAGCACTTTTGTTTAAGATGGCAGAATGTCAAGAAAATATAGAGATTGTAAGCTTGCAGACAATATTTTCAGAATTATTAAAACTATCAAATGTAAATGAGAGAATTGAACAAAAACTGGAATATTTGGAACAGCTAACAGAAAAATGTGATGAAAAATTTGATGATGTTCACCAAATGCAAAATGAGGGGATTAAAATCCAAAGAATTGAAGTGGAAAATGAATATAAAGCGATTAAACTTGCTGATATTTATGGCAATTGGTTTGTTTTTGAAAATGCAAAGAATGGAATATTGAAAGAGGAAATAAATGGAGAGGAAATCTATTTCAAAGGGCAAGATAAAGAAGAAGAAGAAGAAGAAGAAGAAGAAGAAGAAGAAGAAGAAGAAGAAGAAGAAGAAGAAGAAAGGAAGGAATTTATGGACTATGAAACTTTATCAGCAAAAATATGGATAACACTGCTGACAATTAAAGACAAGCGGAATAAAGAAACAGAAAGAGGACATCAGGATTATATGAGAGATCTTACAAGCAAGGAGTTGCTTGGAGTAGTCCATACAAAGCTAATCAAGAAGAAGCTCAGAAGATTGATACCACAAATGGCAGAGGACATAAGATTGTTTTGTTATTGGAAAGATACAGGCTGATAGATGGAAGAGTATAATTTAAAATTACTAGCTAAACCTAGTGAAATTTAGTGATAATAGGCATAGTTAAATAAAAAATTGATAATGATAATACTATATACAATGTGTAGTGTTATGATAAGCAATATTTGGATATAAATATTGAATGATACCCGTGAAGGGAAGACTAGACATTCTTTTGGATTAAATATAAAGGTCAATAATAATAACAATAAAAAATAAGAACTAAATTAGACACAGTTAAGTTTTGATCATTTGGGGGAAAATGTTATGATATAGGACAGTGATGGCGAACTTATGGCACGCGTGCCACAGGTGGCACGCGGAGCCATTTGTCAGGGCACGCGAGGCTCTGGCCAGCTGATTTCACTGTTTTTAAAAGCCATTTTTTCGCCCTCTCCAGGCTCCAGAGGCTTTATAGGAGCCTGGGGAGGACAAAAAGAGCCTCCCCCGCCCCACCGGAGGCCCTTCGGAGGCTTCAGGGACCGTCCGGAGGCTTCCCTGAATGCGTAAAGTGACCCTCCGAGCAAACTGGAAATGACTTCCGGTTTGCTCGGAGGGTCGTTTTAAGCGTTCCGAAGGCTTCAGGGACTGTCCAGACGGTCCCTGAAGGCTTCGGAGCGCTCAAAACGACCCTCCGAGCAAACCGGAAGTCACTTCCGGTTTGCTCGGAGGGTCGTTTTGAGTGCTCCGGAGGTGTCAGGGAAGCCTCCAGACGGTCCCTGAAGCCTTCAGAACGCTTAAAACGACTCTCCGAGCAAACCGGAAGTCATTTCCTGTTTGCTCAGAGGGTCATTTTAACCGTTCAGAAGGCTTCAGGGAAGCCTCCGGAGGGCCTCCGGGGGGTGGGGGAGCCTCTTTTCGCCCTCTCCAGGCTCCTATAAAGCCTCTGGAGGCTGGGGAGGGTGAAAAAAGCATGTAAAAATGGGGGGGGGGTCGCGGGGGTCGCATCTGTTGTGTGCGCATGCGCACTGGGGGGGTCGCGCATTGCATTATGGATGCAGCACGCCCACACACAACCCCCCTGCGCTCCCCCCACTTGTGGCACGCGAGCCAAAAAGGGTTCGCCATCACTGATATAGGATATAGCCAAATAAGGAAAGGATAATGATAATAATCTATATATATATATGTATGGTATAATATAAGGGAACTGGATGTAAATTGTAAACAGTGATTTGGAAAGGAGGATTAGAAAACTTTATTATTAAATATTATGGATGTTCAGCTAGAACAGGATATAAGGATTTAATGTTAATGGAGGATTTTATAAATAAGTAAATGAAATGCTAGTATGCGGTTATGTACTAAATTTTTCTAGATTTTATGATGAAGGATGTTCAAACAATTATAGTCAAATAAAAGTGGAGGTATGATGATGGTAATATGTATAAACATTTGAGTTAAGATACTAGAGTTAATATGAATTATACTTGATGACGGTAGAAGAGATGCACAAAAACCTTTTGTAACCAACTGATACACTTTCTACAGTATGTAAAGAAGGAAGATTTTTATGTTTGTTTTGAAAATTAAAAATAAATAAAAAGGTTTTTCAAAAAAAGGAGCGGCGAGCGAGCAAGGGAGGGAGGATCAGGCTGCCTGATGCTCCATCGCTTGCTCACTCTTTTGCCCGCCTGGGCTGCCTTGGCGCCGCTCTGGCTACTTCTGTCTGTCTGCGCCTTGCAGTTGTGGTGACATCATCAAGACAAAGTGGGAGCGAATGGAGGTGAAGGGGCCTCAGTGCCCTGCCTGAATCAGGCAGGGCACCGAGCCTCTTTGCCTCACTTCGCGACTCAGACAAAGTGGCAGCAGGGCCCTCTCTTCTGGCTGGGCTCTTCCCTCTCGCTCTTCATCTTGATGATGTCACTAAAACTGCCGGGCTCAGCCGGATGGAGGTAGCCGCAGCTGCGCTGAGGCAGCACGGCGGGTGAACAAGGGAGGATCAGGCAGGGCACCGAGGCCTCTCACTTTGCGACTCAGATGAAGCAGCAGCGGAGCTCTCTCTCCCGGATGAGCTCCAGATGGCTTGCTGCCACCACACACACACCTCCCCACGCTTATTGGCAGCCATGTGGCCCTGTGTTATAAGCGAGCCCGGGATCCTTGCAAAGGCTGCAAAAGATCACCGGACTCACTTATAGTGCAGGGCCATGGCAGGCCGCTCCAGCTGGCCTTCCGCCCCCCCCCCCCCTGTGTTCCCCTCCCTGTGCTTAGGTGCAGCCACATGGGCTGAGCAAGCCTGGGAAGTGAGGTCCCTGAACTTGCCATGAAAGCCAGCCACACCGAGCCACCTAGGGTCCCGCTGCTGCTCCGCTTACTGGCGGCCACGTGGCCCTGCCCCCCACCCCCACTTACTGGCAGCCCTGTGGCCCTGCACCATAAGCGAGCCTGTGATCCTTGCAAGGCCACAAAAGATAACTGGACTCGCTTATAGTGCAGGGCCGCTCCAGCTGGCTTGCCGCCCCCCCCCACGCCCCATGCTTAGTTGCAGCTTACTTACCTGAGGGAGGGAGGCAGCAATAGCAGCACGGAAGGCAAGCAACAGCGAGAGACCCAAACAGGAAAAAAGGTAAGTGGGTTTAAATAGGGCTGTTAGAGGCAGGCGGGGCGATTGGTGAGCCAGCCAATCAGTGAGTGATGGGCGGGGCAAGCATGGTGTGGATGGGCAGGCAGGCGGAGTGAGCGAGGGGGCTGGGGCAGGCATTCCGGTACTGTCCCACCGTAGAAAGGGGTTCTAAAAGATACAGTAGATTTCAGGAACATCTTCTATCGAACCAGTTAGAACCCGGAGTAACCCACCCCTAGCCTTATACCTAAAAAATGGCAGGTTATGAAATGATCTCTCTCTCTCTCTCTCTCTCTCTCTCTCTCTCTCTCTCTCTCTCTCTCTCTCTCTCTCTTTCTCTCTCTCTCCCTCTCCCTCTCCCTCTCCCTCTCCCTCTCTCTCCCTCTCTCCCCAACTGATCTCACAGGATTGTTGTTGTCATTGTTGTTGTTGTTGTTGTTGTTGTTGTTGTTGTTGTTGTTGTTGTAGGGAAAATAGGAGGAGGAAGATATGTTGGATATGTTCACTACCTTGAGTTATTTATAAAAGTAATAAAGGCGAGATATAATCAATCAATCAATCAATAAGAAAGCCTTCTTTCCCATGTGCTCTTTTCTATACATAAAGTAACACAGTCCATTAACAATTTAGAAGACAGTCCCATTCCAAAATGACTCTGGATGTCATACATAGGGTTAAGGTGAAGGCGAAGGGAGAGAAAAAAAACACTTTTAAAGGGGGAGGGGAGAGAAAAGGACTCCCTCTGTTTTCTGCATAGACAGGGGCTAGAAAAGATCTTTATCTGGGACCAATTTTATCAAAGATTGCAGAGAAAAACTCTGTTCACAAAGAATTTCCTATGAACCAGCTGTTGTGCCTGCAGTTTTTTACCCAAATGATAGAAAATTGAGCAATTTATAGCTGTGAGAAGAGCATAAATTCCTTAGGGCCTCCTCCTGACTGGATTGAACTGTCTCTCTGGATATATGTGAGAATCTGGATATGAAAAAAGATGTTTTATAACAGAGAGTCAGACATGAATGGAGCAGCGTATTAGCAATAGCAGAAGGAAAGGGGCGAAGAGATGGAGCACCTGCTGGAAAGTTAGAGCCGTTGTTTCAGCCATCCTAAACCTCCATCTATCTTCTCCTAACACACAGGGTGAGCCCCAGATTAGGGATTAGGGAAAGGCACACTAGAAATTTGCCATACCCTTTCAGGACTTTTAAATCAGATTGCTTGGACCATTAGAAAGAATGTGCTGTGGCACAGGTAAGTCCTCGACTTGCAACTATAATGGAGTCCAGCATTACAGTCCCAAGTCACACCAGTTGTTAAGTGTTACCACATGACCACACCCGATTTTATAACCTTTTGTTTTGCTTTGTTCATTAATCAAGTTGTTAAACGAATGCCATGGTTGCTAAGCGAACCCATTTGACCCAAATGGCGTTTTTGTTGTTGTTGTTGAAAACTAAAGTAAACACTGGAAATTGGCACACACAGAAAACATGATCAGGTGACTGTGGGATGATGGAAACAGCTACAACTGCAAGCCAGTTGCCAAGTGCTCATAATGCAATCACGTGGCCATGTGTGGGGGAGGTATAAGATTGTCAAGAGTCCCAGGAACCAGATTGTAAGTACCTTTTGGGCGGGAATCCAGTATAACTTCAAATGAGGCCACTAAATTGTTAAGTGAAACTACCTGTATTTATATCAGTGTTATTCTTTTATTTTGAAGGCAAGTACTGGTTTTTTTTTTTGTTTCAAGTTACATACGTGTCCGTGTGCATGCCTATGTGTCTTCACAGCCCCATTGGTTTGACCCTTCACAATTTTCCAGTTAGGAAAATTAATTGCCCACCCCCAGTGGTGGGAGCCATCTTTTCTTTTGGATCTTTGGCCTGCCACACTTTCTAGTATTCTACTATCCATTTTCTCTTGTGGGAAAATGGGAGCGGGGATTGTAAAGAGTTAGATGAGATGTAGCCATAACAAAATTCTTTCTAGAAAGCCAAGGACATCCTTTGTCTTTGCACTTCTGCACCTGAGAGGAAATGGATGGGTGGAAGCTGCCAGCATAGCAGTGGATGATTGGACCATGTGATGGACTTGTAGGCAGGGACGTGCGGTCAGGGGAGGCAGGGGAGGCAGAGCCTCACCTCTCTTCATGAAATAATAGTATATAATATAATATGGAATATAATATTATATATATATCTGTCCGGCCGCACCCGGGAGCTGCGGAGGCAGAAATGTTGTCGGCGCTCCCGGATTACGAAGCCATGAAAGCAACTGGGGAACGACGAGAACCTTCCTGCCTCTGCTGGACTTTGCGCGCTCGCAAGGAGCGCGTGAAATCCAACTGGTTTAATAACCGGTCTGGTGATCGCGCACTTTCGAGGACTGCGGAGCACGAGCCGGCAGAGCACGCTCAGGAAGGCGGAGAATGGGATCACGTGTGCTGGAGGCTGAGGCAGCCTCAGCCTCCAGCACACGTGGTCCCATTCCCCGCCTTCCTGATGACATCACCAGCCTCACCAGCCATAAACCTCATCGCACGTCACTGCTTGTGGCTGTAGGGGCAAGATCTTGAACTTTCAGCTGGGTCGGAAAACCTGGAAGTCTTCAGATTCAGGTTTTCCCAAATGTGCCAACCTGGCTCTCTTAATAAATTTGAACTTTGAGGACTCTGATTTACTTTCGGGTGCTATTTGAAACCCTGACAACTGGTTTAATAACCGGTCTGGTGATTGCGCGCTTTGTGCGCATGCACAGTTTTGAGAAAACTTACCCTTCACATTACTGCTGGGGAGGAAAACAGCTGAGGCGCGGCAATCCGCTCTGCCGCGTGACTCAGCTGAGAAGATATAGGTCAGTAAAGCACAGGGACAGGTGGGTGCGCCCACTTGATCGTGGGAGCGAACTGGTTTGCTGCCAGCTGATGTTCAGGGCTACCGGTTCGCTCGAACCGGTCCGAACCTGTAGAATCCCACTCCTGCTCCAAGTCATCTGCCATAGCTCTGAGGAATGGAGTTCCATGATCTTTGCATGGGATCCCCAAGGAAAGGGTTAAGATCTTTTATGAGATTTTCTCTGCTGGAGCACACTGAAGTCTGGTGGACACATAGCAACCAATTAGATTCACGGTGAAAGTTCACCAGCATGGATAGAAAGGGATGGTTCTTATCCTTGGATGGTAATTTAGCAGCTGATAGTTTACATGTGTTGCTGGTGTTCCAGGAAGTACTTAACAGCAGGCAGAACTAGTTGCCGTTGATAAATTGATATGCCACGAATTTGTTCAGACCTAGATTAAACTGGTCAATACAAGCAGGCCTGGCTTAACCAAGTAGGCCTCACTTAACAGCCAAATTGAGGCCAGAATTTCCATCGTAAGCTGTTGTGGTCGTTAAGCGGGTCACCATGTGACCTGATCCGATTTCATAACTGTTTTTATGGTGACTGCAAAACGTGTCACCGCAGTCATTAAATGAATCCCAGGATGAGGAGTACAGCAGCCATAACTTCAAGGAATGGTTGTAAATAACTGTTAGGGTCCATCATAACTTCATTCTCCAGTCAGGGAGAGGCCATTCAGCATGTCCCTTGCTTCCTGAGTCAACTCCTTGTCCTCCATTGTTCACCTCGCCTAACTGCTCTGCACATACGTGCATCTGGAACAGGGCCCAGCTGTTCTTCCTCCTCACTCATGTCAGCCTCCAAAGGCAGCTGCCTCTACATTGGCTGGGAAATATTGGACAGCCCTGGCTCTATCTCTGCGTCTCACACAGAGCATCCATTAGAGCTTTCCTCAGACTCCAGAGCTGGCCCAAGTTCCTCCCCAACCTCCTCATCGTCTGAGTCTGCTGCCAGCTCTGCTGGGCAGCTGGCAGGCCACAACAATTAGATAACATCTAATAGAGTAACATCTAATAGGTAGAGTGTTCTGCTTCACCAACATAATTGGTTATATGGAACTGGTGAAGTCAACCTCCGTCCCTGCTTCCCAAGCCCAGCCAGCTTCTATGACAGCAAAGGTGCTCTTTCTTTCTTTCTTTCTTTCTTTCTTTCTTTCTTTCTTTCTTTCTTTCTTTCTTTCTTTTTTTCTTTCTTCCTTCCTTCCTTCCTTCCTTCCTTTCTTTTTTTCCAAGAGGCAACTGGACTTTCTGGTTTTTCTTGGAAGACGTTTTGCTTCTCATCCAAGAAGCGAAATGTCTTCAAAGAAAATCCAGAAAGTCCAGTTGCCTCTTAGGGGAAAAAAAGCACCTTTGGGATAACCATGACCTGGATGACCAAGAATCTCCATAGATTTCTATGCCAGCAGAAAAAAAGACCCCAGTCTTTAGTAGATGTGGCCTCAGTATTATGCAGCAATCTTGTCCTTGGGCTGGAAGTTCTTTGTTCCTCCAATATATTTCAGTTTCCTTGATAAAAACTTTCAATCCAAGCAATATATAATTATGGCTAGCTGCACGGGTACACCTACAACATTTCCTTGGTTAAGGTCAATTAAAAATATATGTGGTATGGCCTCATTCCATGAGCAATACAGCAGGAAAAAGGACCTGGAAGCCCATCGTGATTTCACACCAGCTGGGAAAGCATAGGGGTGGGTACAGTTGGCATGAAGCTTAAGCCATCAGTGTTGAGCCCAGGAAGGAAGCAAATTCAAAGCAATGGGGGATCTATACTCCTCGTGGATGACATTCAGATGTTTGATGAGCAATATAAAACATATAAAAAGCTCTAGCTCGGCACACATTTACTGAAAGTTATAAAATAAAAACCCTTCCAATTTACAGGGGGAAACGGTAAATTACCTGCAACATTTTACAGAGTTAGCAGACACCTTGAGCAGGGATGGCAAAGAGGGAGGGGATGAGAAGGCTCAAAGATTTGTTTCTAAAAAATGAATGGAGTGTTGGGGAATGTTTTCCCCCTTACTCTTTTTATTTAATAAAAAAAAACCCGTAATCATAAGTCAGAAGCATAAATACTGAAGATGACAGCTCCCTTAGTTTATGGTTACAAACAGATAAGGAGATAAATGGAGATACACTATATTGCCAAAAGTATTCGCTCACAACTGAGTCTGATTATGTGGATGGGTGAGCGAATACCTTTGGCAATATAGTGTATATTGGTGCCTTTTTAGAATAAAGAGCAAGCGAAATGCAGGGAAACGTCAACCAGGCCTGCAGTATTCTGTTCATTCGCCCTGGGAAAGGTGGGAGGGAGGGAGACTTTGTGTAAAAAAAGGACTCCCTAAAGGAGGAGAAGGGACACGATGGCTCAGTGGCTAAGACGCTGAGCTTGTCGATCAGAAAGGTTGGCAGCTGGGCAGCTTGAATCCCTAGCACCCTGTAACAGAGTGAGCTCCCGTTACTTGTCCCAGCTTCTGCCAACCTAGCAGTTCGAAAAATAGGAACCACCTTTGGTGGGAAGGTAACAGTGTTCTGTACAGCTTTGGCGTTTAGTCATGCGGTCATATGACCACAGAGATATCTTTGGACTGCACTGGATCTTCAGCTTTGAAACAGAGATGAACACTGCCCCCTAGAGTCGGGAACGACTAGGACATATGTGCAAGGGGAACCTTTAACTTTACCTTAAAGGAGGAGAAAGATAGAATAATCTCACCCAGTTTGGCTTGAGTTTATTAAAGAGAAGGTTTAAAACAGGGAAGGAAGGAACGCCTAAAGGCCTACATCTGTGCACCCAACAACTGGAGATCTGGTGGAGGAAGAGGGCTCAGAAAAAGCCAAGACACCCTCCAGTCAAGTTCAATTCTGCTGATTATATGGGCATCGTTCCTGCTGTTTTCTTAATCCTCTTAGAGAAGTGGTTTGTCACAGAATACCCCTTCCACAAAGGATATTCTCCAAGATGATTAGGCTAAACATGTGAAGAACAGTTGCAGGAATTGGGTATGTCTAGTTTAATGAAAAGAAAGACTAAGGGTGACATGGAGCAGTGCCTCAATATCTAAGGGGTTGCCACAAAAAAGAGGGAGTCAAGCTATTCTCCAAAGCACTTGAAGGCAGAACAGGAAGCAATGGATGGAAACTCATCAAGGAGGTAATCAACCTAGAACTAAGGAGAAATTTCCTGACAGTGGGAACAATTAATCAGTGGATCAGCTTGACTTTAGAAGTTGTGAGTGCGCCAAGACTAGAGGTTTTTAAGAAGAGACTGGATAGCCATTTGCCTGAAATGGTTTCCTACCTGAGCAGGGAGTTGAACTAGAAGACCTCCAAGGTGCCTTCCAACTCTGTTATTCTGTTGTACTTGGTAACGTCCTAGCCTAATCCTCAACTTCCAAGTCCATGCAAGGTCAAGTTACCAGCCGTGACAAAGGAAAACATATACCCCTTTTCTCCTTATGCATACTTGATGTGGAAAAGCCTCACCTTCTTTTCTTCTGATTACCTGTATCAAGATAAAGTCCTCTGCTCCAGCCTGCTCCAACAGCAGCACCGCAAATTGAGGGAATCACATGTTTCCAATCTGGGCACTGGAAAGCTTTTGAAAAAAAAGTGGAAAGCAAGGGAAAACAAAGGACAACTGCAATATGTTTCTTTATGAATTGCCTATACACATTCTGGGAAAAAAGGGGAATTGCCGTGTCAAAAAAGGATACATTTGCATAAAATCTGCATATGCTTATCTATAATTCATGAATGCAAATTGTGAAATAATTACTATAATTTAAAGAGAAGTGCAATGCATCTCAGCATACTGAGGATATATAAAAACCACATGGCCTCTTGGGAAGCTAAGTCAGCACTGGAGTACCAAGATCTACTCATAAATCCTAATAGTAGCAGTGAAGGAGCCACACACATCCTGTTGTTTCCACTTCTTCCAAGTTTCCAAGACTTACTCTGTTGGCATAAGGGACTTTCTTCCATTTCCCATTAAGATATGGGAAGGAATCAGGTTGTATCTTGCAAACATTCTGAGCTCTAATTCAAGGAGTCATTCTTACTGGTATTAGCCTTGTCTCTAGATGTAAGATTTATTCTTTTATTACGTTGTGTGTATGTTACAGTGAAAGACAGAAATCTGGTGAATGTCGACATTCACCGGTGAATGTCAACACATACCAAATACGTAGGGTTAGGATTAGGGTTAGGGTTAGGGTTAGGGTTTCAACATTCACATAGTCGCTTGGTGTATGTCCGAAATATTTGCTAAATACCCTCATTTATGACTTACACTAAATACCTAACCCTAACCCTAACCCTAACCCTAACCCTAACCCTAACCCTAACCCTAACCCTAACCCTAACCCTACGTATTTGGTATGTGTTGACATTCACCGGTGAAAGTCGACATTCACCAATTTCTGTCTTTCACAGTAACATGTATATGGACAAAACTGATCAGTTGCATGCTTTGAATTTGGCTGCAGGTGATTTTGAGGGGATGGTTAAAAAAATCCATTCTCCTCTCTTCACCCCTTTTCTTATCTTTAAACCAGAATTTAACTGAAGGTCCTTCAATAGTATACCTTTGGCAGCAATGCAGATAGGTGTGTTAATATATCTCCAGGGGTGGGATTCAGCTGATTTGGACCAGTTCTGGCAAACTGGATGCTAATTTTACACCTGGTTTGCCGAAGTGGTCATTGAAAGGCCTGGCTGGCAGAGCCCACCCAGCTCTGCCCCTTCCAGGAGTCTCCACGCAACCCATTTTGGATGCCAGGTAAGTGCAGAGCCCGTGCGTGTGAAGGCTCTAGGAGGGTGAAAAACAGCTGGCCTGGCCTAACTGTAGGTTTTGTGTCCCTCTAGCCTGTATTTTAAATTTTTAGGGATAGATTGTTTAGGTTGTTTTAATTTTTAACTATACTGTACAGCCTACCATTTAATTTGTTTTAATGGGTATTTATAAATATGTAAGTTTTGTATATTGTTTTATTTGTGGTCTGTACACCGCCCCGAGTCCCTTTGGGGAGAGGGGGCGGTCTATAAATTCAATTCAATTCAATTCAATTCTGGAAGTCCAGAAATGGGCCTGTTTTTGGCCTCCAAAGCCTGGAGGGAAGCCTTTTTCACCCTCCCGGAGGCTTGAGGAAAGCCTCCATAGCCTGCACAGAAGATCGCACATTACGTCTGGGTGGGTGGGCCCGGAGCCTCCAGCAGTAGCCACTACTGGTTTGCCCAAACCGGTAAGACCTGACAGAATACCACCACTGACTATCATGTGAAAACATCACAATGCCTGTGGCTGTTGAGACAAGTAAACATGTTGGGGTACGGTAGACTTTTTACAAAGCTGTGAAGCTTCAGCTGGTTGGCTTCAAGAGTTTCTAACAATAACATTTGGAAATATTTGTCTCTAACAGAGAAATGACAAGGATAAGGAAAGGACAGTACAGCAGTCTCCACATTGTCCAGCAAACAGTCTTCCCGGAAAATAAGACCAGGTCATATTTATTTTTGGTCCAAAAAAACCATGAGGGCTTATTTTCAGGGGATGCCTTATTTTCCATGTACAGCAGGCAGGGAGTGTGCAAGAACACCACCCTCACCCCACCACCTGTCTTGCCTTGCATCACTTATATTGCGAGCAGCATTAAAAATCATGGTAGGACTTATTTTGCAGGTAGGTCTTATTTTGGGGAAAACATGGTATACTGTGCTATGAGGTAGCAGTGGTGGTGGCAGGCGGTACGCCCCGGGCGTACCGAAGCCTGCCTAGAGCACCGGATCCCGTTCCGGTACAGTGCCCCGGAGGGCCCACCCACCCGCCCGAGCTCCTTACCGCTCTTTTAAGTCTTCGTGCTTCTGTGCACAACACGTACAGTGCCTGCATGATGCTCCGCTGAGCAGCTGGAGCGTTGCAGAAGCTCGTGGAGGCGCTAAGATGCATGTGTTCACTGTGTGTGTGCTGTATTTGTCCATGTGGACGCCATCGTGCCCATTCCAACTGTACCGGTCGGAACAGGATCCAGAACCCACCGCTGCAAGGTAGCAAGTGTCCAACTTAAAAAAACTTAAAGGTATAAGGGGAGAGGGAGAGAGGGAGGTCACTATTGGTCATGTGATTAAAATTCAGGCATGTATACCTGCATATATTTATGACAATTGCAGCATCTCTGGGTCATGCGATTACCATTGATGTGTTTCCCAGCTGGCTTCCAACAAGCAAAGTCAATGAGGGAAGCTAGATTCACTTAATGACCGTGTGATTCACTTAACTGCAACCATGGCTACAAAGATCATCAAATTGAGTGCAACTCATTTAATGACCATTTTGCTTAAACAATGGAATTCTAGTCCCAATTGTGATCATAAGTCAAGGACTACCTGTATAGTATACTATCTATTAAAAGTGGTGTGTACTGTATGATACTTTAATTAAAGATTAATTAAAATTAAAAGGGGAGGAAATCTAAGGACAACTGTGCTGTTCTCAACCTACTGATTCATTGCAAATTACTCAGATAAAATAGAAATGGACAAGTGGTAGAAAGAAAACAAGAATGAAAAGGGGAGGCAATGGAAAGAATACAAGTGGAATAAAAGAGGGAGTTGAAGAATTACAGACTGACTGGGCACAGAGACTAATATTATAAATCAGAAAAGTAGTCTGAAAGTTAAGGAAAGATAAGGATAAAATGGTGTGGATTTGGGTAAAGGTGGATTTGAAGAAAGTTACATAATCATATGAGGAAGAGCAAGATTTTTTTTAAAAAGCAAATCTTTATTTTTATTAAACGTATATGCCATCTATCCATCCATCTATCGCTTTATAAAACCCTAGTAAGACCACACCTGGAATAATACAACCAATTTTGGTCACCGTACTACAAAAAAGATGTTGAGATTTTGGAAAAAGTTCAGAGAAGAGCAACTGAGATGATCAAAGGCCTGGAGACTTAAAAATATGAAGAACGGCTGCAGTTTTGGGTTTGGCTAGTCTAAAGAAAAGAAGAATTAGAGGTGACATGATCGCTGTATTCCAGTATTTGAGGGTCTGCTGCAGAGAAAAGGGGGTCAGGTTCTTCTCCAAAGCACCAGAGGGCAGAACAAGAAACAGTGGTTGGAAATTAACCAAAGAGAGAAGTAACCTGGAATTAAGGAGAAACTTTCTAACAGTGAAGACAATTGACCTGTGGAACAACTTGCCTTCAGAGATGATGGGCACTCCATCACTGGAAGTTTTTAAGAAGAGACTAGACTTGCCTGAAATGGTATAAGTCCTCCTTCTTGAGCAAGGAGCTGGACTAGAAGACCTCCAAGGTCCCATTCTATTCTATTCTATTCTATTCTATTCTTAATTTAAAACAACTTTGGGCAGTTTACACCAAAGTATAGATATACCAGGGTAAAAATCAGAATCCCCCTTTCTCTTTCCCACTCCAAAACAAATTCTAGGTCCGAACAGAACTCTCCCAAGCATTCCAATGCCCAACTATTCGTATCACAAAGCTCAACACACACAGACCAATCTCTCCCTCACTGTAGCTTTGTTCATATATGGGAAGAAAGCTGCAGTGCGTAAGATTCAGCTGATGCAAAAAAAAAAACATCAGAAGTCTCTTAGCATCTCCAAATCATCTTCAAATCCCTCGTAATAGAAATCTTTCCAGGATTCATATGTATGTAAAGATTATGGATGGCCATCACATATGGATTTGTAAAGGGCACGTAGGACGATCAGAAGAAATATACCCAAACCCAGTTTGATACAAATGCTCTTCTCCTGCTAATGCTTTATAAAGACATACAACGGTCTATCCTATCATTTTGCTGAAAAGCAGTTCATCTCCTTAATTCCTCGACATGTTGCAAAGTCGTTTACACATTCCTCTTTGGTGAGATTCAGTTTTCCCTAACTATCATTGCCAGGAGAGGAGTTACCTGGAATGTGTCAGAGGTCGATTATCATTTATCATGTCAGCTGCTCCCCAGGAATGTCTCCTTGGAAAGAGCTGGACATAACCTGAGTGCTTATCAGAAGCCTCCAGTCCAGGTGCCTCAATAAGAGGCGCCTATAACATGGCATTTGGCAGTAAGTCTGTTGCTATCCTCTCTGGCCGTCAGTGAGTCTCTGTATTAATACAGCAGGCTTCTGTAGTCCATGCAGAAAGAAGAGACTGAAAAATCCATCTGGAAATTATGATTGAACCAAAAGGAAAGAAGGTCTCTAACTTCCATGATTAGGTAAACCAGCTTTCTTCAGACTGGTGCCCTCCTGGATGTGTAAGATCTACAGTTGCCTGAATTTCAAACTTGGACGTGATGATAAGTCTACATGATTTCTGTGGGAGTGAGGCTTTGTCAAGGCCCATCCTCCAGAAGTGGACAAGGAGGAGTTCTTAGTGGATTCGGTCTTAGGAACTTGCAAAGTTTAGGGCAAATATTTTGCTCTGTCAAATAATGAAGCTTCCCGAAATGAAATTGTTAGATCGAGTGAATGAAGGCACACTCAGGCTTCAGAGTAACAACAGCTCTTTATTAGCACAAATCAACTATATACAATCCAGCGAAGGTTCAGTCTGACAGCAGCCCTTTTATAGGGAGCTGTCAGACCCTTCGACCAATCAGATTGAATCTCTGTTCCCGCCGGAACAGAGGACCTTGGTGTAAACCATTACCAATGTTTCTGGTATCTAACAGAAATGAATAGGAGAAGGATTTGACCCCATCCATTCTGCAGATACTCTAGAGACAGAGATGGTATTCAGCAGGTTCTGAACAGTTCTGGAGAACCGGTAGTGGAATTTTTTTTTTGTATTGTAAAATTTTATTGGTTTTTTACAAATATTTTGAGGGAAAAGGTAAATAGGTATAGAAAATTTTGACAGCTACATCATGCGGAAGATAGAAATCCCCCCAAATCTCACAATTTTTCAAAAATGAAAAAGAAAACATCAGAATTTGAATAAACATTGGCAGCTTTTTGTTTTTATATTCAATCATCAATATATTCAATCACTTTTGTATCCCTTCCAGGAATTACATTATAACAACAATTGCAATAATGTTTCAACTCATTTTTGTGACCTGAGTCTTCTGAGTGTTGCGTCCTCCCCCCTGTCTGCCGGCAGAGCCACAGCCCCTCCCTCCTTCATATCTTGTGTACTGTCCCCTGTTTCATCTAGGAGGGCACTGTGTTTCTTAGTAAAGGCCTCCACCTCCACAACTGTGTTGATTCTAATTCTGCTGCCCTCCCAGAAAATCAGCATTCCTTCTGGCAATAGCCATCTAAACCAGATTCCATTATTATATAATTTCTTTGCCAAAGAGGAATATTTCTTCCTCTTATCTCTTACTTTCTTTGGAATCTGTTTAAGAATAGTTATTTCTTTGTCTTTATATTTTAGTGGTCCCACCCTTTGAGCTCCTAATACCTCATCTCTTGTAGTCTTTCTAAGAAATTTAACATGTATTTCCTTTGGCACGTTGTGTGTTCTAGCACAGTGGTCGGCAAGCTGCGGCTCGCGAGCCACAAGCGGCTCTTTACACATTTTAATGCAGCTCTTCTGTGTGCCGGATTATTATCCTCCCTAATCATTGTGGATCGAAAAGAAAAAAGGGAAAGGGGCGCTTGTTTTGAAGCGCCCGCTCCCCTCCCTCCTCTCGGGCACTTCAAAACAAGCGCCCCTTTCCCTTTTTTCTTTTCGACCCACAATGATTAGGGAGGATCCTGAAGTCAGGCGGGGACCAGCAAAAATCTAACCGGGGAGCCGGGCAGTAGCAAATTAGCCAATCATGGGAGGAAAGCGAGGTCTGACCGGGTGGGCAGCGAAACTCCAGGGCTCTCTGTTCTAATTCCCCGTGAAAACTGTTGCCTCTGAAGCGTTTGCTCTACTGTTTGAACCTTTAAGCGTCCCTTTCCCTTTTTTCTTTTCAACCCACAATGATTAGGGAGGATCCTGAAGTCGGGCGGGGACGAGAAGCGAGGAGGTTCCGTTCTTTTTCTGCCTCCTCGCTTCTCGTCCCCGCCCGACTTCAGGATCCTCCCTAATCATTGTGGGTTGAAAAGAAAAAAGGGAAAGGGACGCTTAAAGGTTCAAACAGTAGAGCAAACGCTTCAGAGGCAACAGTTTTCACAGGGAATTAGAACAGAGAGCCCTGGAGTTTCGCTGCCCACCCGGTCAGACCTCGCTTTCCTCGCATGATTGGCTAATTTGCTACTGCCCGGCTCCCCGGTTAGATTTTTGCTGGGGGGGCAGGGGGGGAAGCTCCTTGGCCTCCATCTCTTTTTCTCTCTCCTCGCTTCTTGGGGCTCCACCAATGGGGGAGCAAGGCCCAGCACCAGGCTTTGGGCTAACACAGGGGTCTGCAAAGTTGGCTGTTTTAAAACTCGTGGACTTCAATTCTCAGAATTCTGGGAATTGAAGTCCACCAGTCTTAAGAGCCAATTTTGCAGATCCCTGGGCTAATATGATTGATGCCCTTGGTGGACTTCAATTCTCAGAATTCTGGGAGTTGAAGTCCACAAGTCTTCAAGCTGTCAGGTTTGAAGACCCCTTGGGGTTTTTTTCCTAAAGAGTTAGGGATGCAAGGATCTTGTAACTTGACAGCTTTAAGACTTGCGTGCTTCAAATGCCAGAGTTTATTGAAACTAAAAACAGTGTACCATCCTATGTATTTTCGGTTTTAAAAATGTGGCTCTCAAAATAAATTTCAATCGTGGTTTTGGCGAGATTTGGCTCAGTTGAAAAAAAAGGTTGCCCACCACTGTTCTAGCATATGCTGAGTTAATTCTATAGATCAAATCAATATCCCACCATAGCTGTTGTTTATCTCTTTAATATATTCTGCTAAGATTGTGGTCATGATCTCCTTGATATCTTCATTCTCTGTTTCTGGCAAGTTTTGAAATCTAAGAAAAAAAGACATTCTCTCAAATTCCACCTTTATCATATGATTTTCATTTTCTACATTCCCCTTCTGGATTGTCTTAACCTCTTCCCTTAGCCCAGTCACGCCCTCCTCCAGCACACCTATTCTCTGTTTATTTTGTGTTGTTTGTTGTTGCGTTTCTCTGAGCTCATCAGTTAAATCTGCCAGTTGCTTTTTCAGTTCGTCCTGTCCCTTTATAATAGTTTGAAACATTTGCTCCACGGATAATTCCTTTGAGCTCTCTTCAGTCGCTTTAGGTTGTAAAAATGAAGCCAATGGTGTCTTTTGGATGACCGGGCTGGACGTAGAAGATGTTGGGGCTGAAGACGGCTTGCCAGGTGGTAATTTTTTAGGACCCATATCAATTTCAGAGATAGCTATAAGTCTGCACAAAGAAATGGGGTCTGTGGAAAGACACAACCGGGAAATGTCAAAAGGCAAGCAAATCCAGAGGAGAGTGTTGGTCTCTATACAGCTCCAAGCCAGGTGATATAAATCAAATGTTCCAAATCCAAGGGAGATACGTGCAAGGAGAGGCTCCTGGAGATCTCTAGAGTGTGATATAATACAAAGCCAGAAATTCTTTCAAAAGGGAAACTTCATTCATAAGTGCAAGAAGAAGGAGGAAGTTGGCCATCTTGGCTCCGCCTTCACAGGAGATCAAAAAGCAACATCCAAAGTTATATAGTTTAAAAGAATCAACTCAGCAGTCCTCCTTTGCAATTGTAACAAGAAATCATCCTCCCATTGCTTAGAGGAAGAGAAAGTAACTTTTAACTCTCTCTCTCTCTCTCTTCTGAGAGAGAGGGATTTTCCAATTGCTGCTTTTCCAAGGGGGGTGAAAAAACCCCTTCCAGTCTTAACACTTCAAAAGATTGAAAGCACAGTTTACAAAAGGCTGCTGTTCATCGATTGAGTAGTTAAAAAGGAGATTGAGGGAAACTTCCCACCTCACCGCATTTCAGCTATAACGTCCGATTAGTTGTTTCCTTCCAGGCTCCGCTTGGCGAAGGCACGCTGCTGCGCACCCCCCACACTCCCCGGCTCCTGGGGCGAAGCTGGAGACCCCCCTGTGGCCGCCGCCAATCCAGGGGGCTCCAACAAGCCACCCTATGGCAGGGATCCCCTCCAAGGTTCCCTGTGCTCCCCCTAAGCTTAAGGGGAGCCCACCGAGAAGACGAGCAGCAGACGTGAACGTCCGTCGCCTTCAGGGACCGGAAGCTCAATCCCCCCCGGTAGTGGAAATTTTGAGTAATTTGGAAAAGCGGTAAATACCATTTCTGACTGGCCTGACCCCCATCTATTCTCTGCCTCCAGAGTCCCAGCTGATCCGGAGGAAATGGGGATTTTACAGTATCTTTCCCCTGCCACACCCACCAATCCATGCCCACCAAGCAACACCACACCCACCAAGCCACACCCACAGAACCGGTAGTTGAACCCTACCACTGTCTAGGGATTACCAAAAGGATATTTGTGCACTGCTTATGACCTCTATGGCACCTTTTGCCCTTGTGTTCTATGCATTTTGTAGCTGTGGTGGCGCAGTGATTACAATCTGGTATTGCAGCTAATTCTGCTACAAGCCGGCTGCCTGCAATTTGTCAGATCAATTCTTACCAGCTCAGGGTTGACTCAGCCTTCCATCCTTCCGAGGTGGGTAAAATGAAGACCCAGATTGTTGGGGGCAATAGGCTGACTCTGTAAACCGCTTAGAGAGGGCTGTAAAGCATTGTGAAGTAGTGTATAAGTCTAAGTGCTATTGCTAAGTGCTATTTGGCCACATGTATCTTAGTTGTCAAAGCCAGACAGCAGCCATTCATCCCCCCTTGTAAGCTGGGAATTTCCAGTCAATATTTCTCGTCAATTCCCATCAGAAAGTTTTCTATGTGCTCAAAAGAAACCCATTTTTTCCTATTGTTGTCCTTTATATCTGGAAATAAATAGCTGTTTGGGTTGACTTTAGAATAATGCTACCATGCCTTCTCGTTCAAACTTTTCTCAGAAACCAACTTATCCATAAAGGCTTTTCTTAAACAGGAAATTTACAGTACTTGAACTAAAGCCTGATACATGTAACTACAGATAGTCCTCATTGAGCGACTGACTCATTTAGCAGCCATTCACAATTACAATGGTGATGAAAAGGTAACTTGGCAACCAACCCTCATGTTTACAATTTTCACAGTCTGGTAAAGCAAAAGACGATTGAAGATAGTAACATCAAGATGTTTTACTTAGCAACTGCTTCACTTAAGAACTAGGTTTTTGGGTCCCAATTTTGGTCAGTAAACAAGGACTATCTATAAAATAATTGCACAATTTTATTGCACAATTTTATTGACTTTATTCTCCCGAAGCCTACTTTTTCTTTGTTTTCCTCTTTTTGGAAGCATATCCATTATGCCTCCATAATTGTATCTGCCAAATATCTAAAGAGATTTTCAGACTTCTCTCATGAGAAGCCATTGAGGGAAACTGACTCCTGGCAGGAAATTCAGGAGCAATTTGAAAAAAGAACCATCTGTTTTTCATACAATGCATAACCAATTTATGAAACTACTGCCACAAGGTGTAGAAAGTAGGGAAGAGTCACATGGCAACAAAATAGACACAGAGTTTGGTAGCACCTACAAGTCTATCCAACTTGATATAACCTTTCATGACGACCATTTTACTCAGGGGTGGGCTTCAAAAATTTCAGCAACGGGTTCTCTGCCTGGTTGCTGGGTGGGCTGGCTGTGGTGGGCGGGGCCCAGTCAGCCTTCTTCACCATGGCAGGAGGTGGGGCGTTTTCGCCTTCCCCAGGTTCCGGAGGCTTTCCTCGAGCTTCTGGGAGAGCGAAAACTGCCTCCTCTGGAGGCCAGAAACGCGCCTGTTTCTGACATTCCGGAACTTCTGGGAGGCCCGTTTTCCTCCTTCCCTGAGTCTTTGCACAGGCCCTGCACTTACCTAGCATCCAAAACGGGCTGTGTGGAGACACCTGGGCGGGGTGGGACAGGATGGGAGGGGTGGGGCCAGCCAGGGGTGGGATTTGGAGGTTCGCCGAACCGGCCATAATGTTAGCTACGGATTCTCTTGAACCCAGGCGAATCTTAGCAGTCCACCCCTGATTTCACTCCATCAGATAAAGGCACCATTTAGGATATGGAAGGAACACCGAACATCTCAGAATAACAAGTACAGATAGTCCTCGACTTACAACCATTCATTTGGTGACCGTTCAAAGTTACGACGGCACTGAAAAAAATGACTCATGGCCGTTTTTCAGTTACAGCCTTCGCAGCATCCCCATGAGCATGTGATCAAAATTCAGATGCTGGCACCTGGATCATACTTATGACCGTTGCTGTGTCCCACAAGATCACGTGATCCCCTTTTGTGACCTTCTGACAAGCAAAGTCAATGGGGAAGCCAGATTCACTGAACAACCATGTTACTAACTAATCAACTGCCAAGGATTCACTTCATAACAGTGGCAAGAAAGGTAATTAAAAGTGAGGCAAAACTCACTTAGCAAATGTCTCGCTTAAGGACAGAAATTTGGGACTCAGTTGCGGTCATAAGTCGAGGACCACTTGTAATTCCTTACTGAGTTTAAAGAGAAGAACAGGCACAGAGATGGGTTTTGGATGTTTTGATAAGATCTTCTACAGCTACAGATCCAAAGAGCAGCATGACGAGAAATAATTAAGGCAGTCGGATGGATAGAGGCAAATTTTGAGAGAGGAAGATGACTGGGAACTACTTTAAGCACATCTTAAAACTTTGCTTGTCTTCCTTGTTGTTAGTTGTAAAGTTGTGTCTGGCCCATCACAACCCCATGGACAATGTTCCTCCAGGCCTTCCTGTCCTCTACCATACTCTGGACTCCATTTAAGCTCGCGGCTGCTGTTTGGGGACTCTATCCAGCCACCTCATTCTCTGTTGTCCCCTTCTTTTTTTGCCATCAATGGTTCCCAGCACTAGGCTCTTCTCCAGTGAGTCCTTCCTTCTCATTAGGTGGCCAAAGTATTTCGGTTTCATCTTGGATCTGGCCTTCTAAAGAGCAGTCAGGGTTGACCTCCTCTAGGACTGACCGGTTTGATCGCCTTGAAGTCCAAGGGACTCACAGGAGTCTTCTCCAGACTTGCCTTCCTATCCCACCCATATTTGATGGGAAATGGCCTTACTTAATTTCCAACATTTTCAATCCAATTTCGGAGCTCCAACTTGGGGGTATTCTGGAAATTATAAAAGAGTACAAGAACACAGAAGTAATCCCTTCTGCTATACGTTACCCGCCCTGGTGTTTTGGTGTCTGATTTTAATGACAAAATTAATGTAGGACTGCCTGATGTCCTAGTTGGACAAGACTAATGACTATAGAGCAAAACAGATTGGTCATGAACTTACTTATTTCTGCCACTGCATTAACATTCAGCTCACCCAGAAAACAAAATGCAAATCTCTTTAAGTTACAGCTCTTTTTACAGTCTAGCTGGGCTACTTCAAATCTGGATGATGCTGGAAAGCCGTGGAGGTCAGCTTTTTATGCGGTGGAGGTCAGTTTCTCTGGACAAGCTCTTAAGTTCTGGACACTCAGGTTCACATTAAGGGGCACCATCAGAGGAGTGGACAGAAAGTGGTGGAGGGCTTTGCATTGGCAGGAGAAAAGCACAATAGAATATAAATAAGAATAAATTTAATTTGTTAGCCGCTCCCTCTCCAAAAGGACTCGGGGCGGCGTACAATAAAAACCCATACAAATATACATATACATACAATACATATACACATACATATAAACACATACACGTACATGTACATGGAGGATGTAACAAGCGTTAAAAGCATACAATAGTAATCATAGAATTAAAATTAACAATTAAAATACCCTCAGTTAAAATTACAAATTTAAAAAAGACTGTCAGGAGCAATGGGATAAAACTATGGTTGAGCCAGGCCAGCTAATTGGAAAAGGTGGGTCTTGAGCTTTACACGGAAGGAGCGGAGATCAGAGGTAATCCTGATGTCAAGGGGGAGGTCATTCCACAGGGCTGGGCCCATCACAGAGAAGGCTCTGCTCCTAGGCGTCGCCCCCTGACACTGTTTAGTGGACGGCACCTGGAGAAGTCCCTCTCTGTGCGAGCGGATTGGTCGCAGGGATGTATGGGGCAGGATGCGATCCCGCAGGTAACTAGGTCCTGTGCCAAATCCTTTCCTTGAGACAAAGTTGCTCCGTTGACAAATCACATGCAGACACACACATGCTCAGCTGTTGAAAGAAGAAATTTTACAGGCAGCCCTCAACTTACAGCCCCAACTGAACCCCAAAAATCTGTTGCTAAGCGAAACATATGCTAAGTGAGTTTTGCTTCATTTTAAGACCTTCCTTGCCACAGTTGTTAAGTGAATCACTGCAGTTGTTAAGTTGGTAACACGGTTGTTAAGTGAATCTGGCTTCCCTATTGAGTTTTCTTGTCAAGGAGATCACGTGACCCAATGGTGGGATTCAAAAATTGTGACTACCAGTTCTGTGGGCGTGGCTTGGTGGATGTGGCGTGGCTTGGTGGGCGTGACTTGGTGGGCATGGCAGGGGAAGGTTACTGCAAAATCCCAATTTCCTCCTGATCAGCTGGGACTCGGGAGGCAGAGAATAGATGGGGACAGGGCCAGTCAGAGGTGGTATTTACCAGTTCTCTGAACTACTCAAAATTTCCGCTACTGGCTCTCCAGTACTGGCCAGAACCTGCTGAATATACCACCTCTGAGTCGTGACCCCAGGACATTGCTACAGTCATAAATATTTGCCAGTTGCTAAGCCTGTGAATTTTGATCATGTGACCATGGGGATGCTGCCATGGTCATAACTATGAAAAATGGTCACTAAATGAACTATTGGAAGTTGAGGACTACCTGTAGAACATAGAAATATCACATAAGAAATCAGTATGAAAAGTAGGCTTCTTAAAAGTCAGTGGGCGTTTCAACTCTGAGCCACAAATATTCTCCTTTATGGTGATTTATGTTGTTAGCGGAGCTGATATAGTTCATCATTTCTTAATGTAATCTAAAATAAGAGAAGGTGAAGTTTTTTTCTCCTTGGTTTTGTTGCTAAGTAAAAAAAAAACATCAAGATTTTACTATCTTCAACTTCCTTTTGCTTTAAAGGGCTGCGAAAGTTGTAAATGTGCGGATTGGTTTGCAAAGTTATCTTTTCATGACTGTTGTAACTGTGAATGGTTGCTAAGTGAGTCTGTCACTAAATGAGGACTATCTGTTGCAGAGGTGGTATTCAGCAGGTTCTGACCAGTTCTGGAGAACCAGTAGCGGAAAGTTTGAGTAGTTCGGAGAACCGGTAAATACCACCTCTGACTGGCCCTGCCCCCATCTATTCTCTGCCTCTGGAGTCTCAGCTGATCAGGAGGGAATGGGGATTTTGCAGTATCCTTCCCCTGCCACGCCTACCAAGCCACACCCACCAAGCCACACCCACAGAACCAATAATAAAAAAATTTGAATCCTACCACTGATCTGTAGTAACATTCAATGGGTTTGGAAACAGCACAATAAATGTTCTGTTTAAGAAAAGTCTTGGTTTTGTTTTGTTTCGTGGGTTGGGGTGAGACCTGGGGAATAGATGACATGAGGGCGTCCTTAAAAGGCTTTCCAATGTTTATCCAAATATCTAATTTCTGCATCAGGGGTACAAAACATTTTTTTTCCGACCTCACTTGACGTCTCAGGGCTGTAGTTCAAGAAGTTGGTGGGTCTAGGACAGTGATGGCCTTTTGCCATTGCATGCCAAAAGCAGGGGGAGTGCGAGGGGGTCTTGTGCGTGTGTGCCCACACCCATAATTCAATATACCCTCCCCCCCATGCATGCACGCACGATCCCCCTGCTCCCCTGCTTTTGGCACGTGGTGGCATAGTGGACCCGTTTTTCATCCGCCTTTCTAGGAGCCTGGGGAGGGTGAAAAAGGCCTTCCCCACCCCCGCTTGGAGGCCCACCTCCAGAGGCTGAAAACAGCCTGTTTCTTAATTTCCAGAAGGCTCGAAAATCAGCTGGCGGATGCTGAGCTCACGTGCCCACCAATATGGCTCCGCATGCCACCTGTGGCACACGTGCCATAGGTTTGCCATCACGGGTCTAGGACAAAATAAATGTAATTTAATTTAACATTCACTAAAACACATAAATCTTGATTATAGTTAACAGAATCAATGCATTAAATACTTTCCACTTTTTCAGTCAAATTCAATTTTCAGTATTGTGACAACTTTCCGGGATCGCACATTCCTGGGCAGTGGTGGGATTCAAAATTTTTACTACAGGTTCTGTAGTTGTTACTTGGTAGGCGTGGTGTGGCATGGTGTGGCATGGCAGGGGAAGGTTACTGTAAAATCCCCATTCCCTGAGCACTCCAGGGGAAGGATACTATAAAATTCTCATTCCCTCTCCACTCCAGGGGAAGGATACTGTAAAATCCCCATTTCCTCCCGATCAGCTGGGACTCGGGAGGCAGAAAATAGATGGGGACGGGGCCAATCAGAGGTGGTATTTACCAGTTTTCTGAACTACTCAAAATTTCCACTACCGGTTCTCCAGAACTGGTCAGAATCTGCTGAATACCACCTCTGTTCCTGGAGCTAGGCAGCGTCCTATGTCCTTCTCCAGCCAAACTCATTATAATAGCAGTAGCACTTAGACTTATATACTGCTTTAAGTGCTTTACAGCCCTCTCTAAGCGGTTTATAGAGTCAGCCTATTGCCCCCAACAATCTGGGTCCTCATTTTACCCACCTCGGAAGGATGGAAGGCTGAGTCAACCCCGAGCCGGTTAGGATCGAACTGCTGGCAGTCAGCAGAATAAGCCTGCAATACTGCATTCTAACCACTGCGCCACCACGGCAATGAGTGTGACATGGTTCAAAATCCTGATCCATAATAATGGCTCTGTTAATGGTATTTTCATTGGTAAGCCATCTTCAGTGCATTAGCTAGGTTTGCTATTAATTGCCTGGTTAAGCTGGAAAGCTGCTGCCAAAGACCCCAGATGAAGGAGATGGATTTGTTTCTGTAGCAGAAAAGTCCAATCTGTTTGAGTCAGTATTCCCCCCCCCTCCTCCTCCTTAGCTGGAACCAATCAAGCTGTGGACTCCTCCTCCTAAGAAAGAATGAACTTTTTCTGACATTTTGGAGACTTTTATGAGCTTCCCCATCCCACCTCAGTCACAGCTGAAAAGGTTGTTGTTCTGCTTAACAAAAAAGGAAAAACACACTGGAAAAAAACCAAATGACCTTTTCAACCAGCCCTGCTAAGGATCAGCACTATTTGATCCCCTTGGATAGAGAAAAATAAATGACTGCAAGCCTCGGAGAGGAGAGATGGCGAGAGCTACCCTCCTTTTGGGTCAGTCAATGTCACCACTTGGGCTGTCTCGGTTGCGAAGAAAACTTAGCAGAGGGAATATAAACAACCATTCGCTCTGCCTCTCCTGGTTCTGGAACCAAGCCTGGCCAAAGGAGAAATACCTTAGTCTAATGAAGAAAACAGTTTTCTTGGCAGCCCTGCACAGCTTTCTGAAAAAAAAAATGTCTGAAGGCTGCTATAAAGAAGACGCTGCACACTCCTGCCCCAGACCAGAATAATGATTTGCTACAAACCTTTCACCATGAATATGTGTCGTTTTTTAAAAAAAATTGCAATTTCAACAGGAGGCTAAAATTGTTTATGAAAATTGGAGATACCATTCTAGCACTTGACTAATATACTAATAATATACACCTAAGAAAGTCTTGTCAATTCTAGGTTGCCATTATCAAACATAAATGGAGGGCAGGGGACACATAGCTTATTCCAGGGATGTCAGATTTGATTTCATTGAGGGCTGCATCAGGGTTGTGTTTGAACTCGGGGCACCGGGGGTGGGCGTGGCCAAAATGGGCATGGCCAGCTCGACATCACTCGTGTCAGGGACACTAGTGGTGGCCCGAGCATTCCGCCAGCGAAAACGGGGTCTCAAGCTCCATTTTAGGCTGCAACCGTCTCCTGCAGCCCTCTGCCAATGAAAACAGAGCTTGGGAGGGCTGCCCGCTGCCCTCCATTTTTGCTGGCAGAGGCACCACAGGCCGGTCCTTCATTGTTTCCAGGGCAGCCCTGCAGGCCAGATCTAAGCACCCCATGGGCTGAATCTGGCCCAGGGGCCTTGAGTTTGATACCCCTGGCTTATTCAGTCATTCATTCATTCATGCATGCATGCATGCATTTATAAATTTTATTGGCCGCCCATGTAACCATAGGGTAACTCTGGGCAGTTTACAGTTACTTCTATGCTAAAACATAAAAAGTTAAAATCAAACATTAAAACCAAAGACACAAGGGGAGGGTGGGGGCAGAGTGGGGGTGGTGGGTGGGATCGTTATTACTCCATCAACCACCTCCTTTGCATTGTTCCCCCATTGGGCCAACCATCCCCTGGGGTCTCCCAGGCTTGCTGGCATAACCAGGTCTTCAGAGAACTTCAAAAGCCCAGGAGTGATGATGCTGACTTCATCTGGGGGAGGGCAGTTTTTTAAAAATCCCAAAGCTGAAAAGGCCCACCATCTATGGACCCTCCAAATGTAGCTCCCTAGACAACAGAACACAGTACATACATGCCCATTCTATGGGATCTGGTGCAGTGGTGGGGTTCAAAATTTTTTACTACCAGTTCTTGGGCATGTCTTTCTGGGCATGGCGTGGCTTTATGGGGGTGGCAAGGGAAGGATACTGCAAAATCACCATTCCCTCCCCACTGCTTTCCAGCTCTGTTCTCCTGTTCAGGGCAACAAAAGAAGATCAGCTGGGAGGCTGGGAGGCAGCAGGGGTGGGGCCAGCCTATTTGCCAGTTCTCTGAACTACTCAAAATTTCCGCTACCTGTTCTCCGGAACCTGTCAGAACTGGCTGAATACCACCTCTGATCTGGTGGGATGGACAGATGAAATCAGGAAGAGAAGCTTGTGGGACATCTTTGAACAAAGTCTAATTCCTAGTCATGCATACTGGTAGTGCTCAACTTATAGCCACAATGGAGCTCAAAATTTGTGATGCTCAGCAAGACAGTGAGTTGCATCCCATTTTATGATTTTTTTTGTTTTGTTTTGCCAGAGTTGTTAAGCAACTCCCTGTATTTGTTAAATGAATTGGTTTACCCTATTAAGTTTGTTTCTTGGAAGGCAGCTGGGAAGGTTATAGATGGTGATCCCATGAACCCAGAACAGTGTAACTGTGATAAATACATGCCAGTTGCCAAGCAACTGAATGTTGGTCACGTGACCATGGGGATGCTGTAATGGTAGCAATAGCAATAGCACTTAGACTTATATATTGCTTCATAGTGCTTTTACAGCCCTCTCTAAGCAGTTTACAAAGTCAGCATATTGCCCCCAACAATCTGAATCCTCAGAAGGATGGAAAGCTGAGTCAACCTTGAGCAGGTGAGATTTGAGCTGCCGAACTGCAGCTAGCAGTCAGCTGAAGTAGCCTGCAGTATTGCACTCTAACCACTGCGCCACCTTGGATCGGTAGTATGAAAACCAACCATAAGTCGCTTCCTTCGGTGCTGTTGTAACTTTGATCAGTCACCAAACAAATGGTTGTAGGCCGAGGACTCCCTGTATATACTTTTGATGCCACTCAAATCGTATATCTCTGCATATGGAAGGGCCGAGGCACAGGTTTGCAACCTACAAATCTACACTGACTTTCTCACAACGTAAGATAACAGCATCAAGTACTATTCAAGATTCCTGGCATGGAGTTGTTCCATTATAGAAACACACCTGTAGTGCTGAATAAACATTCCTGGCCTATTTGTACAGCTGTGACAAGAATGTAATCATCATAATTCAAGCAAAAGTACCACAGTGTGGATTCAGTTTAAGACATGGATCTGGAACTTAAGTGGAAAAGTACAGTCCGTCTATTCGTAAGGATGGTTGTTAGAAGCTAGATTACCTCCCTATCTTTGTGAAGTCTCTAGAGGAAGCTTCAGCTCATGAAAAGTCGAATATCATGTTTAAACCATCCAGGTAAGAAAACCAATGGGATTCCAAGGATAATTGGGACTTCGGACTTTGTTATGGAGAAACAGACATTACGTTGATGGTGATTCTGGCCTGCATTTCCCATTTAGCAACAGAAACCAATGTTATGAAAAGACCTCAAAACTATGCCAGCAATACCACACTTGGAAATATATACCCAAGTTCAACAAGAGCTGGAAGTCTACCACCTGGAAAATAAATAGGGTTCCCTAGTGATTAGATATACAACATTGCTCGGAGGGGGGATGTATTTGTGTACACAGTATATATTATACTGTAATATTTCCATGAAGCTGTAATGATTAACTCCCTTAGGGAGGTGCAGACAGAGTCCAGGGGAGAGACGAAGATTTTTATTTTTATGTCTTTATTAAAAAAAATAAAGCTTCACTGTATTGTTTTCATTGCTCATTTTGTTCATTTGGGTGCTTGTATTTTCTAGGGAGTTGTGTACTTATAGATTACACTAAAGAGAGAAGTGACCACAAAATAGTTTGGAATAACTGATATATATGTTTCGGGTAGTTTTTTTCTTAAAGACCAAAGACTGTCATGCACAAAGAATCAAGACCAACGATTAGATTGCAGCATAGAAATATTTATTCATGTGTATATATGAGAATCTGGTAAACTGAAGTTCTACACTAAATTGGCACCATATAAGAGTCAATGGAATTCAGGCGGAGTTGGACTTGCAACTCCGCCTGAATTAATGCAATGATTCTAAGCTGATGATGCATTTAACTCTGTTCCCAGCTCGTCCTGCTCTTTTCCTACAAAACCAGATTTGTTCTCCATGGACATGATTGGACCCACCACAGGGGCAGAGTGAAAGTGGCCCTGTTTCCCACAATGAACACTACGGCTGGAGAAGCTGGAACCTTCCAGATACTGTCCTTCACAGCTCAGAGCAAATGTAGAAGACTAAAACCCCTGCAGAATCCATGTGTCAAATGCTACAGTAGAGTGAAAATCAACACAATGGGCACTGGTGACTTTCGCACATGCCACCCTCCCTTTAACATTTTAAATAGATATATCATCACTCTCCAGTCTAAATAAATCAATCAGCATGTTTTCATCAAAGGCACGGCTTTTAATTTTTATTCTCTAGAAACAACAAGAGGAATACTCTGACAAAAAGTTTTTTCAGACAAATCTATTTTTGGGGGGGAAATGGCATTGACTAAATTCCCATCAGTCTCCTGACACAATAAGCAAGGGACAATCAGTCCAAAGTGCCAGCTTTTCACTTATTCCAAAGGTTTCATTTTAACCCAGGGACACTTGACCTAATTCTCTCTGCACCCTTCATGTTTTCCATGCAGATTTTCTAAATGTTTTCTGTGATTTGGTTTCCCTAGGGGAGGCATCTCCTTGAGAAATGGCCACGTGATTTCCTCTCTGAAAGGGGCACAGGCAGTTCCACATTTCGTTTACTTGAGACCTCCCTTTAAAGCAATTCATATCTCGTTTGTCATATTTTGTTTTGCAAAGAGATAAGAGAAGAGAGAGAACCATTACAAGTTGCTTCCCCCCCCCCCTGTTTTGTTTTAGTAGGGGAAGTGAAAGCGCTTTTTTTTCCCATTCCTGACCAGATTTAGTAGGAGAGTGAGATCTGTGGGTGGGTATAAAGGACACTTCTCTGTTGGATAGCTTGGAGGAAGCAGAGACAGAAATGGCGATGCCTACATCCATTTAGCATTGCACGCAGGCTATGTTTTGTAAGCACATGCCACGTGAGTCTCTGCTCTCAATATTAATATTTGAAAGAGGAATAACGCCAGGAGTTCTCTTCCTAAATACAACTTCCCACAACTGTGGACAGTGATCTATCATAAGAAATATCCAACAGTTTTTCCCACTTCCAATTAACATGGAATCATGGCAGTAGTGGGATTCAAACAATTTAACAACCGGTTCTCTGCCCTAATGATTTCTTCCAAAAACCAGTTCACCAAACTGCTCAGAAAGTTAACAACTGATTGAAGGTGGTCAGGAGGCTGCATCAACCTTCTTGGAGAATCAAATCCCTCCAGCACACTAGACACCCAGTTCTACGCGGTAGCTTGGGACATCTTCCCAGGCTAGTGGTGGCAACTCAGTGCCTTCCAGATGTGTTGGATTTCAGATCCCAACAATCTCAGAATGTCCGAATGAAAAGAGATTGCAGAAGTCACTGTCCAAAAACATCTGGAAGGATCAGGTTTCCTGTCCCTACAGTTAGGGAGTAAAGGATCCCCAGGATTATAATTATTCTACCTAGTCAGATGGTTCTCTTCCCCAGGAAGTGAGATAAAGGTTCCCAGTTCAGGGTGGGACTTTGATTCCTTTCCTCAGTTCTGAAACAGACTTCTTCATCCTCAATTTTTTAAGCTCTCCCACTAGTTAATATCCTTAAATCCAGGGCATGACCAGTGCCCATAACAAGTAGTTGTAATTCAAAAATTTGTTACTATTGATTCTGTGGGCATGGCAGGGGAAGGATACAGTGGTGGGCTCCTACCGGTTTGGCCCAGTTCAGCTGAAACGGTAGTGGTATGGTGGCCTGGGTCGCTGGAACTGGCAGCGACCCAGGCCTGCCACACCCCCAAACCAGTTCCCCGGTCTCTTCTGCCATCACTGGCATGTTTCCATGCATGCGCAGAACAGTTTTCAGTCAACTGTGCATGCTCAGGAACGTGTGGCGGGCACATGCACGAGCGAAGCAAGCAGCGTTTACGCAAAATGCCCTCTCAGAGAACCAGTAGTAAACCAGTTAGGAACCCACCACTGGAAGGTTACTGCAAAATCCCCATTCCCTGAGCACTCCAGGGGAAGGATACTATAAAATTCTCATTCCCTCTCCACTCCAGGGGAAGGATACTGTAAAATCCCCATTTCCTCCCGATCAGCTGGGACTCAGGAGGCAGAGAATAGATGGGGGCGGGGCCAGTCAGAGGTGGTATTTGCCGGTTCTCCGAACTACTCAAAATTTCCTCTACCGGTTCTCCAGAACTGGTCATAGCCTGCTGAATACCACCTCTGGCCATAGCCCTTGTGTAGAGAACAACTGCTTACCATCAGTGCTGTAAGTAGAAGAAATAAAGGAAGTGAAATGCTTTGCTTCATTCCAGCTTTAGATCAGACTCCATTATGTCCACTGAGAAGTGGTTTTACATCTCCTGAAAAGAAGTGGGAAGGCATCCCTCTCTAACCCCAGCCCCTGTGAACATGAATTATAGTGAAAATTAATGTACACATAGAAACAAATGGGCAAGAACGGGCACATGAACCTGCACTGTATATATCTTTTCTGCTAAGGAAAAAAGTAGGAGAGACCACGGCACTAACTCACACCAAATGTAGATTGTATGAACGTGTGCGCGCAAACCAATTTATTATTATTTTATGCCTTTGGAGAAATATAGGGCCTGACCTCTGCATGCACCCTTAGCTGCAAATCTTCTGTTATGGTGGCAACCAGTGTTCCCTTGGTGCTCGAGCTGCAAGATTACGGACCATAAGTAGCCACCAATTTGTTATGCTGCTTGGCATTCTTTATTTGCAAAGCTCTGTATGGAGAATAACAAATTAGCCATTCCAACATGTGTGTGAAGTACCTTCAGGCTCCTTCGCCCAGATGGAGTAAAGGAGAGGGAGTAAACAAGGCCAAAACTGCACAGAAACAGAAGCATAAAGCGAAAAGGGGTTAAGCAAGCTGTTAAAATAAAGGATAGGTCCGCTCCAGGCAGCCGAGCTTCACCTCCACAAGGTGCTTTGCAGTGTACTAGAGGTGATGTTGTTCCTTCCTGAGCTTCCAGACTGTGTGCCTCTGAGCGTCTCATCCAGCATTTGCAGGATTCTTTTCCAAGCACCGGAGCTGCTAGACAGGCAGTTCAGAGCAACTCAAGGTGACATAAAGCAACAGCTTTGCTTTTAGAATGAGATTTAGATTTGCTTTGCAAAGTAACATTGCTTTGAAAGGAAGCACCTGTAATGGTATGCAGGAATGAGGTGGAAGAGAAAGGTGGAAGAGCTGCAGACTACTAGGTAATGGTCAGATAATCAATCAATCAGAATAGAGCTGGAAGAGACCTTGGTGGTCTTCTAGTCCAACCCCCTGCCCAAGCAGGAGAGCCTATACAATTTACGACAAGTGGCTGTCCAGTCTCTTTTTTAAAACTTCGAGTGACAATGCACCCACAACTTCTGAAGGCAAAGCTGGTCCACTGGTTAATTTTTCCCACTGCTAGGAAGTTTCACCTTAATTCCAGGTTTCTCTTCTCCTGGATGAGTTTCCATCCATTGTTTCTTGTGTTGCCTTCTGGTGCTTTGGAGAATAATTTGACCCCCTCCTCTTTGTGGTAACTCCTCAAATACTGAAATACTGCTATCATGTCACCCCTAGTCCTTCTTGTCTTTAGACTGGCCATAGCCAGTTCCTGCAGCCGTCCTTTATATATTTTAGTCTCCAGGTCTTTAATCATCCTAGACCACGGGTGTCAAGCTGGCAGCAGCATCTTGCCGTCACATGATGGTTTTCCCATTCGTGGAATTGGGGTTGGCGTGATCTGCGCGTGACACATCCAGCCTGAAGGCCGCCAGTTTGACACCCCTATCCTAGATGCTCTTCTCTGCACTTTCCCCAAAGGTAGTGCAGAATAAGTAGTCCAAAATGCAGAGGCATTTTGAAAAGAGGCAGCTGACCCTGCAAAAGGAATGGGAGCACAGTAAACATTTCAGAAAGGACCTCCCTGATTTCTTGGACTACTAATAGAGAGGGAGGAAGATATGTATTTTCAGACTTGCAAGTGTCTGTTAATGTAACCTTACAATAAAGTTGGAGCTAGCTAGTACTTCTGGCATGATTCTTGTCTGGACAACCTGGTAAAACTGACATCATCTTTTAAATTTGCCCAGCACAAATAAAGAAACAAAAGACATGTTACATCATCGATGTGCTTAACTGGGCCTTGTTGGTTCAGGTTTTTTCTGCAACACCAAGCTTCCCGTGACTGTGGCCAGCACACCGCTACAGAGCCTCCTGGGGCTAGACTGGTTCGAAGCCCTGGGCTTGGAAGTCACAGGGATCAACGCCATAGTGGACGGCGGCACCGAGGCGATTTTTAAGGAGTTCGAGGATGTCTTCAGCTCCGGTCTCGGTAAGTATGTGGGGATGCCAATTTTTTTTAACTTGGACCCCAACATCGCGCCTATCAGGTTAAAACCCAGGAGAGCCTTTTGCTCTCCGCTCTAAAATCGATAGGGAAATTGACAAACTGGTGAGCCAGGGGATCCTAGAACCAGTTGACCATGCTCGCTGGGAGACCCCTATAGTGACCTCGGTCAAGCCGGATGGGTCAGTCCGCATCTGCGCGGACTATAAATGCACAATTAATAACGCGCTGCAACAAAGTGCCTACCCTGTGCACATTGTACAGCACTTACTACATTCACTAGGGCCAGGAAATTTTTTTGCTAAATTAGATATGGTGCAGGCATACCAGCAGTTGCCTGTAGATGGTGCCACAGTGGAGGCTCAAACCATTGTGACGCACAGGGGTGCATTCAAATGCAACCGCCTGCAATTTGGAGTTAGTATCGCCCCTGGACTGTTCCAAAGCATCATGGAACGGCTTTTGCAGGGGATACCAGGAGTCGTCCCCTATTTCAATGACATTTTAGTATCAGCTGCAAACGAGGCGCAACTTTTAAAAAGAGTTAGGGCTGTTTTGACCAGAATTCACGAAAAAGGCCTCCGACTTAAAAAAGAAAAATGCAAAATCAATGTGCCCAGGGTAGAATTCCTGGGGTACATGATTGATGGCTCTGGGATCCACCCGACATCCCAAAAAGTAAAAGCAATCAAGGACGCCCCTACACCTCGCAATCAGGCCGAGCTGCAAGCTTTCCTCGGGCTCCCTAACTTCTACAGCGTCTTTCTTAAACAGAAAGCTACCGTCGCTGAGCCCTTGTATCGCCTCCTGTCTAAAAACGCCAAATGGTCCTGGGGCTGAGCCGAGGCTGCCGCATTCGCCGGAGTAAAACGCCTGCTCACTGCTGACTCCCTGCTGGTACAGTACAGCCAAACCCTGCCACTGGTTCTAACATGTGATGCTTCTCCTTCTGGCGTCGGCGCTGTCCTCAGCCACCGCATGCCCAACGGCACGGAAGCCCCATTGCCTTCTACTCGCGAACCTTGTCTCCCGCTGAATGGAACTATAGCCAACTGGACAGAGAGGCTTTGGCTGCAGTAGCGGGAGTCAAGCGGTTTCACGAGTACCTCTACGGCTGCGATTTCAAACTTGTGACGGACCACAAACCGTTGTTGGGGCTACTGGCTGGGGACTGACCTATCCCGGTTTCCTTGTCCCCGCGCATGACCAGGTAGACTGTTTTCCTGGCTGCTTACTCCTACAAGCTCATCCACTGCCCTGGCTCCACGTTGGGACATGCCGACGTGTTAAGCCGCTGTCCCCTACCTGAACTGTTGGCCAACCCCAGTCCGAAGACACCGGTCCTTCTTATTGACTGCCTGGACTCTGGACCTGTCTCTTCCACTGACGTTGCCCGCTTTTCCGCCAAGGACGCTGTCATTAAGCAGGTTCTTAACTGGGTGTGGAGGGGGTTTGTTTGTTTGTTTGTTTGTTTTATTGTTTTATTGTTTTATTGGGTGGCCCAAGGGGCCTGTTGGGGCCGATTTTAAAATGTTTTTTGCTAAACACGATGAGCTGTCAGTAATCAAAGGTTGTTTACTGTGGGGGGACTGGGTGGTTGTTCCAAGCAAACTGTGAAAGGCAGTATTGGAGGCATTACATGTGGGGCATCCTGGCATCGTCAGGATGAAGTCCTTGGCTAGGAGCTACGTCTGGTGGCCTAACTTGGGCAGGGAGATAAAAGAGTGGATGGCCACCTGCACTCCGTGTCATGAATCCAGACCAGCTCCCCCAGAGGCACCCGCTAAGGAGTGGGAGCGGCATCAAGCACCCTGCTCTAGGGTGCACATTGACTTCGCTGGCCCTGTTCATGGCCAAACATTCCTTATAGTTGTGGACGCATACTTGAAATGGTTAGAGGTAGCCCTGATGACCTCTACCACTGCAGAGGTGGTCATCAAAGTGCTACAGAGACTTTTCTCCACGCACGGCCTGCCCGACGTCTTGGTCTCAGACAATGGGCCCCAATTCATGGCCATGCAATTCGAGACCTACTTAGCTAGCCAGGGAATTCGGCATGTCCTAGTTGCGCCATTCCATCCGGCCACAAATGGACAGGCAGAACAAATGGTGTGATCGGCAAAAAAGGCCCTCGCCTGATCACTGTTCAGACCTATTGCTATTGAAACAAAACTCAGCTCACTGTTTTTCATTTTTCATTGTGGAGAAGTATCCAGCTCAAATATCAATACCAAGTCTGGAAGGATCATTTCCATCCTTTTGTTTACGGAGCCCCCTCTGTTTGTCTGAGACCTTAAAACAGTATGCCATGAGAAAAAGAAATGAAGCAAAACAACATGCCAAATGCCCCAGAAAGATGTTGGATTGAATGCAATTCGATCCTCTTTCTGTTAGCCTATTTAACATCACAGTCTGTCTAGGTTCTCCCTGGGTGGGCCAATAATTGGTAAGTTTCATGCTGGATTTGGCCAGGCCCATGGCTTAGATTTCCCTATGGGATGTGAATATTTGCAATTTCCATGTTGCATGTCCAGAGGGTGGGGGTGGGGATATTGCATTTAGCTGTTCAGTGGAGAGATTGTACAAAGATGGGAAAGGATTTTTCACCTTCCATCCATGACCCCCCAACCACTATATAAGTCTGTTCTTAAAAATACATAAACACATAGAAACTCTTCGTTTCAACCACTGTCTTAATACAAAGAATACTAGTTGATTTATTTACTTACTAGGGATGGAAAGAATTTCAGTTTTCAACTGAGATTCCTGTGAGGTCGCTTCTATAATTTTCTCTCCTCTAATTTTCCTGGGAATGAGAAATGGGAAGACTGGGAGTTCTAGTCCCGCCTTAGGCAAAAAACCAGCTGGATGGCCTTGGACCATTCACTCTCTCTCAGGTCTCGGAAGAAGACAAGGCCAAATCATTTCCAAAAATCTTGCCAAGAAAACCACAAAAACCAGTCCAGACAGTCACCGGCAGTCAAGCTAACTTGAAAGGGTGCCTGCGTGCACACACAAACATACACCAGAAATAATTGGTCATGATGTTGTTTTCTCCTGTATTAATTTAATTGTACACACACCGAAGGGTTCCGAATCCGATGGCGATATCCATTTTGCTCTGCAAATTCATGGAGAGGTAACCCTAACCCTAAGTGGAATTTTCCCAAATGGGGTTTCCTGGGAAAATACATGGGAAATCCCCATTGGTGAAAATTCCACTTAGGGTTAGGGTTAGCTCTCCATGAATTTGCAGAACAAAATGGATATCGCCATTTGATTCGGAACCCTTCGGTGTGGTTAGGAGGGCGACACGCCTTTCGTGCCGGCCTTATGTACATTTCCTGGGAAAATACATGGGAAAACACCATTGGGGAAAATTAGCTAACTCTAACCCTAAGTGGAATTTTCCCCAATGGGGTTTTCCCATGTATTTTCCCAGGAAATGTACATAAGGCCGGCACGAAAGATGTGCCCCCCTCCTAACCACACCGAAGGGTTCCGAATCCAATGGGGATGTCCATTTTGCTCTGCAAATTCATGGAGAGCTAACCCTAACCCTAAGTGGAATTTTCCCCAACGGGGTTTTCCCATGTATTTTCCCAGGAAATGTACATAAGGCCGGCACAAAAGGCGTGCCCCCTCCTAACCACACCGAAGGGTTCCGAATCCAATGGCGATGTCCATTTTGCTCTGCAAATTCATGGAGAGCAAACCCTAACCATAAGTGGAATTTTCCCCAATGCGGTTTTTCCATGTATTTTCTGAGGAAATGTACATAAGGCCGGCACGAAAGGCGTGCCCCCTCCTAACCACACCGAAGGGTTCTGAATCCAATGGCGATGTCCATTTTGCTCTGCAAATTCATGGAGAGCTAACCCTAACCCTAAGTGGAATTTTCCCCAATGGGGTTTTCCCATGTATTTTCCCAGGAAATGTACATAAGGCCGGCACAAAAGGCGTGCCCCCTCCTAACCACACCGAAGGGTTCCGAATCCAATGGCGATGTCCATTTTGCTCTGCAAATTCATGGAGAGCAAACCCTAACCATAAGTGGAATTTTCCCCAATGCGGTTTTTCCATGTATTTTCTGAGGAAATGTACATAAGGCCGGCACGAAAGGCGTGCCCCCTCCTAACCACACCGAAGGGTTCTGAATCCAATGGCGATGTCCATTTTGCTCTGCAAATTCATGGAGAGCTAACCCTAACCCTAAGTGGAATTTTCCCCAATGGGGTTTTCCCATGTATTTTCCCAGGAAATGTACATAAGGCCGGCACGAAAGGCGTGCCCCCCTCCTAACCACACCGAAGGGTTCCAAATCCAATGGCGATGTCCATTTTGCTCTGCAAATTCATGGAGAGCTAACCCTAACCCTAAGTGGAATTTTCCCCAATGGGGTTTTCCCATGTATTTTCCCAGGAAAAACCCATTGGAGAAAATTCAACTTAGGGTTAGGTTTAGCTCTACATGAATTTGCAGAGCAAAATGGATATCGCCATCGGATTCGGAACCCTTCGGTGTGGTTAGGAGGGGGGCACGCCTTTCGTGCAGGCCTTATGTACATTTCCTGGGAAAATACATGGGAAAACCCCATTGGGGGAAATTCCACTTAGGATTAGGGTTAGATCTCCATGAATTTGCAGAGCAAAATGGACATCGCCATTGGATTCGGAACCCTTCGGTGTGGTTAGGAGGGGGGCACGCCTTCTGTGCCGGCCTTATGTACATTTCAAGTGAAAATACATGGGAAAACCCCATTGGGGAAAATACCACTTAGGGTTAGGGTTAGCTCTCCATGAATTTGCAGAGCAAAATGGACATCGCCATTGGATTCGGAACCCTTCGGTGTGGTTAGGAGGGGGGCACGCCTTTCGTGCCAGCCTTATGTACATTTCCTGGGAAAATACATGGGAAAACCCCATTGGGGAATTTCCACTTAGGGTTAGGGTTAGCTCTCCATGAATTTGCAGAGCAAAATGGACATCGCCATTGGATTTGGAACCCTTCGGTGTGGTTAGGAGGGGGACACGCCTTTCGTGCCGGCCTTATGTACATTTCCTGGGAAAATACATGGGAAAACCCCATTTGGGAAAATTAGCTAACTCTAACCCTAAGTGGAATTTTCCCCAATGGGGTTTTCCCATGTATTTTCCCAGGAAATGTACATAAGGCCAGCACGAAAGACGTGCCCCCCTCCTAACCACACCGACGGGTTCCGAATTCAATGGCGATGTCCATTTTGCTCTGCAAATTCATGGAGAGCTAACCCTAACCCTAAGTGGAATTTTCCCCAATGGGGTTTTCCCATGTATTTTCCCAGGAAATGTACATAACGCCGGCACGAAAGGCGTGTCGCACTCCTAACCACACCGAAGGGTTCCGAATCCGATGGCGATATCCCAGGTCTTATGTACATTTCCTGGGAAAATACGTGGGAAAACCCCATTGGGGAAAATTCCACTTAGGGTTAGGGTTAGCTCTCCATGAATTTGCAGAGCAAAATGGACATCGCCATTGGATTCGGAACCCTTCGGTGTGGTTAGGAGGGGGCACGCCTTTCGTGCTGGCCTTATGTACATTTCCTGGGAAAATACATGGGAAAACCCCATTGGGGAAAATTCCACTTAGGGTTAGGGTTAGCTCTCCATGAATTTGCAGAGCAAAATGGACATCGCCATTGGATTCGGAACCCTTCAGTGTGGTTAGGAGGGGGGCACGCCTTTCGTGCAGGCCTTATGTACATTTCCTGGGAAAATACATGGGAAAACCCCATTGGGGGAAATTCCACTTAGGATTAGGGTTAGCTCTCCATGAATTTGCAGAGCAAAATGGACATCGCCATTGGATTCGGAACCCTTCGGTGTGGTTAGGAGGGGGGCACGCCTTTCGTGCCAGCCTTATGTACATTTCCTGGGAAAATACATGGGAAAACCCCATTGCGGAATTTCCACTTAGGGTTAGGGTTAGCTCTCCATGAATTTGCGGAGCAAAATGGACATCGCCATTGGATTCGGAACCCTTCGGTGTGGTTAGGAGGGGGGCATGCCTTCCGTGCCGGCCTTATGTACATTTCCTGTGAAAATACATCGGAAAACCCCATTGGGGAAAATTCCACTTAGGGTTAGGGTTAGCTCTCCATGAATTTGCAGAGCAAAATGGACATCGCCATTGGATTTGGAACCCTTCGGTGTGGTTAGGAGGGGGACACGCCTTTCGTGCCGGCGTTATGTACATTTCCTGGGAAAATACATGGGAAAACCCCATTTGGGAAAATTAGCTAACTCTAACCCTAAGTGGAATTTTCCCCAATGGGGTTTTCCCATGTATTTTCCCAGGAAATGTACATAAGGCCGGCACGAAAGGCGTGCCCCCTCCTAACCACACCGAAGGGTTCCGAATTCAATTCCGATGTCCATTTTGCTCTGCAAATTCATGGAGAGCTAACCCTAACCCTAAGTGGAATTTTCCCCAATGGGGTTTTCCCATTTATTTTCCCAGGAAATGTACATAAGGCCGGCACGAAAGGCGTGCCCCCCTCCTAACCACACCGAAGGGTTCCGAATCCAATGGCGATGTCCATTTTGCTCTGCAAATTCATGGAGAGCTAACCCTAAGTGGAATTTTCCCCAATGGGGTTTTCCCATGTATTTCCCCAGGAAATGTACATAAGGCCGGCACAAAAGGCATGGCCCTCTCCTAACCACACCGAAGGGTTCCGAATCCAATGGGGATGTCCATTTTGCTCTGCAAATTCATGGAGAGCTAACCCTAACCCTAAGTGGAATTTTCCCCAATGGGGTTTTCCCATGTATTTTCCCAGAAAATGTACATAAGGCCGGCACGAAAGGCGTGCCCCCCTCCTAACCACACCGAAGGGTTCCGAATCCAATGGGGATGTCCATTTTGCTCTGCAAATTCATGGAGAGCTAACCCTAACCCTAAGTGGAATTTTCCCCAATGGGGTTTTCCCATGTATTTTCCCAGGAAATGTACATAAGGCCGGCACGAAAGGCGTGCCCCCTCCTAACCACACCGAAGGGTTCCGAATTCAATTCCGATGTCCATTTTGCTCTGCAAATTCATGGAGAGCTAACCCTAACCCTAAGTGGAATTTTCCCCAATGGGGTTTTCCCATGTATTTTCCCAGGAAATGTACATAAGGCCGGCACGAAAGGCGTGCCCCCCTCCTAACCACACCGAAGGGTTCCGAATCCAATGGCGATGTCCATTTTGCTCTGCAAATTCATGGAGAGCTAACCCTAAGTGGAATTTATCCCAATGGGGTTTTCCCATGTATTTCCCCAGGAAATGTACATAAGGCCGGCACAAAAGGCGTGGCCCTCTCCTAACCACACCGAAGGGTTCCGAATCCAATGGGGATGTCCATTTTGCTCTGCAAATTCATGGAGAGCTAACCCTAACCCTAAGTGGAATTTTCCCCAATGGGGTTTTCCCATGTATTTTCCCAGAAAATGTACATAAGGCCGGCACGAAAGGCGTGCCCCCCTCCTAACCACACCGAAGGGTTCCGAATCCAATGGGGATGTCCATTTTGCTCTGCAAATTCATGGAGAGCTAACCCTAACCCTAAGTGGAATTTTCCCCAATGGGGTTTTCCCATGTATTTTCCCAGGAAATGTACATAAGGCCGGCACGAAAGGCGTGGCCCTCTCCTAACCACCGAAGGGTTCCGAATCCAATGGGGATGTCCATTTTGCTCTGCAAATTCATGGAGAGCTAACCCTAAGTGGAATTTTCCCCAATGGGGTTTTCCCATGTATTTCCCCAGGAAATGTACATAAGGCCGGCACAAAAGGCGTGGCCCTCTCCTAACCACACCGAAGGGTTCCGAATCCGATGGCGATATCCCAGGTCTTATGTACATTTCCTGGGAAACCCTTCGGAACCCTTCGGTGTGGTTAGGAGGTGTGCACGCCTTTCGTGCCGGCCTTATGTACATTTCCTGGGAAAATACATGGGAAAACCCCTTTGGGGAATTTCCACTTAGGGTTAGGGTTAGCTCTCCATGAATTTGCAGAGCAAAATGGACATCGCCATTGGATTTGGAACCCTTCGGTGTGGTTAGGAGGGGGACACGCCTTTCGTGCCGGCCTTATGTACATTTCCTGGGAAAATACATGGGAAAACCCCATTTGGGAAAATTAGCTAACTCTAACCCTAAGTGGAATTTTCCCCAATGGGGTTTTCCCATGTATTTTCCCAGGAAATGTACATAAGGCCGGCACGAAAGGCGTGCCCCCTCCTAACCACACCGAAGGGTTCCGAATTCAATTCCGATGTCCATTTTGCTCTGCAAATTCATGGAGAGCTAACCCTAACCCTAAGTGGAATTTTCCCCAACGGGGTTTTCCCATGTATTTTCCCAGGAAATGTACATAAGGCCGACACAAAAGGCTTACCCCCTCCTAACCACACCGAAGGGTTCCGAATCCAATGGCGATGTCCATTTTGCTCTGCAAATTCATGGAGAGCAAGCCCTAACCATAAGTGGTATTTTCCCCAATGCGGTTTTTCCATGTATTTTCTGAGGAAATGTACATAAGGCCGGCACGAAAGGCGTGCCCCCTCCTAACCACACCGAAGGGTTCCGAATTCAATTCCGATGTCCATTTTGCTCTGCAAATTCATGGAGAGCTAACCCTAACCCTAAGTGGAATTTTCCCCAATGGGGTTTTCCCATGTATTTTCCCAGGAAATGTACATAACGCCGGCACGAAAGGCGTGTCGCACTCCTAACCACACCGAAGGGTTCCGAATCCGATGGCGATATCCCAGGTCTTATGTACATTTCCTGGGAAAATACGTGGGAAAACCCCATTGGGGAAAATTAGCTAACTCTAACCCTAAGTGGAATTTTCCCCAATGGGGTTTTCCCATGTATTTTCCCAGGAAATGTACATAAGGCCGGCACGAAAGGCGTGCCCCCCTCCTAACCACACCGAAGGGTTCCGAATCCAATGGCGATGTCCATTTTGCTCTGCAAATTCATGGAGAGCTAACCCTAAGTGGAATTTTCCCCAATGGGGTTTTCCCATGTATTTCCCCAGGAAATGTACATAAGGCCGGCACAAAAGGCGTGGCCCTCTCCTAACCACACCGAAGGGTTCCGAATCCAATGGGGATGTCCATTTTGCTCTGCAAATTCATGGAGAGCTAACCCTAACCCTAAGTGGAATTTTCCCCAATGGGGTTTTCCCATGTATTTTCCCAGAAAATGTACATAAGGCCGGCACGAAAGGCGTGGCCCTCTCCTAACCACACCGAAGGGTTCCGAATCCAATGGGGATGTCCATTTTGCTCTGCAAATTCATGGAGAGCTAACCCTAAGTGGAATTTTCCCCAATGGGGTTTTCCCATGTATTTCCCCAGGAAATGTACATAAGGCCGGCACGAAACGTGTGCCCCCCTCCTAACCACACCGAAGGGTTCCGAATCCGATGGTGATATCCCAGGTCTTATGTACATTTCCTGGGAAACCCTTCGGAACCCTTCGGTGTGGTTAGGAGGGGTGCACGCCTTTCGTGCCGGCCTTATGTACATTTCCTGGGAAAATACATGGGAAAACCCCTTTGGGGAATTTCCACTTAGGGTTAGGGTTAGCTCTCCATGAATTTGCAGAGCAAAATGGACATCACCATTGGATTGGGAACCCTTCGGTGTGGTTAGGAGAGGGCCACGCCTTTTGTGCCGGCCTTATGTACATTTCCTGGGGAAATACATGGGAAAACACCATTGGGGAAAATTCCACTTAGGGTTAGGGTTAGCTCTCCATGAATTTGCAGAGCAAAATGGACATCGCCATTGGATTCGGAACCCTTCGGTGTGGTTAGGAGGGGGGCACGCCTTTCGTGCCCGCCTTATGTACATTTCCTGGGAAAATACATGGGAAAACCCCATTGGGGAAAATTAGCTAACTCTAACCCTAAGTGGAATTTTCCCCAATGGGGTTTTCCCATGTATTTTCCCAGGAAATGTACATAAGGCCGGCACGAAAGGCGTGGCCCTCTCCTAACCACACCGAAGGGTTCCGAATCCAATGGGGATGTCCATTTTGCTCTGCAAATTCATGGAGAGCTAACCCTAACCCTAAGTGGAATTTTCCCCAATGGGGTTTTCCCATGTATTTTCCCAGGAAAACCCATTGGGGAAAATTCCACTTAGGGTTAGGGTTAGCTCTCCATGAATTTGTAGAGCAAAATGGATATCGCCATCGGATTCGGAACCCTTCGGTCTGGTTAGGAGGGGGACACGCCTTTCGTGCCGGCCTTATGTACATTTCCTGGGAAAATACATGGGAAAACTGTTAGATCTGGGCAACGAGAGACAGACTGCGGACACGTAGTGACTTAACAGCTCTTTATTAGTAGTAGTAATGATCCAGCTTGCTCTGTGGTCGGAGGGTTCCCCTTTTATAGGGATCGGGTACGCCCCTCGACCAATCAGAACGATACCTGTTTCCCGCTGTAGCAGCGGACCAGAGGGGAGACTTACTACGATATATGCTAATATCTAACACCCCTCTCCTCCTAGATGGAACGTTGCGGTAGGTAACATAGTCTTTTAGGTATGTGGGTGTTTGTCTTGCTCGGGAGGAGCGTCGTAGTTCGAGCTGGTTAGAAATGGTTGCAGGATCAGGTGCTTTTCCTGTTTCACGTTCGGGAGGTTTTGTGTCTTCGTTGCTAAGGCGTTCTGGAGTCTGCTCGGTTGCGTTGTCTGGGGTTTGCTCTGCTTCGTGCGTGTTTTCTTGTTCCAAGCTTGGTTCGCAGGTGTCGTGGTTTTCTATGATGGGGCTCTCGCGTGGTTGACTTTCTGTAGGCAGGGACATCTCGTCTTCGTTTCGAAGGTCTGAGTGTGCTAGGCGACCCCGAAGTTGATCGATGTGCCTTTTCCAGTTCCGCCCATCTTCTAGTTCCAGCAAATACGATCGTGGACCCGTGATGCCAATGACCCTTGCCGGCATCCACAATGTTCCCCCTGCATAGTTGTGGGCGTATACTGAATCCCCTATGCTGAAAGACCGAATTTTACTTGTGGAGTCTGGGGGAGCTGTGGCAGAGTAATTTGGGTGAAGACGGTCCAGGTGAGACCGTAGACGGCGGCCCATAAGTAGTTCAGCAGGACTCCTACCCGTCGTTGCGCTTGGGGTAATATGCTGAATTAGGAGGTAATGGTCAATGGGTGTTTGCCAATCACCTGGACCCATCCTAGCGAGGGCCTCTTTTGCGAATCGCACCATTCTCTCCGCCTGTCCGTTTGATGCCGGATGGAATGGCGCGACAAGGGCATGCCGAATTCCCTGACCTGCTAAAAACGTTTCGAAATGCATGGCCGTGAATTGGGGCCCGTTATCGGAGACTAGGAGGTCGGGCAGGCCATGAGTGGCGAAAAGTCGCCGTAGAACCTTAATGACTGCCTCTGCCGTGGTTGAAGTCATTAGGACTACATCTAGCCATTTTGAGTATGCATCCACAACTATAAGGAAAGTCTGACCTTGGAATGGCCCTGCGAAGTCGATGTGTATTCGCGACCAGGGTGCTTTAGGTTTCTCCCATTCTGTTGCGGGCGCTTCCGGGGGTGCTGGTCTCGATTCCTGGCATGGGTCGCAAGTGGCCACCCACTCTTCTATTTCTTTGTCCATGTTTGGCCACCAAACGTAACTTCTTGCTAACGCCTTCATTCTAACAATCCCCGGATGACCCACATGTAAAGCCTCTAATACATTCCTACGTAAAACATACGGAATAACAACTCGATCCCCCCACAATAAACAACCTTGTAACACTGAGAGTTCGTCCCGTTTTGACCAAAACATTTTGAATTCCGGGCCCACGTTTCCTTTCGGCCACCCCCTCCAAACCCAAGTTTGAACTTGCTTTATTACATTGTCTTTAGAGGAGAATCTTGCAACGTCGTATGAAGAAACCGGTCCAGAGTCCAAACAGTCAATGAGCAATACCGGTACTTCTGGAGTGGGGTCTGGAAGAATGTCAGGTAATGGGCAACGGCTGAGTGCATCTGCGTGTCCGAGAGTGGAGCCCGGTCGATGAATCAATTTGTATGAATACGCAGCCAGGAAAACAGTCCACCTGGTCATGCGTGGAGAAAGGGAGACCGGGGTGGGGCGGTTTCCCGCCAAAAGTCCCAACAACGGTTTGTGATCTGTAATTAGTTCAAAATCGCGGCCGTAGAGGTATTCGTGGAAACGCTTTACTCCAGCTACAGCAGCCAGCGCTTCCCTGTCCATTTGGCTGTAATTCCTTTCGGCCGATGAAAGAGTTCTGGAGTAGAAGGCGATGGGTGCTTCTTTTCCGTCGGGCATCCTGTGGCTGAGGACTGCTCCAACTCCGAAAGGTGATGCGTCGCAGGTCAATACCAGCGGTAGGGTCTGGCTGTATTGAACAAGTAGTGAGTCAGTGGTGAGCAGGCGCTTTACCCCGGCGAAAGCTGCAGCTTCGGATCGTCCCCATTTCCATGGTGCGTTCCTCTGGAGTAGACAGTGTAGTGGCTCAGCAACGGTCGCCTTCTGCCTCAGAAAAACGCTGTAGAAGTTAAGTAATCCGAGGAAGGCCTGCAACTCGGTCTGATTTCGTGGTGTGGGGGCGTCCTGGATCGCCTTAATTTTCTTTGAAGTGGGGTGTATTCCCTGACCATCGATTCTATAACCCAGGAATTCTACGCTAGGCACGTTAATTTGGCATTTTTCCTTTTTAAGGCGGAGACCCTTTTCTCTGATTCTGGCCAAAACAGTTCTGACTCTTTTATTTAATTGCTCCTCGTTTGCAGCGGACACCAAGATGTCGTCAAAATAGGGGACGACTCCCGGTATCCCTTGCAAAAGTCGTTCCATGACGCTCTGGAACAATCCTGGGGCAATGCTCACGCCGAATTGTAGCCGGTTGCATTTGAATGCTCCTCTATGTGTCACTATAGTTTGGGCCTCCGCTGTGGCGCTATCCACTGGCAGTTGCTGGTAAGCTTGTGCCATGTCTAACTTAGCAAATACCTTTCCTGGCCCCAACGAGTGCAATAAGTGCTGTACTACAGGCACAGGATATGCGCTCTGTTGTAGCGCGACATTAATTGTGCATTTATAGTCCGCGCAGATGCGGACTGATCCGTCTGGTTTGACTGGGGTCACGATGGGTGTTTCCCAACGCGCGTGATCCACCGGCTCAAGGATTCCTTGCTCCACTAACTTATCTATTTCCTTATCTATTTTGGGGCGGAGTGCAAAAGGCACTCGTCTTGGTTTAAGTCGGATTGGCGCCACTTTGGGGTCTAAATTGAATGATATTGGTTTACCCACATACTTACCAAGACCGGGGCTGAACACGTCCTCGAACTCCTTAAAAATCTGTTCAGCGCTGCTGTTTCTCACGGCGTTGATTCCGGTGACTTCTAACCCCAGGGCTTCAAACCAATCGAGCCCCAGAAGGTTCTGCAATGGCGCGCTGGCGATGGTCACGGGCAGCTGGGCTTCGATGTCCTTGAATCGGATTTGGAATGTGCCTTGGCCCACGATGGGGACTTGGTTCCCCTGGTAGTCTCGTAGCAGGACGTCTGGAGCGCGTAGTTGGCTCTTTCTGAGGCTAGGGATAGCCTGTTTCATGGATGCCCATGAAATAATCGTCAGAGTTGATCCAGTGTCAACTTCTAGTTCGCAGGGTGAGCCCTCCAAGAGGACTGTGACTCTCAGCCTTTTTGGTCGCTTAGGGCGGACCTGATGTATTGTGGTGAGATACGTTCGCAACTCCTCTCTCTGGGTCAATTCTATCTCATCGTCTACATCCTGAAAATACTCTCGTTGAGCGTCTTGATAGAACGCTCTTTCAGCTCTTTGTGTGTATTCTCTCTGGGGATACGCTCGCTCAGCTCCTTGTGAGTAATCTCTCTGGGGATACGCTCACTCAGCTCTTTGGGAATTTTCTCTCTGGGTATACACTTGTGGATTTCTCTCTGGGCGCCCTTTCTGATTTCGCCAAGCCCCTGGGTTGGGCTTCTGTTGGCGGTACATAGGCGGCTGCCATGTGGCAGGGACTCCGCTCCGGCACACTCGTGCGATGTGCCCCAGTTTGTTGCAGTGCGAACAAACAACGTTCCTGAACCTACAAGTAGACCTGGGGTGATTCCCTCCGCAACTTGCGCAGGGCGGCAAGCGGGATCCGGGTCTCCCCCCAGGCCTCATGTGACTGCTCCGCATCATGTGACTGTCCTCGAACTCGGAATTCTCGTAGTCGGGGCTTGTGTCCTCGTAGTATACTCTGGTTTGCCTCGGTGCTGGCTGGTTTACGTTGGCCCCTCGTTGTATGGTCACCAATGAGTTCTCTGCTGACTCTGACGCTCTTGCTTCGTTCAGCGCTATCTGTAGGGTTAAATTCGGGTTTGCCAACAGCTTCTTTTGTAGAGAAATGTCTCTTAACCCACAGATGAGCTGCGCTAAAATGTGCTCGTCCAGATCCCTGTACTCGCAGTGAGTTGCTGCCTTTCGTAGGGCTGCAATGTATTGATTGATGGATTCTCCCGCCTTCTGGTTCCTCATGTTGAATTCCTTGCGGCAGACATGGCGGGAAGGTTTTGGAGCGTAATGAGTTTGCAGGGCCTGTTGCAACGCCGTCCACGATACTGCCTGTATTGGAGTAGGCGCGGTGAGGTCTCTGGCCGTGTTGAAGACTTCCTTTCCACAGTAGCCGAGGAAGATGTTTTTCTTCCTTGCGTCGGTGATCCCCGTGTATTCGTTCAGTTCAAGGAAACACTCGAAGCGAATCATGAAGGCTTCCCATTCGTCGTTTGCTGGGTCGAAAGGAGCGGGGGGAGCATGCATCGCCATTTTCTCTGTTTGAATTTGCCGCGCTGCGGTGATCTGAGATGGCTGCCGGAATTTCTGCCGAATTCCTGGGCTGGATCAAATCCGAAGATTCTGGAGGTAGCGTTCTTCGTCCTTTCTGCCTCTCGATCCCATCCTCGTCGCCAATGTTAGATCTGGGCAACGAGAGACAGACTGCGGACACGTAGTGACTTAACAGCTCTTTATTAGTAGTAGTAATGATCCAGCTTGCTCTGTGGTCGGAGGGTTCCCCTTTTATAGGGATCGGGTACGCCCCTCGACCAATCAGAACGATACCTGTTTCCCGCTGTAGCAGCGGACCAGAGGGGAGACTTACTACGATATATGCTAATATCTAACAAAAACCCCATTGGGGAAAATTCCACTTAGGGTTAGAGTTAGCTAATTTTCCCCAATGGGGTTTTCCCATGTATTTTCCCAGAAAATGTACATAAGGCTGGCACGAAAGGCGTGTCCCCATCCTAACCACACCGAAGGGTTCCGAATCCAATGGTGATGTCCATTTTGCTCTGCAAATTCATGGAGAGCTAACCCTAACCCTAAGTGGAATTTTCCCCAATGGGGTATTCCCACGTATTTTCCCAGGAAATGTACATAAGGCGGGCACGAAAGGGGTGCCCCCTCCTAACCACACCGAAGGGTTCCGAATCCAATGGCGATGTCCATTTTGCTCTGCAAATTCATGGAGAGCAAATCCTAACCCTAAGTGGAATTTTCCCCAATGGGGTTTTGACATGTATTTTCCCAGGAAACCCCGTTGGGGAAAATTCCACTTAGGGTTAGGGTTACCTCTCCATGAATTTGCAGAGCAAAATGGATATCGCCATCGGATTCGGAACCCTTCGGTGTGGTTAGGAGGGCGACAGGTCTTTCGTGCCGGCCTTATGTACATTTCCTGGGAAAATCCATGGGAAAACCCCATTGGGGAAAATTAGCTAACTCTAACCCTAAGTGGAATTTTCCCCAATGGGGTTTTCCCATGTATTTTCCCAGGAAATGTACATAAGGCCGGCACGAAAGGCGTGCCCCCCTCCTAACCACACCGAAGGGTTCCGAATCCAAAGGCGATGTCCATTTTGCTCTGCAAATTCATGGAGAGCTAACCCTAACCCTAAGTGGAATTTTCCCCAATGGGGTTTTCCCATGTATTTTCCCAGAAAATGTACATAAGGCCGGCACGAAAGGCGAGCCCCCCTCCTAACCACACCGAAGGGTTCCGAATCCAATGGGGATGTCCATTTTGCTCTGCAAATTCATGGAGAGCTAACCCTAACCCTAAGTGGAATTTTCCCCAATGGGGTTTTGACATGTATTTTCCCAGGAAACCCCGTTGGGGAAAATTCCACTTAGGGTTAGGGTTAGCTCTCCATGAATTTGCAGAGCAAAATGGATATCGCCATTGGGGATGTCCATTTTGCTCTGCAAATTCATGGAGCGCTAACCCTAAGTGGAATTTTCCCCAATGGGGTTTTCCCATGTATTTCCCCAGGAAATGTACATAAGGCCGGCACAAAAGGCGTGGCCCTCTCCTAACCACACCGAAGGGTTCCGAATCCGATGGCGATATCCCAGGTCTTATGTACATTTCCTGGGAAACCCTTCGGAACCCTTCGGTGTGGTTAGGAGGGGTGCACGCCTTTCGTGCCGGCCTTATGTACATTTCCTGGGAAAATACATGGGAAAACCCCTTTGGGGAATTTCCACTTAGGGTTAGGGTTAGCTCTCCATGAATTTGCAGAGCAAAATGGACATCGCCATTGGATTCGGAACCCTTCGGTGTGGTTAGGAGGGGGGCACGCCTTTCGTGCCGGCCTTATGTACATTTCCTGGGAAAATACATGGGAAAACCCCATTGGGGAAAATTCCACTTAGGGTTAGAGTTAGCTAATTTTCCCCAATGGGGTTTTCCCATGGATTTTCCCAGGAAATGTACATAAGGCCGGCACGAAAGGCGTGTCCCCCTCCTAACCACACCGAAGGGTTTCGAATCCAATGGTGATGTCCATTTTGCTCTGCAAATTCATGGAGAGCTAACCCTAACCCTAAGTGGAATTTTCCCTAATGGGGTTTTCCCATGTATTTTCCCAGGAAATGTACAAAAGGCCGGCACGAAAGGCTTGCCCCCCCCCCCCCCTCCTAACCACACCGAAGGGTTCCGAATCCAATAGCAATGTCCATTTTGCTCTGCAAATTCATGGAGAGCTAACCCTAACCCTAAGTGGGATTTTCCCCAATGGGGTTTTCCCATGTATTTTCCCAGAAAATGTACATAAGGCCGGCACAAAAGGCGTGCCCCCCTCCTAACCACACCGAAGGGTTCCGAATCCAATGGCGATGTCCATTTTGCTATGCAAATTCATGGAGAGCTAACCCTAACCCTAAGTGGAATTTTCCCCAACGGGGTTTCCTGGGAAAATACATGTCAAAACCCCATTGGGGAAAATTCCACTTAGGGTTAGGGTTAGCTCTCCATGAATTTGCAGAGCAAAATGGACATCGCTATTGGATTCGGAACCCTTCGGTGTGGTTAGGAGGGGGGCATGCCTTTCGTGCCGGCCTTATGTACATTTCCTGGGAAAATACATGGGAAAACCCCATTGGGGAAAATTCCACTTAGGGTTAGGGTTAGCTCTCATGAATTTGCAGAGCAAAGTGGACATCGCTATTGGATTCGGAACCCTTCGGTGTGGTTAGGAGGGGGGCATGCCTTTCGTGCTGGCCTTATGTACATTTCCTGGGAAAATACATGGGAAAACCCCATTGGGGAAAATTCCACTTAGGGTTAGAGTTAGCTAATTTTCCTCAATGGGGTTTTCCCATGTATTTTCCCAGGAAATGTACATAAGGCCGGCACGAAAGGCGTGTCCCCCTCCTAACCACACCGAAGGGTTTCGAATCCAATGGTGATGTCCATTTTGCTCTGCAAATTCATGGAGAGCTAACCCTAACCCTAAGTGGAATTTTCCCTAATGGGGTTTTCCCATGTATTTTCCCAGGAAATGTACAAAAGGCCGGCACGAAAGGCTTGCCCCCCCTCCTAACCACACCAAAGGGTTCCGAATCCAATAGCAATGTCCATTTTGCTCTGCAAATTCATGGAGAGCTAACCCTAACCCTAAGTGGGATTTTCCCCAATGGGGTTTTCCCATGTATTTTCCCAGGAAATGTACATAAGGCTGGCACGAAAGGCGTGCCCCCCTCCTAACCACACCGAAGGGTTCCGAATCCAATGGCGATGTCCATTTTGCTATGCAAATTCATGGAGAGCTAACCCTAACCCTAAGTGTAATTTTCCCCAACGGGGTTTTCCCATGTATTTTCCCAGGACAACCCATTGGGGAAAATTCTACTTAGGGTTAGGGTTAGCTCTCCATGAATTTGCAGAGCAAAATGGACATCGCCATTGGATTCGGAACCCTTCGGTGTGGTTAGGAGGGGGGCACGCGTTTCGTGCCGGCCTTTTGTACATTTCCTGTGAAAATACATGGGAAATCCCATTGGGGAAAATTCCACTTAGGGTTAGGGTTAGCTCTCCATGACTTTGCAGAGCAAAATGGACATCGCCATCGGATTCGGAACCTTCGGTGTGGTTAGGAGGGGGACACGCCTTTCGTGCCGGCCTTATGTACATTTCCTAGGAAAATACATGGGAAAACCCCATTGAGGAAAATTAGCTAACTCTAACCCTAAGTGGAATTTTTCCCAATGGGGTTTTCCCATGTATTTTCCCAGGAAATGTACATAAGGCCGGCACGAAAGGCGTGCCCCCCTCCTAACCACACCGAAGGGTTCCGAATCCAATGGCGATGTCCATTTTGCTCTGCAAATTTATGGAGAGCTAACCCTAAGTGGAATTTTCCCCAACGGGGTTTTCCCATGTATTTTCCCAGGACACCCCATTGGGGAAAATTCCACTGAGGGTTAGGGTTAGCTCTCCATGAATTTGCAGAGCAAAATGGACATCGCCATTGGATTCGGAACCCTTCGGTGTGGTTAGGAGGGGGGCACGCCTTCCGTGCCGGCCTTATGTACATTTTCTGTGAAAATACATGGGAAAACCCCATTGGGGAAAATTCCACTTAGGGTTAGGGTTAGCTCTCCATAAATTTGCAGAGCAAAATGGACATCGCCATTGGATTCGGAACCCTTCGGTGTGGTTAGGAGAGGGGCACGCGTTTCGTGCCGGCCTTTTGTACATTTCCTGTGAAAATACATGGGAAATCCCATTGGGGAAAATTCCACTTAGGGTTAGGGTTAGCTCTCCATGAATTTGCAGAGCAAAATGGACATCGCCATCGGATTCGGAACCTTCGGTGTGGTTAGGAGGGGGACACGCCTTTCGTGCCGGCCTTATGTACATTTCCTAGGAAAATACATGGGAAAACCCCATTGAGGAAAATTAGCTAACTCTAACCCTAAGTGGAATTTTCCCCAATGGGGTTTTCCCATGTATTTTCCCAGGAAATGTACATAAGGCCGGCACGAAAGGCGTGCCCCCCTCCTAACCACACCGAAGGGTTCCGAATCCAATGGCGATGTCCATTTTGCTCTCCAAATTCATGGACAGCTAACCCTAAACCTAAGTGGAAATTCCCCAACGGGGTTTTCCCATGTATTTCCCCAGAAAATGTACATAAGGCGACACGAAAGGCGTGCCCCCCTCCTAACCACACCGAAGGGTTCCGAATCCAATGGCGATGTCCATTTTGCTCTGCAAATTCATGGAGAGCTAACCCTAACCCTAAGAGGAATTTTCCCTAACGGGGTTTTCCCATGTATTTCCCCAGGAAATGTACATAAGGCGGGCACGAAAGGCGTGCCCCCCTCCTAACCACACCGAAGGGTTCTGAATCCAATGGCGATGTCCATTTTGCTCTGCAAATTCATGGAGAGCTAACCCTAACCCTAAGTGGAATTTTCCCCAATGGGGTTTTCCCATGTATTTTCCCAGGACACCCCATTGGGGAAAATTCCACTTAGGGTTAGGGTTAGCTCTCCATGAATTTGCAGAGCAAAATGGACATCGCCATTGGATTCGGAACACTTCGGTGTGGTTAGGAGGGGGGCACGCCTTCCGTGCCGGCCTTATGTACATTTTCTGTGAAAATACATGGGAAAACCCCATTGGGGAAAATTCCACTTAGGGTTAGGGTTAGCTCTCCATGAATTTGCAGAGCAAAATGGACATCGCCATTGGATTCGGAACCCTTCGGTGTGGTTAGGAGGGGGGCACGCCTTTCGTGTCGCCTTATGTACATTTCCTGGGGAAATACATGGGAAAACCCCGTTGGGGAATTTCCACTTAGGTTTAGGGTTAGCTCTCCATGAATTTGCAGAGCAAAATGGACATCGCCATCGGATTCGGAACCTTCGGTGTGGTTACGAGGGGGACACGCCTTTCGTGCCGGCCTTATGTACATTTCCTAGGAAAATACATGGGAAAACCCCATTGAGGAAAATTAGCTAACTCTAACCCTAAGTGGAATTTTCCCCAATGGGGTTTTCCCATGTATTTTCCCAGGAAATGTACATAAGGCCGGCACGAAAGGCGTGCCCCCCTCCTAACCACACCGAAGGGTTCCGAATCCAATGGCGATGTCCATTTTGCTCTCCAAATTCATGGAGAGCTAACCCTAACCCTAAGTGGAAATTCCCCAACGGGGTTTTCCCATGTATTTCCCCAGGAAATGTACATAAGGCGGGCACGAAAGGCGTGCCCCCCTCCTAACCACACCGAAGGGTTCCGAATCCAATGGCGATGTTCATTTTGCTCTGCAAATTCATGGAGAGCTAACCCTAACCCTAAGTGGAATTTTCCCCAACGGGGTTTTCCCATGTATTTCCCCAGGAAATGTACATAAGGCGGGCACGAAAGGCGTACCCCCCTCCTAACCACACCGAAGGGTTCCGAATCCAATGGCGATGTCCATTTTGCTCTGCAAGTTCATGGAGAGCTAACCCTAACCCTAAGTGGAATTTTCCCCAACGGGGATTTCCCATGTATTTCCCCAGGAAATGTACATAAGGCGGGCACGAAAGGCATGCCCCCCTCCTAACCACACCGAAGGGTTCCGAATCCAATGGGGATGTCCATTTTGCTCTGCAAATTCATGGAGAGCTAACAATAACCCTAAGTGGAATTTTCCCCAATGGGGTTTTCCCATGTATTTTCCCAGGACACCCCATTGGGGAAAATTCCACTTAGGGTTAGGGTTAGCTCTCCATGAATTTGCAGAGCAAAATGGACATCGCCATTGGATTCGGAACACTTCGGTGTGGTTAGGAGGGGGGCACGCCTTCCGTGCCGGCCTTATGTACATTTTCTGTGAAAATACATGGGAAAACCCCATTGGGGAAAATTCCACTTAGGGTTAGGGTTAGCTCTCCATGAATTTGCAGAGCAAAATGGACATCGCCATTGGATTCGGAACCCTTCGGTGTGGTTAGGAGGGGGGCACGCCTTTCGTGTCGCCTTATGTACATTTCCTGGGGAAATACATGGGAAAACCCCGTTGGGGAATTTCCACTTAGGTTTAGGGTTAGCTCTCCATGAATTTGCAGAGCAAAATGGACATCGCCATCGGATTCGGAACCTTCGGTGTGGTTACGAGGGGGACACGCCTTTCGTGCCGGCCTTATGTACATTTCCTAGGAAAATACATGGGAAAACCCCATTGAGGAAAATTAGCTAACTCTAACCCTAAGTGGAATTTTCCCCAATGGGGTTTTCCCATGTATTTTCCCAGGAAATGTACATAAGGCCGGCACGAAAGGCGTGCCCCCCTCCTAACCACACCGAAGGGTTCCGAATCCAATGGCGATGTCCATTTTGCTCTCCAAATTCATGGAGAGCTAACCATAACCCTAAGTGGAATTTTCCCCAACGGGGTTTTCCCATGTATTTTCCCAGGACACCCCATTGGGGAAAATTCCACTTAGGGTTAGGGTTAGCTCTCCATGAATTTGCAGAGCAAAATGGACATCGCCATTGGATTCGGAACCCTTCGGTGTGGTTAGGAGGGGGGCACGCCTTCCGTGCCGGCCTTATGTACATTTTCTGTGAAAATACATGGGAAAACCCCATTGGGGAAAATTCCACTTAGGGTTAGGGTTAGCTCTCCATAAATTTGCAGAGCAAAATGGACATCGCCATTGGATTCGGAACCCTTCGGTGTGGTTAGGAGAGGGGCACGCGTTTCGTGCCGGCCTTTTGTACATTTCCTGTGAAAATACATGGGAAATCCCATTGGGGAAAATTCCACTTAGGGTTAGGGTTAGCTCTCCATGAATTTGCAGAGCAAAATGGACATCGCCATCGGATTCGGAACCTTCGGTTTGGTTAGGAGGGGGACACGCCTTTCGTGCCGGCCTTATGTACATTTCCTAGGAAAATACATGGGAAAACCCCATTGAGGAAAATTAGCTAACTCTAACCCTAAGTGGAATTTTCCCCAATGGGGTTTTCCCATGTATTTTCCCAGGAAATGTACATAAGGCCGGCACGAAAGGCGTGCCCCCCTCCTAACCACACCGAAGGGTTCCGAATCCAATGGCGATGTCCATTTTGCTCTCCAAATTCATGGAGAGCTAACAATAACCCTAAGTGGAATTTTGCCCAACGGGGTTTTCCCATGTATTTTCCCAGGACACCCCATTGGGGAAAATTCCACTTAGGGTTAGGGTTAGCTCTCCATTAATTTGCAGAGCAAAATGGACATCGCCATTGGACTCGGAACCCTTCGGTGTGGTTAGGAGGGGGGCACGCCTTCCGTGCCGGCCTTATGGACATTTTCTGTGAAAATACATGGGAAAACCCCATTGGGGAAAATTCCACTTAGGGTTAGGGTTAGCTCTCCATGAATTTGCAGAGCAAAATGGACATCACCATTGGATTCGGAACCCTTCGGTGTGGTTAGGAGGGGGGCACGCCTTCCGTGCCGGCCTTATGTACATTTTCTGTGAAAATACATGGGAAATCCCCATTGGGGAAAATTCCACTTAGGGTTAGGGTTAGCTCTCCATGAATTTGCAGAGCAAAATGGACATCGCCATTGGATTCGGAACCCTTCGGTGTGGTTAGGAGGGGGGCACGCGTTTCGTGCCGGCCTTTTGTACATTTCCTGTGAAAATACATGGGAAATCCCATTGGGGAAAATTCCACTTAGGGTTAGGGTTAGCTCTCCATGAATTTGCAGAGCAAAATGGACATCGCCATCGGATTCGGAACCTTCGGTGTGGTTAGGAGGGGGACACGCCTTTCGTGCCCGCCTTATGTACATTTCCTAGGAAAATACATGGGAAAACCCCATTGAGGAAAATTAGCTAACTCTAACCCTAAGAGAATTTTCCCCAATGGGGTTTTCCCATGTATTTTCCCAGGAAATGTACATAAGGCCGGCACGAAAGGCGTGCCCCCCTCCTAACCACACCGAAGGGTTCCGAATCCAATGGTGATGTCCATTTTGCTCTCCAAATTCATGGAGAGCTAACCCTAACCCTAAGTGGAAATTCCCCAACGGGGTTTTCCCATGTATTTCACCAGGAAATGTACATAAGGCGGGCACGAAAGGCGTGCCCCCCTCCTAACTACACCGAAGGGTTCCGAATCCAATGGCGATGTCCATTTTGCTCTGCAAATTCATGGAGAGCTAACCCTAACCCTAAGTGGAATTTTCCCCAACGGGGTTTTCCCATGTATTTCCCCAGGAAATGTACATAAGGCGGGCACGAAAGGCGTACCCCCTCCTAACCACACCGAAGGGTTCCGAATCCAATGGCGATGTCCATTTTGCTCTGCAAATTCATGGAGAGCTAACCCTAACCCTAAGTGGAATTTTCCCCAACGGGGTTTTCCCATGTATTTCCCCAGGAAATGTACATAAGGCGGGCACGAAAGGCATGCCCCCCTCCTAACCACACCGAAGGGTTCCGGATCCAATGGGGATGTCCATTTTGCTCTGCAAATTCATGGAGAGCTAACAATAACCCTAAGTGGAATTTTGCCCAACGGGGTTTTCCCATGTATTTTCCCAGGACACCCCATTGGGGAAAATTCCACTTAGGGTTAGGGTTAGCTCTCCATGAATTTGCAGAGCAAAATGGACATCGCCATTGGATTCGGAATCCTTCGGTGTGGTTAGGAGTGGGGCAGGCCTTCCGTGCCGGCCTTATGTACATTTTCTGTGAAAATACATGGGAAATCCCCATTGGGGAAAATTCCACTTAGGGTTAGGGTTAGCTCTCCATGAATTTGCAGAGCAAAATGGACACCGCCATTGGATTCGGAACCCTTCGGTGTGGTTAGGAGGGGGGCATGCGTTTCGTGCCGGCCTTTTGTACATTTCCTGTGAAAATACATGGGAAATCCCATTGGGGAAAATTCCACTTAGGGTTAGGGTTAGCTCTCCATGAATTTGCAGAGCAAAATGGACATCGCCATCGGATTCGGAACCTTCGGTGTGGTTAGGAGGGGGACACGCCTTTCGTGCCCGCCTTATGTACATTTCCTAGGAAAATACATGGGAAAACCCCATTAAGGAAAATTAGCTAACTCTAACCCTAAGTGGAATTTTCCCCAATGGGGTTTTCCCATGTATTTTCCCAGGAAATGTACATAAGGCCGGCACGAAAGGCGTGCCCCCCTCCTAACCACACCGAAGGGTTCCGAATCCAATGGCGATGTCCATTTTGCTCTCCAAATTCATGGAGAGCTAACCCTAACCCTAAGTGGAAATTCCCCAACGGAGTTTTCCCATGTATTTCCCCAGGAAATGTACATAAGGCGGGCATGAAAGGCGTGCCCCCCTCCTAACCACACCGAAGGGTTCCGAATCCAATGGCGATGTCCATTTTGCTCTGCAAATTCATGGAGAGCTAACCCTAACCCTAAGTGGAATTTTCCCCAACGGGGTTTTCCCATGTATTTCCCCAGGAAATGTACATAAGGCGTGCACGAAAGGCATGCCCCCCTCCTAACCACACCGAAGGGTTCTGAATCCCATGGCGATGTCCATTTTGCTCTGCAAATTCATGGAGAGCTAACAATAACCCTAAGTGGAATTTTGCCCAACGGGGTTTTCCCATGTATTTTCCCAGGACACCCCATTGGGGAAAATTCCACTTGGGTGAGGGTTAGCTCTCCATGAATTTGCAGAGCAAAATGGACATCGCAATTGGATTCGGAAACCTTCGGTGTGGTTAGGAGGGGGGCACGCCTTCCGTGCCGGCCTTATGTACATTTTCTGTGAAAATACATGGGAAATCCCCATTGGGGAAAATTCCACTTAGGGTTAGGGTTAGCTCTCCATGAATTTGCAGAGCAAAATGGACATCGCCATTGGATTCGGAACCCTTCGGTGTGGTTAGGAGGGGGGCATGCGTTTCGTGCCGGCCTTTTGTACATTTCCTGTAAAAATACATGGGAAATCCCATTGGGGAAAATTCCACTTAGGGTTAGGGTTAGCTCTCCATGAATTTGCAGAGCAAAATGGACATCGCCATCGGATTCGGAACCTTCGGTGTGGTTAGGAGGGGGACACGCCTTTCGTGCCAGCCTTATGTACATTTCCTAGGAAAATACATGGGAAAACCCCATTGAGGAAAATTAGCTAATTCTAACCCTAAGTGGAATTTTCCCCAATGGGGTTTTCCCATGTATTTTCCCAGGAAATGTACATAAGGCTGGCACGAAAGGCGTGCCCCCCTCCTAACCACACCGAAGGGTTCCGAATCCAATGGCGATGTCCATTTTGCTCTCCAAATTCATGGAGAGCTAACCCTAACCCTAAGTGGAAATTCCCCAACGGGGTTTTCCCATGTATTTCCCCAGGAAATGTACATAAGGCGGGCATGAAAGGCATGCCCCCCTCCTAACCACACCGAAGGGTTCCGAATCCAATGGCGATGTCCATTTTGCTCTGCAAATTCATGGAGAGCTAACCCTAACCCTAAGTGGAATTTTCCCCAACGGGGTTTTCCCATGTATTTCCCCAGGAAATGTACATAAGGCGGGCACGAAAGGCATGCCCCCCTCCTAACCACACCGAAGGGTTCCGAATCCAATGGGGATGTCCATTTTGCTCTGCAAATTCATGGAGAGCTAACAATAACCCTAAGTGGAATTTTGCCCAACTGGGTTTTCCCATGTATTTTCCCAGGACACCCCATTGGGGAAAATTCCACTTAGGGTTAGGGTTAGCTCTCCATGAATTTGCAGAGCAAAATGGACATCGCCATTGGATTCGGAACCCTTCGGTGTGGTTAGGAGGGGGTACGCCTTTCGTGCCCGCCTTATGTACATTTCCTGGGGAAATACATGGGAAAACCCCATTGGGGAAAATTCCACTTAGGGTTAGGGTTAGCTCTCCATGAATTTGCAGAGCAAAATGGACATCACCATTGGATTCGGAACCCTTCGGTGTGGTTAGGAGGGGGGCACGCCTTCCGTGCCGGCCTTATGTACATTTTCTGTGAAAATACATGGGAAATCCCCATTGGGGAAAATTCCACTTAGGGTTAGGGTTAGCTCTCGATGAATTTGCAGAGCAAAATGGACATCGCCATTGGATTCGGAACCCTTCGGTGTGGTTAGGAGGGGGGCACGCGTTTCGTGCCGGCCTTTTGTACATTTCCTGTGAAAATACATGGGAAATCCCATTGGGGAAAATTCCACTTAGGGTTAGGGTTAGCTCTCCATGAATTTGCAGAGCAAAATGGACATCGCCATCGGATTCGGAACCTTCGGTGTGGTTAGGAGGGGGACACGCCTTTCGTGCCGGCCTTATGTACATTTCCTAGGAAAATACATGGGAAAACCCCATTGAGGAAAATTAGCTAACTCTAACCCTAAGTGGAATTTTCCCCAATGGGGTTTTCCCATGTATTTTCCCAGGAAATGTACATAAGGCCGGCACGAAAGGCGTGCCCCCCTCCTAACCACACCGAAGGGTTCCGAATCCAATGGTGATGTCCATTTTGCTCTCCAAATTCATGGAGAGCTAACCCTAACCCTAAGTGGAAATTCCCCAACGGGGTTTTCCCATGTATTTCCCCAGGAAATGTACATAAGGCGGGCACGAAAGGCGTACCCCCCTCCTAACCACACCGAAGGGTTCCGAATCCAATGGCGATGTCCATTTTGCTCTGCAAATTCATGGAGAGCTAACCCTAACCCTAAGTGGAATTTTCCCCAACGGGGTTTTCCCATGTATTTCCCCAGGAAATGTACATAAGGCGGGCACGAAAGGCATGCCCCCCTCCTAACCACACCGAAGGGTTCCGAATCCAATGGGGATGTCCATTTTGCTCTGCAAATTCATGGAGAGCTAACAATAACCCTAAGTGGAATTTTGCCCAACGGGGTTTTCCCATGTATTTTCCCAGGACACCCCATTGGGGAAAATTCCACTTAGGGTTAGGGTTAGCTCTCCATGAATTTGCAGAGCAAAATGGACATCGCCATTGGATTCGGAACCCTTCGGTGTGGTTAGGAGGGGGGCACGCCTTCCGTGCCGGCCTTATGGACATTTTCTGTGAAAATACATGGGAAAACCCCATTGGGGAAAATTCCACTTAGGGTTAGGGTTAGCTCTCCATGAATTTGCAGAGCAAAATGGACATCACCATTGGATTCGGAACCCTTCGGTGTGGTTAGGAGGGGGGCACGCCTTCCGTGCCGGCCTTATGTACATTTTCTGTGAAAATACATGGGAAATCCCCATTGGGGAAAATTCCACTTAGGGTTAGGGTTAGCTCTCGATGAATTTGCAGAGCAAAATGGACATCGCCATTGGATTCGGAACCCTTCGGTGTGGTTAGGAGGGGGGCACGCGTTTCGTGCCGGCCTTTTGTACATTTCCTGTGAAAATACATGGGAAATCCCATTGGGGAAAATTCCACTTAGGGTTAGGGTTAGCTCTCCATGAATTTGCAGAGCAAAATGGACATCGCCATCGGATTCGGAACCTTCGGTGTGGTTAGGAGGGGGACACGCCTTTCGTGCCGGCCTTATGTACATTTCCTAGGAAAATACATGGGAAAACCCCATTGAGGAAAATTAGCTAACTCTAACCCTAAGTGGAATTTTCCCCAATGGGGTTTTCCCATGTATTTTCCCAGGAAATGTACATAAGGCCGGCACGAAAGGCGTGCCCCCCTCCTAACCACACCGAAGGGTTCCGAATCCAATGGTGATGTCCATTTTGCTCTCCAAATTCATGGAGAGCTAACCCTAACCCTAAGTGGAAATTCCCCAACGGGGTTTTCCCATGTATTTCCCCAGGAAATGTACATAAGGCGGGCACGAAAGGCGTACCCCCCTCCTAACCACACCGAAGGGTTCCGAATCCAATGGCGATGTCCATTTTGCTCTGCAAATTCATGGAGAGCTAACCCTAACCCTAAGTGGAATTTTCCCCAACGGGGTTTTCCCATGTATTTCCCCAGGAAATGTACATAAGGCGGGCACGAAAGGCATGCCCCCCTCCTAACCACACCGAAGGGTTCCGAATCCAATGGGGATGTCCATTTTGCTCTGCAAATTCATGGAGAGCTAACAATAACCCTAAGTGGAATTTTGCCCAACGGGGTTTTCCCATGTATTTTCCCAGGACACCCCATTGGGGAAAATTCCACTTAGGGTTAGGGTTAGCTCTCCATGAATTTGCAGAGCAAAATGGACATCGCCATTGGATTCGGAATCCTTCGGTGTGGTTAGGAGGGGGGCATGCCTTCCGTGCCGGCCTTATGTACATTTTGTGTGAAAATACATGGGAAATCCCCATTGGGGAAAATTCCACTTAGGGTTAGGGTTAGCTCTCCATGAATTTGCAGAGCAAAATGGACATCGCCATTGGATTCGGAACCCTTCGGTGTGGTTAGGAGGGGGGCATGCGTTTCGTGCCGGCCTTTTGTACATTTCCTGTGAAAATACATGGGAAATCCCATTGGGGAAAATTCCACTTAGGGTTAGGGTTAGCTCTCCATGAATTTGCAGAGCAAAATGGACATCGCCATCGGATTCGGAACCTTCGGTGTGGTTAGGAGGGGGACACGCCTTTCGTGCCCGCCTTATGTATATTTCCTAGGAAAATACATGGGAAAACCCCATTGAGGAAAATTAGCTAACTCTAACGCTAAGTGGAATTTTCCCCAATGGGGTATTCCCATGTATTTTCCCAGGAAATGTACATAAGGCCGGCACGAAAGGCGTGCCCCCCTCCTAACCACACCGAAGGGTTCCGAATCCAATTGCGATGTCCATTTTGCTCTCCAAATTCATGGAGAGCTAACCCTAACCCTAAGTGGAAATTCCCCAACGGGGTTTTCCCATGTATTTCCCCAGGAAATGTACATAAGGCGGGCATGAAAGGCGTGCCCCCCTCCTAACCACACCGAAGGGTTCCGAATCCAATGGCGATGTCCATTTTGCTCTGCAAATTCATGGAGAGCTAACCCTAACCCTAAGTGGAATTTTCCCCAACGGGGTTTTCCCATGTATTTCCCCAGGAAATGTACATAAGGCGGGCACGAAAGGCATGACCCCCTCCTAACCACACCGAAGGGTTCCGAATCCAATGGGGATGTCCATTTTGCTCTGCAAATTCATGGAGAGCTAACAATAACCCTAAGTGGAATTTTGCCCAACGGGGTTTTCCCATGTATTTTCCCATGAAATGTACATAAGGCGGCCACGAAAGGCGTGCCCCCCTCCTAACCACACCGAAGGGTTCCGAATCCAATGGCGATGTCCATTTTGCTCTGCAAATTCATGGACAGCTAACCCTAACCCTAAGTGGAATTTTCCCCAACGGGGTTTTCCCATGTATTTCCCCAGGAAATGTACATAAGGCGGGCACAAAAGGCGTGCCCCCCTCCTAACCACACCGAAGGGTTCCGAATCCAATGGGGATGTCCATTTTGCTCTGCAAATTCATGGAGAGCTAACCCTAACCCTAAGTGGAATTTTCCCAAATGGGGTTTCCCCATGTATTTTCCCAGGAAATGTACATAAGGCCGGCACGAAAGGCGTGCCCCCTCCTAACCACACCGAAGGGTTCCGAATCCAATGGCGATGTCCATTTTGCTCTGCAAATTCATGGAGAGCTAACCCTAACCCTAAGTGGAATTTACCCTAATGGGGTTTTCCCATGTATTTTCCCAGGAAATGTACAAAAGGCCGGCACGAAACGCGTGCCCCCCTCCTAACCACACCGAAGGGTTCCGAATCCAATGGCGATGTCCATTTTGCTCTGCAAATTCATGGAGAGCTAACCATAACCCTAAGTGGAATTTTCCCCAACGGGGTTTTCCCATGTATTTTCCCAGGACACCCCATTGGGGAAAATTCCACTTAGGGTTAGGGTTAGCTCTCCATGAATTTGCAGAGCAAAATGGACATAGCCATTGGATTCGGAACCCTTCGGTGTGGTTAGGAGGGGGGCACGCCTTCCGTGCCGGCCTTATGTACATTTCCTGTGAAAATACATGGGAAAACCCCATTGGGGAAAATTAGCTAACTCTAATCCTAAGTGGAATTTTCCCCAATGGGGTTTTCCCATGTATTTTCTCAGGAAATGTACATAAGGCCGGCACGAAAGGCGTGCCCCCTCCTAACCACACCGAAGGGTTCCGAATCCAATGGCGATGTCCATTTTGCTCTGCAAATTCATGGAGAGCTAACCATAACCCTAAGTGGAATTTTCCCCAACGGGGTTTTCCCATGTATTTTCCCAGGACACCCCATTGGGGAAAATTCCACTTAGGGTTAGGGTTAGCTCTCCATGAATTTGCAGAGCAAAATGGACATAGCCATTGGATTCGGAACCCTTCGGTGTGGTTAGGAGGGGGGCACGCCTTCCGTGCCGGCCTTATGTACATTTCCTGTGAAAATACATGGGAAAACCCCATTGGGGAAATTCCACTTAGGGTTAGGGTTAGCTCTCCATGAATTTGCAGAGCAAAATGGATATCGCCATTGGATTCGGAACCCTTCGGTGTGGTTAGGAGGTGGGCACGCCTTCCGTGCCGGCCTTATGTACATTTCCTGTGAAAATACATGGGAAAACTCCATTGGGGAAAATTCCACTTAGGGTTAGGGTTAGCTCTCCATGAATTTGCAGAGCAAAATGGACATCGCCATTGGATTCGGAACCTTCGGTGTGGTTAGGAGGGCGACACGCCTTTCGTGCCGGCCTTATGTACATTTCCTAGGAAAATACATGGGAAAACCCCATTGAGGAAAATTAGCTAACTCTAACGCTAAGTGGAATTTTCCCCAATGGGGTTTTCCCATGTATTTTCTCAGGAAATGTACATAAGGCCGGCACGAAAGGCGTGCCCCCTCCTAACCACACCGAAGGGTTCCGAATCCAATGGCGATGTCCATTTTGCTCTGCAAATTCATGGAGAGCTAACCCTAACCCTAAGTGGAATTTTCCCCAATGGGGTTTTCCCATTTATTTTCCCAGGAATCCCCATTGGGGAAAATTCCACTTAGGGTTAGGGTTAGCTCTCCATGAATCTGCAGAGCAAAATGGATATCGCCATTGGATTCGGAACCCTTCGGTGTGGTTAGGAGGGGGGCACGCCTTCCGTGCCGGCCTTATGTACATTTCCTGTGAAAATACATGGGAAAACCCCATTGGGGAAAATTCCACTTAGGGTTAGCGTTAGCTCTCCATGAATTTGCAGAGCAAAATGGACATCGCCATTGGATTCGGAACCTTCGGTGTGGTTAGGAGGGCGACACGCCTTTCGTGCGGGCCTTATGTACATTTCCTAGGAAAACACATGGGAAAACCCCATTGAGGAAAATTAGCTAACTCTAACCCTAAGTGGAATTTTCCCCAATGGGGTTTTCCCATGTATTTTCTCAGGAAATGTACATAAGGCCGGCACGAAAGGCGTGCCTCCTCCTAACCACACCGAAGGGTTCCGAATCCAATGGCGATGTCCATTTTGCTCTGCAAATTCATGGAGAGCTAACCCTAACCCTAAGTGGAATTTTCCCCAATGGGGTTTTCCCATTTATTTTCCCAGGAATCCCCATTGGGGAAAATTCCACTTAGGGTTAGGGTTAGCTCTCCATGAATCTGCAGAGCAAAATAGATATTGCCATTGGATTCGGAACCCTTCGGTGTGGTTAGGAGGGGGGCACGCCTTCCGTGCCGGTCTTATGTACATTTCCTGGGAAAATACATGGGAAAACCCCATTGGGGAAAATTCCACTTAGGGTTAGGGTTAGCTCTCCATGAATTTGCAGAGCAAAATGGACATCGCCATTGGATTCGGAACCCTTCGGTGTGGTTAGGAGGGGGGCACGCCTTCCGTGCCGGCCTTATGTACATTTCCTGTGAAAATACATGGGAAAACCCCATTGGGGAAAATTCCACTTAGGGTTAGCGTTAGCTCTCCATGAATTTGCAGAGCAAAATGGACATCGCCATTGGATTCGGAACACTTCGGTGTGGTTAGGAGGGGGGCACGCCTTTCGTGCAGGCCTTATGTACATTTCCTGGGAAAATACATGGGAAAACCCCATTGAGGAAAATTAGCTAACTCTAACGCTAAGTGGAATTTTCCCCAATGGGGTTTTCCCATGTATTTTCTCAGGAAATGTACATAAGGCCGGCACGAAAGGCGTGCCCCCTCCTAACCACACCGAAGGGTTCCGAATCCAATGGCGATGTCCATTTTGCTCTGCAAATTCATGGAGAGCTAACCCTAACCCTAAGTGGAATTTTCCCCAATGGGGTTTTCCCATTTATTTTCCCAGGAATCCCCATTGGGGAAAATTCCACTTAGGGTTAGGGTTAGCTCTCCATGAATCTGCAGAGCAAAATGGATATCGCCATTGGATTCGGAACCCTGCGGTGTGGTTAGGAGGGGGGCACGCCTTCCGTGCCGGCCTTATGTACATTTCCTGTGAAAATACATGGGAAAACCCCATTGGGGAAAATTCCACTTAGGGTTAGCGTTAGCTCTCCATGAATTTGCAGAGCAAAATGGACATCGCCATTGGATTCGGAACCCTTCGGTGTGGTTAGGAGGGGGGCACGCCTTCCGTGCCGGCCTTATGTACATTTCCTGTGAAAATACATGGGAAAACCCCATTGGGGAAAATTCCACTTAGGGTTAGGGTTAGCTCTCCATGAATTTGCAGAGCAAAATGGACATCGCCATTGGATTCGGAACCCTTCGGTGTGGTTAGGAGGGGGGCACGCCTTCCGTGCCGGCCTTATGTACATTTCCTGTGAAAATACATGGGAAAACCCCATTGGGGAAAATTCCACTTAGGGTTACCGTTAGCTCTCCATGAATTTGCAGAGCAAAATGGACATCGCCATTGGATTCGGAACCCTTCGGTGTGGTTAGGAGGGGGGCACGCCTTCCGTGCCGGCCTTATGTACATTTCCTGTGAAAATACATGGGAAAACCCCATTGGGGAAAATTCCACTTAGGGTTAGGGTTAGCTCTCCATGAATTTGCAGAGCAAAATGGATATCGCCATTGGATTCGGAACCCTTCGGTGTGGTTAGGAGGGGGGCACGCCTTCCGTGCCGGCCTTATGTACATTTCCTGGGAAAATACATGGGAAAACTCCTTTGGGGAAAATTCCACTTAGGGTTAGGGTTAGCTCTCCATGAATTTGCAGAGCAAAATGGACATCGCCATTGGATTCGGAACCTTCGGTGTGGTTAGGAGGGCGACACGCCTTTCGTGCCGGCCTTATGTACATTTCCTAGGAAAACACATGGGAAAACCCCATTGAGGAAAATTAGCTAACTCTAACCCTAAGTGGAATTTTCCCCAATGGGGTTTTCCCATGTATTTTCTCAGGAAATGTACATAAGGCCGGCACGAAAGGCGTGCCCCCTCCTAACCACACCGAAGGGTTCCGAATCCAATGGCGATGTCCATTTTGCTCTGCAAATTCATGGAGAGCTAACCCTAACCCTAAGTGGAATTTTCACCAATGGGGTTTTCCCATTTATTTTCCCAGGAATCCCCATTGGGGAAAATTCCACTTAGGGTTAGGGTTAGCTCTCCATGAATCTGCAGAGCAAAATGGATATCGCCATTGGATTCGGAACCCTTCGGTGTGGTTAGGAGGGGGGCACGCCTTCCGTGCCGGCCTTATGTACATTTCCTGGGAAAATACATGGGAAAACCCCATTGGGGAAAATTCCACTTAGGGTTAGGGTTAGCTCTCCATGAATTTGCAGAGCAAAATGGACATCGCCATTGGATTCGGAACCCTTCGGTGTGGTTAGGAGGGGGGCACGCCTTCCGTGCCGGCCTTATGTACATTTCCTGTGAAAATACATGGGAAAACCCCATTGGGGAAAATTCCACTTAGGGTTAGCGTTAGCTCTCCATGAATTTGCAGAGCAAAATGGACATCGCCATTGGATTCGGAACCCTTCGGTGTGGTTAGGAGGGGGGCACGCCTTCCGTGCCGGCCTTATGTACATTTCCTGTGAAAATACATGGGAAAACCCCATTGGGGAAAATTCCACTTAGGGTTAGGGTTAGCTCTCCATGAATTTGCAGAGCAAAATGGACATCGCCATTGGATTCGGAACCCTTCGGTGTGGTTAGGAGGGGGGCACGCCTTCCGTGCCGGCCTTATGTACATTTCCTGTGAAAATACATGGGAAAACCCCATTGGGGAAAATTCCACTTAGGGTTAGCGTTAGCTCTCCATGAATTTGCAGAGCAAAATGGACATCGCCATTGGATTCGGAACCCTTCGGTGTGGTTAGGAGGGGGGCACGCCTTCCGTGCCGGCCTTATGTACATTTCCTGTGAAAATACATGGGAAAACCCCATTGGGGAAAATTCCACTTAGGGTTAGCGTTAGCTCTCCATGAATTTGCAGAGCAAAATGGACATCGCCATTGGATTCGGAACACTTCGGTGTGGTTAGGAGGGGGGCACGCCTTCCGTGCCGGCCTTATGTACATTTCCTGTGAAAATACATGGGAAAACCCCATTGGGGAAAATTCCACTTAGGGTTAGGGTTAGCTCTCCATGAATTTGCAGAGCAAAATGGATATCGCCATTGGATTCGGAACCCTTCGGTGTGGTTAGGAGGGGGGCACGCCTTCCGTGCCGGCCTTATGTACATTTCCTGGGAAAATACATGGGAAAACTCCTTTGGGGAAAATTCCACTTAGGGTTAGGGTTAGCTCTCCATGAATTTGCAGAGCAAAATGGACATCGCCATTGGATTCGGAACCTTCGGTGTGGTTAGGAGGGCGACACGCCTTTCGTGCCGGCCTTATGTACATTTCCTAGGAAAACACATGGGAAAACCCCATTGAGGAAAATTAGCTAACTCTAACCCTAAGTGGAATTTTCCCCAATGGGGTTTTCCCATGTATTTTCTCAGGAAATGTACATAAGGCCGGCACGAAAGGCGTGCCCCCTCCTAACCACACCGAAGGGTTCCGAATCCAATGGCGATGTCCATTTTGCTCTGCAAATTCATGGAGAGCTAACCCTAACCCTAAGTGGAATTTTCACCAATGGGGTTTTCCCATTTATTTTCCCAGGAATCCCCATTGGGGAAAATTCCACTTAGGGTTAGGGTTAGCTCTCCATGAATCTGCAGAGCAAAATGGATATCGCCATTGGATTCGGAACCCTTCGGTGTGGTTAGGAGGGGGGCACGCCTTCCGTGCCGGCCTTATGTACATTTCCTGTGAAAATACATGGGAAAACCCCATTGGGGAAAATTCCACTTAGGGTTAGGGTTAGCTCTCCATGAATTTGCAGAGCAAAATGGACATCGCCATTGGATTCGGAACCCTTCGGTGTGGTTAGGAGGGGGGCAAGCCTTCCGTGCCGGCCTTATGTACATTTCCTGGGAAAATACATGGGAAAACCCCGTTGGGGAAAATTAGCTAACTCTAACACTAAATGGAATTTTCCCCAATGGGGTTTTCCCATGTATTTTCCCAGGAAATGTACAGAAGGCGGGCACGAAAGGGGTGCCCCCTCCTAACCACACCGAAGGGTTCCGAATCCAATGGCGATGTCCATTTTGCTCTGCAAATTCATGGAGAGCTAACCCTAACCCTAAGTGGAATTTTCCCCAATGGGATTTTCCCATGTATTTCCCCAGGAAATGTACATAAGGCCGGCACAAAAGGCGTGCCCCCCTCCTAACCACACCGAAGGGTTCCGAATCCAATGGCGATGTCCATTTTGCTCTCCAAATTCATGGAGAGCTAACCCTAACCCTGAGTGGAATTTTCCCCAATGGGGTTTTCCCTTGTATTTTCCCAGGAAATGTACAGAAGGCGGGCACGAAAGGGGTGCCCCCTCCTAACCACACCGAAGGGTTCCGAATCCAATGGCGATGTCCATTTTGCTCTGCAAATTCATGGAGAGCTAACCCTAACCCTAAGTGGAATTTTCCCCAATGGGGTTTTCCCATGTATTTCCCCAGGAAATGTACATAAGGCCGGCACAAAAGGCGTGCCCCCCTCCTAACCACACCGAAGGGTTCCGAATCCAATGGCGATGTCCATTTTGCTCTGCAAATTCATGGAGATCTAACCCTAACCCTAAGTGGAATTTTCCCCAATGGGGTTTTCCCATTTATTTTCCCAGGAAATGTACATAAGGCCGGCACGAAAGGCATGCCCCCCTCCTAACCACACCGAAGTGTTCCGAATCCAATGGGGATGCCCATTTTGCTCTGCAAATTCATGGAGAGCTAACAATAACCCTAAGTGGAATTTTGCCCAACTGGGTTTTCCCATGTATTTTCCCAGGACACCCCATTGGGGAAAATTCCAATTAGGGTTAGGGTTAGCTCTCCATGAATTTGCAGAGCAAAATGGACATTGCCATTGGATTCGGAACCCTTCGGTGTGGTTAGGAGGGGGGCACGCCTTCCGTGCCGGCCTTATGTACATTTCCTGTGAAAATACATGGGAAAACCCCATTGGGGAAAATTCCACTTAGGGTTAGCGTTAGCTCTCCATGAATTTGCAGAGCAAAATGGACATCGCCATTGGATTCGGAACCCTTCGGTGTGGTTAGGAGGGGGGCACGCCTTCCGTGCCGGCCTTATGTACATTTCCTGTGAAAATACATGGGAAAACCCCATTGGGGAAAATTCCACTTAGGGTTAGGGTTAGCTCTCCATGAATTTGCAGAGCAAAATGGACATCGCCATTGGATTCGGAACCCTTCGGTGTGGTTAGGAGGGGGGCACGCCTTCCGTGCCGGCCTTATGTACATTTCCTGTGAAAATACATGGGAAAACCCCATTGGGGAAAATTCCACTTAGGGTTAGCGTTAGCTCTCCATGAATTTGCAGAGCAAAATGGACATCGCCATTGGATTCGGAACCCTTCGGTGTGGTTAGGAGGGGGGCACGCCTTCCGTGCCGGCCTTATGTACATTTCCTGTGAAAATACATGGGAAAACCCCATTGGGGAAAATTCCACTTAGGGTTAGCGTTAGCTCTCCATGAATTTGCAGAGCAAAATGGACATCGCCATTGGATTCGGAACACTTCGGTGTGGTTAGGAGGGGGGCACGCCTTCCGTGCCGGCCTTATGTACATTTCCTGTGAAAATACATGGGAAAACCCCATTGGGGAAAATTCCACTTAGGGTTAGGGTTAGCTCTCCATGAATTTGCAGAGCAAAATGGATATCGCCATTGGATTCGGAACCCTTCGGTGTGGTTAGGAGGGGGGCACGCCTTCCGTGCCGGCCTTATGTACATTTCCTGGGAAAATACATGGGAAAACTCCTTTGGGGAAAATTCCACTTAGGGTTAGGGTTAGCTCTCCATGAATTTGCAGAGCAAAATGGACATCGCCATTGGATTCGGAACCTTCGGTGTGGTTAGGAGGGCGACACGCCTTTCGTGCCGGCCTTATGTACATTTCCTAGGAAAACACATGGGAAAACCCCATTGAGGAAAATTAGCTAACTCTAACCCTAAGTGGAATTTTCCCCAATGGGGTTTTCCCATGTATTTTCTCAGGAAATGTACATAAGGCCGGCACGAAAGGCGTGCCCCCTCCTAACCACACCGAAGGGTTCCGAATCCAATGGCGATGTCCATTTTGCTCTGCAAATTCATGGAGAGCTAACCCTAACCCTAAGTGGAATTTTCACCAATGGGGTTTTCCCATTTATTTTCCCAGGAATCCCCATTGGGGAAAATTCCACTTAGGGTTAGGGTTAGCTCTCCATGAATCTGCAGAGCAAAATGGATATCGCCATTGGATTCGGAACCCTTCGGTGTGGTTAGGAGGGGGGCACGCCTTCCGTGCCGGCCTTATGTACATTTCCTGTGAAAATACATGGGAAAACCCCATTGGGGAAAATTCCACTTAGGGTTAGGGTTAGCTCTCCATGAATTTGCAGAGCAAAATGGACATCGCCATTGGATTCGGAACCCTTCGGTGTGGTTAGGAGGGGGGCAAGCCTTCCGTGCCGGCCTTATGTACATTTCCTGGGAAAATACATGGGAAAACCCCGTTGGGGAAAATTAGCTAACTCTAACACTAAATGGAATTTTCCCCAATGGGGTTTTCCCATGTATTTTCCCAGGAAATGTACAGAAGGCGGGCACGAAAGGGGTGCCCCCTCCTAACCACACCGAAGGGTTCCGAATCCAATGGCGATGTCCATTTTGCTCTGCAAATTCATGGAGAGCTAACCCTAACCCTAAGTGGAATTTTCCCCAATGGGATTTTCCCATGTATTTCCCCAGGAAATGTACATAAGGCCGGCACAAAAGGCGTGCCCCCCTCCTAACCACACCGAAGGGTTCCGAATCCAATGGCGATGTCCATTTTGCTCTCCAAATTCATGGAGAGCTAACCCTAACCCTGAGTGGAATTTTCCCCAATGGGGTTTTCCCTTGTATTTTCCCAGGAAATGTACAGAAGGCGGGCACGAAAGGGGTGCCCCCTCCTAACCACACCGAAGGGTTCCGAATCCAATGGCGATGTCCATTTTGCTCTGCAAATTCATGGAGAGCTAACCCTAACCCTAAGTGGAATTTTCCCCAATGGGGTTTTCCCATGTATTTCCCCAGGAAATGTACATAAGGCCGGCACAAAAGGCGTGCCCCCCTCCTAACCACACCGAAGGGTTCCGAATCCAATGGCGATGTCCATTTTGCTCTGCAAATTCATGGAGATCTAACCCTAACCCTAAGTGGAATTTTCCCCAATGGGGTTTTCCCATTTATTTTCCCAGGAAATGTACATAAGGCCGGCACGAAAGGCATGCCCCCCTCCTAACCACACCGAAGTGTTCCGAATCCAATGGGGATGCCCATTTTGCTCTGCAAATTCATGGAGAGCTAACAATAACCCTAAGTGGAATTTTGCCCAACTGGGTTTTCCCATGTATTTTCCCAGGACACCCCATTGGGGAAAATTCCACTTAGGGTTAGGGTTAGCTCTCCATGAATTTGCAGAGCAAAATGGACATTGCCATTGGATTCGGAACCCTTCGGTGTGGTTAGGAGGGGGGCACGCCTTCCGTGCCGGCCTTATGGACATTTTCTGTGAAAATACATGGGAAAACCCCATTGGGGAAAATTCCACTTAGGGTTAGGGTTAGCTCTCCATGAATTTGCAGAGCAAAATGGACATCACCATTGGATTCGGAACCCTTCGGTGTGGTTAGGAGGGGGGCACGCGTTTCATGCCGGCCTTTTGTACATTTCCTGTGAAAATACATGGGAAATCCCATTGGGGAAAATTCCACTTAGGGTTAGGGTTAGCTCTCCATGAATTTGCAGAGCAAAATGGACATCGCCATCGGATTCGGAACCTTCGGTGTGGTTAGGAGGGGGACACGCTTTTCGTGCCCGCCTTATGTACATTTCCTAGGAAAATACATGGGAAAACCCCATTGAGGAAAATTAGCTAACTCTAACCCTAAGTGGAATTTTCCCCAATGGGGTTTTCCCATGTATTTTCCCAGGAAATGTACATAAGGCCGGCACGAAAGGCGTGCCCCCCTCCTAACCACACCGAAGGGTTCCGAATCCAATGGCGATGTCCATTTTGCTCTGCAAATTCATGGAGAGCTAACCGTAACCCTAAGTGGAATTTTCCCCAACGGGGTTTTCCCATGTATTTCCCCAGGAAATGTACATAAGGCGGGCACGAAAGGCGTGCCCCCCTCCTAACCACACCGAAGGGTTCCGAATCCAATGGCGATGTCCATTTTGCTCTGCAAATTCATGGACAGCTAACCCTAACCCTAAGTGGAATTTTCCCCAACGGGGTTTTCCCATGTATTTCCCCAGGAAATGTACATAAGGCGGGCACGAAAGGCGTGCCCCCCTCCTAACCACACCGAAGGGTTCCAAATCCAATGGGGATGTCCATTTTGCTCTGCAAATTCATTTAGAGCTAACTCTAACCCTGAGTGGAATTTTCCCCAATGGGGTTTTCCCTTGTATTTTCCCAGGAAATGTACAGAAGGCGGGCACGAAAGGGGTGCCCCCTCCTAACCACACCGAAGGGTTCCGAATCCAATGGCGATGTCCATTTTGCTCTGCAAATTCATGGAGAGCTAACCCTAACCCTAAGTGGAATTTTCCCCAATGGGGTTTTCCCATGTATTTCCCCAGGAAATGTACATAAGGCCGGCACAAAAGGCGTGCCCCCCTCCTAACCACACCGAAGGGTTCCGAATCCAATGGCGATGTCCATTTTGCTCTGCAAATTCATGGAGATCTAACCCTAACCCTAAGTGGAATTTTCCCCAATGGGGTTTTCCCATTTATTTTCCCAGGAAATGTACATAAGGCCGGCACGAAAGGCATGCCCCCCTCCTAACCACACCGAAGTGTTCCGAATCCAATGGGGATGCCCATTTTGCTCTGCAAATTCATGGAGAGCTAACAATAACCCTAAGTGGAATTTTGCCCAACTGGGTTTTCCCATGTATTTTCCCAGGACACCCCATTGGGGAAAATTCCACTTAGGGTTAGGGTTAGCTCTCCATGAATTTGCAGAGCAAAATGGACATTGCCATTGGATTCGGAACCCTTCGGTGTGGTTAGGAGGGGGGCACGCCTTCCGTGCCGGCCTTATGGACATTTTCTGTGAAAATACATGGGAAAACCCCATTGGGGAAAATTCCACTTAGGGTTAGGGTTAGCTCTCCATGAATTTGCAGAGCAAAATGGACATCACCATTGGATTCGGAACCCTTCGGTGTGGTTAGGAGGGGGGCACGCGTTTCGTGCCGGCCTTTTGTACATTTCCTGTGAAAATACATGGGAAATCCCATTGGGGAAAATTCCACTTAGGGTTAGGGTTAGCTCTCCATGAATTTGCAGAGCAAAATGGACATCGCCATCGGATTCGGAACCTTCGGTGTGGTTAGGAGGGGGACACGCTTTTCGTGCCCGCCTTATGTACATTTCCTAGGAAAATACATGGGAAAACCCCATTGAGGAAAATTAGCTAACTCTAACCCTAAGTGGAATTTTCCCCAATGGGGTTTTCCCATGTATTTTCCCAGGAAATGTACATAAGGCCGGCACGAAAGGCGTGCCCCCCTCCTAACCACACCGAAGGGTTCCGAATCCAATGGCGATGTCCATTTTGCTCTGCAAATTCATGGAGAGCTAACCGTAACCCTAAGTGGAATTTTCCCCAACGGGGTTTTCCCATGTATTTCCCCAGGAAATGTACATAAGGCGGGCACGAAAGGCGTGCCCCCCTCCTAACCACACCGAAGGGTTCCGAATCCAATGGCGATGTCCATTTTGCTCTGCAAATTCATGGACAGCTAACCCTAACCCTAAGTGGAATTTTCCCCAACGGGGTTTTCCCATGTATTTCCCCAGGAAATGTACATAAGGCGGGCACGAAAGGCGTGCCCCCCTCCTAACCACACCGAAGGGTTCCAAATCCAATGGGGATGTCCATTTTGCTCTGCAAATTCATTTAGAGCTAACTCTAACCCTAAGTATAATTTTCCCCAACGGGGTTTTCCCATGTATTTTCCCAGGAAATGTACATAAGGCCGGCACAAAAAGCGTGCCCCCTTCCTAACCACACCGAAGGGTTCCGAATGCAATGGCGATGTCCATTTTGCTCTGCAAATTCATGGAGAGCTAACCCTAACCCTAAGTGGAATTTTCCCCAATGGGGTTTTCCCATGTATTTTCCCAGGAAATGTACATAAGGCCGGCACGAAAGGCATGCCCCCTCCTAACCACACCGAAGGGTTCCGAATCCAATGGCGATGTCCATTTTGCTCTGCAAATTCATGGAGAGCTAACCCTAACCCTAAGTGGAATTTTCCCCAATGGGGTTTTCCCATTTATTTTCCCAGGAAATGTACATAAGGCCGGCACGAAAGGCGTGCCCCCCTCCTAACCACACCGAAGGGTTCCGAATCCAATGGCGATGTCCATTTTGCTCTCCAAATTCATGGAGAGCTAACCCTAACCCTAAGTGGAAATTCCCCAACGGGGTTTTCCCATGTATTTCCCCAGGAAATGTACATAAGGCGGGCACGAAAGGCGTGCCCCCCTCCTAACCACACCGAAGGGTTCCGAATCCAATGGCGATGTCCATTTTGCTCTGCAAATTCATGGAGAGCTAACCCTAACCCTAAGTGGAATTTTCCCCAACTGGGTTTTCCCATGTATTTCCCCAGGAAATGTACATATGGCGGGCACGAAAGGCGTGCCCCCCTCCTAACCACACCGAAGGGTTCCGAATCCAATGGGGATGTCCATTTTGCTCTGCAAATTCATGGAGAGCTAACAATAACCCTAAGTGGAATTTTGCCCAACGGGGTTTTCCCATGTATTTTCCCAGGACACCCCATTGGGGAAAATTCCACTTAGGGTTAGGGTTAGCTCTCCATGAATTTTCAGCGCAAAATGGACATCGCCATTGGATTCGGAACCCTTCGGTGTGGTTAGGAGGGGGGCACGCCTTCCGTGCCGGCCTTATGTACATTTTCTGTGAAAATACATGGGAAAACCCCATTGGGGAAAATTCCACTTAGGGTTAGGGTTAGCTCTCCATGAATTTGCAGAGCAAAATGGATATCGCCATTGGATTCGGAACCCTTCGGTGTGGTTAGGAGGGGGGCACGCGTTTCGTGCCGGCCTTTTGTACATTTCCTGTGAAAATACATGGGAAATCCCATTGGGGAAAATTCCACTTAGGGTTAGGGTTAGCTCTCCATGAATTTGCAGAGCAAAATGGACATCGCCATCGGATTCGGAACCTTCGGTGTGGTTAGGAGGGGGACACGCCTTTCGTGCCGGCCTTATGTACATTTCCTAGGAAAATACATGGGAAAACCCCATTGAGGAAAATTAGCTAACTCTAACCCTAAGTGGAATTTTCCCCAATGGGGTTTTCCCATGTATTTTCAAAGGAAATGTACATAAGGCCGGCACGAAAGGCGTGCCCCCCTCCTAACCACACCGAAGGGTTCCGAATCCAATGGCGATGTCCATTTTGCTCGCCAAATTCATGGAGAGCTAACCCTAACCCTAAGTGGAATTTTCCCCAATGGGGATTCCTGGGAAAATAAATGGGAAAACCCCATTGGGGAAAATTCCACTTAGGGTTAGGGTTAGCTCTCCATGAATTTGCAGATCAAAATGGACATCGCCATTGGATTCGGAACCCTTCGGTGTGGTTAGGAGGGGGCACGCCTTTCGTGCCGGCCTTATGTACATTTCCTGAGAAAATACATGGGAAAACCCCATTGGGGAAAATTCCACTTAGGATTAGAGTTAGCTAATTTTCCTCAATGGGGTTTTCCCATGTATTTTCCTAGGAAATGTACATAAGGCCGGCACGAAAGGCGTGTCGCCCTCCTAACCACACCAAAGGTTCCGAATCCAATGGCGATGTCCATTTTGCTCTGCAAATTCATGGAGAGCTAACCCTAACCCTAAGTGGAATTTTCCCCAATGGAGTTTTCCCATGTATTTTCACAGGAAATGTACATAAGGCCGGCACGGAAGGCGTGCCCACCTCCTAACCACACCGAAGGGTTCCGAATCCAATGGCGATATCCATTTTGCTCTGCAAATTCATGTAGAGCTAACCCTAACCCTAAGTGGAATTTTCCCCAATGGGGTTTTCCCATGTATTTTCACAGGAAATGTACATAAGGCCGGCACGAAACGCGTGCCCCCTCCTAACCACACCGAAGGATTCCGAATCCAATGGCGATGTCCATTTTCCTCTGCAAATTCATGGAGAGCTAACCATAACCCTAAGTGGAATTTTCCCCAATGGGGTTTTCCCATTTATTTTCCCAGGAATCCCCATTGGGGAAAATTCCACTTAGGGTTAGGGTTAGCTCTCCATGAATTTGCAGAGCAAAATGGATATCGCCATTGGATTCGGAACCCTTCGGTGTGGTTAGGAGGGGGGCACGCCTTTCGTGCCGGCCTTATGTACATTTCCTGGGAAAATACATGGGAAAACTCCATTGGGGAAAATTCCACTTAGGGTTAGGGTTAGCTCTCCATGAATTTGCAGAGCAAAATGGACATCGCCATTGGATTCGGAACCCTTCGGTGTGGTTAGGAGGGGGGCACGTCTTTCGTGCCAGCCTTATGTACATTTCCTGTGAAAATACATGGGAAAACCCCATTGAGGAAAATTAGCTAACTCTAACCCTAAGTGGAATTTTCCCCAATGGGGTTTTCCCATGTATTTTCGCAGGAAATGTACATAAGGCTGGCACGAAAGGCATGCCCCCCTCCTAACCACACCGAAGGGTTCCGAATCCAATGGTGATGTCCATTTTGCTCTGCAAATTCATGGAGAGCTAACCCTAACCCTAAGTGGAATTTTCCCCAACGGGGTTTTCCCATGTATTTTCACAGGAAATGTACATAAGGCCGGCACAAATGGCGTGCCCCCCTCTTAACCACACCGAAGGGTTCCGAATCCAATGGCGATGTCCATTTTGCTCTGCAAATTCATGGAGAGCTAACCCTAACCCTAAGTGGAATTTTCCCCAACGGGGTTTTCCCATGGATTTTCCCAGGAAATGTACAAAAGGCCGGCACGAAACGCGTGCCCCCCTCCTAACCACACCGAAGGGTTCCGAATCCAATGGCGATGTCCATTTTGCTCTGCAAATTCATGGAGAGCTAACCCTAACCCTAAGTGGAATTTTCCCCAACGGGGTTTTCCCATGTATTTTCACAGGAAATGTACATAAGGCCGGCACGGAAGGCGTGCCCACCTCCTAACCACACCGAAGGGTTCCGAATCCAATGGCGATATCCATTTTGCTCTGCAAATTCATGTAGAGCTAACCCTAACCCTAAGTGGAATTTTCCCCAATGGGGTTTTCCCATGTATTTTCACAGGAAATGTACATAAGGCCGGCACGAAACGCGTGCCCCCTCCTAACCACACCGAAGGATTCCGAATCCAATGGCGATGTCCATTTTCCTCTGCAAATTCATGGAGAGCTAACCATAACCCTAAGTGGAATTTTCCCCAATGGGGTTTTCCCATTTATTTTCCCAGGAATCCCCATTGGGGAAAATTCCACTTAGGGTTAGGGTTAGCTCTCCATGAATTTGCAGAGCAAAATGGATATCGCCATTGGATTCGGAACCCTTCGGTGTGGTTAGGAGGGGGGCACGCCTTTCGTGCCGGCCTTATGTACATTTCCTGGGAAAATACATGGGAAAACTCCATTGGGGAAAATTCCACTTAGGGTTAGGGTTAGCTCTCCATGAATTTGCAGAGCAAAATGGACATCGCCATTGGATTCGGAACCCTTCGGTGTGGTTAGGAGGGGGGCACGTCTTTCGTGCCAGCCTTATGTACATTTCCTGTGAAAATACATGGGAAAACCCCATTGAGGAAAATTAGCTAACTCTAACCCTAAGTGGAATTTTCCCCAATGGGGTTTTCCCATGTATTTTCGCAGGAAATGTACATAAGGCTGGCACGAAAGGCATGCCCCCCTCCTAACCACACCGAAGGGTTCCGAATCCAATGGTGATGTCCATTTTGCTCTGCAAATTCATGGAGAGCTAACCCTAACCCTAAGTGGAATTTTCCCCAACGGGGTTTTCCCATGTATTTTCACAGGAAATGTACATAAGGCCGGCACAAATGGCGTGCCCCCCTCTTAACCACACCGAAGGGTTCCGAATCCAATGGCGATGTCCATTTTGCTCTGCAAATTCATGGAGAGCTAACCCTAACCCTAAGTGGAATTTTCCCCAACGGGGTTTTCCCATGGATTTTCCCAGGAAATGTACAAAAGGCCGGCACGAAACGCGTGTCCCCCTCCTAACCACACCGAAGGGTTCCGAATCCAATGGCGATGTCCATTTTGCTCTGCAAATTCATGGAGAGCTAACCCTAACCCTAAGTGGAATTTTCCCCAACGGGGTTTTCCCATGTATTTTCACAGGAAATGTACATAAGGCCGGCACAAAAGGCGTGCCCCCCTCTTAACCACACCGAAGGGTTCCGAATCCAATGGCGATGTCCATTTTGCTCTGCAAATTCATGGAGAGCTAACCCTAACCCTATGTGGAAATTCCCCAATGGGGTTTTCCCATGTATATTCCCAGGAAATGTACGTAAGGCTGGCACGAAAGGCGTGCCCCCCTCCTATCCACACCGAAGGGTTCCGAATCCAATGGCGATCTCCATTTTGCTCTGCAAATTCATGGAGAGCTAACCCTAACCCTAAGTGGTATTTTCCCCAATGGGGTTTTCCCATGTATTTTCACAGGAAATCCCATTGGAGAAAATTCCACATAGGGTTAGGGTTAGCTCTCCATGAATCTGCAGAGCAAAATGGATATCGCCATTGGATTCGGAACCCTTCGGTCTGGTTAGGAGGGGGACACGCCTTTCGTGCCGGCCTTATGTACATTTCCTGGGAAAATACATGGGAAAACCCCATTGGGGAAAATTAGCTAACTCTAACCCTAAGTGGAATTTTCCCCAAAGGGGTTTTCCCATGTATTTTCCCAGGAAATGTACATAAGGCTGGCACGAAAGGCGTGCCCCCCTCCTAACCACACCGAAGGGTTCCGAATCCAATGGTGATGTCCATTTTGCTCTGCAAATTCATGGAGAGCTAACTCTAACCCTAAGTGGAATTTTCCCCAACGGGGTTTTCCCATGTATTTTCCCAGGAAATGTACATAAGGCCGGCGCAAAACGCGTGCCCCCTTCCTAACCACACCAAAGGGTTCCGAATCCAATGGCGATGTCCATTTTGCTCTGCAAATTCATGGAGAGCTAACCCTAACCCTAAGTGGAATTTTCCCCAATGGGGTTTTCCCATGTATTTTCCCAGGAAATGTACATAGGGCCGGCACGAAAGGCGTGCCCCCTCCTAACCACACCGAAGGGTTCCGAATCCAATGGCGATGTCCATTTTGCTCTGCAAATTCATGGAGACCTAACCCTAACCCTAAGTGGAATTTTCCCCTATGGGGTTTTCCCATGTATTTTCCCAGGAAATGTACATAAGGCCGGCACGAAAGGCGTGCCCCCCTCCTAACCACACCGAAGGGTTCCGAATCCAATCGCGATGTCCATTTTACTCTGCAAATTCATGGAGAGCTAACCCTAACCCTAAGTGGAATTTACCCTAATGGGGTTTTCCCATGTATTTTCCCAGGAAATGTACATAGGGCCGGCACGAAAGGCGTGCCCCCTCCTAACCACACCGAAGGGTTCTGAATCCAATGGCGATGTCCATTTTGCTCTGCAAATTCATGGAGAGCTAACCCTAACCCTAAGTGGAATTTTCCCCAACGGGGTTTTCCCATGGATTTTCCCAGGAAATGTACAAAAGGCCGGCACGAAACGCGTGCCCCCCTCCTAACCACACCGAAGGGTTCCGAATCCAATGGCGATGTCCATTTTGCTCTGCAAATTCGTGGAGAGCTAACCGTAACCCTAAGTGGAATTTTCCCCAACGGGTTTTTCCCATGTATTTCCCCAGGAAATGTACATAAGGCGGGCACGAAAGGCGTGCCCCCCTCCTAACCACACCGAAGGGTTCCGAATCCAATGGGGATGTCCATTTTGCTTTGCAAATTCATGGAGAGCTAACTCTAACCCTAAGTGGAATTTTCCCCAACGGGGTTTTCCCATGTATTTTCCCAGGAAATGTACATAAGGCCGGCACAAAAGGCGTGCCCCCTTCCTAACCACACCGAAGGGTTCCGAATCCAATGGCAATGTCCATTTTGCTCTGCAAATTCATGGAGAGCTAACCCTAACCCTAAGTGGAATTTTCCCCAATGGGGTTTTCCCATGTATTTTCCCAGGAAATGTACATAGGGCCGGCACGAAAGGCGTGCCCCCTCCTAACTACACCGAAGGGTTCTGAATCCAATGGCGATGTCCATTTTGCTCTGCAAATTCATGGAGAGCTAACCCTAACCCTAAGTGGAATTTTCCCCAACGGGGTTTTCCCATGGATTTTCCCAGGAAATGTACAAAAGGCCGGCACGAAACGCGTGCCCCCCTCCTAACCACAACGAAGGGTTCCGAATCCAATGGCGATGTCCATTTTGCTCTGCAAATTCACGGAGAGCTAACCTAACCCTAAGTGGAATTTTCCCCAACGGGGTTTTCCCATGTATTTTCACAGGAAATGTACATAAGGCCGGCACAAAAGGCGTGCCCCCCTCTTAACCACACCGAAGGGTTCCGAATCCAATGGCGATGTCCATTTTGCTCTGCAAATTCATGGAGAGCTAACCCTAACCCTAAGTGGAAATTCCCCAATGGGGTTTTCCCATGTATATTCCCAGGAAATGTACGTAAGGCTGGCACGAAAGGCGTGCCCCCCTCCTATCCACACCGAAGGGTTCCGAATCCAATGGCGATCTCCATTTTGCTCTGCAAATTCATGGAGAGCTAACCCTAACCCTAAGTGGTATTTTCCCCAATGGGGTTTTCCCATGTATTTTCACAGGAAATCCCATTGGAGAAAATTCCACATAGGGTTAGGGTTAGGTCTCCATGAATTTGCAGAGCAAAATGTACATCGCCATTGGATACGGAACCCTTCGGTCTGGTTAGGAGGGGGACACGCCTTTCGTGCCGGCCTTATGTACATTTCCTGGGAAAATACATGGGAAAACCCCATTGGGGAAAATTAGCTAACTCTAACCCTAAGTGGAATTTTCCCAAATGGGGTTTTCCCATGTATTTTCCCAGGAAATGTACATAAGGCTGGCACGAAAGGCGTGCCCCCCTCCTAACCACACCGAAGGGTTCCGAATCCAATGGCGATGTCCATTTTGCTCTGCAAATTCATGGAGAGCTAACCGTAACCCTAAGTGGAAATTCCCCAATGGGGTTTTCCCATGTATATTCCCAGGAAATGTACATAAGGCTGGCACGAAAGGGGTGCCCCCCTCCTAACCACATCGAAGGGTTCCGAATCCAATGGCGATGTCCATTTTGCTCTTCAAATTCATGGAGAGCTAACCCTAACCCTAAGTGGTATTTTCCCCAATGGGGTTTTCCCATGTATTTTCCCAGGAAATGTACATAAGGCGTGCACGAAAGGCGTGCCCCCCTCCTAACCACACCGAAGAGTTCCGAATCCAATGGAGATGTCCATTTTGCTCTGCAAATTCATGGAGAGCTAACCCTAACCCTAAGTGGAATTTTCCCCAACGGGGTTTTCCCATGTATTTTCACAGGAAATGTACATAAGGCTGGCACGAAAGGCGTGCCCCCCTCCTAACCACACCGAAGGCTTCCGAATCCAATGGTGATGTCCATTTTGCTCTGCAAATTCATGGAGAGCTAACTCTAACCCTAAGTGGAATTTTCCCCAACGGGGTTTTCCCATGTATTTTCCCAGGAAATGTACATAAGGCCGGCGCAAAACGCGTGCCCCCTTCCTAACCACACCGAAGGGTTCCGAATCCAATGGCGATGTCCATTTTGCTCTGCAAATTCATGGAGAGCTAACCCTAACCCTAAGTGGAATTTTCCCCAATGGGGTTTTCCCATGTATTTTCCCAGGAAATGTACATAGGGCCGGCACGAAAGGCGTGCCTCCCTCCTAACCACACCGAAGGGTTCCGAATCCAATGGCGATGAACATTTTGCTCTGCAAATTCATGGAGAGCTAACCCTAACGCTAAGTGGAATTTTCCCCAATGGGGTTTTCCCATGTATTTTCCCAGGAAATGTACATAAGGCCGGCACGAAAGGCGTGCCCCCATCCAAACCACAACGAAGGGTTCCGAATCCAATGGCGATGAACATTTTGCTATGCAAATTCATGGAGAGCTAACCCTAACCCTAAGTGGAATTTACCCAAAATGGGGTTTTCCCATGTATTTTCCCAGGAAATGTACAAAAGGCCGGCACGAAACGCGTGCCCCACTCCTAACCCCACCAAAGGGTTCCGAATCCAATGGCGATGTCCATTTTGCTCTGCAAATTCATGGAGAGCTAACCCTAACCCTAAGTGGCATTTTCCCCAATGGGGTTTTCCCATGTATTTTCCCAGGAAATGTACATAAGGCCGGCATGAAACGCGTGCCCCCTCCTAACCACACCGAAGGGTTCCAAATCCAATGGCGATGTCCATTTTGCTCTTCAAATTAATGGAGAGCTAACCCTAACCCTAAGTGGAATTTTCCCCAATGGGGTTTCCCATGTATTTTCCCAGGAAATGTACATAAGGCCGGCACGAAAGGCGTGCCCCCCTCCTAACCACAACGAAGGGTTCCGAATCCAATGGCGATGTCCATTTTACTCTGCAAATTCATGGAGAGCTAACCCTAACCCTCAGTGGAATTTTCCCGAACGGGGTTTTCCCACGTATTTTCCCAGGAAATGTACATAAGGCGGGCACAAAAGGCGTGCCCCCCTCCTAACCACACCGAAGGGTTCCGAATCCAATGGCGATGTCCATTTTGCTCTGCAAATTCATGGAGAGCTAACCCTAACCCTAAGTGGAATTTTCCCCAATGGGGTTTCCCACGTATTTTCCCAGGAAATGTACATAAGGCGGGCACAAAAGGCGTGCCCCCCTCCTAACCACAACGAAGGGTTCCGAATCCAATGGCGATGTCCATTTTGCTCTGCAAATTCATGGAGAGCTAACCATAACCCTAAGTGGAATTTACCCAAATGGGGTTTTCCCATGTATTTTCCCAGGAAATGTACAAAAGGCCGGCACGAAACGCGTGCCCCACTCCTAACCACACCAAAGGGTTCCGAATCCAATGGCGATGTCCATTTTACTCTTGAAATTCATGGAGAGCTATCCCTAACCCTAAGTTGAATTTACCCTAATGGGGTTTTCCCATGTATTTTCCCAGGAAATGTACAAAAGGCCGGCACGAAAGGCGTGCCCCCCTCCTAACCACACCGAAGGGTTCCGAATCCAATGGCGATGTCCATTTTACTCTGCAAATTCATGGAGAGCTAACCCTAACCCTAAGTGGAATTTTCCCCAATGGGGTTTTCCCATGTATTTTCCCAGGAAATGTACATAAGGCCGGCACGAAAGGCGTGCCCCCCTCCTAACCACACCGAAGGGTTCCGAATCCAATGGTGATGTCCATTTTACTCTTCAAATTCATGGAGAGCTATCCCTAACCCTAAGTTGAATTTACCCTAATGGGGTTTTCCCATGTATTTTCCCAGGAAATGTACAAAAGGCCGGCACGAAAGGCGTGCCCCCCTCCTAACCACACCGAAGGGTTCCGAATCCAATGGCGATGTCCATTTTGCTCTGCAAATTCATGGAGAGCTAACCCTAACCCTAAGTGGAATTTTCCCCAATGGGGTTTTCCCATGTATTTTCCCAGGAAATGTACATAAGGCGGGCACAAAAGGCGTGCCCCCCTCCTAACCACACCGAAGGGTTCCGAATCCAATGGCGATGTCCATTTTGCTCTGCAAATTCATGGAGAGCTAACCCTAACCCTAAGTGGAATTTTCCCCAATGGGGTTTCCCATGTATTTTCCCAGGAAATGTACATAAGGCAGGCACGAAAGGCGTGCCCCCCTCCTAACCACAACGAAGGGTTCCGAATCCAATGGCGATGTCCATTTTGCTCGGCAAATTCATGGAGAGCTAACCCTAACCCTAAGTGGAATTTTCCCCAATGGGGTTTCCCATGTATTTTCCTAGGAAATGTACATAAGGCCGGCACGAAAGGCGTGCCCCCCTCCTAACCACAACGAAGGGTTCCGAATCCAATGGCGATGTCCATTTTGCTCTGCAAATTCATGGAGAGCTAACCCTAACCCTAAGTGGAATTTTCCCCAATGGGGTTTCCCATGTATTTTCCTAGGAAATGTACATAAGGCCGGCACGAAACGCGTGCCCCCCTCCTAACCACAACGAAGGGTTCCGAATCCAATGGCGATGTCCATTTTGCTCTGCAAATTCACGGAGAGCTAACCTAACCCTAAGTGGAATTTTCCCCAACGGGGTTTTCCCATGTATTTTCACAGGAAATGTACATAAGGCCGGCACAAAAGGCGTGCCCCCCTCTTAACCACACCGAAGGGTTCCGAATCCAATGGCGATGTCCATTTTGCTCTGCAAATTCATGGAGAGCTAACCCTAACCCTAAGTGGAAATTCCCCAATGGGGTTTTCCCATGTATATTCCCAGGAAATGTACGTAAGGCTGGCACGAAAGGCGTGCCCCCCTCCTATCCACACCGAAGGGTTCCGAATCCAATGGCGATCTCCATTTTGCTCTGCAAATTCATGGAGAGCTAACCCTAACCCTAAGTGGTATTTTCCCCAATGGGGTTTTCCCATGTATTTTCACAGGAAATCCCATTGGAGAAAATTCCACATAGGGTTAGGGTTAGGTCTCCATGAATTTGCAGAGCAAAATGTACATCGCCATTGGATACGGAACCCTTCGGTCTGGTTAGGAGGGGGACACGCCTTTCGTGCCGGCCTTATGTACATTTCCTGGGAAAATACATGGGAAAACCCCATTGGGGAAAATTAGCTAACTCTAACCCTAAGTGGAATTTTCCCAAATGGGGTTTTCCCATGTATTTTCCCAGGAAATGTACATAAGGCTGGCACGAAAGGCGTGCCCCCCTCCTAACCACACCGAAGGGTTCCGAATCCAATGGCGATGTCCATTTTGCTCTGCAAATTCATGGAGAGCTAACCGTAACCCTAAGTGGAAATTCCCCAATGGGGTTTTCCCATGTATATTCCCAGGAAATGTACATAAGGCTGGCACGAAAGGGGTGCCCCCCTCCTAACCACATCGAAGGGTTCCGAATCCAATGGCGATGTCCATTTTGCTCTTCAAATTCATGGAGAGCTAACCCTAACCCTAAGTGGTATTTTCCCCAATGGGGTTTTCCCATGTATTTTCCCAGGAAATGTACATAAGGCGTGCACGAAAGGCGTGCCCCCCTCCTAACCACACCGAAGAGTTCCGAATCCAATGGAGATGTCCATTTTGCTCTGCAAATTCATGGAGAGCTAACCCTAACCCTAAGTGGAATTTTCCCCAACGGGGTTTTCCCATGTATTTTCACAGGAAATGTACATAAGGCTGGCACGAAAGGCGTGCCCCCCTCCTAACCACACCGAAGGCTTCCGAATCCAATGGTGATGTCCATTTTGCTCTGCAAATTCATGGAGAGCTAACTCTAACCCTAAGTGGAATTTTCCCCAACGGGGTTTTCCCATGTATTTTCCCAGGAAATGTACATAAGGCCGGCGCAAAACGCGTGCCCCCTTCCTAACCACACCGAAGGGTTCCGAATCCAATGGCGATGTCCATTTTGCTCTGCAAATTCATGGAGAGCTAACCCTAACCCTAAGTGGAATTTTCCCCAATGGGGTTTTCCCATGTATTTTCCCAGGAAATGTACATAGGGCCGGCACGAAAGGCGTGCCTCCCTCCTAACCACACCGAAGGGTTCCGAATCCAATGGCGATGAACATTTTGCTCTGCAAATTCATGGAGAGCTAACCCTAACGCTAAGTGGAATTTTCCCCAATGGGGTTTTCCCATGTATTTTCCCAGGAAATGTACATAAGGCCGGCACGAAAGGCGTGCCCCCATCCAAACCACAACGAAGGGTTCCGAATCCAATGGCGATGAACATTTTGCTATGCAAATTCATGGAGAGCTAACCCTAACCCTAAGTGGAATTTACCCAAAATGGGGTTTTCCCATGTATTTTCCCAGGAAATGTACAAAAGGCCGGCACGAAACGCGTGCCCCACTCCTAACCCCACCAAAGGGTTCCGAATCCAATGGCGATGTCCATTTTGCTCTGCAAATTCATGGAGAGCTAACCCTAACCCTAAGTGGCATTTTCCCCAATGGGGTTTTCCCATGTATTTTCCCAGGAAATGTACATAAGGCCGGCATGAAACGCGTGCCCCCTCCTAACCACACCGAAGGGTTCCAAATCCAATGGCGATGTCCATTTTGCTCTTCAAATTAATGGAGAGCTAACCCTAACCCTAAGTGGAATTTTCCCCAATGGGGTTTCCCATGTATTTTCCCAGGAAATGTACATAAGGCCGGCACGAAAGGCGTGCCCCCCTCCTAACCACAACGAAGGGTTCCGAATCCAATGGCGATGTCCATTTTACTCTGCAAATTCATGGAGAGCTAACCCTAACCCTCAGTGGAATTTTCCCGAACGGGGTTTTCCCACGTATTTTCCCAGGAAATGTACATAAGGCGGGCACAAAAGGCGTGCCCCCCTCCTAACCACACCGAAGGGTTCCGAATCCAATGGCGATGTCCATTTTGCTCTGCAAATTCATGGAGAGCTAACCCTAACCCTAAGTGGAATTTTCCCCAATGGGGTTTCCCACGTATTTTCCCAGGAAATGTACATAAGGCGGGCACAAAAGGCGTGCCCCCCTCCTAACCACAACGAAGGGTTCCGAATCCAATGGCGATGTCCATTTTGCTCTGCAAATTCATGGAGAGCTAACCATAACCCTAAGTGGAATTTACCCAAATGGGGTTTTCCCATGTATTTTCCCAGGAAATGTACAAAAGGCCGGCACGAAACGCGTGCCCCACTCCTAACCACACCAAAGGGTTCCGAATCCAATGGCGATGTCCATTTTACTCTTGAAATTCATGGAGAGCTATCCCTAACCCTAAGTTGAATTTACCCTAATGGGGTTTTCCCATGTATTTTCCCAGGAAATGTACAAAAGGCCGGCACGAAAGGCGTGCCCCCCTCCTAACCACACCGAAGGGTTCCGAATCCAATGGCGATGTCCATTTTACTCTGCAAATTCATGGAGAGCTAACCCTAACCCTAAGTGGAATTTTCCCCAATGGGGTTTTCCCATGTATTTTCCCAGGAAATGTACATAAGGCCGGCACGAAAGGCGTGCCCCCCTCCTAACCACACCGAAGGGTTCCGAATCCAATGGTGATGTCCATTTTACTCTTCAAATTCATGGAGAGCTATCCCTAACCCTAAGTTGAATTTACCCTAATGGGGTTTTCCCATGTATTTTCCCAGGAAATGTACAAAAGGCCGGCACGAAAGGCGTGCCCCCCTCCTAACCACACCGAAGGGTTCCGAATCCAATGGCGATGTCCATTTTGCTCTGCAAATTCATGGAGAGCTAACCCTAACCCTAAGTGGAATTTTCCCCAATGGGGTTTTCCCATGTATTTTCCCAGGAAATGTACATAAGGCGGGCACAAAAGGCGTGCCCCCCTCCTAACCACACCGAAGGGTTCCGAATCCAATGGCGATGTCCATTTTGCTCTGCAAATTCATGGAGAGCTAACCCTAACCCTAAGTGGAATTTTCCCCAATGGGGTTTCCCATGTATTTTCCCAGGAAATGTACATAAGGCAGGCACGAAAGGCGTGCCCCCCTCCTAACCACAACGAAGGGTTCCGAATCCAATGGCGATGTCCATTTTGCTCGGCAAATTCATGGAGAGCTAACCCTAACCCTAAGTGGAATTTTCCCCAATGGGGTTTCCCATGTATTTTCCTAGGAAATGTACATAAGGCCGGCACGAAAGGCGTGCCCCCCTCCTAACCACAACGAAGGGTTCCGAATCCAATGGCGATGTCCATTTTGCTCTGCAAATTCATGGAGAGCTAACCCTAACCCTAAGTGGAATTTTCCCCAATGGGGTTTCCCATGTATTTTCCTAGGAAATGTACATAAGGCCGGCACGAAAGGCGTGCCCCCCTCCTAACCACAACGAAGGGTTCCGAATCCAATGGCGATGTCCATTTTGCTCTGCAAATTCATGGAGAGCTAACCCTAACCCTAAGTGGAATTTACCCAAATGGGGTTTTCCCATGTATTTTCCCAGGAAATGTACAAAAGGCCGGCACGAAACGCGTGCCCCACTCCTAACCACACCAAAATGTTCCGAATCCAATGGCGATGTCCATTTTGCTCTGCAAATTCATGGAGAGCTAACCCTAACCCTAAGTGGAATTTTCCCCAATGGGGTTTTCCCATGTATTTCCCCAGAAAATGTACATAAGGTGGGCACGAAAGGCGTGCCCCCCTCCTAACCACAGCGAAGGGTTCCGAATCCAATGGCGATGTCCATTTTGCTCTGCAAATTCATGGAGAGCTAACCCTTACCCTAAGTGGAATTTTCCCCAATGGGGTTTTCCCATGTATTTTCCCAGGAAATGTACATAAGGCCGGCACGAAAGGCGTGCCCCCCTCCTAACCACAACGAAGGGTTCCGAATCCAATGGCGATGTCCATTTTGCTCTGCAAATTCATGGAGAGCTATCCCTAACCCTAAGTTGAATTTACCCTAATGGGGTTTTCCCATGTATTTTCCCAGGAAATGTACAAAAGGCCGGCACGAAAGGCTTGCCCCCCTCCTAACCACACCGAAGGGTTCCGAATCCAATGGCGATGTCCATTTTGCTCTGCAAATTCATGGAGAGCTAACCCTAACCCTCAGTGGAATTTTCCCGAACGGGGTTTTCCCATGTATTTTCCCAGGAAATGTACATAAGGCGGGCACAAAAGGCGTGCCCCCCTCCTAACCACACCGAAGGGTTCCGAATCCAATGGCGATGTCCATTTTGCTCTGCAAATTCATGGAGAGCTAACCCTAACCCTAAGTGGAATTTTCCCCAATGGGGTTTCCCATGTATTTTCCCAGGAAATGTACATAAGGCCGGCACGAAAGGCGTGCCCCCCTCCTAACCACAACGAAGGGTTCCGAATCCAATGGCGATGTCCATTTTGCTCTACAAATTCATCGAGAGCTAACCCTAACCCTAAGTGGAATTTACCCAAATGGGGTTTTCCCATGTATTTTCCCAGGAAATGTACAAAAGGCCGGCACGAAACGCGTGCCCCACTCCTAACCACACCAAAGGGTTCCGAATCCAATGGTGATGTCCATTTTGCTCTGCAAATTTATGGAGAGCTAACCCTAACCCTAAGTGGAATTTTCCCCAATGGGGTTTTCCCATGTATTTCCCCAGAAAATGTACATAAGGTGGGCACGAAAGGCGTGCCCCCCTCCTAACCACACCGAAGGGTTCCGAATCCAATGGCGATGTCCATTTTACTCTGCAAATTCATGGAGAGCTAACCCTAACCCTAAGTCGAATTTTCCCCAATGGGGTTTTCCCATGTATTTTCCCAGGAAATGTACATAAGGCCGGCACGAAAGGCGTGCCCCCCTCCTAACCACACCGAAGGGTTCCGAATCCAATGGCGATGTCCATTTTACTCTTCAAATTCATGGAGAGCTATCCCTAACCCTAAGTTGAATTTACCCTAATGGGGTTTTCCCATGTATTTTCCCAGGAAATGTACAAAAGGCCGGCACGAAAGGCGTGCCCCCCTCCTAACCACACCGAAGGGTTCCGAATCCAATGGCGATGTCCATTTTGCTCTGCAAATTCATGGAGAGCTAACCCTAACCCTAAGTGGAATTTTCCCCAATGGGGTTTTCCCATGTATTTTCTCAGGAAATGTACAAAAGGCCGGCACGAAACGCGTGCCCCCCTCCTAACCACACCGAAGGGTTCCGAATCCAATGGTGATGTCCATTTTGCTCTGCAAATTCATGGAGAGCTAACCCTAACCCTAAGTGGAATTTTCCCCAACGGGGTTTTCCCATGTATTTCCCCAGGAAATGTACATAAGGTGGGCACGAAAGGCGTGCCCCCCTCCTAACCACACCGAAGGGTTCCGAATCCAATGGCGATGTCCATTTTGCTCTGCAAATTCATGGAGAGCTAACCCTAACCCTAAGTGGAATTTTCCCCAATGGGGTTTCCCATGTATTTTCCCAGGAAATGTACATAAGGCCGGCACGAAAGGCGTGCCCCCCTCCTAACCACAACGAAGGGTTCCGAATCCAATGGCGATGTCCATTTTGCTCTGCAAATTCATGGAGAGCTAACCCTAACCCTAAGTGGAATTTACCCAAATGGGGTTTTCCCATGTATTTTCCCAGGAAATGTACAAAAGGCCGGCACGAAACGCGTGCCCCACTCCTAACCACACCAAAGGGTTCCGAATCCAATGGTGATGTCCATTTTGCTCTGCAAATTCATGGAGAGCTAACCCTAACCCTAAGTGGAATTTTCCCCAATGGGGTTTTCCCATGTATTTCCCCAGAAAATGTACATAAGGTGGGCACGAAAGGCGTGCCCCCCTCCTAACCACACCGAAGGGTTCCGAATCCAATGGCGATGTCCATTTTAATCTGCAAATTCATGGAGAGCTAACCCTAACCCTAAGTGGAATTTTCCCCAATGGGGTTTTCCCATGTATTTTCCCAGGAAATGTACATAAGGCCGGCACGAAAGGCGTGCCCCCCTCCTAACCACACCGAAGGGTTCCGAATCCAATGGCGATGTCCATTTTACTCTGCAAATTCATGGAGAGCTATCCCTAACCCTAAGTTGAATTTACCCTAATGGGGTTTTCCCATGTATTTTCCCAGGAAATGTACAAAAGGCCGGCACGAAAGGCGTGCCCCCCTCCTAACCACACCGAAGGGTTCCGAATCCAATGGCGATGTCCATTTTGCTCTGCAAATTCATGGAGAGCTAACCCTAACCCTAAGTGGAATTTTCCCCAATGGGGTTTTCCCATGTATTTTCCCAGGAAATGTACATAAGGCCGGCACAAAAGGTGTGCCCCCCTCCTAACCACACCGAAGGGTTCCGAATCCAATGGCGATGTCCATTTTGCTCTGCAAATTCATGGAGAGCTATCCCTAACCCTAAGTTGAATTTACCCTAATGGGGTTTTCCCATGTATTTTCCCAGGAAATGTACAAAAGGCCGGCACGAAAGGCTTGCCCCCCTCCTAACCACACCGAAGGGTTCCGAATCCAATGGCGATGTCCATTTTGCTCTGCAAATTCATGGAGAGCTAACCCTAACCCTCAGTGGAATTTTCCCGAACGGGGTTTTCACATGTATTTTCCCAGGAAATGTACATAAGGCGGGCACAAAAGGCGTGCCCCCCTCCTAACCACACCGAAGGGTTCCGAATCCAATGGCGATGTCCATTTTGCTCTGCAAATTCATGGAGAGCTAACCCTAACCCTAAGTGGAATTTTCCCCAATGGGGTTTCCCATGTATTTTCCCAGGAAATGTACATAAGGCCGGCACGAAAGGCGTGCCCCCCTCCTAACCACACCGAAGGGTTCCGAATCCAATGGCGATGTCCATTTTACTCTTCAAATTCATGGAGAGCTATCCCTAACCCTAAGTGGAATTTTCCCCAATGGGGTTTCCCATGTATTTTCCCAGGAAATGTACATAAGGCCGGCACGAAAGGCGTGCCCCCCTCCTAACCACAACGAAGGGTTCCGAATCCAATGGCGATGTCCATTTTGCTCTACAAATTCATCGAGAGCTAACCCTAACCCTAAGTGGAATTTACCCAAATGGGGTTTTCCCATGTATTTTCCCAGGAAATGTACAAAAGGCCGGCACGAAACGCGTGCCCCACTCCTAACCACACCAAAGGGTTCCGAATCCAATGGTGATGTCCATTTTGCTCTGCAAATTTATGGAGAGCTAACCCTAACCCTAAGTGGAATTTTCCCCAATGGGGTTTTCCCATGTATTTCCCCAGAAAATGTACATAAGGTGGGCACGAAAGGCGTGCCCCCCTCCTAACCACACCGAAGGGTTCCGAATCCAATGGCGATGTCCATTTTACTCTGCAAATTCATGGAGAGCTAACCCTAACCCTAAGTCGAATTTTCCCCAATGGGGTTTTCCCATGTATTTTCCCAGGAAATGTACATAAGGCCGGCACGAAAGGCGTGCCCCCCTCCTAACCACACCGAAGGGTTCCGAATCCAATGGCGATGTCCATTTTACTCTTCAAATTCATGGAGAGCTATCCCTAACCCTAAGTTGAATTTACCCTAATGGGGTTTTCCCATGTATTTTCCCAGGAAATGTACAAAAGGCCGGCACGAAAGGCGTGCCCCCCTCCTAACCACACCGAAGGGTTCCGAATCCAATGGCGATGTCCATTTTGCTCTGCAAATTCATGGAGAGCTAACCCTAACCCTAAGTGGAATTTTCCCCAATGGGGTTTTCCCATGTATTTTCTCAGGAAATGTACATAAGGCCGGCACGAAAGGTGTGCCCCCCTCCTAACCACACCGAAGGGTTCCGAATCCAATGGCGATGTCCATTTTACTCTGCAAATTCATGGAGAGCTAACCCTAACCCTCAGTGGAATTTTCCCGAACGGGGTTTTCCCATGTATTTTCCCAGGAAATGTACATAAGGCGGGCACAAAAGGCGTGCCCCCCTCCTAACCACACCGAAGGGTTCCGAATCCAATGGTGATGTCCATTTTGCTCTGCAAATTCATGGAGAGCTAACCCTAACCCTAAGTGGAATTTTCCCCAACGGGGTTTTCCCATGTATTTCCCCAGGAAATGTACATAAGGTGGGCACGAAAGGCGTGCCCCCCTCCTAACCACACCGAAGGGTTCCGAATCCAATGGCGATGTCCATTTTGCTCTGCAAATTCATGGAGAGCTAACCCTAACCCTAAGTGGAATTTTCCCCAATGGGGTTTCCCATGTATTTTCCCAGGAAATGTACATAAGGCCGGCACGAAAGGCGTGCCCCCCTCCTAACCACAACGAAGGGTTCCGAATCCAATGGCGATGTCCATTTTGCTCTGCAAATTCATGGAGAGCTAACCCTAACCCTAAGTGGAATTTACCCAAATGGGGTTTTCCCATGTATTTTCCCAGGAAATGTACAAAAGGCCGGCACGAAACGCGTGCCCCACTCCTAACCACACCAAAGGGTTCCGAATCCAATGGTGATGTCCATTTTGCTCTGCAAATTCATGGAGAGCTAACCCTAACCCTAAGTGGAATTTTCCCCAATGGGGTTTTCCCATGTATTTCCCCAGAAAATGTACATAAGGTGGGCACGAAAGGCGTGCCCCCCTCCTAACCACACCGAAGGGTTCCGAATCCAATGGCGATGTCCATTTTGCTCTGCAAATTCATGGAGAGCTAACCCTAACCCTAAGTGGAATTTTCCCCAATGGGGTTTTCCCATGTATTTTCCCAGGAAATGTACATAAGGCCGGCACGAAAGGTGTGCCCCCCTCCTAACCACACCGAAGGGTTCCGAATCCAATGGCGATGTCCATTTTGCTCTGCAAATTCATGGAGAGCTATCCCTAACCCTAAGTTGAATTTACCCTAATGGGGTTTTCCCATGTATTTTCCCAGGAAATGTACAAAAGGCCGGCACGAAAGGCTTGCCCCCCTCCTAACCACACCGAAGGGTTCCGAATCCAATGGCGATGTCCATTTTGCTCTGCAAATTCATGGAGAGCTAACCCTAACCCTCAGTGGAATTTTCCCGAACGGGGTTTTCCCATGTATTTTCCCAGGAAATGTACATAAGGCGGGCACAAAAGGCGTGCCCCCCTCCTAACCACACCGAAGGGTTCCGAATCCAATGGCGATGTCCATTTTGCTCTGCAAATTCATGGAGAGCTAACCCTAACCCTAAGTGGAATTTTCCCCAATGGGGTTTCCCATGTATTTTCCCAGGAAATGTACATAAGGCCGGCACGAAAGGCGTGCCCCCCTCCTAACCACAACGAAGGGTTCCGAATCCAATGGCGATGTCCATTTTGCTCTACAAATTCATCGAGAGCTAACCCTAACCCTAAGTCGAATTTTCCCCAATGGGGTTTTCCCATGTATTTTCCCAGGAAATGTACATAAGGCCGGCACGAAAGGCGTGCCCCCCTCCTAACCACACCGAAGGGTTCCGAATCCAATGGCGATGTCCATTTTACTCTTCAAATTCATGGAGAGCTATCCCTAACCCTAAGTTGAATTTACCCTAATGGGGTTTTCCCATGTATTTTCCCAGGAAATGTACAAAAGGCCGGCACGAAAGGCGTGCCCCCCTCCTAACCACACCGAAGGGTTCCGAATCCAATGGCGATGTCCATTTTGCTCTGCAAATTCATGGAGAGCTAACCCTAACCCTAAGTGGAATTTTCCCCAATGGGGTTTTCCCATGTATTTTCCCAGGAAATGTACATAAGGCCGGCACGAAAGGTGTGCCCCCCTCCTAACCACACCGAAGGGTTCCGAATCCAATGGCGATGTCCATTTTACTCTGCAAATTCATGGAGAGCTAACCCTAACCCTCAGTGGAATTTTCCCGAACGGGGTTTTCCCATGTATTTTCCCAGGAAATGTACATAAGGCGGGCACAAAAGGCGTGCCCCCCTCCTAACCACACCGAAGGGTTCCGAATCCAATGGTGATGTCCATTTTGCTCTGCAAATTCATGGAGAGCTAACCCTAACCCTAAGTGGAATTTTCCCCAACGGGGTTTTCCCATGTATTTCCCCAGGAAATGTACATAAGGTGGGCACGAAAGGCGTGCCCCCCTCCTAACCACACCGAAGGGTTCCGAATCCAATGGCGATGTCCATTTTGCTCTGCAAATTCATGGAGAGCTAACCCTAACCCTAAGTGGAATTTTCCCCAATGGGGTTTCCCATGTATTTTCCCAGGAAATGTACATAAGGCCGGCACGAAAGGCGTGCCCCCCTCCTAACCACAACGAAGGGTTCCGAATCCAATGGCGATGTCCATTTTGCTCTGCAAATTCATGGAGAGCTAACCCTAACCCTAAGTGGAATTTACCCAAATGGGGTTTTCCCATGTATTTTCCCAGGAAATGTACAAAAGGCCGGCACGAAACGCGTGCCCCACTCCTAACCACACCAAAGGGTTCCGAATCCAATGGTGATGTCCATTTTGCTCTGCAAATTCATGGAGAGCTAACCCTAACCCTAAGTGGAATTTTCCCCAATGGGGTTTTCCCATGTATTTCCCCAGAAAATGTACATAAGGTGGGCACGAAAGGCGTGCCCCCCTCCTAACCACACCGAAGGGTTCCGAATCCAATGGCGATGTCCATTTTAATCTGCAAATTCATGGAGAGCTAACCCTAACCCTAAGTGGAATTTTCCCCAATGGGGTTTTCCCATGTATTTTCCCAGGAAATGTACAAAAGGCCGGCACGAAAGGCGTGCCCCCCTCCTAACCACACCGAAGGGTTCCGAATCCAATGGCGATGTCCATTTTGCTCTGCAAATTCATGGAGAGCTAACCCTAACCCTAAGTGGAATTTTCCCCAATGGGGTTTTCCCATGTATTTTCCCAGGAAATGTACATAAGGCCGGCACGAAAGGTGTGCCCCCCTCCTAACCACACCGAAGGGTTCCGAATCCAATGGCGATGTCCATTTTGCTCTGCAAATTCATGGAGAGCTATCCCTAACCCTAAGTTGAATTTACCCTAATGGGGTTTTCCCATGTATTTTCCCAGGAAATGTACAAAAGGCCGGCACGAAAGGCTTGCCCCCCTCCTAACCACACCGAAGGGTTCCGAATCCAATGGCGATGTCCATTTTGCTCTGCAAATTCATGGAGAGCTAACCCTAACCCTCAGTGGAATTTTCCCGAACGGGGTTTTCCCATGTATTTTCCCAGGAAATGTACATAAGGCGGGCACAAAAGGCGTGCCCCCCTCCTAACCACACCGAAGGGTTCCGAATCCAATGGCGATGTCCATTTTGCTCTGCAAATTCATGGAGAGCTAACCCTAACCCTAAGTGGAATTTTCCCCAATGGGGTTTCCCATGTATTTTCCCAGGAAATGTACATAAGGCCGGCACGAAAGGCGTGCCCCCCTCCTAACCACAACGAAGGGTTCCGAATCCAATGGCGATGTCCATTTTGCTCTACAAATTCATGGAGAGCTAACCCTAACCCTAAGTGGAATTTTCCCCAATGGGGTTTTCCCATGTATTTTCCCAGGAAATGTACATAAGGCCGGCACGAAAGGTGTGCCCCCCTCCTAACCACACCGAAGGGTTCCGAATCCAATGGCGATGTCCATTTTACTCTGCAAATTCATGGAGAGCTAACCCTAACCCTCAGTGGAATTTTCCCGAACGGGGTTTTCCCATGTATTTTCCCAGGAAATGTACATAAGGCGGGCACAAAAGGCGTGCCCCCCTCCTAACCACACCGAAGGGTTCCGAATCCAATGGTGATGTCCATTTTGCTCTGCAAATTCATGGAGAGCTAACCCTAACCCTAAGTGGAATTTTCCCCAACGGGGTTTTCCCATGTATTTCCCCAGGAAATGTACATAAGGTGGGCACGAAAGGCGTGCCCCCCTCCTAACCACACCGAAGGGTTCCGAATCCAATGGCGATGTCCATTTTGCTCTGCAAATTCATGGAGAGCTAACCCTAACCCTAAGTGGAATTTTCCCCAATGGGGTTTCCCATGTATTTTCCCAGGAAATGTACATAAGGCCGGCACGAAAGGCGTGCCCCCCTCCTAACCACAACGAAGGGTTCCGAATCCAATGGCGATGTCCATTTTGCTCTGCAAATTCATGGAGAGCTAACCCTAACCCTAAGTGGAATTTACCCAAATGGGGTTTTCCCATGTATTTTCCCAGGAAATGTACAAAAGGCCGGCACGAAACGCGTGCCCCACTCCTAACCACACCAAAGGGTTCCGAATCCAATGGTGATGTCCATTTTGCTCTGCAAATTCATGGAGAGCTAACCCTAACCCTAAGGGGAATTTTCCCCAATGGGGTTTTCCCATGTATTTCCCCAGAAAATGTACATAAGGTGGGCACGAAAGGCGTGCCCCCCTCCTAACCACACCGAAGGGTTCCGAATCCAATGGCGATGTCCATTTTAATCTGCAAATTCATGGAGAGCTAACCCTAACCCTAAGTGGAATTTTCCCCAATGGGGTTTTCCCATGTATTTTCCCAGGAAATGTACATAAGGCCGGCACGAAAGGCGTGCCCCCCTCCTAACCACACCGAAGGGTTCCGAATCCAATGGCGATGTCCATTTTACTCTGCAAATTCATGGAGAGCTATCCCTAACCCTAAGTTGAATTTACCCTAATGGGGTTTTCCCATGTATTTTCCCAGGAAATGTACAAAAGGCCGGCACGAAAGGCGTGCCCCCCTCCTAACCACACCGAAGGGTTCCGAATCCAATGGCGATGTCCATTTTGCTCTGCAAATTCATGGAGAGCTAACCCTAACCCTAAGTGGAATTTTCCCCAATGGGGTTTTCCCATGTATTTTCCCAGGAAATGTACATAAGGCCGGCACGAAAGGTGTGCCCCCCTCCTAACCACACCGAAGGGTTCCGAATCCAATGGCGATGTCCATTTTACTCTGCAAATTCATGGAGAGCTAACCCTAACCCTCAGTGGAATTTTCCCGAACGGGGTTTTCCCATGTATTTTCCCAGGAAATGTACATAAGGCGGGCACAAAAGGCGTGCCCCCCTCCTAACCACACCGAAGGGTTCCGAATCCAATGGTGATGTCCATTTTGCTCTGCAAATTCATGGAGAGCTAACCCTAACCCTAAGTGGAATTTTCCCCAACGGGGTTTTCCCATGTATTTCCCCAGGAAATGTACATAAGGTGGGCACGAAAGGCGTGCCCCCCTCCTAACCACACCGAAGGGTTCCGAATCCAATGGCGATGTCCATTTTGCTCTGCAAATTCATGGAGAGCTAACCCTAACCCTAAGTGGAATTTTCCCCAACGGGGTTTTCCCATGTATTTCCCCAGGAAATGTACATAAGGCGGGCACAAAAGGCGTGCCCCCCTCCTAACCACACCGAAGGGTTCCGAATCCAATGGCGATGTCCATTTTGCTCTGCAAATTCATGGAGAGCTAACCCTAACCCTAAGTGGAATTTTCCCCAATGGGGTTTCCCATGTGTTTTCCCAGGAAATGTACATAAGGCCGGCACGAAAGGCGTGCCCCCCTCCTAACCACAACGAAGGGTTCCGAATCCAATGGCGATGTCCATTTTGCTCTGCAAATTCATGGAGAGCTAACCCTAACCCTAAGTGGAATTTTCCCCAATGGGGTTTTCCCATGTATTTTCCCAGGAAATGTACATAAGGCCGGCACGAAAGGTGTGCCCCCCTCCTAACCACACCGAAGGGTTCCGAATCCAATGGCGATGTCCATTTTACTCTGCAAATTCATGGAGAGCTAACCCTAACCCTCAGTGGAATTTTCCCGAACGGGGTTTTCCCATGTATTTTCCCAGGAAATGTACATAAGGCGGGCACAAAAGGCGTGCCCCCCTCCTAACCACACCGAAGGGTTCCGAATCCAATGGTGATGTCCATTTTGCTCTGCAAATTCATGGAGAGCTAACCCTAACCCTAAGTGGAATTTTCCCCAACGGGGTTTTCCCATGTATTTCCCCAGGAAATGTACATAAGGTGGGCACGAAAGGCGTGCCCCCCTCCTAACCACACCGAAGGGTTCCGAATCCAATGGCGATGTCCATTTTGCTCTGCAAATTCATGGAGAGCTAACCCTAACCCTAAGTGGAATTTTCCCCAATGGGGTTTCCCATGTATTTTCCCAGGAAATGTACATAAGGCCGGCACGAAAGGCGTGCCCCCCTCCTAACCACAACGAAGGGTTCCGAATCCAATGGCGATGTCCATTTTGCTCTGCAAATTCATGGAGAGCTAACCCTAACCCTAAGTGGAATTTACCCAAATGGGGTTTTCCCATGTATTTTCCCAGGAAATGTACAAAAGGCCGGCACGAAACGCGTGCCCCACTCCTAACCACACCAAAGGGTTCCGAATCCAATGGTGATGTCCATTTTGCTCTGCAAATTCATGGAGAGCTAACCCTAACCCTAAGTGGAATTTTCCCCAATGGGGTTTTCCCATGTATTTCCCCAGAAAATGTACATAAGGTGGGCACGAAAGGCGTGCCCCCCTCCTAACCACACCGAAGGGTTCCGAATCCAATGGCGATGTCCATTTTAATCTGCAAATTCATGGAGAGCTAACCCTAACCCTAAGTGGAATTTTCCCCAATGGGGTTTTCCCATGTATTTTCCCAGGAAATGTACATAAGGCCGGCACGAAAGGCGTGCCCCCCTCCTAACCACACCGAAGGGTTCCGAATCCAATGGCGATGTCCATTTTACTCTGCAAATTCATGGAGAGCTATCCCTAACCCTAAGTTGAATTTACCCTAATGGGGTTTTCCCATGTATTTTCCCAGGAAATGTACAAAAGGCAGGCACGAAAGGCGTGCCCCCCTCCTAACCACACCGAAGGGTTCCGAATCCAATGGCGATGTCCATTTTGCTCTGCAAATTCATGGAGAGCTAACCCTAACCCTAAGTGGAATTTTCCCCAATGGGGTTTTCCCATGTATTTTCCCAGGAAATGTACATAAGGCCGGCACGAAAGGTGTGCCCCCCTCCTAACCACACCGAAGGGTTCCGAATCCAATGGCGATGTCCATTTTACTCTGCAAATTCATGGAGAGCTAACCCTAACCCTCAGTGGAATTTTCCCCAACGGGGTTTTCCCATGTATTTTCCCAGGAAATGTACATAAGGCGGGCACAAAAGGCGTGCCCCCCTCCTAACCACACCGAAGGGTTCCGAATCCAATGGTGATGTCCATTTTGCTCTGCAAATTCATGGAGAGCTAACCCTAACCCTAAGTGGAATTTTCCCCAACGGGGTTTTCCCATGTATTTCCCCAGGAAATGTACATAAGGTGGGCACGAAAGGCGTGCCCCCCTTCTAACCACACCGAAGGGTTCCGAATCCAATGGCGATGTCCATTTTGCTCTGCAAATTCATGGAGAGCTAACCCTAACCCTAAGTGGAATTTTCCCCAATGGGGTTTCCCATGTATTTTCCCAGGAAATGTACATAAGGCCGGCACGAAAGGCGTGCCCCCCTCCTAACCACAACGAAGGGTTCCGAATCCAATGGCGATGTCCATTTTGCTCTGCAAATTCATGGAGAGCTAACCCTAACCCTAAGTGGAATTTACCCAAATGGGGTTTTCCCATGTATTTTCCCAGGAAATGTACAAAAGGCCGGCACGAAACGCGTGCCCCACTCCTAACCACACCAAAATGTTCCGAATCCAATGGCGATGTCCATTTTGCTCTGCAAATTCATGGAGAGCTAACCCTAACCCTAAGTGGAATTTTCCCCAATGGGGTTTTCCCATGTATTTCCCCAGAAAATGTACATAAGGTGGGCACGAAAGGCGTGCCCCCCTCCTAACCACACCGAAGGGTTCCGAATCCAATGACGATGTCCATTTTGCTCTGCAAATTCATGGAGAGCTAACCCTAACCCTAAGTGGAATTTTCCCCAATGGGGTTTCCCATGTATTTTCCCAGGAAATGTACATAAGGCCGGCACGAAAGGCGTGCCCCCCTCCTAACCACACCGAAGGGTTCCGAATCCAATGGCGATGTCCATTTTACTCTGCAAATTCATGGAGAGCTATCCCTAACCCTAAGTTGAATTTACCCTAATGGGGTTTTCCCATGTATTTTCCCAGGAAATGTACAAAAGGCAGGCACGAAAGGCGTGCCCCCCTCCTAACCACACCGAAGGGTTCCGAATCCAATGGCGATGTCCATTTTGCTCTGCAAATTCATGGAGAGCTAACCCTAACCCTAAGTGGAATTTTCCCCAATGGGGTTTTCCCATGTATTTTCCCAGGAAATGTACATAAGGCCGGCACGAAAGGTGTGCCCCCCTCCTAACCACACCGAAGGGTTCCGAATCCAATGGCGATGTCCATTTTACTCTGCAAATTCATGGAGAGCTAACCCTAACCCTCAGTGGAATTTTCCCCAAAGGGGTTTTCCCATGTATTTTCCCAGGAAATGTACATAAGGCGGGCACAAAAGGCGTGCCCCCCTCCTAACCACACCGAAGGGTTCCGAATCCAATGGTGATGTCCATTTTGCTCTGCAAATTCATGGAGAGCTAACCCTAACCCTAAGTGGAATTTTCCCCAACGGGGTTTTCCCATGTATTTCCCCAGGAAATGTACATAAGGTGGGCACGAAAGGCGTGCCCCCCTTCTAACCACACCGAAGGGTTCCGAATCCAATGGCGATGTCCATTTTGCTCTGCAAATTCATGGAGAGCTAACCCTAACCCTAAGTGGAATTTTCCCCAATGGGGTTTCCCATGTATTTTCCCAGGAAATGTACATAAGGCCGGCACGAAAGGCGTGCCCCCCTCCTAACCACAACGAAGGGTTCCGAATCCAATGGCGATGTCCATTTTGCTCTGCAAATTCATGGAGAGCTAACCCTAACCCTAAGTGGAATTTACCCAAATGGGGTTTTCCCATGTATTTTCCCAGGAAATGTACAAAAGGCCGGCACGAAACGCGTGCCCCACTCCTAACCACACCAAAATGTTCCGAATCCAATGGTGATGTCCATTTTGCTCTGCAAATTCATGGAGAGCTAACCCTAACCCTAAGTGGAATTTTCCCCAATGGGGTTTTCCATGTATTTCCCCAGAAAATGTACATAAGGTGGGCACGAAAGGCGTGCCCCCCTCCTAACCACACCGAAGGGTTCCGAATCCAATGATGATGTCCATTTTGCTCTGCAAATTCATGGAGAGCTAACCCTAACCCTAAGTGGAATTTTCCCCAATGGGGTTTCCCATGTATTTTCACAGGAAATGTACATAGGGCCGGAACGAAAGGCGTGCCCCCTCCAAACCACAGCGAAGGGTTCCGAATCCAATGGCGATGTCCATTTTGCTCTGCAAATTCATGGAGAGCTAACCCTTACCCTAAGTGGAATTTTCCCCAATGGGGTTTTCCCATGTATTTTCCCAGGAAATGTACATAAGGCCGGCACGAAAGGCGTGCCCCCCTCCTAACCACAACGAAGGGTTCCGAATCCAATGGCGATGTCCATTTTGCTCTGCAAATTCATGGAGAGCTAACCCTAACCCTAAGTGGAATTTTCCCCAATGGGGTTTTCCCATGTATTTTCCCAGGAAATGTACATAAGGCCGGCACGAAAGGCGTGCCCCCCTCCTAACCACACCGAAGGGTTCCGAATCCAATGGCGATGTCCATTTTACTCTGCAAATTCATGGAGAGCTATCCCTAACCCTAAGTTGAATTTACCCTAATGGGGTTTTCCCATGTATTTTCCCAGGAAATGTACAAAAGGCCGGCACGAAAGGCTTGCCCCCCTCCTAACCACACCGAAGGGTTCCGAATCCAATGGCGATGTCCATTTTGCTCTGCAAATTCATGGAGAGCTAACCCTAACCCTAAGTGGAATTTTCCCCAATGGGGTTTTCCCATGTATTTTCCCAGGAAATGTACATAAGGCCGGCACGAAAGGTGTGCCCCCCTCCTAACCACACCGAAGGGTTCCGAATCCAATGGCGATGTCCATTTTGCTCTGCAAATTCATGGAGAGCTAACCCTAACCCTAAGTGGAATTTTCCCCAACGGGGTTTTCCCATGTATTTCCCAGGAAATGTACATAAGGTGGGCACGAAAGGCGTGCCCCCCTCCTAACCACAACGAAGGGTTCCGAATCCAATGGCGATGTCCATTTTGCTCTGCAAATTCATGGAGAGCTAACCCTAACCCTAAGTGGAATTTACCCAAATGGGGTTTTCCCATGTATTTTCCCAGGAAATGTACAAAAGGCCGGCACGAAACGCGTGCCCCACTCCTAACCACACCAAAGGGTTCCGAATCCAATGGTGATGTCCATTTTGCTCTGCAAATTCATGGAGAGCTAACCCTAACCCTAAGTGGAATTTTCCCCAATGGGGTTTTCCCATGTATTTCCCCAGAAAATGTACATAAGGTGGGCACGAAAGGCGTGCCCCCCTCCTAACCACACCGAAGGGTTCCGAATCCAATGGCGATGTCCATTTTAATCTGCAAATTCATGGAGAGCTAACCCTAACCCTAAGTGGAATTTTCCCCAATGGGGTTTTCCCATGTATTTTCCCAGGAAATGTACATAAGGCCGGCACGAAAGGCGTGCCCCCCTCCTAACCACACCGAAGGGTTCCGAATCCAATGGCGATGTCCATTTTACTCTGCAAATTCATGGAGAGCTAACCCTAACCCTAAGTGGAATTTACCCAAATGGGGTTTTCCCATGTATTTTCCCAGGAAATGTACAAAAGGCCGGCACGAAACGCGTGCCCCACTCCTAACCACACCAAAATGTTCCGAATCCAATGGCGATGTCCATTTTGCTCTGCAAATTCATGGAGAGCTAACCCTAACCCTAAGTGGAATTTTCCCCAATGGGGTTTTCCCATGTATTTTCCCAGGAAATGTACAAAAGGCCGGCACGAAACGCGTGCCCCACTCCTAACCACACCAAAGGGTTCCGAATCCAATGGTGATGTCCATTTTGCTCTGCAAATTCATGGAGAGCTAACCCTAACCCTAAGTGGAATTTTCCCCAATGGGGTTTTCCCATGTATTTCCCCAGAAAATGTACATAAGGTGGGCACGAAAGGCGTGCCCCCCTCCTAACCACACCGAAGGGTTCCGAATCCAATGGCGATGTCCATTTTAATCTGCAAATTCATGGAGAGCTAACCCTAACCCTAAGTGGAATTTTCCCCAATGGGGTTTTCCCATGTATTTTCCCAGGAAATGTACATAAGGCCGGCACGAAAGGCGTGCCCCCCTCCTAACCACACCGAAGGGTTCCGAATCCAATGGCGATGTCCATTTTACTCTGCAAATTCATGGAGAGCTAACCCTAACCCTAAGTGGAATTTACCCAAATGGGGTTTTCCCATGTATTTTCCCAGGAAATGTACAAAAGGCCGGCACGAAACGCGTGCCCCACTCCTAACCACACCAAAATGTTCCGAATCCAATGGCGATGTCCATTTTGCTCTGCAAATTCATGGAGAGCTAACCCTAACCCTAAGTGGAATTTTCCCCAATGGGGTTTTCCATGTATTTCCCCAGAAAATGTACATAAGGTGGGCACGAAAGGCGTGCCCCCCTCCTAACCACACCGAAGGGTTCCGAATCCAATGACGATGTCCATTTTGCTCTGCAAATTCATGGAGAGCTAACCCTAACCCTAAGTGGAATTTTCCCCAATGGGGTTTCCCATGTATTTTCACAGGAAATGTACATAGGGCCGGCACGAAAGGCGTGCCCCCTCCAAACCACAGCGAAGGGTTCCGAATCCAATGGCGATGTCCATTTTGCTCTGCAAATTCATGGAGAGCTAACCCTTACCCTAAGTGGAATTTTCCCCAATGGGGTTTTCCCATGTATTTTCCCAGGAAATGTACATAAGGCCGGCACGAAAGGCGTGCCCCCCTCCTAACCACAACGAAGGGTTCCGAATCCAATGGCGATGTCCATTTTGCTCTGCAAATTCATGGAGAGCTAACCCTAACCCTAAGTGGAATTTTCCCCAATGGGGTTTTCCCATGTATTTTCCCAGGAAATGTACATAAGGCCGGCACGAAAGGCGTGCCCCCCTCCTAACCACACCGAAGGGTTCCGAATCCAATGGCGATGTCCATTTTACTCTGCAAATTCATGGAGAGCTATCCCTAACCCTAAGTTGAATTTACCCTAATGGGGTTTTCCCATGTATTTTCCCAGGAAATGTACAAAAGGCCGGCACGAAAGGCTTGCCCCCCTCCTAACCACACCGAAGGGTTCCGAATCCAATGGCGATGTCCATTTTGCTCTGCAAATTCATGGAGAGCTAACCCTAACCCTAAGTGGAATTTTCCCCAATGGGGTTTTCCCATGTATTTTCCCAGGAAATGTACATAAGGCCGGCACGAAAGGTGTGCCCCCCTCCTAACCACACCGAAGGGTTCCGAATCCAATGGCGATGTCCATTTTGCTCTGCAAATTCATGGAGAGCTAACCCTAACCCTAAGTGGAATTTTCCCCAACGGGGTTTTCCCATGTATTTCCCCAGGAAATGTACATAAGGTGGGCACGAAAGGTGTGCCCCCCTCCTAACCACACCGAAGGGTTCCGAATCCAATGGCGATGTCCATTTTGCTCTGCAAATTCATGGAGAGCTAACCCTAACCCTAAGTGGAATTTTCCCCAATGGGGTTTCCCATGTATTTTCCCAGGAAATGTACATAAGGCCGGCACGAAAGGCGTGCCCCCCTCCTAACCACAACGAAGGGTTCCGAATCCAATGGCGATGTCCATTTTGCTCTGCAAATTCATGGAGAGCTAACCCTAACCCTAAGTGGAATTTACCCAAATGGGGTTTTCCCATGTATTTTCCCAGGAAATGTACAAAAGGCCGGCACGAAACGCGTGCCCCACTCCTAACCACACCAAAGGGTTCCGAATCCAATGGTGATGTCCATTTTGCTCTGCAAATTCATGGAGAGCTAACCCTAACCCTAAGTGGAATTTTCCCCAATGGGGTTTTCCCATGTATTTCCCCAGAAAATGTACATAAGGTGGGCACGAAAGGCGTGCCCCCCTCCTAACCACACCGAAGGGTTCCGAATCCAATGGCGATGTCCATTTTAATCTGCAAATTCATGGAGAGCTAACCCTAACCCTAAGTGGAATTTTCCCCAATGGGGTTTTCCCATGTATTTTCCCAGGAAATGTACATAAGGCCGGCACGAAAGGCGTGCCCCCCTCCTAACCACACCGAAGGGTTCCGAATCCAATGGCGATGTCCATTTTACTCTGCAAATTCATGGAGAGCTATCCCTAACCCTAAGTTGAATTTACCCTAATGGGGTTTTCCCATGTATTTTCCCAGGAAATGTACAAAAGGCCGGCACGAAAGGCGTGCCCCCCTCCTAACCACACCGAAGGGTTCCGAATCCAATGGCGATGTCCATTTTGCTCTGCAAATTCATGGAGAGCTAACCCTAACCCTAAGTGGAATTTTCCCCAATGGGGTTTTCCCATGTATTTTCCCAGGAAATGTACATAAGGCCGGCACGAAAGGTGTGCCCCCCTCCTAACCACACCGAAGGGTTCCGAATCCAATGGCGATGTCCATTTTACTCTGCAAATTCATGGAGAGCTAACCCTAACCCTCAGTGGAATTTTCCCCAACGGGGTTTTCCCATGTATTTTCCCAGGAAATGTACATAAGGCGGGCACAAAAGGCGTGCCCCCCTCCTAACCACACCGAAGGGTTCCGAATCCAATGGTGATGTCCATTTTGCTCTGCAAATTCATGGAGAGCTAACCCTAACCCTAAGTGGAATTTTCCCCAACGGGGTTTTCCCATGTATTTCCCCAGGAAATGTACATAAGGTGGGCACGAAAGGCGTGCCCCCCTTCTAACCACACCGAAGGGTTCCGAATCCAATGGCGATGTCCATTTTACTCTGCAAATTCATGGAGAGCTATCCCTAACCCTAAGTTGAATTTACCCTAATGGGGTTTTCCCATGTATTTTCCCAGGAAATGTACAAAAGGCCGGCACGAAAGGCGTGCCCCCCTCCTAACCACACCGAAGGGTTCCGAATCCAATGGCGATGTCCATTTTGCTCTGCAAATTCATGGAGAGCTAACCCTAACCCTAAGTGGAATTTTCCCCAATGGGGTTTTCCCATGTATTTTCCCAGGAAATGTACATAAGGCCGGCACGAAAGGTGTGCCCCCCTCCTAACCACACCGAAGGGTTCCGAATCCAATGGCGATGTCCATTTTACTCTGCAAATTCATGGAGAGCTAACCCTAACCCTCAGTGGAATTTTCCCCAACGGGGTTTTCCCATGTATTTTCCCAGGAAATGTACATAAGGCGGGCACAAAAGGCGTGCCCCCCTCCTAACCACACCGAAGGGTTCCGAATCCAATGGTGATGTCCATTTTGCTCTGCAAATTCATGGAGAGCTAACCCTAACCCTAAGTGGAATTTTCCCCAACGGGGTTTTCCCATGTATTTCCCCAGGAAATGTACATAAGGTGGGCACGAAAGGCGTGCCCCCCTTCTAACCACACCGAAGGGTTCCGAATCCAATGGCGATGTCCATTTTACTCTGCAAATTCATGGAGAGCTATCCCTAACCCTAAGTTGAATTTACCCTAATGGGGTTTTCCCATGTATTTTCCCAGGAAATGTACAAAAGGCCGGCACGAAAGGCTTGCCCCCCTCCTAACCACACCGAAGGGTTCCGAATCCAATGGCGATGTCCATTTTGCTCTGCAAATTCATGGAGAGCTAACCCTAACCCTAAGTGGAATTTTCCCCAATGGGGTTTTCCCATGTATTTTCCCAGGAAATGTACATAAGGCCGGCACGAAAGGTGTGCCCCCCTCCTAACCACACCGAAGGGTTCCGAATCCAATGGCGATGTCCATTTTGCTCTGCAAATTCATGGAGAGCTAACCCTAACCCTAAGTGGAATTTTCCCCAACGGGGTTTTCCCATGTATTTCCCCAGGAAATGTACATAAGGTGGGCACGAAAGGTGTGCCCCCCTCCTAACCACACCGAAGGGTTCCGAATCCAATGGCGATGTCCATTTTGCTCTGCAAATTCATGGAGAGCTAACCCTAACCCTAAGTGGAATTTTCCCCAATGGGGTTTCCCATGTATTTTCCCAGGAAATGTACATAAGGCCGGCACGAAAGGCGTGCCCCCCTCCTAACCACAACGAAGGGTTCCGAATCCAATGGCGATGTCCATTTTGCTCTGCAAATTCATGGAGAGCTAACCCTAACCCTAAGTGGAATTTACCCAAATGGGGTTTTCCCATGTATTTTCCCAGGAAATGTACAAAAGGCCGGCACGAAACGCGTGCCCCACTCCTAACCACACCAAAGGGTTCCGAATCCAATGGTGATGTCCATTTTGCTCTGCAAATTCATGGAGAGCTAACCCTAACCCTAAGTGGAATTTTCCCCAATGGGGTTTTCCCATGTATTTCCCCAGAAAATGTACATAAGGTGGGCACGAAAGGCGTGCCCCCCTCCTAACCACACCGAAGGGTTCCGAATCCAATGGCGATGTCCATTTTAATCTGCAAATTCATGGAGAGCTAACCCTAACCCTAAGTGGAATTTTCCCCAATGGGGTTTTCCCATGTATTTTCCCAGGAAATGTACATAAGGCCGGCACGAAAGGCGTGCCCCCCTCCTAACCACACCGAAGGGTTCCGAATCCAATGGCGATGTCCATTTTACTCTGCAAATTCATGGAGAGCTATCCCTAACCCTAAGTTGAATTTACCCTAATGGGGTTTTCCCATGTATTTTCCCAGGAAATGTACAAAAGGCCGGCACGAAAGGCGTGCCCCCCTCCTAACCACACCGAAGGGTTCCGAATCCAATGGCGATGTCCATTTTGCTCTGCAAATTCATGGAGAGCTAACCCTAACCCTAAGTGGAATTTTCCCCAATGGGGTTTTCCCATGTATTTTCCCAGGAAATGTACATAAGGCCGGCACGAAAGGTGTGCCCCCCTCCTAACCACACCGAAGGGTTCCGAATCCAATGGCGATGTCCATTTTACTCTGCAAATTCATGGAGAGCTAACCCTAACCCTCAGTGGAATTTTCCCCAACGGGGTTTTCCCATGTATTTTCCCAGGAAATGTACATAAGGCGGGCACAAAAGGCGTGCCCCCCTCCTAACCACACCGAAGGGTTCCGAATCCAATGGTGATGTCCATTTTGCTCTGCAAATTCATGGAGAGCTAACCCTAACCCTAAGTGGAATTTTCCCCAACGGGGTTTTCCCATGTATTTCCCCAGGAAATGTACATAAGGTGGGCACGAAAGGCGTGCCCCCCTTCTAACCACACCGAAGGGTTCCGAATCCAATGGCGATGTCCATTTTGCTCTGCAAATTCATGGAGAGCTAACCCTAACCCTAAGTGGAATTTACCCAAATGGGGTTTTCCCATGTATTTTCCCAGGAAATGTACAAAAGGCCGGCACGAAACGCGTGCCCCACTCCTAACCACACCAAAATGTTCCGAATCCAATGGCGATGTCCATTTTGCTCTGCAAATTCATGGAGAGCTAACCCTAACCCTAAGTGGAATTTTCCCCAATGGGGTTTTCCCATGTATTTCCCCAGAAAATGTACATAAGGTGGGCACGAAAGGCGTGCCCCCCTCCTAACCACACCGAAGGGTTCCGAATCCAATGGCGATGTCCATTTTGCTCTGCAAATTCAAGGAGAGCTAACCCTAACCCTAAGTGGAATTTTCCCCAATGGGGTTTCCCATGTATTTTCACAGGAAATGTACATAGGGCCGGCACGAAAGGCGTGCCCCCTCCAAACCACAGCGAAGGGTTCCGAATCCAATGGCGATGTCCATTTTGCTCTGCAAATTCATGGAGAGCTAACCCTTACCCTAAGTGGAATTTTCCCCAATGGGGTTTTCCCATGTATTTTCCCAGGAAATGTACATAAGGCCGGCACGAAAGGCGTGCCCCCCTCCTAACCACACCGAAGGGTTCCGAATCCAATGGCGATGTCCATTTTACTCTGCAAATTCATGGAGAGCTATCCCTAACCCTAAGTTGAATTTACCCTAATGGGGTTTTCCCATGTATTTTCCCAGGAAATGTACAAAAGGCCGGCACGAAAGGCTTGCCCCCCTCCTAACCACACCGAAGGGTTCCGAATCCAATGGCGATGTCCATTTTGCTCTGCAAATTCATGGAGAGCTAACCCTAACCCTAAGTGGAATTTTCCCCAATGGGGTTTTCCCATGTATTTTCCCAGGAAATGTACATAAGGCCGGCACGAAAGGTGTGCCCCCCTCCTAACCACACCGAAGGGTTCCGAATCCAATGGCGATGTCCATTTTACTCTGCAAATTCATGGAGAGCTAACCCTAACCCTCAGTGGAATTTTGCCCAACGGGGTTTTCCCATGTATTTTCCCAGGAAATGTACATAAGGCGGGCACAAAAGGCGTGCCCCCCTCCTAACCACACCGAAGTGTTCCGAATCCAATGGTGATGTCCATTTTGCTCTGCAAATTCATGGAGAGCTAACCCTAACCCTAAGTGGAATTTTCCCCAAATGGGTTTTCCCATGTATTTCCCCAGGAAATGTACATAAGGTGGGCACGAAAGGCGTGCCCCCCTCCTAACCACACCGAAGGGTTCCGAATCCAATGGCGATGTCCATTTTGCTCTGCAAATTCATGGAGAGCTAACCCTAACCCTAAGTGGAATTTTCCCCAATGGGGTTTCCCATGTATTTTCCCAGGAAATGTACATAAGGCCGGCACGAAAGGCGTGCCCCCCTCCTAACCACAATGAAGGGTTCCGAATCCAATGGCGATGTCCATTTTGCTCTGCAAATTCATGGAGAGCTAACCCTAACCCTAAGTGGAATTTACCCAAATGGGGTTTTCCCATGTATTTTCCCAGGAAATGTACAAAAGGCCGGCACGAAACGCGTGCCCCACTCCTAACCACACCAAAATGTTCCGAATCCAATGGCGATGTCCATTTTGCTCTGCAAATTCATGGAGAGCTAACCCTAACCCTAAGTGGAATTTTCCCCAATGGGGTTTTCCCATGTATTTCCCCAGAAAATGTACATAAGGTGGGCACGAAAGGCGTGCCCCCCTCCTAACCACACCGAAGGGTTCCGAATCCAATGGCGATGTCCATTTTGCTCTGCAAATTCATGGAGAGCTAACCCTAACCCTAAGTGGAATTTTCCCCAATGGGGTTTCCCATGTATTTTCACAGGAAATGTACATAGGGCCGGCACGAAAGGCGTGCCCCCTCCAAACCACAGCGAAGGGTTCCGAATCCAATGGCGATGTCCATTTTGCTCTGCAAATTCATGGAGAGCTAACCCTTACCCTAAGTGGAATTTTCCCCAATGGGGTTTTCCCATGTATTTTCCCAGGAAATGTACATAAGGCCGGCACGAAAGGCGTGCCCCCCTCCTAACCACACCGAAGGGTTCCGAATCCAATGGCGATGTCCATTTTACTCTGCAAATTCATGGAGAGCTATCCCTAACCCTAAGTTGAATTTACCCTAATGGGGTTTTCCCATGTATTTTCCCAGGAAATGTACAAAAGGCCGGCACGAAAGGCTTGCCCCCCTCCTAACCACACCGAAGGGTTCCGAATCCAATGGCGATGTCCATTTTGCTCTGCAAATTCATGGAGAGCTAACCCTAACCCTAAGTGGAATTTTCCCCAATGGGGTTTTCCCATGTATTTTCCCAGGAAATGTACATAAGGCCGGCACGAAAGGTGTGCCCCCCTCCTAACCACACCGAAGGGTTCCGAATCCAATGGCGATGTCCATTTTACTCTGCAAATTCATGGAGAGCTAACCCTAACCCTCAGTGGAATTTTGCCCAACGGGGTTTTCCCATGTATTTTCCCAGGAAATGTACATAAGGCGGGCACAAAAGGCGTGCCCCCCTCCTAACCACACCGAAGTGTTCCGAATCCAATGGTGATGTCCATTTTGCTCTGCAAATTCATGGAGAGCTAACCCTAACCCTAAGTGGAATTTTCCCCAAATGGGTTTTCCCATGTATTTCCCCAGGAAATGTACATAAGGTGGGCACGAAAGGCGTGCCCCCCTCCTAACCACACCGAAGGGTTCCGAATCCAATGGCGATGTCCATTTTGCTCTGCAAATTCATGGAGAGCTAACCCTAACCCTAAGTGGAATTTTCCCCAATGGGGTTTCCCATGTATTTTCCCAGGAAATGTACATAAGGCCGGCACGAAAGGCGTGCCCCCCTCCTAACCACAATGAAGGGTTCCGAATCCAATGGCGATGTCCATTTTGCTCTGCAAATTCATGGAGAGCTAACCCTAACCCTAAGTGGAATTTACCCAAATGGGGTTTTCCCATGTATTTTCCCAGGAAATGTACAAAAGGCCGGCACGAAACGCGTGCCCCACTCCTAACCACACCAAAATGTTCCGAATCCAATGGCGATGTCCATTTTGCTCTGCAAATTCATGGAGAGCTAACCCTAACCCTAAGTGGAATTTTCCCCAATGGGGTTTTCCCATGTATTTCCCCAGAAAATGTACATAAGGTGGGCACGAAAGGCGTGCCCCCCTCCTAACCACACCGAAGGGTTCCGAATCCAATGGCGATGTCCATTTTGCTCTGCAAATTCATGGAGAGCTAACCCTAACCCTAAGTGGAATTTTCCCCAATGGGGTTTCCCATGTATTTTCACAGGAAATGTACATAGGGCCGGCACGAAAGGCGTGCCCCCTCCAAACCACAGCGAAGGGTTCCGAATCCAATGGCGATGTCCATTTTGCTCTGCAAATTCATGGAGAGCTAACCCTTACCCTAAGTGAAATTTTCCCCAATGGGGTTTTCCCATGTATTTTCCCAGGAAATGTACATAAGGCCGGCACGAAAGGCGTGCCCCCCTCCTAACCACAACGAAGGGTTCCGAATCCAATGGCGATGTCCATTTTGCTCTGCAAATTCATGGAGAGCTAACCCTAACCCTAAGTGGAATTTTCCCCAATGGGGTTTTCCCATGTATTTTCCCAGGAAATGTACATAAGGCCGGCACGAAAGGCGTGCCCCCCTCCTAACCACACCGAAGGGTTCCGAATCCAATGGCGATGTCCATTTTACTCTGCAAATTCATGGAGAGCTATCCCTAACCCTAAGTTGAATTTACCCTAATGGGGTTTTCCCATGTATTTTCCCAGGAAAAGTACAAAAGGCCGGCACGAAAGGCTTGCCCCTCTCCTAACCACACCGAAGGGTTCCGAATCCAATGGCGATGTCCATTTTGCTCTGCAAATTCATGGAGAGCTAACCCTAACCCTAAGTGGAATTTTCCCCAATGGGGTTTTCCCATGTATTTTCCCAGGAAATGTACATAAGGCCGGCACGAAAGGCGTGCCCCCTCCTAACCACACCGAAGGGTTCCGAATCCAATGGCCATGTCCATTTTACTCTGCAAATTCATGGAGAGCTATCCCTAACCCTAAGTTGAATTTACCCTAATGGGGTTTTCCCATGTATTTTCCCAGGAAATGTACAAAAGGCCGGCACGAAAGGAGTGCCCCCCTCCTAACCACACCGAAGGGTTCCGAATCCAATGGCGATGTCCATTTTGCTCTGCAAATTCATGGAGAGCTAACCCTAACCCTAAGTGGAATTTTCCCCAATGGGGTTTTCCCATGTATTTTCCCAGGAAATGTATATAAGGCCGGCACGAAAGGTGTGCCCCCCTCCTAACCACACCGAAGGGTTCCGAATCCAATGGCGATGTCCATTTTACTCTGCAAATTCATGGAGAGCTAACCCTAACCCTCAGTGGAATTTTCCCCAACGGGGTTTTCCCATGTATTTTCCCAGGAAATGTACATAAGGCGGGCACAAAAGGCGTGCCCCCCTCCTAACCACACCGAAGGGTTCCGAATCCAATGGTGATGTCCATTTTGCTCTGCAAATTCATGGAGAGCTAACCCTAACCCTAAGTGGAATTTTCCCCAACGGGGTTTTCCCATGTATTTCCCCAGGAAATGTACATAAGGTGGGCACGAAAGGCGTGCCCCCCTCCTAACCACACCGAAGGGTTCCGAATCCAATGGCGATGTCCATTTTGCTCTGCAAATTCATGGAGAGCTAACCCTAACCCTAAGTGGAATTTTCCCCAATGGGGTTTCCCATGTATTTTCCCAGGAAATGTACATAAGGTGGGCACGAAAGGCGTGCCCCCCTCCTAACCACACCGAAGGGTTCCGAATCCAATGGCGATGTCCATTTTGCTCTGCAAATTCATGGAGAGCTAACCCTAACCCTAAGTGGAATTTTCCCCAATGGGGTTTCCCATGTATTTTCACAGGAAATGTACATAGGGCCGGCACGAAAGGCGTGCCCCCTCCAAACCACAGCGAAGGGTTCCGAATCCAATGGCGATGTCCATTTTGCTCTGCAAATTCATGGAGAGCTAACCCTTACCCTAAGTGAAATTTTCCCCAATGGGGTTTTCCCATGTATTTTCCCAGGAAATGTACATAAGGCCGGCACGAAAGGCGTGCCCCCCTCCTAACCACAACGAAGGGTTCCGAATCCAATGGCGATGTCCATTTTGCTCTGCAAATTCATGGAGAGCTAACCCTAACCCTAAGTGGAATTTTCCCCAATGGGGTTTTCCCATGTATTTTCCCAGGAAATGTACATAAGGCCGGCACGAAAGGCGTGCCCCCCTCCTAACCACACCGAAGGGTTCCGAATCCAATGGCGATGTCCATTTTACTCTGCAAATTCATGGAGAGCTATCCCTAACCCTAAGTTGAATTTACCCTAATGGGGTTTTCCCATGTATTTTCCCAGGAAAAGTACAAAAGGCCGGCACGAAAGGCTTGCCCCTCTCCTAACCACACCGAAGGGTTCCGAATCCAATGGCGATGTCCATTTTGCTCTGCAAATTCATGGAGAGCTAACCCTAACCCTAAGTGGAATTTTCCCCAATGGGGTTTTCCCATGTATTTTCCCAGGAAATGTACATAAGGCCGGCACGAAAGGCGTGCCCCCCTCCTAACCACACCGAAGGGTTCCGAATCCAATGGCGATGTCCATTTTACTCTGCAAATTCATGGAGAGCTATCCCTAACCCTAAGTTGAATTTACCCTAATGGGGTTTTCCCATGTATTTTCCCAGGAAATGTACAAAAGGCCGGCACGAAAGGAGTGCCCCCCTCCTAACCACACCGAAGGGTTCCGAATCCAATGGCGATGTCCATTTTGCTCTGCAAATTCATGGAGAGCTAACCCTAACCCTAAGTGGAATTTTCCCCAATGGGGTTTTCCCATGTATTTTCCCAGGAAATGTATATAAGGCCGGCACGAAAGGTGTGCCCCCCTCCTAACCACACCGAAGGGTTCCGAATCCAATGGCGATGTCCATTTTACTCTGCAAATTCATGGAGAGCTAACCCTAACCCTCAGTGGAATTTTCCCCAACGGGGTTTTCCCATGTATTTTCCCAGGAAATGTACATAAGGCGGGCACAAAAGGCGTGCCCCCCTCCTAACCACACCGAAGGGTTCCGAATCCAATGGTGATGTCCATTTTGCTCTGCAAATTCATGGAGAGCTAACCCTAACCCTAAGTGGAATTTTCCCCAACGGGGTTTTCCCATGTATTTCCCCAGGAAATGTACATAAGGTGGGCACGAAAGGCGTGCCCCCCTCCTAACCACACCGAAGGGTTCCGAATCCAATGGCGATGTCCATTTTGCTCTGCAAATTCATGGAGAGCTAACCCTAACCCTAAGTGGAATTTTCCCCAATGGGGTTTCCCATGTATTTTCCCAGGAAATGTACATAAGGTGGGCACGAAAGGCGTGCCCCCCTCCTAACCACACCGAAGGGTTCCGAATCCAATGGCGATGTCCATTTTGCTCTGCAAATTCATGGAGAGCTAACCCTAACCCTAAGTGGAATTTTCCCCAATGGGGTTTCCCATGTATTTTCCCAGGAAATGTACATAAGGCCGGCACGAAAGGCGTGCCCCCCTCCTAACCACAACGAAGGGTTCCGAATCCAATGGCGATGTCCATTTTGCTCTGCAAATTCATGGAGAGCTAACCCTAACCCTAAGTGGAATTTACCCAAATGGGGTTTTCCCATGTATTTTCCCAGGAAATGTACAAAAGGCCGGCACGAAACGCGTGCCCCACTCCTAACCACACCAAAATGTTCCGAATCCAATGGCGATGTCCATTTTGCTCTGCAAATTCATGGAGAGCTAACCCTAACCCTAAGTGGAATTTTCCCCAATGGGGTTTTCCCATGTATTTCCCCAGAAAATGTACATAAGGTGGGCACGAAAGGCGTGCCCCCCTCCTAACCACACCGAAGGGTTCCGAATCCAATGGCGATGTCCATTTTGCTCTGCAAATTCATGGAGAGCTAACCCTAACCCTAAGTGGAATTTTCCCCAATGGGGTTTCCCATGTATTTTCACAGGAAATGTACATAGGGCCGGCACGAAAGGCGTGCCCCCTCCAAACCACAGCGAAGGGTTCCGAATCCAATGGCGATGTCCATTTTGCTCTGCAAATTCATGGAGAGCTAACCCTTACCCTAAGTGGAATTTTCCCCAATGGGGTTTTCCCATGTATTTTCCCAGGAAATGTACATAAGGCCGGCACGAAAGGCGTGCCCCCCTCCTAACCACAACGAAGGGTTCCGAATCCAATGGCGATGTCCATTTTGCTCTGCAAATTCATGGAGAGCTAACCCTAACCCTAAGTGGAATTTTCCCCAATGGGGTTTTCCCATGTATTTTCCCAGGAAATGTACATAAGGCCGGCACGAAAGGCGTGCCCCCCTCCTAACCACACCGAAGGGTTCCGAATCCAATGGCGATGTCCATTTTACTCTGCAAATTCATGGAGAGCTATCCCTAACCCTAAGTTGAATTTACCCTAATGGGGTTTTCCCATGTATTTTCCCAGGAAAAGTACAAAAGGCTGGCACGAAAGGCTTGCCCCTCTCCTAACCACACCGAAGGGTTCCGAATCCAATGGCGATGTCCATTTTGCTCTGCAAATTCATGGAGAGCTAACCCTAACCCTAAGTGGAATTTTCCCCAATGGGGTTTTCCCATGTATTTTCCCAGGAAATGTACATAAGGCCGGCACGAAAGGCGTGCCCCCCTCCTAACCACACCGAAGGGTTCCGAATCCAATGGCGATGTCCATTTTACTCTGCAAATTCATGGAGAGCTATCCCTAACCCTAAGTTGAATTTACCCTAATGGGGTTTTCCCATGTATTTTCCCAGGAAATGTACAAAAGGCCGGCACGAAAGGAGTGCCCCCCTCCTAACCACACCGAAGGGTTCCGAATCCAATGGCGATGTCCATTTTGCTCTGCAAATTCATGGAGAGCTAACCCTAACCCTAAGTGGAATTTTCCCCAATGGGGTTTTCCCATGTATTTTCCCAGGAAATGTATATAAGGCCGGCACGAAAGGTGTGCCCCCCTCCTAACCACACCGAAGGGTTCCGAATCCAATGGCGATGTCCATTTTACTCTGCAAATTCATGGAGAGCTAACCCTAACCCTCAGTGGAATTTTCCCCAACGGGGTTTTCCCATGTATTTTCCCAGGAAATGTACATAAGGCGGGCACAAAAGGCGTGCCCCCCTCCTAACCACACCGAAGGGTTCCGAATCCAATGGTGATGTCCATTTTGCTCTGCAAATTCATGGAGAGCTAACCCTAACCCTAAGTGGAATTTTCCCCAACGGGGTTTTCCCATGTATTTCCCCAGGAAATGTACATAAGGTGGGCACGAAAGGCGTGCCCCCCTCCTAACCACACCGAAGGGTTCCGAATCCAATGGCGATGTCCATTTTGCTCTGCAAATTCATGGAGAGCTAACCCTAACCCTAAGTGGAATTTTCCCCAATGGGGTTTCCCATGTATTTTCCCAGGAAATGTACATAGGGACGGCACGAAAGGCGTGCCCCCTCCTAACCACAGCGAAGGGTTCCGAATCCAATGGCGATGTCCATTTTGCTCTGCAAATTCATGGAGAGCTAACCCTTACCCTAAGTGGAATTTTCCCCAATGGGGTTTTCCCATGTATTTTCCCAGAAAATGTACATAAGGCCGGCACGAAAGGCGTGCCCCCCTCCTAACCACAACGAAGGGTTCCGAATCCAATGGCGATGTCCATTTTGCTCTGCAAATTCATGGAGAGCTAACCCTAACCCTAAGTGGAATTTTCCCCAATGGGGTTTTCCCATGTATTTTCCCAGGAAATGTACATAAGGCCGGCACGAAAGGCGTGCCCCCCTCTTAACCAGACCAAAGGGTTCCGAATCCAATGGTGATGTCCATTTTGCTCTGCAAATTCATGGAGAGCTAACCCTAACCCTAAGTGGAATCTTCCCCAACGGGGTTTTCCCATGTATTTTCACAGGAAATGTACATAAGGCCGGCACGGAAGGCGTGCCCCCCTCCTAACCACACCGAAGGGTTCCGAATCCAATGGCTATGTCCATTTTGCTCTGCAAATTAATGGAGAGCTAACCGTAACCCTAAGTGGAAATTCCCCAATGGGGTTTTCCCATGTATATTCCCAGGAAATGTACATAAGGCTGGCACGAAAGGCGTGCCCCCCTCCTAACCACACCGAAGGGTTCCGAATCCAATGGCGATGTCCATTTTGCTCTGCAAATTCATGGAGAGCTAACCCTAACCCTAAGTGGCATTTTCCCCAATGGGGTTTTCCCATGTGTTTTCCCAGGAAATGTACATAAGGCTGGCACGAAAGGCGTGCCCCCTCCTAACAACAGCGAAGGGTTCCGAATCCAATGGCGATGTCCATTTTGCTCTGCAAATTCATGGAGAGCTAACCCTAACGCTAAGTGGAATTTTCCCCAATGGGGTTTTCCCATGTGTTTTCCCAGGAAATGTACATAAGGCTGGCACGAAAGGCGTGCCCCCTCCTAACAACAGCGAAGGGTTCCGAATCCAATGGCGATGTCCATTTTGCTCTGCAAATTCATGGAGAGCTAACCCTAACGCTAAGTGGAATTTTCCCCAATGGGGTTTTCCCATGTATTTTCCCAGGAAATGTACATAAGGCCGGCACGAAAGGCGTGCCCCCCTCCTAACCACACCGAAGGGTTCCGAATCCAATGGCGATGTCCATTTTACTCTGCAAATTCATGGAGAGCTATCCCTAACCCTAAGTTGAATTTACCCTAATGGGGTTTTCCCATGTATTTTCCCAGGAAATGTACAAAAGGCCGGCACGAAAGGCGTGCCCCCCTCCTAACCACACCGAAGGGTTCCGAATCCAATGGCGATGTCCATTTTGCTCTGCAAATTCATGGAGAGCTAACCCTAACCCTAAGTGGAATTTTCCCCAATGCGGTTTTCCCATGTATTTTCCCAGGAAATGTACAAAAGGCCGGCACGAAACGCGTGCCCCACTCCTAACCACACCAAAGGGTTCCGAATCCAATGGCGATGTCCATTTTGCTCTGCAAATTCATGGAGAGCTAACCCTAACCCTAAGTGGAATTTTTCCCAATGGGGTTTTCCCATGTATTTTCCCAGGAAATGTACATAAGGCCGGCACGAAAGGCGTGCCCCCCTCCTAACCACACCGAAGGGTTCCGAATCCAATGGCGATGTCCATTTTACTCTGCAAATTCATGGAGAGCTAACCCTAACCCTCAGTGGAATTTTCCCCAACGGGGTTTTCCCATGTATTTTCCCAGGAAATGTACATAAGGCGGGCACAAAAGGCGTGCCCCCCTCCTAACCACACCGAAGGGTTCCGAATCCAATGGTGATGTCCATTTTGCTCTGCAAATTCATGGAGAGCTAACCCTAACCCTAAGTGGAATTTTCCCCAACGGGGTTTTCCCATGTATTTCCCCAGGAAATGTACATAAGGTGGGCACGAAAGGCGTGCCCCCCTCCTAAGCACACCGAAGGGTTCCCAATCCAATGGCGATGTCCATTTTGCTCTGCAAATTCAAGGAGAGCTAACCCTAACCCTAAGTGGAATTTTCCCCAATGGGGTTTCCCATGTATTTTCCCAGGAAATGTACATAAGGCCGGCACGAAAGGCGTGCCCCCCTCCTAACCACACCGAAGGGTTCCGAATCCAATGGCGATGTCCATTTTGCTCTGCAAATTCATGGAGAGCTAACCCTAACCCTAAGTGGAATTTTCCCCAATGGGGTTTCCCATGTATTTTCCCAGGAAATGTACATAGGGCCGGCACGAAAGGCGTGCCCCCTCCTAACCACAGCGAAGGGTTCCGAATCCAATGGCGATGTCCATTTTGCTCTGCAAATTCATGGAGAGCTAACCCTAACCCTAAGTGGAATTTTCCCCAATGGGGTTTCCCATGTATTTTCCCAGGAAATGTACAAAAGGCCGGCACGAAACGCGTGCCGCACTCCTAACCACACCAAAGGGTTCCGAATCCAATGGCGATGTCCATTTTGCTCTGCAAATTCATGGAGAGCTAACCCTAACCCTAAGTGGAATTTTTCCCAATGGGGTTTTCCCATGTATTTTCCCAGGAAATGTACATAAGGCCGGCACGAAAGGTGTGCCCCCCTCCTAACCACACCGAAGGGTTCCGAATCCAATGGCGATGTCCATTTTACTTTGCAAATTCATGGAGAACTAACCCTAACCCTCAGTGGAATTTTCCCCAACGGGGTTTTCCCAGGTATTTTCCCAGGAAATGTACATAAGGCGGGCACAAAAGGCGTGCCCCCCTCCTAACCACACCGAAGGGTTCCGAATCCAATGGTGATGTCCATTTTGCTCTGCAAATTCATGGAGAGCTAACCCTAACCCTAAGTGGAATCTTCCCCAACGGGGTTTTCCCATGTATTTCCCCAGGAAATGTACATAAGGTGGGCACGAAAGGCGTGCCCCCCTCCTAACCACACCGAAGGGTTCCGAATCCAATGGCGATGTCCATTTTGCTCTGCAAATTCATGGAGAGCTAACCCTAACCCTAAGTGGAATTTTCCCCAATGGGGTTTCCCATGTATTTTCCCAGGAAATGTACATAAGGCCGGCAGGAAAGGCGTGCCCCCCTCCTAACCACAACGAAGGGTTCCGAATCCAATGGCGATGTCCATTTTGCTCTGCAAATTCATGGAGAGCTAAACCTAACCCTAAGTGGAATTTACCCAAATGGGGTTTTCCCATGTATTTCCCCAGAAAATGTACATAAGGTGGGCACGAAAGGCGTGCCCCCCTCCTAACCACACCGAAGGGTTCCGAATCCAATGGCGATGTCCATTTTGCTCTGCAAATTCATGGAGAGCTAACCCTAACCCTAAGTGGAATTTTCCCCAATGGGGTTTCCCATGTATTTTCCCAGGAAATGTACATAGGGCCGGCACGAAAGGCGTGCCCCCTCCTAACCACATCGAAGGGTTCCGAATCCAATGGCGATGTCCATTTTGCTCTGCAAATTCATGGAGAGCTAACCCTAACCCTAAGTGGAATTTTCCCCAATGGGGTTTCCCATGTATTTTCCCAGGAAATGTACATAGGGCCGGCACGAAAGGCGTGCCCCCTCCTAACCACAGCGAAGGGTTCCGAATCCAATGGCGATGTCCATTTTGCTCTGCAAATTCATGGAGAGCTAACCCTAACCCTAAGTGGAATTTTCCCCAACGGGGTTTTCCCATGTATTTCCCCAGGAAATGTACATAAGGTGGCCACGAAAGGCGTGCCCCCCTCCTAACCACACCGAAGGGTTCCGAATCCAATGGCGATGTCCATTTTGCTCTGCAAATTCATGGAGAGCTAACCCTAACCCTAAGTGGAATTTTTCCCAATGGGGTTTTCCCATGTATTTTCCCAGGAAATGTACATAAGGCCGGCACGAAAGGTGTGCCCCCCTCCTAACCACACCGAAGGGTTCCGAATCCAATGGCGATGTCCATTTTACTTTGCAAATTCATGGAGAACTAACCCTAACCCTCAGTGGAATTTTCCCCAACGGGGTTTTCCCAGGTATTTTCCCAGGAAATGTACATAAGGCGGGCACAAAAGGCGTGCCCCCCTCCTAACCACACCGAAGGGTTCCGAATCCAATGGTGATGTCCATTTTGCTCTGCAAATTCATGGAGAGCTAACCCTAACCCTAAGTGGAATCTTCCCCAACGGGGTTTTCCCATGTATTTCCCCAGGAAATGTACATAAGGTGGGCACGAAAGGCGTGCCCCCCTCCTAACCACACCGAAGGGTTCCGAATCCAATGGCGATGTCCATTTTGCTCTGCAAATTCATGGAGAGCTAACCCTAACCCTAAGTGGAATTTTCCCCAATGGGGTTTCCCATGTATTTTCCCAGGAAATGTACATAAGGTGGGCACGAAAGGCGTGCCCCCCTCCTAAGCACACCGAAGGGTTCCCAATCCAATGGCGATGTCCATTTTGCTCTGCAAATTCAAGGAGAGCTAACCCTAACCCTAAGTGGAATTTTCCCCAATGGGGTTTCCCATGTATTTTCCCAGGAAATGTACATAAGGCCGGCACGAAAGGCGTGCCCCCCTCCTAACCACACCGAAGGGTTCCGAATCCAATGGCGATGTCCATTTTGCTCTGCAAATTCATGGAGAGCTAACAATAACCCTAAGTGGAATTTTCCCCAATGGGGTTTCCCATGTATTTTCCCAGGACACCCCATTGGGGAAAATTCCACTTAGGGTTAGGGTTAGCTCTCCATGAATTTGCAGAGCAAAATGGACATCGCCATTGGATTCGGAACCCTTCGGTGTGGTTAGGAGGGGGGCACGCGTTTCGTGCCGGCCTTTTGTAAATTTCCTGTGAAAATACATGGGAAATCCCATTGGGGAAAATTCCACTTAGGGTTAGGGTTAGCTCTCCATGAATTTGCAGAGCAAAATGGACATCGCCATCGGATTCGGAACCTTCGGTGTGGTTACGAGGGGGACACGCCTTTCGTGCCGGCCTTATGTACATTTCCTAGGAAAATACATGGGAAAACCCCATTGAGGAAAATTAGCTAACTCTAACCCTAAGTGGAATTTTCCCCAATGGGGTTTTCCCATGTATTTTCCCAGGAAATGTACATAAGGCCGGCACGAAAGGCGTGCCCCCCTCCTAACCACACCGAAGGGTTCCGAATCCAATGGCGATGTCCATTTTGCTCTGCAAATTCATGGAGAGCTAACCCTAACCCTAAGTGGAATTTTCCCCAACGGGGTTTTCCCATGTATTTCCCCAGGAAATGTACATAAGGCGGGCACGAAAGGCGTACCCCCCTCCTAACCACACCGAAGGGTTCCGAATCCAATGGCGATGTCCATTTTGCTCTGCAAATTCATGGAGAACTAACCCAAACCCTAAGTGGAATTTTCCCCAACGGGGTTTTCCCATGTATTTCCCCAGGAAATGTACATAAGGCGGGCACGAAAGGCATGCCCCCCTCCTAACCACACCGAAGGGTTCCGAATCCAATGGGGATGTCCATTTTGCTCTGCAAATTCATGGAGAGCTAACCCTAACCCTAAGTGGAATTTTCCCCAATGGGGTTTTCCCATGTATTTTCCCAGGAAATGTACATAAGGCCGGCACGAAAGGCGTGCCCCCTCCTAACCACACCGAAGGGTTCCAAATCCAATGGCGATGTCCATTTTGCTCTGCAAATTCATGGAGAGCTAACCCTAACCCTAAGTGGAATTTTCCCCAATGGGGTTTCCCATTTATTTTCCCAGGAAATGTACATAAGGCCGGCAGGAAAGGAGTGCCCCCCTCCTAACCACACCGAAGGGTTCTGAATCCAATGGCGATGTCCATTTTGCTCTGCAAATTCATGGAGAGCTAACCCTAACCCTAAGTGGAATTTACCCTAATGGGGTTTTCCCATGTATTTTCCCAGGAAATGTACAAAAGGCCGGCACGAAACGCGTGCCCCCCTCCTAACCACACCGAAGGGTTCCGAATCCAATGGCGATGTCCATTTTGCTCTGCAAATTCATGGAGAGCTAACCATAACCCTAAGTAGAATTTTCCCCAACGGGGTTTTCCCATGTATTTTCCCAGGACACCCCATTGGGGAAAATTCCACTTAGGGTTAGGGTTAGCTCTCCATGAATTTGCAGAGCAAAATGGACATCGCCATTGGATTCGGAACCCTTCGGTGTGGTTAGGAGGGGGGCACGCCTTCCGTGCCGGCCTTATGTACATTTTCTGTGAAAATACATGGGAAAACCCCATTGGGGAAAATTCCACTTAGGGTTAGGGTTAGCTCTCCATAAATTTGCAGAGCAAAATGGACATCGCCATTGGATTCGGAACCCTTCGGTGTGGTTAGGAGAGGGGCACGCGTTTCGTGCCGGCCTTTTGTACATTTCCTGTGAAAATACATGGGAAATCCCATTGGGGAAAATTCCACTTAGGGTTAGGGTTAGCTCTCCATGAATTTGCAGAGCAAAATGGACATCGCCATCGGATTCGGAACCTTCGGTTTGGTTAGGAGGGGGACACGCCTTTCATGCCGGCCTTATGTGCATTTCCTAGGAAAATACATGGGAAAACCCCATTGAGGAAAATTAGCTAACTCTAACCCTAAGTGGAATTTTCCCCAATGGGGTTTTCCCATGTATTTTCCCAGGAAATGTACATAAGGCCGGCACGAAAGGCGTGCCCCCCTCCTAACCACACCGAAGGGTTCCGAATCCAATGGCGATGTCCATTTTAGTCTCCAAATTCATGGAGAGCTAACCCTAACCCTAAGTGGAAATTCCCCAACGGGGTTTTCCCATGTATTTCCCCAGGAAATGTACATAAGGCGGGCACGAAAGGCGTGCCCCCCTCCTAACCACACCGAAGGGTTCCGAATCCAATGGCGATGTCCATTTTGCTCTGCAAATTCATGGAGAGCTAACCCTAACCCTAAGTGGAATTTTCCCCAACGGGGTTTTCCCATGTATTTCCCCAGGAAATGTACATAAGGCGGGCACGAAAGGCGTACCCCCCTCCTAACCACACCGAAGGGTTCCGAATCCAATGGCGATGTCCATTTTGCTCTGCAAATTCATGGAGAGCTAACCCTAACCCTAAGTGGAATTTTCCCCAACGGGGTTTTCCCATGTATTTCCCCAGGAAATGTACATAAGGCGGGCACGAAAGGCATGACCCCCTCCTAACCACACCGAAGGGTTCCGAATCCAATGGGGATGTCCATTTTGCTCTGCAAATTCATGGAGAGCTAACAATAACCCTAAGTGGAATTTTGCCCAACGGGGTTTTCCCATGTATTTTCCCAGGACACCCCATTGGGGAAAATTCCACTTAGGGTTAGGGTTAGCTCTCCATTAATTTGCAGAGCAAAATGGACATCGCCATTGGACTCGGAACCGTTCGGTGTGGTTAGGAGGGGGGCCCGCCTTCCGTGCCGGCCTTATGGACATTTTCTGTGAAAATACATGGGAAAACCCCATTGGGGAAAATTCCACTTAGGGTTAGGGTTAGCTCTCCATGAATTTGCAGAGCAAAATGGACATCACCATTGGATTCGGAACCCTTCGGTGTGGTTAGGAGGGGGGCACGCCTTCCGTGCCGGCCTTATGTACATTTTCTGTGAAAATACATGGGAAATCCCCATTGGGGAAAATTCCACTTAGGGTTAGGGTTAGCTCTCCATGAATTTGCAGAGCAAAATGGACATCGCCATTGGATTCGGAACCCTTCGGTGTGGTTAGGAGGGGGGCACGCGTTTCGTGCCGGCCTTTTGTACATTTCCTGTGAAAATACATGGGAAATCCCATTGGGGAAAATTCCACTTAGGGTTAGGGTTAGCTCTCCATGAATTTGCAGAGCAAAATGGACATCGCCATCGGATTCGGAACCTTCGGTGTGGTTAGGAGGGGGACACGCCTTTCGTGCCCGCCTTATGTACATTTCCTAGGAAAATACATGGGAAAACCCCATTGAGGAAAATTAGCTAACTCTAACCCTAAGAGAATTTTCCCCAATGGGGTTTTCCCATGTATTTTCCCAGGAAATGTACATAAGGCCGGCACGAAAGGCGTGCCCCCCTCCTAACCACACCGAAGGGTTCCGAATCCAATGGTGATGTCCATTTTGCTCTCCAAATTCATGGAGAGCTAACCCTAACCCTAAGTGGAAATTCCCCAACGGGGTTTTCCCATGTATTTCACCAGGAAATGTACATAAGGCGGGCACGAAAGGCGTGCCCCCCTCCTAACTACACCGAAGGGTTCCGAATCCAATGGCGATGTCCATTTTGCTCTGCAAATTCATGGAGAGCTAACCCTAACCCTAAGTGGAATTTTCCCCAACGGGGTTTTCCCATGTATTTCCCCAGGAAATGTACATAAGGCGGGCACGAAAGGCGTACCCCCTCCTAACCACACCGAAGGGTTCCGAATCCAATGGCGATGTCCATTTTGCTCTGCAAATTCATGGAGAGCTAACCCTAACCCTAAGTGGAATTTTCCCCAATGGGGTGTCCTGGGAAAATACATGGGAAAACCCCGTTGGGCAAAATTCCACTTAGGGTTATTGTTAGCTCTCCATGAATTTGCAGAGCAAAATGGACATCGCCATGGGATTCAGAACCCTTCGGTGTGGTTAGGAGGGGGGCATGCCTTTCGTGCACGCCTTATGTACATTTCCTGGGGAAATACATGGGAAAACCCCGTTGGGGAAAATTCCACTTAGGGTTAGGGTTAGCTCTCCATGAATTTGCAGAGCAAAATGGACATCGCCATTGGATTCGGAACCCTTCGGTGTGGTTAGGAGGGGGGCACGCCTTTCATGCCCGCCTTATGTACATTTCCTGGGGAAATACATGGGAAAACTCCGTTGGGGAATTTCCACTTAGGGTTAGGGTTAGCTCTCCATGAATTTGGAGAGCAAAATGGACATCGCCATTGGATTCGGAACCTTCGGTGTGGTTAGGAGGGGGACACGCCTTTCGTGCCCGCTTTATGTACATTTCCTAGGAAAATACATGGGAAAACCCCATTGAGGAAAATTAGCTAACTCTAACCCTAAGTGGAATTTTCCCCAATGGGGTTTTCCCATGTATTTTCCCAGGAAATGTACATAAGGCCGGCACGAAAGGCGTGCCCCCCTCCTAACCACACCGAAGGGTTCCGAATCCAATGGCGATGTCCATTTTGCTCTCCAAATTCATGGAGAGCTAACCCTAACCCTAAGTGGAAATTCCCCAACGGAGTTTTCCCATGTATTTCCCCAGGAAATGTACATAAGGCGGGCATGAAAGGCGTGCCCCCCTCCTAACCACACCGAAGGGTTCCGAATCCAATGGCGATGTCCATTTTGCTCTGCAAATTCATGGAGAGCTAACCCTAACCCTAAGTGGAATTTTCCCCAACGGGGTTTTCCCATGTATTTCCCCAGGAAATGTACATAAGGCGTACACGAAAGGCATGCCCCCCTCCTAACCACACCGAAGGGTTCTGAATCCCATGGCGATGTCCATTTTGCTCTGCAAATTCATGGAGAGCTAACAATAACCCTAAGTGGAATTTTGCCCAACGGGGTTTTCCCATGTATTTTCCCAGGACACCCCATTGGGGAAAATTCCACTTAGGGTTAGGGTTAGCTCTCCATGAATTTGCAGAGCAAAATGGACATCGCAATTGGATTCGGAAACCTTCGGTGTGGTTAGGAGGGGGGCACGCCTTCCGTGCCGGCCTTATGTACATTTTCTGTGAAAATACATGGGAAATCCCCATTGGGGAAAATTCCACTTAGGGTTAGGGTTAGCTCTCCATGAATTTGCAGAGCAAAATGGACATCGCCATTGGATTCGGAACCCTTCGGTGTGGTTAGGAGGGGGGCATGCGTTTCGTGCCGGCCTTTTGTACATTTCCTGTGAAAATACATGGGAAATCCCCATTGGGGAAAATTCCACTTAGGGTTAGGGTTAGCTCTCGATGAATTTGCAGAGCAAAATGGACATCGCCATTGGATTCGGAACCCTTCGGTGTGGTTAGGAGGGGGGCACGCCTTTCGTGCCGGCCTTTTGTACATTTCCTGTGAAAATACATGGGAAATCCCATTGGGGAAAATTCCACTTAGGGTTAGGGTTAGCTCTCCATGAATTTGCAGAGCAAAATGGACATCGCCATCGGATTCGGAACCTTCGGTGTGGTTAGGAGGGGGACACGCCTTTCGTGCCGGCCTTATGTACATTTCCTAGGAAAATACATGGGAAAACCCCATTGAGGAAAATTAGCTAACTCTAACCCTAAGTGGAATTTTCCCCAATGGGGTTTTCCCATGTATTTTCCCAGGAAATGTACATAAGGCCGGCACGAAAGGCGTGCCCCCCTCCTAACCACACCGAAGGGTTCCGAATCCAATGGTGATGTCCATTTTGCTCTCCAAATTCATGGAGAGCTAACCCTAACCCTAAGTGGAAATTCCCCAACGGGGTTTTCCCATGTATTTCCCCAGGAAATGTACATAAGGCGGGCACGAAAGGCGTACCCCCCTCCTAACCACACCGAAGGGTTCCGAATCCAATGGCGATGTCCATTTTGCTCTGCAAATTCATGGAGAGCTAACCCTAACCCTAAGGGGAATTTTCCCCAACGGGGTTTTCCCATGTATTTCCCCAGGAAATGTACATAAGGCGGGCACGAAAGGCATGCCCCCCTCCTAACCACACCGAAGGGTTCCGAATCCAATGGGGATGTCCATTTTGCTCTGCAAATTCATGGAGAGCTAACAATAACCCTAAGTGGAATTTTGCCCAACGGGGTTTTCCCATGTATTTTCCCAGGACACCCCATTGGGGAAAATTCCACTTAGGGTTAGGGTTAGCTCTCCATGAATTTGCAGAGCAAAATGGACATCGCCATTGGATTCGGAACCCTTCGGTGTGGTTAGGAGGGGGGCACGCCTTCCGTGCCGGCCTTATGGACATTTTCTGTGAAAATACATGGGAAAACCCCATTGGGGAAAATTCCACTTAGGGTTAGGGTTAGCTCTCCATGAATTTGCAGAGCAAAATGGACATCACCATTGGATTCGGAACCCTTCGGTGTGGTTAGGAGGGGGGCACGCCTTCCGTGCCGGCCTTATGTACATTTTCTGTGAAAATACATGGGAAATCCCCATTGGGGAAAATTCCACTTAGGGTTAGGGTTAGCTCTCGATGAATTTGCAGAGCAAAATGGACATCTCCATTGGATTCGGAACCCTTCGGTGTGGTTAGGAGGGGGGCACGCGTTTCGTGCCGGCCTTTTGTACATTTCCTGTGAAAATACATGGGAAATCCCATTGGGGAAAATTCCACTTAGGGTTAGGGTTAGCTCTCCATGAATTTGCAGAGCAAAATGGACATCGCCATCGGATTCGGAACCTTCGGTGTGGTTAGGAGGGGGACACGCCTTTCGTGCCGGCCTTATGTACATTTCCTAGGAAAATACATGGGAAAACCCCATTGAGGAAAATTAGCTAACTCTAACCCTAAGTGGAATTTTCCCCAATGGGGTTTTCCCATGTATTTTCCCAGGAAATGTACATAAGGCCGGCACGAAAGGCGTGCCCCCCTCCTAACCACACCGAAGGGTTCCGAATCCAATGGTGATGTCCATTTTGCTCTCCAAATTCATGGAGAGCTAACCCTAACCCTAAGTGGAAATTCCCCAACGGGGTTTTCCCATGTATTTCCCCAGGAAATGTACATAAGGCGGGCACGAAAGGCGTACCCCCCTCCTAACCACACCGAAGGGTTCCGAATCCAATGGCGATGTCCATTTTGCTCTGCAAATTCATGGAGAGCTAACCCTAACCCTAAGTGGAATTTTCCCCAACGGGGTTTTCCCATGTATTTCCCCAGGAAATGTACATAAGGCGGGCACGAAAGGCATGCCCCCCTCCTAACCACACCGAAGGGTTCCGAATCCAATGGGGATGTCCATTTTGCTCTGCAAATTCATGGAGAGCTAACAATAACCCTAAGTGGAATTTTGCCCAACGGGGTTTTCCCATGTATTTTCCCAGGACACCCCATTGGGGAAAATTCCACTTAGGGTTAGGGTTAGCTCTCCATGAATTTGCAGAGCAAAATGGACATCGCCATTGGATTCGGAATCCTTCGGTGTGGTTAGGAGGGGGGCATGCCTTCCGTGCCGGCCTTATGTACATTTTGTGTGAAAATACATGGGAAATCCCCATTGGGGAAAATTCCACTTAGGGTTAGGGTTAGCTCTCCATGAATTTGCAGAGCAAAATGGACATCGCCATTGGATTCGGAACCCTTCGGTGTGGTTAGGAGGGGGGCATGCGTTTCGTGCCGGCCTTTTGTACATTTCCTGTGAAAATACATGGGAAATCCCATTGGGGAAAATTCCACTTAGGGTTAGGGTTAGCTCTCCATGAATTTGCAGAGCAAAATGGACATCGCCATCGGATTCGGAACCTTCGGTGTGGTTAGGAGGGGGACACGCCTTTCGTGCCCGCCTTATGTACATTTCCTAGGAAAATACATGGGAAAACCCCATTGAGGAAAATTAGCTAACTCTAACGCTAAGTGGAATTTTCCCCAATGGGGTTTTCCCATGTATTTTCCCAGGAAATGTACATAAGGCCGGCACGAAAGGCGTGCCCCCCTCCTAACCACACCGAAGGGTTCCGAATCCAATGGCGATGTCCATTTTGCTCTCCAAATTCATGGAGAGCTAACCCTAACCCTAAGTGGAAATTCCCCAACGGGGTTTTCCCATGTATTTCCCCAGGAAATGTACATAAGGCGGGCATGAAAGGCGTGCCCCCCTCCTAACCACACCGAAGGGTTCCGAATCCAATGGCGATGTCCATTTTGCTCTGCAAATTCATGGAGAGCTAACCCTAACCCTAAGTGGAATTTTCCCCAACGGGGTTTTCCCATGTATTTCCCCAGGAAATGTACATAAGGCGGGCACGAAAGGCATGACCCCCTCCTAACCACACCGAAGGGTTCCGAATCCAATGGGGATGTCCATTTTGCTCTGCAAATTCATGGAGAGCTAACAATAACCCTAAGTGGAATTTTGCCCAACGGGGTTTTCCCATGTATTTTCCCATGAAATGTACATAAGGCGGCCACGAAAGGCGTGCCCCCCTCCTAACCACACCGAAGGGTTCCGAATCCAATGGCGATGTCCATTTTGCTCTGCAAATTCATGGACAGCTAACCCTAACCCTAAGTGGAATTTTCCCCAACGGGGTTTTCCCATGTATTTCCCCAGGAAATGTACATAAGGCGGGCACGAAAGGCGTGCCCCCCTCCTAACCACACCGAAGGGTTCCGAATCCAATGGGGATGTCCATTTTGCTCTGCAAATTCATGGAGAGCTAACCCTAACCCTAAGTGGAATTTTCCCAAATGGGGTTTCCCCATGTATTTTCCCAGGAAATGTACATAAGGCCGGCACGAAAGGCGTGCCCCCTCCTAACCACACCGAAGGGTTCCGAATCCAATGGCGATGTCCATTTTGCTCTGCAAATTCATGGAGAGCTAACCCGAACCCTAAGTGGAATTTACCCTAATGGGGTTTTCCCATGTATTTTCCCAGGAAATGTACAAAAGGCCGGCACGAAACGCGTGCCCCCCTCCTAACCACACCGAAGGGTTCCGAATCCAATGGCGATGTCCATTTTGCTCTGCAAATTCATGGAGAGCTAACCATAACCCTAAGTGGAATTTTCCCCAACGGGGTTTTCCCATGTATTTTCCCAGGACACCCCATTGGGGAAAATTCCACTTAGGGTTAGGGTTAGCTCTCCATGAATTTGCAGAGCAAAATGGACATAGCCATTGGATTCGGAACCCTTCGGTGTGGTTAGGAGGGGGGCACGCCTTCCGTGCCGGCCTTATGTACATTTCCTGTGAAAATACATGGGAAAACCCCATTGGGGAAAATTCCACTTAGGGTTAGGGTTAGCTCTCCATGAATTTGCAGAGCAAAATGGATATCGCCATTGGATTCGGAACCCTTCGGTGTGGTTAGGAGGTGGGCACGCCTTCCGTGCCGGCCTTATGTACATTTCCTAGGAAAATACATGGGAAAACCCCATTGAGGAAAATTAGCTAACTCTAATCCTAAGTGGAATTTTCCCCAATGGGGTTTTCCCATGTATTTTCTCAGGAAATGTACATAAGGCCGGCACGAAAGGCGTGCCCCCTCCTAACCACACCGAAGGGTTCCGAATCCAATGGCGATGTCCATTTTGCTCTGCAAATTCATGGAGAGCTAACCATAACCCTAAGTGGAATTTTCCCCAACGGGGTTTTCCCATGTATTTTCCCAGGACACCCCATTGGGGAAAATTCCACTTAGGGTTAGGGTTAGCTCTCCATGAATTTGCAGAGCAAAATGGACATAGCCATTGGATTCGGAACCCTTCGGTGTGGTTAGGAGGGGGGCACGCCTTCCGTGCCGGCCTTATGTACATTTCCTGTGAAAATACATGGGAAAACCCCATTGGGGAAAATTCCTCTTAGGGTTAGGGTTAGCTCTCCATGAATTTGCAGAGCAAAATGGATATCGCCATTGGATTCGGAACCCTTCGGTGTGGTTAGGAGGTGGGCACGCCTTCCGTGCCGGCCTTATGTACATTTCCTGTGAAAATACATGGGAAAACTCCATTGGGGAAAATTCCACTTAGGGTTAGGGTTAGCTCTCCATGAATTTGCAGAGCAAAATGGACATCGCCATTGGATTCGGAACCTTCGGTGTGGTTAGGAGGGCGACACGCCTTTCGTGCCGGCCTTATGTACATTTCCTAGGAAAATACATGGGAAAACCCCATTGAGGAAAATTAGCTAACTCTAACGCTAAGTGGAATTTTCCCCAATGGGGTTTTCCCATGTATTTTCTCAGGAAATGTACATAAGGCCGGCACGAAAGGCGTGCCCCCTCCTAACCACACCGAAGGGTTCCGAATCCAATGGCGATGTCCATTTTGCTCTGCAAATTCATGGAGAGCTAACCCTAACCCTAAGTGGAATTTTCCCCAATGGGGTTTTCCCATTTATTTTCCCAGGAATCCCCATTGGGGAAAATTCCACTTAGGGTTAGGGTTAGCTCTCCATGAATCTGCAGAGCAAAATGGATATCGCCATTGGATTCGGAACCCTTCGGTGTGGTTAGGAGGGGGGCACGCCTTCCGTGCCGGCCTTATGTACATTTCCTGTGAAAATACATGGGAAAACCCCATTGGGGAAAATTCCACTTAGGGTTAGCGTTAGCTCTCCATGAATTTGCAGAGCAAAATGGACATCGCCATTGGATTCGGAACCCTTCGGTGTGGTTAGGAGGGGGGCACGCCTTCCGTGCCGGCCTTATGTACATTTCCTGTGAAAATACATGGGAAAACCCCATTGGGGAAAATTCCACTTAGGGTTACCGTTAGCTCTCCATGAATTTGCAGAGCAAAATGGACATCGCCATTGGATTCGGAACCCTTCGGTGTGGTTAGGAGGGGGGCACGCCTTCCGTGCCGGCCTTATGTACATTTCCTGTGAAAATACATGGGAAAACCCCATTGGGGAAAATTCCACTTAGGGTTAGGGTTAGCTCTCCATGAATTTGCAGAGCAAAATGGATATCGCCATTGGATTCGGAACCCTTCGGTGTGGTTAGGAGGGGGGCACGCCTTCCGTGCCGGCCTTATGTACATTTCCTGGGAAAATACATGGGAAAACTCCTTTGGGGAAAATTCCACTTAGGGTTAGGGTTAGCTCTCCATGAATTTGCAGAGCAAAATGGACATCGCCATTGGATTCGGAACCTTCGGTGTGGTTAGGAGGGCGACACGCCTTTCGTGCCGGCCTTATGTACATTTCCTAGGAAAACACATGGGAAAACCCCATTGAGGAAAATTAGCTAACTCTAACCCTAAGTGGAATTTTCCCCAATGGGGTTTTCCCATGTATTTTCTCAGGAAATGTACATAAGGCCGGCACGAAAGGCGTGCCCCCTCCTAACCACACCGAAGGGTTCCGAATCCAATGGCGATGTCCATTTTGCTCTGCAAATTCATGGAGAGCTAACCCTAACCCTAAGTGGAATTTTCACCAATGTGGGTTTTCCCATTTATTTTCCCAGGAATCCCCATTGGGGAAAATTCCACTTAGGGTTAGGGTTAGCTCTCCATGAATCTGCAGAGCAAAATGGATATCGCCATTGGATTCGGAACCCTTCGGTGTGGTTAGGAGGGGGGCACGCCTTCCGTGCCGGCCTTATGTACATTTCCTGGGAAAATACATGGGAAAACCCCATTGGGGAAAATTCCACTTAGGGTTAGGGTTAGCTCTCCATGAATTTGCAGAGCAAAATGGACATCGCCATTGGATTCGGAACCCTTCGGTGTGGTTAGGAGGGGGGCACGCCTTCCGTGCCGGCCTTATGTACAATTCCTGTGAAAATACATGGGAAAACCCCATTGGGGAAAATTCCACTTAGGGTTAGCGTTAGCTCTCCATGAATTTGCAGAGCAAAATGGACATCGCCATTGGATTCGGAACCCTTCGGTGTGGTTAGGAGGGGGGCACGCCTTCCGTGCCGGCCTTATGTACATTTCCTGTGAAAATACATGGGAAAACCCCATTGGGGAAAATTCCACTTAGGGTTAGGGTTAGCTCTCCATGAATTTGCAGAGCAAAATGGATATCGCCATTGGATTCGGAACCCTTCGGTGTGGTTAGGAGGGGGGCACGCCTTCCGTGCCGGCCTTATGTACATTTCCTTGTAAAATACATGGGAAAACTCCTTTGGGGAAAATTCCACTTAGGGTTAGGGTTAGCTCTCCATGAATTTGCAGAGCAAAATGGACATCGCCATTGGATTCGGAACCTTCGGTGTGGTTAGGAGGGCGACACGCCTTTCGTGCCGGCCTTATGTACATTTCCTAGGAAAACACATGGGAAAACCCCATTGAGGAAAATTAGCTAACTCTAACCCTAAGTGGAATTTTCCCCAATGGGGTTTTCCCATGTATTTTCTCAGGAAATGTACATAAGGCCGGCACGAAAGGCGTGCCCCCTCCTAACCACACCGAAGGGTTCCGAATCCAATGGCGATGTCCATTTTGCTCTGCAAATTCATGGAGAGCTAACCCTAACCCTAAGTGGAATTTTCACCAATGGGGTTTTCCCATTTATTTTCCCAGGAATCCCCATTGGGGAAAATTCCACTTAGGGTTAGGGTTAGCTCTCCCTGAATCTGCAGAGCAAAATGGATATCGCCATTGGATTCGGAACCCTTCGGTGTGGTTAGGAGGGGGGCACGCCTTCTGTGCCGGCCTTATGTACATTTCCTGGGAAAATACATGGGAAAACCCCATTGGGGAAAATTCCACTTAGGGTTAGGGTTAGCTCTCCATGAATTTGCAGAGCAAAATGGACATCGCCATTGGATTCGGAACCCTTCGGTGTGGTTAGGAGGGGGGCAAGCCTTCCGTGCCGGCCTTATGTACATTTCCTGGGAAAATACATGGGAAAACCCCGTTGGGGAAAATTAGCTAACTCTAACACTAAATGGAATTTTCCCCAATGGGGTTTTCCCATGTATTTTCCCAGGAAATGTACAGAAGGCGGGCACGAAAGGGGTGCCCCCTCCTAACCACACCGAAGGGTTCCGAATCCAATGGCGATGTCCATTTTGCTCTGCAAATTCATGGAGAGCTAACCCTAACCCTAAGTGGAATTTTCCCCAATGGGATTTTCCCATGTATTTCCCCAGGAAATGTACATAAGGCCGGCACAAAAGGCGTGCCCCCCTCCTAACCACACCGAAGGGTTCCGAATCCAATGGCGATGTCCATTTTGCTCTCCAAATTCATGGAGAGCTAACCCTAACCCTGAGTGGAATTTTCCCCAATGGGGTTTTCCCTTGTATTTTCCCAGGAAATGTACAGAAGGCGGGCACGAAAGGGGTGCCCCCTCCTAACCACACCGAAGGGTTCCGAATCCAATGGCGATGTCCATTTTGCTCTGCAAATTCATGGAGAGCTAACCCTAACCCTAAGTGGAATTTTCCCCAATGGGGTTTTCCCATGTATTTCCCCAGGAAATGTACATAAGGCCGGCACAAAAGGCGTGCCCCCCTCCTAACCACACCGAAGGGTTCCGAATCCAATGGCGATGTCCATTTTGCTCTGCAAATTCATGGAGATCTAACCCTAACCCTAAGTGGAATTTTCCCCAATGGGGTTTTCCCATGGATTTTCCCAGGAAATGTACAAAAGGCCGGCACGAAACGCGTGCCCCCCTCCTAACCACACCGAAGGGTTCCGAATCCAATGGCGATGTCCATTTTGCTCTGCAAATTCATGGAGAGCTAACCCTAACCCTAAGTGGAATTTTCCCCAACGGGGTTTTCCCATGTATTTTCACAGGAAATGTACATAAGGCCGGCACAAAAGGCGTGCCCCCCTCTTAACCACACCGAAGGGTTCCGAATCCAATGGCGATGTCCATTTTGCTCTGCAAATTCATGGAGAGCTAACCCTAACCCTATGTGGAAATTCCCCAATGGGGTTTTCCCATGTATATTCCCAGGAAATGTACGTAAGGCTGGCACGAAAGGCGTGCCCCCCTCCTATCCACACCGAAGGGTTCCGAATCCAATGGCGATCTCCATTTTGCTCTGCAAATTCATGGAGAGCTAACCCTAACCCTAAGTGGTATTTTCCCCAATGGGGTTTTCCCATGTATTTTCACAGGAAATCCCATTGGAGAAAATTCCACATAGGGTTAGGGTTAGGTCTCCATGAATTTGCAGAGCAAAATGGACATCGCCATTGGATTCGGAACCCTTCGGTCTGGTTAGGAGGGGGACACGCCTTTCGTGCCGGCCTTATGTACATTTCCTGGGAAAATACATGGGAAAACCCCATTGGGGAAAATTAGCTAACTCTAACCCTAAGTGGAATTTTCCCCAAAGGGGTTTTCCCATGTATTTTCCCAGGAAATGTACATAAGGCTGGCACGAAAGGCGTGCCCCCCTCCTAACCACACCGAAGGGTTCCGAATCCAATGGTGATGTCCATTTTGCTCTGCAAATTCATGGAGAGCTAACTCTAACCCTAAGTGGAATTTTCCCCAACGGGGTTTTCCCATGTATTTTCCCAGGAAATGTACATAAGGCCGGCGCAAAACGCGTGCCCCCTTCCTAACCACACCAAAGGGTTCCGAATCCAATGGCGATGTCCATTTTGCTCTGCAAATTCATGGAGAGCTAACCCTAACCCTAAGTGGAATTTTCCCCAATGGGGTTTTCCCATGTATTTTCCCAGGAAATGTACATAGGGCCGGCACGAAAGGCGTGCCCCCTCCTAACCACACCGAAGGGTTCCGAATCCAATGGCGATGTCCATTTTGCTCTGCAAATTCATGGAGACCTAACCCTAACCCTAAGTGGAATTTTCCCCTATGGGGTTTTCCCATGTATTTTCCCAGGAAATGTACATAAGGCCGGCACGAAAGGCGTGCCCCCCTCCTAACCACACCGAAGGGTTCCGAATCCAATCGCGATGTCCATTTTACTCTGCAAATTCATGGAGAGCTAACCCTAACCCTAAGTGGAATTTACCCTAATGGGGTTTTCCCATGTATTTTCCCAGGAAATGTACATAGGGCCGGCACGAAAGGCGTGCCCCCTCCTAACCACACCGAAGGGTTCTGAATCCAATGGCGATGTCCATTTTGCTCTGCAAATTCATGGAGAGCTAACCCTAACGCTAAGTGGAATTTTCCCCAACGGGGTTTTCCCATGGATTTTCCCAGGAAATGTACAAAAGGCCGGCACGAAACGCGTGCCCCCCTCCTAACCACACCGAAGGGTTCCGAATCCAATGGCGATGTCCATTTTGCTCTGCAAATTCGTGGAGAGCTAACCGTAACCCTAAGTGGAATTTTCCCCAACGGGTTTTTCCCATGTATTTCCCCAGGAAATGTACATAAGGCGGGCACGAAAGGCGTGCCCCCCTCCTAACCACACCGAAGGGTTCCGAATCCAATGGGGATGTCCATTTTGCTCTGCAAATTCATGGAGAGCTAACTCTAACCCTAAGTGGAATTTTCCCCAACGGGGTTTTCCCATGTATTTTCCCAGGAAATGTACATAAGGCCGGCACAAAAGGCGTGCCCCCTTCCTAACCACACCGAAGGGTTCCGAATCCAATGGCAATGTCCATTTTGCTCTGCAAATTCATGGAGAGCTAACCCTAACCCTAAGTGGAATTTTCCCCAATGGGGTTTTCCCATGTATTTTCCCAGGAAATGTACATAGGGCCGGCACGAAAGGCGTGCCCCCTCCTAACTACACCGAAGGGTTCTGAATCCAATGGCGATGTCCATTTTGCTCTGCAAATTCATGGAGAGCTAACCCTAACCCTAAGTGGAATTTTCCCCAACGGGGTTTTCCCATGGATTTTCCCAGGAAATGTACAAAAGGCCGGCACGAAACGCGTGCCCCCCTCCTAACCACACCGAAGGGTTCCGAATCCAATGGCGATGTCCATTTTGCTCTGCAAATTCACGGAGAGCTAACCTAACCCTAAGTGGAATTTTCCCCAACGGGGTTTTCCCATGTATTTTCACAGGAAATGTACATAAGGCCGGCACAAAAGGCGTGCCCCCCTCTTAACCACACCGAAGGGTTCCGAATCCAATGGCGATGTCCATTTTGCTCTGCAAATTCATGGAGAGCTAACCCTAACCCTAAGTGGAAATTCCCCAATGGGGTTTTCCCATGTATATTCCCAGGAAATGTACGTAAGGCTGGCACGAAAGGCGTGCCCCCCTCCTATCCACACCGAAGGGTTCCGAATCCAATGGCGATCTCCATTTTGCTCTGCAAATTCATGGAGAGCTAACCCTAACCCTAAGTGGTATTTTCCCCAATGGGGTTTTCCCATGTATTTTCACAGGAAATCCCATTGGAGAAAATTCCACATAGGGTTAGGGTTAGGTCTCCATGAATTTGCAGAGCAAAATGTACATCGCCATTGGATACGGAACCCTTCGGTCTGGTTAGGAGGGGGACACGCCTTTCGTGCCGGCCTTATGTACATTTCCTGGGAAAATACATGGGAAAACCCCATTGGGGAAAATTAGCTAACTCTAACCCTAAGTGGAATTTTCCCAAATGGGGTTTTCCCATGTATTTTCCCAGGAAATGTACATAAGGCTGGCACGAAAGGCGTGCCCCCCTCCTAACCACACCGAAGGGTTCCGAATCCAATGGCGATGTCCATTTTGCTCTGCAAATTCATGGAGAGCTAACCGTAACCCTAAGTGGAAATTCCCCAATGGGGTTTTCCCATGTATATTCCCAGGAAATGTACATAAGGCTGGCACGAAAGGGGTGCCCCCCTCCTAACCACATCGAAGGGTTCCGAATCCAATGGCGATGTCCATTTTGCTCTTCAAATTCATGGAGAGCTAACCCTAACCCTAAGTGGTATTTTCCCCAATGGGGTTTTCCCATGTATTTTCCCAGGAAATGTACATAAGGCGTGCACGAAAGGCGTGCCCCCCTCCTAACCACACCGAAGAGTTCCGAATCCAATGGAGATGTCCATTTTGCTCTGCAAATTCATGGAGAGCTAACCCTAACCCTAAGTGGAATTTTCCCCAACGGGGTTTTCCCATGTATTTTCACAGGAAATGTACATAAGGCTGGCACGAAAGGCGTGCCCCCCTCCTAACCACACCGAAGGGTTCCGAATCCAATGGTGATGTCCATTTTGCTCTGCAAATTCATGGAGAGCTAACTCTAACCCTAAGTGGAATTTTCCCCAACGGGGTTTTCCCATGTATTTTCCCAGGAAATGTACAAAAGGCCGGCGCAAAACGCGTGCCCCCTTCCTAACCACACCGAAGGGTTCCGAATCCAATGGCGATGTCCATTTTGCTCTGCAAATTCATGGAGAGCTAACCCTAACCCTAAGTGGAATTTTCCCCAATGGGGTTTTCCCATGTATTTTCCCAGGAAATGTACATAGGGCCGGCACGAAAGGCGTGCCTCCCTCCTAACCACACCGAAGGGTTCCGAATCCAATGGCGATGAACATTTTGCTCTGCAAATTCATGGAGAGCTAACCCTAACGCTAAGTGGAATTTTCCCCAATGGGGTTTTCCCATGTATTTTCCCAGGAAATGTACATAAGGCCGGCACGAAAGGCGTGCCCCCATCCAAACCACAACGAAGGGTTCCGAATCCAATGGCGATGAACATTTTGCTATGCAAATTCATGGAGAGCTAACCCTAACCCTAAGTGGAATTTACCCAAAATGGGGTTTTCCCATGTATTTTCCCAGGAAATGTACAAAAGGCCGGCACGAAACGCGTGCCCCACTCCTAACCCCACCAAAGGGTTCCGAATCCAATGGCGATGTCCATTTTGCTCTGCAAATTCATGGAGAGCTAACCCTAACCCTAAGTGGCATTTTCCCCAATGGGGTTTTCCCATGTATTTTCCCAGGAAATGTACATAAGGCCGGCATGAAACGCGTGCCCCCTCCTAACCACACCGAAGGGTTCCAAATCCAATGGCGATGTCCATTTTGCTCTTCAAATTAATGGAGAGCTAACCCTAACCCTAAGTGGAATTTTCCCCAATGGGGTTTCCCATGTATTTTCCCAGGAAATGTACATAAGGCCGGCACGAAAGGCGTGCCCCCCTCCTAACCACAACGAAGGGTTCCGAATCCAATGGCGATGTCCATTTTACTCTGCAAATTCATGGAGAGCTAACCCTAACCCTCAGTGGAATTTTCCCGAACGGGGTTTTCCCACGTATTTTCCCAGGAAATGTACATAAGGCGGGCACAAAAGGCGTGCCCCCCTCCTAACCACACCGAAGGGTTCCGAATCCAATGGCGATGTCCATTTTGCTCTGCAAATTCATGGAGAGCTAACCCTAACCCTAAGTGGAATTTTCCCCAATGGGGTTTCCCACGTATTTTCCCAGGAAATGTACATAAGGCGGGCACAAAAGGCGTGCCCCCCTCCTAACCACAACGAAGGGTTCCGAATCCAATGGCGATGTCCATTTTGCTCTGCAAATTCATGGAGAGCTAACCATAACCCTAAGTGGAATTTACCCAAATGGGGTTTTCCCATGTATTTTCCCAGGAAATGTACAAAAGGCCGGCACGAAACGCGTGCCCCACTCCTAACCACACCAAAGGGTTCCGAATCCAATGGCGATGTCCATTTTACTCTTGAAATTCATGGAGAGCTATCCCTAACCCTAAGTTGAATTTACCCTAATGGGGTTTTCCCATGTATTTTCCCAGGAAATGTACAAAAGGCCGGCACGAAAGGCGTGCCCCCCTCCTAACCACACCGAAGGGTTCCGAATCCAATGGCGATGTCCATTTTACTCTGCAAATTCATGGAGAGCTAACCCTAACCCTAAGTGGAATTTTCCCCAATGGGGTTTTCCCATGTATTTTCCCAGGAAATGTACATAAGGCCGGCACGAAAGGCGTGCCCCCCTCCTAACCACACCGAAGGGTTCCGAATCCAATGGTGATGTCCATTTTACTCTTCAAATTCATGGAGAGCTATCCCTAACCCTAAGTTGAATTTACCCTAATGGGGTTTTCCCATGTATTTTCCCAGGAAATGTACAAAAGGCCGGCACGAAAGGCGTGCCCCCCTCCTAACCACACCGAAGGGTTCCGAATCCAATGGCGATGTCCATTTTGCTCTGCAAATTCATGGAGAGCTAACCCTAACCCTAAGTGGAATTTTCCCCAATGGGGTTTTCCCATGTATTTTCCCAGGAAATGTACATAAGGCGGGCACAAAAGGCGTGCCCCCCTCCTAACCACACCGAAGGGTTCCGAATCCAATGGCGATGTCCATTTTGCTCTGCAAATTCATGGAGAGCTAACCCTAACCCTAAGTGGAATTTTCCCCAATGGGGTTTCCCATGTATTTTCCCAGGAAATGTACATAAGGCAGGCACGAAAGGCGTGCCCCCCTCCTAACCACAATGAAGGGTTCCGAATCCAATGGCGATGTCCATTTTGCTCTGCAAATTCATGGAGAGCTAACCCTAACCCTAAGTGGAATTTTCCCCAATGGGGTTTCCCATGTATTTTCCTAGGAAATGTACATAAGGCCGGCACGAAAGGCGTGCCCCCCTCCTAACCACAACGAAGGGTTCCGAATCCAATGGCGATGTCCATTTTGCTCTGCAAATTCATGGAGAGCTAACCCTAACCCTAAGTGGAATTTACCCAAATGGGGTTTTCCCATGTATTTTCCCAGGAAATGTACAAAAGGCCGGCACGAAACGCGTGCCCCACTCCTAACCACACCAAAATGTTCCGAATCCAATGGCGATGTCCATTTTGCTCTGCAAATTCATGGAGAGCTAACCCTAACCCTAAGTGGAATTTTCCCCAATGGGGTTTTCCCATGTATTTCCCCAGAAAATGTACATAAGGTGGGCACGAAAGGCGTGCCCCCCTCCTAACCACAGCGAAGGGTTCCGAATCCAATGGCGATGTCCATTTTGCTCTGCAAATTCATGGAGAGCTAACCCTTACCCTAAGTGGAATTTTCCCCAATGGGGTTTTCCCATGTATTTTCCCAGGAAATGTACATAAGGCCGGCACGAAAGGCGTGCCCCCCTCCTAACCACAACGAAGGGTTCCGAATCCAATGGCGATGTCCATTTTGCTCTGCAAATTCATGGAGAGCTATCCCTAACCCTAAGTTGAATTTACCCAAATGGGGTTTTCCCATGTATTTTCCCAGGAAATGTACAAAAGGCCGGCACGAAAGGCTTGCCCCCCTCCTAACCACACCGAAGGGTTCCGAATCCAATGGCGATGTCCATTTTGCTCTGCAAATTCATGGAGAGCTAACCCTAACCCTCAGTGGAATTTTCCCGAACGGGGTTTTCCCATGTATTTTCCCAGGAAATGTACATAAGGCGGGCACAAAAGGCGTGCCCCCCTCCTAACCACACCGAAGGGTTCCGAATCCAATGGCGATGTCCATTTTGCTCTGCAAATTCATGGAGAGCTAACCCTAACCCTAAGTGGAATTTTCCCCAATGGGGTTTCCCATGTATTTTCCCAGGAAATGTACATAAGGCCGGCACGAAAGGCGTGCCCCCCTCCTAACCACAACGAAGGGTTCCGAATCCAATGGCGATGTCCATTTTGCTCTACAAATTCATCGAGAGCTAACCCTAACCCTAAGTGGAATTTACCCAAATGGGGTTTTCCCATGTATTTTCCCAGGAAATGTACAAAAGGCCGGCACGAAACGCGTGCCCCACTCCTAACCACACCAAAGGGTTCCGAATCCAATGGTGATGTCCATTTTGCTCTGCAAATTTATGGAGAGCTAACCCTAACCCTAAGTGGAATTTTCCCCAATGGGGTTTTCCCATGTATTTCCCCAGAAAATGTACATAAGGTGGGCACGAAAGGCGTGCCCCCCTCCTAACCACACCGAAGGGTTCCGAATCCAATGGCGATGTCCATTTTACTCTGCAAATTCATGGAGAGCTAACCCTAACCCTAAGTCGAATTTTCCCCAATGGGGTTTTCCCATGTATTTTCCCAGGAAATGTACATAAGGCCGGCACGAAAGGCGTGCCCCCCTCCTAACCACACCGAAGGGTTCCGAATCCAATGGCGATGTCCATTTTACTCTTCAAATTCATGGAGAGCTATCCCTAACCCTAAGTTGAATTTACCCTAATGGGGTTTTCCCATGTATTTTCCCAGGAAATGTACAAAAGGCCGGCACGAAAGGCGTGCCCCCCTCCTAACCACACCGAAGGGTTCCGAATCCAATGGCGATGTCCATTTTGCTCTGCAAATTCATGGAGAGCTAACCCTAACCCTAAGTGGAATTTTCCCCAATGGGGTTTTCCCATGTATTTTCTCAGGAAATGTACATAAGGCCGGCACGAAAGGTGTGCCCCCCTCCTAACCACACCGAAGGGTTCCGAATCCAATGGCGATGTCCATTTTACTCTGCAAATTCATGGAGAGCTAACCCTAACCCTCAGTGGAATTTTCCCGAACGGGGTTTTCCCATGTATTTTCCCAGGAAATGTACATAAGGCGGGCACAAAAGGCGTGCCCCCCTCCTAACCACACCGAAGGGTTCCGAATCCAATGGTGATGTCCATTTTGCTCTGCAAATTCATGGAGAGCTAACCCTAACCCTAAGTGGAATTTTCCCCAACGGGGTTTTCCCATGTATTTCCCCAGGAAATGTACATAAGGTGGGCACGAAAGGCGTGCCCCCCTCCTAACCACACCGAAGGGTTCCGAATCCAATGGCGATGTCCATTTTGCTCTGCAAATTCATGGAGAGCTAACCCTAACCCTAAGTGGAATTTTCCCCAATGGGGTTTCCCATGTATTTTCCCAGGAAATGTACATAAGGCCGGCACGAAAGGTGTGCCCCCCTCCTAACCACAACGAAGGGTTCCGAATCCAATGGCGATGTCCATTTTGCTCTGCAAATTCATGGAGAGCTAACCCTAACCCTAAGTGGAATTTACCCAAATGGGGTTTTCCCATGTATTTTCCCAGGAAATGTACAAAAGGCCGGCACGAAAGGCGTGCCCCCCTCCTAACCACACCGAAGGGTTCCGAATCCAATGGTGATGTCCATTTTACTCTTCAAATTCATGGAGAGCTATCCCTAACCCTAAGTTGAATTTACCCTAATGGGGTTTTCCCATGTATTTTCCCAGGAAATGTACAAAAGGCCGGCACGAAAGGCGTGCCCCCCTCCTAACCACACCGAAGGGTTCCGAATCCAATGGCGATGTCCATTTTGCTCTGCAAATTCATGGAGAGCTAACCCTAACCCTAAGTGGAATTTTCCCCAATGGGGTTTTCCCATGTATTTTCCCAGGAAATGTACATAAGGCGGGCACAAAAGGCGTGCCCCCCTCCTAACCACACCGAAGGGTTCCGAATCCAATGGCGATGTCCATTTTGCTCTGCAAATTCATGGAGAGCTAACCCTAACCCTAAGTGGAATTTTCCCCAATGGGGTTTCCCATGTATTTTCCCAGGAAATGTACATAAGGCAGGCACGAAAGGCGTGCCCCCCTCCTAACCACAATGAAGGGTTCCGAATCCAATGGCGATGTCCATTTTGCTCTGCAAATTCATGGAGAGCTAACCCTAACCCTAAGTGGAATTTTCCCCAATGGGGTTTCCCATGTATTTTCCTAGGAAATGTACATAAGGCCGGCACGAAAGGCGTGCCCCCCTCCTAACCACAACGAAGGGTTCCGAATCCAATGGCGATGTCCATTTTGCTCTGCAAATTCATGGAGAGCTAACCCTAACCCTAAGTGGAATTTACCCAAATGGGGTTTTCCCATGTATTTTCCCAGGAAATGTACAAAAGGCCGGCACGAAACGCGTGCCCCACTCCTAACCACACCAAAATGTTCCGAATCCAATGGCGATGTCCATTTTGCTCTGCAAATTCATGGAGAGCTAACCCTAACCCTAAGTGGAATTTTCCCCAATGGGGTTTTCCCATGTATTTCCCCAGAAAATGTACATAAGGTGGGCACGAAAGGCGTGCCCCCCTCCTAACCACAGCGAAGGGTTCCGAATCCAATGGCGATGTCCATTTTGCTCTGCAAATTCATGGAGAGCTAACCCTTACCCTAAGTGGAATTTTCCCCAATGGGGTTTTCCCATGTATTTTCCCAGGAAATGTACATAAGGCCGGCACGAAAGGCGTGCCCCCCTCCTAACCACAACGAAGGGTTCCGAATCCAATGGCGATGTCCATTTTGCTCTGCAAATTCATGGAGAGCTATCCCTAACCCTAAGTTGAATTTACCCAAATGGGGTTTTCCCATGTATTTTCCCAGGAAATGTACAAAAGGCCGGCACGAAAGGCTTGCCCCCCTCCTAACCACACCGAAGGGTTCCGAATCCAATGGCGATGTCCATTTTGCTCTGCAAATTCATGGAGAGCTAACCCTAACCCTCAGTGGAATTTTCCCGAACGGGGTTTTCCCATGTATTTTCCCAGGAAATGTACATAAGGCGGGCACAAAAGGCGTGCCCCCCTCCTAACCACACCGAAGGGTTCCGAATCCAATGGCGATGTCCATTTTGCTCTGCAAATTCATGGAGAGCTAACCCTAACCCTAAGTGGAATTTTCCCCAATGGGGTTTCCCATGTATTTTCCCAGGAAATGTACATAAGGCCGGCACGAAAGGCGTGCCCCCCTCCTAACCACAACGAAGGGTTCCGAATCCAATGGCGATGTCCATTTTGCTCTACAAATTCATCGAGAGCTAACCCTAACCCTAAGTGGAATTTACCCAAATGGGGTTTTCCCATGTATTTTCCCAGGAAATGTACAAAAGGCCGGCACGAAACGCGTGCCCCACTCCTAACCACACCAAAGGGTTCCGAATCCAATGGTGATGTCCATTTTGCTCTGCAAATTTATGGAGAGCTAACCCTAACCCTAAGTGGAATTTTCCCCAATGGGGTTTTCCCATGTATTTCCCCAGAAAATGTACATAAGGTGGGCACGAAAGGCGTGCCCCCCTCCTAACCACACCGAAGGGTTCCGAATCCAATGGCGATGTCCATTTTACTCTGCAAATTCATGGAGAGCTAACCCTAACCCTAAGTCGAATTTTCCCCAATGGGGTTTTCCCATGTATTTTCCCAGGAAATGTACATAAGGCCGGCACGAAAGGCGTGCCCCCCTCCTAACCACACCGAAGGGTTCCGAATCCAATGGCGATGTCCATTTTACTCTTCAAATTCATGGAGAGCTATCCCTAACCCTAAGTTGAATTTACCCTAATGGGGTTTTCCCATGTATTTTCCCAGGAAATGTACAAAAGGCCGGCACGAAAGGCGTGCCCCCCTCCTAACCACACCGAAGGGTTCCGAATCCAATGGCGATGTCCATTTTGCTCTGCAAATTCATGGAGAGCTAACCCTAACCCTAAGTGGAATTTTCCCCAATGGGGTTTTCCCATGTATTTTCTCAGGAAATGTACATAAGGCCGGCACGAAAGGTGTGCCCCCCTCCTAACCACACCGAAGGGTTCCGAATCCAATGGCGATGTCCATTTTACTTTGCAAATTCATGGAGAGCTAACCCTAACCCTCAGTGGAATTTTCCCGAACGGGGTTTTCCCATGTATTTTCCCAGGAAATGTACATAAGGCGGGCACAAAAGGCGTGCCCCCCTCCTAACCACACCGAAGGGTTCCGAATCCAATGGTGATGTCCATTTTGCTCTGCAAATTCATGGAGAGCTAACCCTAACCCTAAGTGGAATTTTCCCCAACGGGGTTTTCCCATGTATTTCCCCAGGAAATGTACATAAGGTGGGCACGAAAGGCGTGCCCCCCTCCTAACCACACCGAAGGGTTCCGAATCCAATGGCGATGTCCATTTTGCTCTGCAAATTCATGGAGAGCTAACCCTAACCCTAAGTGGAATTTTCCCCAATGGGGTTTCCCATGTATTTTCCCAGGAAATGTACATAAGGCCGGCACGAAAGGTGTGCCCCCCTCCTAACCACAACGAAGGGTTCCGAATCCAATGGCGATGTCCATTTTGCTCTGCAAATTCATGGAGAGCTAACCCTAACCCTAAGTGGAATTTACCCAAATGGGGTTTTCCCATGTATTTTCCCAGGAAATGTACAAAAGGCCGGCACGAAACGCGTGCCCCACTCCTAACCACACCAAAGGGTTCCGAATCCAATGGTGATGTCCATTTTGCTCTGCAAATTCATGGAGAGCTAACCCTAACCCTAAGTGGAATTTTCCCCAATGGGGTTTTCCCATGTATTTCCCCAGAAAATGTACATAAGGTGGGCACGAAAGGCGTGCCCCCCTCCTAACCACACCGAAGGGTTCCGAATCCAATGGCGATGTCCATTTTACTCTGCAAATTCATGGAGAGCTAACCCTAACCCTAAGTGGAATTTTCCCCAATGGGGTTTTCCCATGTATTTTCCCAGGAAATGTACATAAGGCCGGCACGAAAGGTGTGCCCCCCTCCTAACCACACCGAAGGGTTCCGAATCCAATGGCGATGTCCATTTTGCTCTGCAAATTCATGGAGAGCTATCCCTAACCCTAAGTTGAATTTACCCTAATGGGGTTTTCCCATGTATTTTCCCAGGAAATGTACAAAAGGCCGGCACGAAAGGCTTGCCCCCCTCCTAACCACACCGAAGGGTTCCGAATCCAATGGCGATGTCCATTTTGCTCTGCAAATTCATAGAGAGCTAACCCTAACCCTCAGTGGAATTTTCCCGAACGGGGTTTTCCCATGTATTTTCCCAGGAAATGTACATAAGGCGGGCACAAAAGGCGTGCCCCCCTCCTAACCACACCGAAGGGTTCCGAATCCAATGGCGATGTCCATTTTGCTCTGCAAATTCATGGAGAGCTAACCCTAACCCTAAGTGGAATTTTCCCCAATGGGGTTTCCCATGTATTTTCCCAGGAAATGTACATAAGGCCGGCACGAAAGGCGTGCCCCCCTCCTAACCACAACGAAGGGTTCCGAATCCAATGGCGATGTCCATTTTGCTCTACAAATTCATCGAGAGCTAACCCTAACCCTAAGTCGAATTTTCCCCAATGGGGTTTTCCCATGTATTTTCCCAGGAAATGTACATAAGGCCGGCACGAAAGGCGTGCCCCCCTCCTAACCACACCGAAGGGTTCCGAATCCAATGGCGATGTCCCTTTTGCTCTTCAAATTCATGGAGAGCTATCCCTAACCCTAAGTTGAATTTACCCTAATGGGGTTTTCCCATGTATTTTCCCAGGAAATGTACAAAAGGCCGGCACGAAAGGCGTGCCCCCCTCCTAACCACACCGAAGGGTTCCGAATCCAATGGCGATGTCCATTTTGCTCTGCAAATTCATGGAGAGCTAACCCTAACCCTAAGTGGAATTTTCCCCAATGGGGTTTTCCCATGTATTTTCCCAGGAAATGTACATAAGGCCGGCACGAAAGGTGTGCCCCCCTCCTAACCACACCGAAGGGTTCCGAATCCAATGGCGATGTCCATTTTGCTCTTCAAATTCATGGAGAGCTATCCCTAACCCTAAGTTGAATTTACCCTAATGGGGTTTTCCCATGTATTTTCCCAGGAAATGTACAAAAGGCCGGCACGAAAGGCGTGCCCCCCTCCTAACCACACCGAAGGGTTCCGAATCCAATGGCGATGTCCATTTTGCTCTGCAAATTCATGGAGAGCTAACCCTAACCCTAAGTGGAATTTTCCCCAATGGGGTTTTCCCATGTATTTTCCCAGGAAATGTACATAAGGCCGGCACGAAAGGTGTGCCCCCCTCCTAACCACACCGAAGGGTTCCGAATCCAATGGCGATGTCCATTTTGCTCTTCAAATTCATGGAGAGCTATCCCTAACCCTAAGTTGAATTTACCCTAATGGGGTTTTCCCATGTATTTTCCCAGGAAATGTACAAAAGGCCGGCACGAAAGGCGTGCCCCCCTCCTAACCACACCGAAGGGTTCCGAATCCAATGGCGATGTCCATTTTGCTCTGCAAATTCATGGAGAGCTAACCCTAACCCTAAGTGGAATTTTCCCCAATGGGGTTTTCCCATGTATTTTCCCAGGAAATGTACATAAGGCCGGCACGAAAGGTGTGCCCCCCTCCTAACCACACCGAAGGGTTCCGAATCCAATGGCGATGTCCATTTTACTCTGCAAATTCATGGAGAGCTAACCCTAACCCTCAGTGGAATTTTCCCGAACGGGGTTTTCCCATGTATTTTCCCAGGAAATGTACATAAGGCGGGCACAAAAGGCGTGCCCCCCTCCTAACCACACCGAAGGGTTCCGAATCCAATGGTGATGTCCATTTTGCTCTGCAAATTCATGGAGAGCTAACCCTAACCCTAAGTGGAATTTTCCCCAACGGGGTTTTCCCATGTATTTCCCCAGGAAATGTACATAAGGTGGGCACGAAAGGCGTGCCCCCCTCCTAACCACACCGAAGGGTTCCGAATCCAATGGCGATGTCCATTTTGCTCTGCAAATTCATGGAGAGCTAACCCTAACCCTAAGTGGAATTTTCCCGAACGGGGTTTTCCCATGTATTTTCCCAGGAAATGTACATAAGGCGGGCACAAAAGGCGTGCCCCCCTCCTAACCACACCGAAGGGTTCCGAATCCAATGGCGATGTCCATTTTGCTCTGCAAATTCATGGAGAGCTAACCCTAACCCTAAGTGGAATTTTCCCCAATGGGGTTTCCCATGTATTTTCCCAGGAAATGTACATAAGGCCGGCACGAAAGGCGTGCCCCCCTCCTAACCACAACGAAGGGTTCCGAATCCAATGGCGATGTCCATTTTGCTCTACAAATTCATGGAGAGCTAACCCTAACCCTAAGTGGAATTTTCCCCAATGGGGTTTTCCCATGTATTTTCCCAGGAAATGTACATAAGGTCGGCACGAAAGGTGTGCCCCCCTCCTAACCACACCGAAGGGTTCCGAATCCAATGGCGATGTCCATTTTACTCTGCAAATTCATGGAGAGCTAACCCTAACCCTCAGTGGAATTTTCCCGAACGGGGTTTTCCCATGTATTTTCCCAGGAAATGTACATAAGGCGGGCACAAAAGGCGTGCCCCCCTCCTAACCACACCGAAGGGTTCCGAATCCAATGGTGATGTCCATTTTGCTCTGCAAATTCATGGAGAGCTAACCCTCACCCTAAGTGGAATTTTCCCCAACGGGGTTTTCCCATGTATTTCCCCAGGAAATGTACATAAGGTGGGCACGAAAGGCGTGCCCCCCTCCTAACCACACCGAAGGGTTCCGAATCCAATGGCGATGTCCATTTTGCTCTGCAAATTCATGGAGAGCTAACCCTAACCCTAAGTGGAATTTTCCCCAATGGGGTTTCCCATGTATTTTCCCAGGAAATGTACATAAGGTCGGCACGAAAGGTGTGCCCCCCTCCTAACCACACCGAAGGGTTCCGAATCCAATGGCGATGTCCATTTTACTCTGCAAATTCATGGAGAGCTAACCCTAACCCTCAGTGGAATTTTCCCGAACGGGGTTTTCCCATGTATTTTCCCAGGAAATGTACATAAGGCGGGCACAAAAGGCGTGCCCCCCTCCTAACCACACCGAAGGGTTCCGAATCCAATGGTGATGTCCATTTTGCTCTGCAAATTCATGGAGAGCTAACCCTCACCCTAAGTGGAATTTTCCCCAACGGGGTTTTCCCATGTATTTCCCCAGGAAATGTACATAAGGTGGGCACGAAAGGCGTGCCCCCCTCCTAACCACACCGAAGGGTTCCGAATCCAATGGCGATGTCCATTTTGCTCTGCAAATTCATGGAGAGCTAACCCTAACCCTAAGTGGAATTTTCCCCAATGGGGTTTCCCATGTATTTTCCCAGGAAATGTACATAAGGCCGGCACGAAAGGCGTGCCCCTCTCCTAACCACAATGAAGGGTTCCGAATCCAATGGCGATGTCCATTTTGCTCTGCAAATTCATGGAGAGCTAACCCTAACCCTAAGTGGAATTTACCCAAATGGGGTTTTCCCATGTATTTTCCCAGGAAATGTACAAAAGGCCGGCACGAAACGCGTGCCCCACTCCTAACCACACCAAAGGGTTCCGAATCCAATGGTGATGTCCATTTTGCTCTGCAAATTCATGGAGAGCTAACCCTAACCCTAAGTGGAATTTTCCCCAATGGGGTTTTCCCATGTATTTCCCCAGAAAATGTACATAAGGTGGGCACGAAAGGCGTGCCCCCCTCCTAACCACACCGAAGGGTTCCGAATCCAATGGCGATGTCCATTTTAATCTGCAAATTCATGGAGAGCTAACCCTAACCCTAAGTGGAATTTTCCCCAATGGGGTTTTCCCATGTATTTTCCCAGGAAATGTACATAAGGCCGGCACGAAAGGCGTGCCCCCCTCCTAACCACACCGAAGGGTTCCGAATCCAATGGCGATGTCCATTTTACTCTGCAAATTCATGGAGAGCTATCCCTAACCCTAAGTTGAATTTACCCTAATGGGGTTTTCCCATGTATTTTCCCAGGAAATGTACAAAAGGCCGGCACGAAAGGCGTGCCCCCCTCCTAACCACACCGAAGGGTTCCGAATCCAATGGCGATGTCCATTTTGCTCTGCAAATTCATGGAGAGCTAACCCTAACCCTAAGTGGAATTTTCCCCAATGGGGTTTTCCCATGTATTTTCCCAGGAAATGTACATAAGGCCGGCACGAAAGGTGTGCCCCCCTCCTAACCACACCGAAGGGTTCCGAATCCAATGGCGATGTCCATTTTACTCTGCAAATTCATGGAGAGCTAACCCTAACCCTCAGTGGAATTTTCCCGAACGGGGTTTTCCCATGTATTTTCCCAGGAAATGTACATAAGGCGGGCACAAAAGGAGTGCCCCCCTCCTAACCACACCGAAGGGTTCCGAATCCAATGGTGATGTCCATTTTGCTCTGCAAATTCATGGAGAGCTAACCCTAACCCTAAGTGGAATTTTCCCCAACGGGGTTTTCCCATGTATTTCCCCAGGAAATGTACATAAGGTGGGCACGAAAGGCGTGCCCCCCTCCTAACCACACCGAAGGGTTCCGAATCCAATGGCGATGTCCATTTTGCTCTGCAAATTCATGGAGAGCTAACCCTAACCCTAAGTGGAATTTTCCCCAATGGGGTTTCCCATGTATTTTCCCAGGAAATGTACATAAGGCCGGCACGAAAGGCGTGCCCCCCTCCTAACCACAACGAAGGGTTCCGAATCCAATGGCGATGTCCATTTTGCTCTGCAAATTCATGGAGAGCTAACCCTAACCCTAAGTGGAATTTACCCAAATGGGGTTTTCCCATGTATTTTCCCAGGAAATGTACAAAAGGCCGGCACGAAACGGGTGCCCCACTCCTAACCACACCAAAGGGTTCCGAATCCAATGGTGATGTCCATTTTGCTCTGCAAATTCATGGAGAGCTAACCCTAACCCTAAGTGGAATTTTCCCCAATGGGGTTTTCCCATGTATTTCCCCAGAAAATGTACATAAGGTGGGCACGAAAGGCGTGCCCCCCTCCTAACCACACCGAAGGGTTCCGAATCCAATGGCGATGTCCATTTTAATCTGCAAATTCATGGAGAGCTAACCCTAACCCTAAGTGGAATTTTCCCCAATGGGGTTTTCCCATGTATTTTCCCAGGAAATGTACATAAGGCCGGCACGAAAGGCGTGCCCCCCTCCTAACCACACCGAAGGGTTCCGAATCCAATGGCGATGTCCATTTTACTCTGCAAATTCATGGAGAGCTATCCCTAACCCTAAGTTGAATTTACCCTAATGGGGTTTTCCCATGTATTTTCCCAGGAAATGTACAAAAGGCCGGCACGAAAGGCGTGCCCCCCTCCTAACCACACCGAAGGGTTCCGAATCCAATGGCGATGTCCATTTTGCTCTGCAAATTCATGGAGAGCTAACCCTAACCCTAAGTGGAATTTTCCCCAATGGGGTTTTCCCATGTATTTTCCCAGGAAATGTACATAAGGCCGGCACGAAAGGTGTGCCCCCCTCCTAACCACACCGAAGGGTTCCGAATCCAATGGCGATGTCCATTTTACTCTGCAAATTCATGGAGAGCTAACCCTAACCCTCAGTGGAATTTTCCCCAACGGGGTTTTCCCATGTATTTTCCCAGGAAATGTACATAAGGCGGGCACAAAAGGCGTGCCCCCCTCCTAACCACACCGAAGGGTTCCGAATCCAATGGTGATGTCCATTTTGCTCTGCAAATTCATGGAGAGCTAACCCTAACCCTAAGTGGAATTTTCCCCAACGGGGTTTTCCCATGTATTTCCCCAGGAAATGTACATAAGGTGGGCACGAAAGGCGTGCCCCCCTTCTAACCACACCGAAGGGTTCCGAATCCAATGGCGATGTCCATTTTGCTCTGCAAATTCATGGAGAGCTAACCCTAACCCTAAGTGGAATTTTCCCCAATGGGGTTTCCCATGTATTTTCCCAGGAAATGTACATAAGGCCGGCACGAAAGGCGTGCCCCCCTCCTAACCACAACGAAGGGTTCCGAATCCAATGGCGATGTCCATTTTGCTCTGCAAATTCATGGAGAGCTAACCCTAACCCTAAGTGGAATTTTCCCCAATGGGGTTTTCCCATGTATTTTCCCAGGAAATGTACATAAGGCCGGCACGAAAGGTGTGCCCCCCTCCTAACCACACCGAAGGGTTCCGAATCCAATGGCGATGTCCATTTTACTCTGCAAATTCATGGAGAGCTAACCCTAACCCTCAGTGGAATTTTCCCGAACGGGGTTTTCCCATGTATTTTCCCAGGAAATGTACATAAGGCGGGCACAAAAGGCGTGCCCCCCTCCTAACCACACCGAAGGGTTCCGAATCCAATGGTGATGTCCATTTTGCTCTGCAAATTCATGGAGAGCTAACCCTAACCCTAAGTGGAATTTTCCCCAACGGGGTTTTCCCATGTATTTCCCCAGGAAATGTACATAAGGTGGGCACGAAAGGCGTGCCCCCCTCCTAACCACACCGAAGGGTTCCGAATCCAATGGCGATGTCCATTTTGCTCTGCAAATTCATGGAGAGCTAACCCTAACCCTAAGTGGAATTTTCCCCAATGGGGTTTCCCATGTATTTTCCCAGGAAATGTACATAAGGCCGGCACGAAAGGCGTGCCCCCCTCCTAACCACAACGAAGGGTTCCGAATCCAATGGCGATGTCCATTTTGCTCTGCAAATTCATGGAGAGCTAACCCTAACCCTAAGTGGAATTTACCCAAATGGGGTTTTCCCATGTATTTTCCCAGGAAATGTACAAAAGGCCGGCACGAAACGCGTGCCCCACTCCTAACCACACCAAAGGGTTCCGAATCCAATGGTGATGTCCATTTTGCTCTGCAAATTCATGGAGAGCTAACCCTAACCCTAAGTGGAATTTTCCCCAATGGGGTTTTCCCATGTATTTCCCCAGAAAATGTACATAAGGTGGGTACGAAAGGCGTGCCCCCCTCCTAACCACACCGAAGGGTTCCGAATCCAATGGCGATGTCCATTTTAATCTGCAAATTCATGGAGAGCTAACCCTAACCCTAAGTGGAATTTTCCCCAATGGGGTTTTCCCATGTATTTTCCCAGGAAATGTACATAAGGCCGGCACGAAAGGCGTGCCCCCCTCCTAACCACACCGAAGGGTTCCGAATCCAATGGCGATGTCCATTTTACTCTGCAAATTCATGGAGAGCTATCCCTAACCCTAAGTTGAATTTACCCTAATGGGGTTTTCCCATGTATTTTCCCAGGAAATGTACAAAAGGCAGGCACGAAAGGCGTGCCCCCCTCCTAACCACACCGAAGGGTTCCGAATCCAATGGCGATGTCCATTTTGCTCTGCAAATTCATGGAGAGCTAACCCTAACCCTAAGTGGAATTTTCCCCAATGGGGTTTTCCCATGTATTTTCCCAGGAAATGTACATAAGGCCGGCACGAAAGGTGTGCCCCCCTCCTAACCACACCAAAATGTTCCGAATCCAATGGCGATGTCCATTTTGCTCTGCAAATTCATGGAGAGCTAACCCCAACCCTAAGTGGAATTTTCCCCAATGGGGTTTTCCCATGTATTTCCCCAGAAAATGTACATAAGGTGGGCACGAAAGGCGTGCCCCCCTCCTAACCACACCGAAGGGTTCCGAATCCAATGACGATGTCCATTTTGCTCTGCAAATTCATGGAGAGCTAACCCTAACCCTAAGTGGAATTTTCCCCAATGGGGTTTCCCATGTATTTTCCCAGGAAATGTACATAAGGCCGGCACGAAAGGCGTGCCCCCCTCCTAACCACACCGAAGGGTTCCGAATCCAATGGCGATGTCCATTTTACTCTGCAAATTCATGGAGAGCTATCCCTAACCCTAAGTTGAATTTACCCTAATGGGGTTTTCCCATGTATTTTCCCAGGAAATGTACAAAAGGCAGGCACGAAAGGCGTGCCCCCCTCCTAACCACACCGAAGGGTTCCGAATCCAATGGCGATGTCCATTTTGCTCTGCAAATTCATGGAGAGCTAACCCTAACCCTAAGTGGAATTTTCCCCAATGGGGTTTTCCCATGTATTTTCCCAGGAAATGTACATAAGGCCGGCACGAATGGTGTGCCCCCCTCCTAACCACACCGAAGGGTTCCGAATCCAATGGCGATGTCCATTTTACTCTGCAAATTCATGGAGAGCTAACCCTAACCCTCAGTGGAATTTTCCCCAACGGGGTTTTCCCATGTATTTTCCCAGGAAATGTACATAAGGCGGGCACAAAAGGCGTGCCCCCCTCCTAACCACACCGAAGGGTTCCGAATCCAATGGTGATGTCCATTTTGCTCTGCAAATTCATGGAGAGCTAACCCTAACCCTAAGTGGAATTTTCCCCAACGGGGTTTTCCCATGTATTTCCCCAGGAAATGTACATAAGGTGGGCACGAAAGGCGTGCCCCCCTTCTAACCACACCGAAGGGTTCCGAATCCAATGGCGATGTCCATTTTGCTCTGCAAATTCATGGAGAGCTAACCCTAACCCTAAGTGGAATTTTCCCCAATGGGGTTTCCCATGTATTTTCCCAGGAAATGTACATAAGGCCGGCACGAAAGGCGTGCCCCCCTCCTAACCACAACGAAGGGTTCCGAATCCAATGGCGATGTCCATTTTGCTCTGCAAATTCATGGAGAGCTAACCCTAACCCTAAGTGGAATTTACCCAAATGGGGTTTTCCCATGTATTTTCCCAGGAAATGTACAAAAGGCCGGCACGAAACGCGTGCCCCACTCCTAACCACACCAAAGGGTTCCGAATCCAATGGTGATGTCCATTTTGCTCTGCAAATTCATGGAGAGCTAACCCTAACCCTAAGTGGAATTTTCCCCAATGGGGTTTTCCCATGTATTTCCCCAGAAAATGTACATAAGGTGGGCACGAAAGGCGTGCCCCCCTCCTAACCACACCGAAGGGTTCCGAATCCAATGGCGATGTCCATTTTAATCTGCAAATTCATGGAGAGCTAACCCTAACCCTAAGTGGAATTTTCCCCAATGGGGTTTTCCCATGTATTTTCCCAGGAAATGTACATAAGGCCGGCACGAAAGGCGTGCCCCCCTCCTAACCACACCGAAGGGTTCCGAATCCAATGGCGATGTCCATTTTACTCTGCAAATTCATGGAGAGCTATCCCTAACCCTAAGTTGAATTTACCCTAATGGGGTTTTCCCATGTATTTTCCCAGGAAATGTACAAAAGGCCGGCACGAAAGGCGTGCCCCCCTCCTAACCACACCGAAGGGTTCCGAATCCAATGGCGATGTCCATTTTGCTCTGCAAATTCATGGAGAGCTAACCCTAACCCTAAGTGGAATTTTCCCCAATGGGGTTTTCCCATGTATTTTCCCAGGAAATGTACATAAGGCCGGCACGAAAGGTGTGCCCCCCTCCTAACCACACCGAAGGGTTCCGAATCCAATGGCGATGTCCATTTTACTCTGCAAATTCATGGAGAGCTAACCCTAACCCTCAGTGGAATTTTCCCCAACGGGGTTTTCCCATGTATTTTCCCAGGAAATGTACATAAGGCGGGCACAAAAGGCGTGCCCCCCTCCTAACCACACCGAAGGGTTCCGAATCCAATGGTGATGTCCATTTTGCTCTGCAAATTCATGGAGAGCTAACCCTAACCCTAAGTGGAATTTTCCCCAACGGGGTTTTCCCATGTATTTCCCCAGGAAATGTACATAAGGTGGGCACGAAAGGCGTGCCCCCCTTCTAACCACACCGAAGGGTTCCGAATCCAATGGCGATGTCCATTTTGCTCTGCAAATTCATGGAGAGCTAACCCTAACCCTAAGTGGAATTTACCCAAATGGGGTTTTCCCATGTATTTTCCCAGGAAATGTACAAAAGGCCGGCACGAAACGCGTGCCCCACTCCTAACCACACCAAAATGTTCCGAATCCAATGGCGATGTCCATTTTGCTCTGCAAATTCATGGAGAGCTAACCCTAACCCTAAGTGGAATTTTCCCCAATGGGGTTTCCCATGTATTTTCACAGGAAATGTACATAGGGCCGGCACGAAAGGCGTGCCCCCTCCAAACCACAGCGAAGGGTTCCGAATCCAATGGCGATGTCCATTTTGCTCTGCAAATTCATGGAGAGCTAACCCTAACCCTAAGTGGAATTTACCCAAATGGGGTTTTCCCATGTATTTTCCCAGGAAATGTACAAAAGGCCGGCACGAAACGCGTGCCCCACTCCTAACCACACCAAAATGTTCCGAATCCAATGGCGATGTCCATTTTGCTCTGCAAATTCATGGAGAGCTAACCCTAACCCTAAGTGGAATTTTCCCCAATGGGGTTTCCCATGTATTTTCACAGGAAATGTACATAGGGCCGGCACGAAAGGCGTGCCCCCTCCAAACCACAGCGAAGGGTTCCGAATCCAATGGCGATGTCCATTTTGCTCTGCAAATTCATGGAGAGCTAACCCTTACCCTAAGTGGAATTTTCCCCAATGGGGTTTTCCCATGTATTTTCCCAGGAAATGTACATAAGGCCGGCACGAAAGGCGTGCCCCCCTCCTAACCACACCGAAGGGTTCCGAATCCAATGGCGATGTCCATTTTACTCTGCAAATTCATGGAGAGCTATCCCTAACCCTAAGTTGAATTTACCCTAATGGGGTTTTCCCATGTATTTTCCCAGGAAATGTACAAAAGGCCGGCACGAAAGGCTTGCCCCCCTCCTAACCACACCGAAGGGTTCCGAATCCAATGGCGATGTCCATTTTGCTCTGCAAATTCATGGAGAGCTAACCCTAACCCTAAGTGGAATTTTCCCCAATGGGGTTTTCCCATGTATTTTCCCAGGAAATGTACATAAGGCCGGCACGAAAGGTGTGCCCCCCTCCTAACCACACCGAAGGGTTCCGAATCCAATGGCGATGTCCATTTTACTCTGCAAATTCATGGAGAGCTAACCCTAACCCTCAGTGGAATTTTGCCCAACGGGGTTTTCCCATGTATTTTCCCAGGAAATGTACATAAGGCGGGCACAAAAGGCGTGCCCCCCTCCTAACCACACCGAAGTGTTCCGAATCCAATGGTGATGTCCATTTTGCTCTGCAAATTCATGGAGAGCTAACCCTAACCCTAAGTGGAATTTTCCCCAAATGGGTTTTCCCATGTATTTCCCCAGGAAATGTACATAAGGTGGGCACGAAAGGCGTGCCCCCCTCCTAACCACACCGAAGGGTTCCGAATCCAATGGCGATGTCCATTTTGCTCTGCAAATTCATGGAGAGCTAACCCTAACCCTAAGTGGAATTTTCCCCAATGGGGTTTCCCATGTATTTTCCCAGGAAATGTACATAAGGCCGGCACGAAAGGCGTGCCCCCCTCCTAACCACAATGAAGGGTTCCGAATCCAATGGCGATGTCCATTTTGCTCTGCAAATTCATGGAGAGCTAACCCTAACCCTAAGTGGAATTTACCCAAATGGGGTTTTCCCATGTATTTTCCCAGGAAATGTACAAAAGGCCGGCACGAAACGCGTGCCCCACTCCTAACCACACCAAAATGTTCCGAATCCAATGGCGATGTCCATTTTGCTCTGCAAATTCATGGAGAGCTAACCCTAACCCTAAGTGGAATTTTCCCCAATGGGGTTTTCCCATGTATTTCCCCAGAAAATGTACATAAGGTGGGCACGAAAGGCGTGCCCCCCTCCTAACCACACCGAAGGGTTCCGAATCCAATGGCGATGTCCATTTTGCTCTGCAAATTCATGGAGAGCTAACCCTAACCCTAAGTGGAATTTTCCCCAATGGGGTTTCCCATGTATTTTCACAGGAAATGTACATAGGGCCGGCACGAAAGGCGTGCCCCCTCCAAACCACAGCGAAGGGTTCCGAATCCAATGGCGATGTCCATTTTGCTCTGCAAATTCATGGAGAGCTAACCCTTACCCTAAGTGGAATTTTCCCCAATGGGGTTTTCCCATGTATTTTCCCAGGAAATGTACATAAGGCCGGCACGAAAGGCGTGCCCCCCTCCTAACCACACCGAAGGGTTCCGAATCCAATGGCGATGTCCATTTTACTCTGCAAATTCATGGAGAGCTATCCCTAACCCTAAGTTGAATTTACCCTAATGGGGTTTTCCCATGTATTTTCCCAGGAAATGTACAAAAGGCCGGCACGAAAGGCTTGCCCCCCTCCTAACCACACCGAAGGGTTCCGAATCCAATGGCGATGTCCATTTTGCTCTGCAAATTCATGGAGAGCTAACCCTAACCCTAAGTGGAATTTTCCCCAATGGGGTTTTCCCATGTATTTTCCCAGGAAATGTACATAAGGCCGGCACGAAAGGTGTGCCCCCCTCCTAACCACACCGAAGGGTTCCGAATCCAATGGCGATGTCCATTTTACTCTGCAAATTCATGGAGAGCTAACCCTAACCCTCAGTGGAATTTTGCCCAACGGGGTTTTCCCATGTATTTTCCCAGGAAATGTACATAAGGCGGGCACAAAAGGCGTGCCCCCCTCCTAACCACACCGAAGTGTTCCGAATCCAATGGTGATGTCCATTTTGCTCTGCAAATTCATGGAGAGCTAACCCTAACCCTAAGTGGAATTTTCCCCAAATGGGTTTTCCCATGTATTTCCCCAGGAAATGTACATAAGGTGGGCACGAAAGGCGTGCCCCCCTCCTAACCACACCGAAGGGTTCCGAATCCAATGGCGATGTCCATTTTGCTCTGCAAATTCATGGAGAGCTAACCCTAACCCTAAGTGGAATTTTCCCCAATGGGGTTTCCCATGTATTTTCCCAGGAAATGTACATAAGGCCGGCACGAAAGGCGTGCCCCCCTCCTAACCACAATGAAGGGTTCCGAATCCAATGGCGATGTCCATTTTGCTCTGCAAATTCATGGAGAGCTAACCCTAACCCTAAGTGGAATTTACCCAAATGGGGTTTTCCCATGTATTTTCCCAGGAAATGTACAAAAGGCCGGCACGAAACGCGTGCCCCACTCCTAACCACACCAAAATGTTCCGAATCCAATGGCGATGTCCATTTTGCTCTGCAAATTCATGGAGAGCTAACCCTAACCCTAAGTGGAATTTTCCCCAATGGGGTTTTCCCATGTATTTCCCCAGAAAATGTACATAAGGTGGGCACGAAAGGCGTGCCCCCCTCCTAACCACACCGAAGGGTTCCGAATCCAATGGCGATGTCCATTTTGCTCTGCAAATTCATGGAGAGCTAACCCTAACCCTAAGTGGAATTTTCCCCAATGGGGTTTCCCATGTATTTTCACAGGAAATGTACATAGGGCCGGCACGAAAGGCGTGCCCCCTCCAAACCACAGCGAAGGGTTCCGAATCCAATGGCGATGTCCATTTTGCTCTGCAAATTCATGGAGAGCTAACCCTTACCCTAAGTGAAATTTTCCCCAATGGGGTTTTCCCATGTATTTTCCCAGGAAATGTACATAAGGCCGGCACGAAAGGCGTGCCCCCCTCCTAACCACAACGAAGGGTTCCGAATCCAATGGCGATGTCCATTTTGCTCTGCAAATTCATGGAGAGCTAACCCTAACCCTAAGTGGAATTTTCCCCAATGGGGTTTTCCCATGTATTTTCCCAGGAAATGTACATAAGGCCGGCACGAAAGGCGTGCCCCCCTCCTAACCACACCGAAGGGTTCCGAATCCAATGGCGATGTCCATTTTACTCTGCAAATTCATGGAGAGCTATCCCTAACCCTAAGTTGAATTTACCCTAATGGGGTTTTCCCATGTATTTTCCCAGGAAAAGTACAAAAGGCCGGCACGAAAGGCTTGCCCCTCTCCTAACCACACCGAAGGGTTCCGAATCCAATGGCGATGTCCATTTTGCTCTGCAAATTCATGGAGAGCTAACCCTAACCCTAAGTGGAATTTTCCCCAATGGGGTTTTCCCATGTATTTTCCCAGGAAATGTACATAAGGCCGGCACGAAAGGCGTGCCCCCCTCCTAACCACACCGAAGGGTTCCGAATCCAATGGCGATGTCCATTTTACTCTGCAAATTCATGGAGAGCTATCCCTAACCCTAAGTTGAATTTACCCTAATGGGGTTTTCCCATGTATTTTCCCAGGAAATGTACAAAAGGCCGGCACGAAAGGAGTGCCCCCCTCCTAACCACACCAAAGGGTTCCGAATCCAATGGCGATGTCCATTTTGCTCTGCAAATTCATGGAGAGCTAACCCTAACCCTAAGTGGAATTTTTCCCAATGGGGTTTTCCCATGTATTTTCCCAGGAAATGTACATAAGGCCGGCACGAAAGGCGTGCCCCCCTCCTAACCACACCGAAGGGTTCCGAATCCAATGGCGATGTCCATTTTACTCTGCAAATTCATGGAGAGCTATCCCTAACCCTAAGTTGAATTTACCCTAATGGGGTTTTCCCATGTATTTTCCCAGGAAAAGTACAAAAGGCCGGCACGAAAGGCTTGCCCCTCTCCTAACCACACCGAAGGGTTCCGAATCCAATGGCGATGTCCATTTTGCTCTGCAAATTCATGGAGAGCTAACCCTAACCCTAAGTGGAATTTTCCCCAATGGGGTTTTCCCATGTATTTTCCCAGGAAATGTACATAAGGCCGGCACGAAAGGCGTGCCCCCCTCCTAACCACACCGAAGGGTTCCGAATCCAATGGCGATGTCCATTTTACTCTGCAAATTCATGGAGAGCTATCCCTAACCCTAAGTTGAATTTACCCTAATGGGGTTTTCCCATGTATTTTCCCAGGAAATGTACAAAAGGCCGGCACGAAAGGAGTGCCCCCCTCCTAACCACACCAAAGGGTTCCGAATCCAATGGCGATGTCCATTTTGCTCTGCAAATTCATGGAGAGCTAACCCTAACCCTAAGTGGAATTTTTCCCAATGGGGTTTTCCCATGTATTTTCCCAGGAAATGTACATAAGGCCGGCACGAAAGGCGTGCCCCCCTCCTAACCACACCGAAGGGTTCCGAATCCAATGGCGATGTCCATTTTACTCTGCAAATTCATGGAGAGCTAACCCTAACCCTCAGTGGAATTTTCCCCAACGGGGTTTTCCCATGTATTTTCCCAGGAAATGTACATAAGGCGGGCACAAAAGGCGTGCCCCCCTCCTAACCACACCGAAGGGTTCCGAATCCAATGGTGATGTCCATTTTGCTCTGCAAATTCATGGAGAGCTAACCCTAACCCTAAGTGGAATTTTCCCCAACGGGGTTTTCCCATGTATTTCCCCAGGAAATGTACATAAGGTGGGCACGAAAGGCGTGCCCCCCTCCTAACCACACCGAAGGGTTCCCAATCCAATGGCGATGTCCATTTTGCTCTGCAAATTCAAGGAGAGCTAACCCTAACCCTAAGTGGAATTTTCCCCAATGGGGTTTCCCATGTATTTTCCCAGGAAATGTACATAAGGCCGGCACGAAAGGCGTGCCCCCCTCCTAACCACACCGAAGGGTTCCGAATCCAATGGCGATGTCCATTTTGCTCTGCAAATTCATGGAGAGCTAACCCTAACCCTAAGTGGAATTTTCCCCAATGGGGTTTCCCATGTATTTTCCCAGGAAATGTACATAGGGCCGGCACGAAAGGCGTGCCCCCTCCTAACCACAGCGAAGGGTTCCGAATCCAATGGCGATGTCCATTTTGCTCTGCAAATTCATGGAGAGCTAACCCTAACCCTAAGTGGAATTTTCCCCAATGGGGTTTCCCATGTATTTTCCCAGGAAATGTACAAAAGGCCGGCACGAAACGCGTGCCGCACTCCTAACCACACCAAAGGGTTCCGAATCCAATGGCGATGTCCATTTTGCTCTGCAAATTCATGGAGAGCTAACCCTAACCCTAAGTGGAATTTTTCCCAATGGGGTTTTCCCATGTATTTTCCCAGGAAATGTACATAAGGCCGGCACGAAAGGTGTGCCCCCCTCCTAACCACACCGAAGGGTTCCGAATCCAATGGCGATGTCCATTTTACTTTGCAAATTCATGGAGAACTAACCCTAACCCTCAGTGGAATTTTCCCCAACGGGGTTTTCCCAGGTATTTTCCCAGGAAATGTACATAAGGCGGGCACAAAAGGCGTGCCCCCCTCCTAACCACACCGAAGGGTTCCGAATCCAATGGTGATGTCCATTTTGCTCTGCAAATTCATGGAGAGCTAACCCTAACCCTAAGTGGAATCTTCCCCAACGGGGTTTTACCATGTATTTCCCCAGGAAATGTACATAAGGTGGGCACGAAAGGCGTGCCCCCCTCCTAACCACACCGAAGGGTTCCGAATCCAATGGCGATGTCCATTTTGCTCTGCAAATTCATGGAGAGCTAACCCTAACCCTAAGTGGAATTTTCCCCAATGGGGTTTCCCATGTATTTTCCCAGGAAATGTACATAAGGCCGGCAGGAAAGGCGTGCCCCCCTCCTAACCACAACGAAGGGTTCCGAATCCAATGGCGATGTCCATTTTGCTCTGCAAATTCATGGAGAGCTCAACCTAACCCTAAGTGGAATTTACCCAAATGGGGTTTTCCCATGTATTTCCCCAGAAAATGTACATAAGGTGGGCACGAAAGGCGTGCCCCCCTCCTAACCACACCGAAGGGTTCCGAATCCAATGGCGATGTCCATTTTGCTCTGCAAATTCATGGAGAGCTAACCCTAACCCTAAGTGGAATTTTCCCCAATGGGGTTTCCCATGTATTTTCCCAGGAAATGTACATAGGGCCGGCACGAAAGGCGTGCCCCCTCCTAACCACATCGAAGGGTTCCGAATCCAATGGCGATGTCCATTTTGCTCTGCAAATTCATGGAGAGCTAACCCTAACCCTAAGTGGAATTTTCCCCAATGGGGTTTCCCATGTATTTTCCCAGGAAATGTACATAGGGCCGGCACGAAAGGCGTGCCCCCTCCTAACCACAGCGAAGGGTTCCGAATCCAATGGCGATGTCCATTTTGCTCTGCAAATTCATGGAGAGCTAACCCTAACCCTAAGTGGAATTTTCCCCAACGGGGTTTTCCCATGTATTACCCCAGGAAATGTACATAAGGTGGCCACGAAAGGCGTGCCCCCCTCCTAACCACACCGAAGGGTTCCGAATCCAATGGCGATGTCCATTTTGCTCTGCAAATTCATGGAGAGCTAACCCTAACCCTAAGTGGAATTTTCCCCAATGGGGTTTCCAATGTATTTTCCCAGGAAATGTACATAAGGCCAGCAGGAAAGGCGTGCCCCCCTCCTAACCACAACGAAGGGTTCCGAATCCAATGGCGATGTCTATTTTGCTCTGCAAATTCATGGAGAGCTAACCCTAACCCTAAGTGGAATTTACCCAAATGGGGTTTTCCCATGTATTTCCCCAGAAAATGTACATAAGGTGGGCACGAAAGGCGTGCCCCCCTCCTAACCACACCGAAGGGTTCCGAATCCAATGGCGATGTCCATTTTGCTCTGCAAATTCATGGAGAGCTAACCCTAACCCTAAGTGGAATTTTCCCCAATGGGGTTTCCCATGTATTTTCCCAGGAAATGTACAAAAGGCCGGCACGAAACGCGTGCCCCACTCCTAACCACACCAAAGGGTTCCGAATCCAATGGCGATGTCCATTTTGCTCTGCAAATTCATGGAGAGCTAACCCTAACCCTAAGTGGAATTTTTCCCAATGGGGTTTTCCCATGTATTTTCCCAGGAAATGTACATAAGGCCGGCACTAAAGGTGTGCCCCCCTCCTAACCACACCGAAGGGTTCCGAATCCAATGGCGATGTCCATTTTACTCTGCAAATTCATGGAGAGCTAACCCTAACCCTCAGTGGAATTTTCCCCAACGGGGTTTTCCCAGGTATTTTCCCAGGAAATGTACATAAGGCGGGCACAAAAGGCGTGCCCCCCTCCTAACCACACCGAAGGGTTCCGAATCCAATGGTGATGTCCATTTTGCTCTGCAAATTCATGGAGAGCTAACCCTAACCCTAAGTGGAATTTACCCAAATGGGGTTTTCCCATGTATTTTCCCAGGAAATGTACAAAAGGCCGGCACGAAACGCGTGCCCCACTCCTAACCACACCAAAGGGTTCCGAATCCAATGGCGATGTACATTTTGCTCTGCAAATTCATGGAGAGCTAACCCTAACCCTAAGTGGAATTTTCCCCAATGGGGTTTTCCCATGTATTTTCCCAGGAAATGTACATAAGGCCGGCACGAAACGCATGTCCCCCTCCTAACCACACCGAAGGGTTCCGAATCCAATGGTGATGTCCATTTTGCTCTGCAAATTCATGGAGAGCTAACCCTAACCCTAAGTGGAATTTTCCCCAATGGGGTTTTCCCATGTATTTTCCCAGGAAATGTACATAAGGTGGGCACGAAAGGCGTGCCCCCCTCCTAACCACACCGAAGGGTTCCGAATCCAATGGTGATGTCCATTTTGCTCTGCAAATTCATGGAGAGCTAACCCTAACCCTAAGTGGAATTTTCCCCAACGGGGTTTTCCCATGTATTTCCCCAGGAAATGTACATAAGGTGGGCACGAAAGGCGTGCCCCCCTCCTAACCACACCGAAGGGTTCCGAATCCAATGGCGATGTCCATTTTGCTCTGCAAATTCATGGAGAGCTAACCCTAACCCTAAGTGGAATTTTCCCCAATGGGGTTTCCCATGTATTTTCCCAGGAAATGTACATCAGGCCGGCACGAAACGCATGTCCCCCTCCTAACCACACCGAAGGGTTCCGAATCCAATGGCGATGTCCATTTTGCTCTGCAAATTCATGGAGAGCTAACCCTAACCCTAAGTGGAAATTCCCCAATGGGGTTTTCCCATGTATATTCCCAGGAAATGTACGTAAGGCTGGCACGAAAGGCGTCCCCCCTCCTAACCACACCGAAGGGTTCCGAATCCAATGGCGATGTCCATTTTGCTCTGCAAATTCATGGAGAGCTAACCCTAACCCTAAGTGGTATTTTCCCCAATGGGGTTTTCCCATGTATTTTCACAGGAAATCCCATTGGAGAAAATTCCACATAGGGTTAGGGTTAGGTCTCCATGAATTTGCAGAGCAAAATTGACATCGCCATTGGATTCGGAACCCTTCGGTCCGGTTAGGAGGGGGACACGCCTTTCGTGCCGGCCTTATGTACATTTTCTGGGAAAATACATGGGAAAACCCCATTGGGGAAAATTAGCTAACTCTAACCCTAAGTGGAATTTTCCCCAATGGGGTTTTCCCATGTATTTTCCCAGGAAATGTACATAAGGCTGGCATGAAACGCATGTCCCCCTCCTAACCACACCGAAGGGTTCCGAATCCAATGGCGATGTCCATTTTGCTCTGCAAATTCATGGAGAGCTAACCGTAACCCTAAGTGGAAATTCCCCAATGGGGTTTTCCCATGTATATTCCCAGGAAATGTACATAAGGCCGGCACGGAAGGCGTGCCCCCCTCCTAACCACACCGAAGGGTTCCGAATCCAATGGCGATGTCCATTTTGCTCTGCAAATTAATGGAGAGCTAACCGTAACCCTAAGTGGAAATTCCCCAATGGGGTTTTCCCATGTATATTCCCAGGAAATGTACATAAGGCTGGCACGAAAGGCGTGCCCCCCTCCTAACCACACCGAAGGGTTCCGAATCCAATGGCGATGTCCATTTTGCTCTGCAAATTCATGGAGAGCTAACCCTAACCCTAAGTGGCATTTTCCCCAATGGGGTTTTCCCATGTATTTTCCCAGGAAATGTACATAAGGCCGGCACGAAACGCGTGCCCCCTCCTAACCACACCGAAGGGTTCCAAATCCAATGGCGATGTCCATTTTGCTCTGCAAATTCATGGAGAGCTAACCCTAACCCTAAGTGGAATTTTCCCCAATGGGGTTTTCCCATGCATTTTCCCAGGAAATGTACATAAGGCCGGCACGAAAGGCGTGCCCCCCTCCTAACCACACCGAAGGGTTCCGAATCCAATGGCGATGTCCATTTTACTCTGCAAATTCATGGAGAGCTAACCCTAACCCTAAGTGGAATTTACCCTAATGGGGTTTTCCCATGTATTTTCCCAGGAAATGTACATAAGGCCGGCACGAAACGCATGTCCCCCTCCTAACCACACCGAAGGGTTCCGAATCCAATGGCGATGTCCATTTTGCTCTGCAAATTCATGGAGAGCTAACCCTAACCCTAAGTGGAATTTTCCCCAACGGGGTTTTCCCATGTATTTCCCCAGGAAATGTACATAAGGTGGGCACGAAAGGCGTGCCCCCCTCCTAACCACACCGAAGGGTACCGAATCCAATGGGGATGTCCATTTTGCTCTGCAAATTCATGGAGAGCTAACTCTAACCCTAAGTGGAATTTTCCCCAACGGGGTTTTCCGATGTATTTTCCCAAGAAATGTACATAAGGACGGCACGAAAGGCGTGCCCCCCCTCCTAACCACACCGAAGGGTTCTGAATCCAATAGCGATGTCCATTTTGCTCTGCAAATTAATGGAGAGCTAACCGTAACCCTAAGTGGAAATTCCCCAATGGGGTTTTCCCATGTATATTCCCAGGAAATGTACATAAGGCTGGCACGAAAGGCGTGCCCCCCTCCTAACCACATCGAAGGGTTCCGAATCCAATGGCGATGTCCATTTTGCTCTGCAAATTCATGGAGAGCTAACCCTAACCCTAAGTGGAATTTTCCCCAATGGGGTTTTCCCATGTATTTTCACAGGAAATCCCATTGGGGAAAATTCCACATAGGGTTAGGGTTAGGTCTCCATGAATTTGCAGAGCAAAATGTATATCGCCATCGGATTCGGAACCCTTCAGTCTGGTTAGGAGGGGGACACGCCTTTCGTGCCGGCCTTATGTACATTTCCTGGGAAAATACATGGGAAAACCCCATTGGGGAAAATTAGCTAACTCTAACGTTAAGTGGAATTTTCCCCAATGGGGTTTTCCCATGTATTTTCCCATGAAATGTACATAAGGCCGGCACGGAAGGCGTGCCCCCCTCCTAACCACACCGAAGGGTTCCGAATCCAATGGTGATGTCCATTTTCCTCTGCAAATTCATGGAGAGCTAACCCTAACCCTAAGTGGAATTTTCCCCAATGGGGTTTTCCCATGTATATTCCCAGGAAATGTACATAAGGCTGGCACGAAAGGCGTGCCCCCCTCCTAACCACATCGAAAGGTTCCGAATCCAATGGCGATGTCCATTTTGCTCTGCAAATTCATGGAGAGCTAACCCTAACCCTAAGTGGAATTTTCCCCAATGGGGTTTTCCCATGTATTTTCCCAGGAAATGTACATCAGGCCGGCACGAAACGCATGTCCCCCTCCTAACCACACCGAAGGGTTCCGAATCCAATGGCGATGTCCATTTTGCTCTGCAAATTCATGGAGAGCTAACCCTAACCCTAAGTGGAATTTTCCCCAACGGGGTTTTCCCATGTATTTTCCCAGGAAATGTACATAAGGCGGGCACAAAAGGCGTGCCCCCCTCCTAACCACACCGAAGGGTTCCGAATCCAATGGAGATGTCCATTTTGCTCTGCAAATTCATGGAGAGCTAACCCTAACCCTAAGTGGAATTTACCCTAATGGGGTTTTCCCATGTATTTTTCCAGGAAATGTACAAAAGGCCGGCACGAAAGGCGTGCCCCCCTCCTAACCACACCGAAGGGTTCCGAATCCAATGGCGATGTCCATTTTACTCTGCAAATTCATGGAGAGCTAACCCTAACCCTAAGTGGAATTTACCCTAATGGGGTTTTCCCATGTATTTTCCCAGGAAATGTACATAAGGCCGGCACGAAACGCATGTCCCCCTCCTAACCACACCGAAGGGTTCCGAATCCAATGTCGATGTCCATTTTGCTCTGCAAATTCATGGAGAGCTAACCCTAACCCTAAGTGGAATTTTCCCCAACGGGGTTTTCCCATGTATTTTCCCAGGAAATGTACATAAGGCCGGCACGAAACGCATGTCCCCCTCCTAACCACACCGAAGGGTTCCGAATCCAATGGCGATGTCCATTTTGCTCTGCAAATTCATGGAGAGCTAACCCTAACCCTAAGTGGAATTTTCTCCAACGGGGTTTTCCCATGTATTTCCCCAGGAAATGTACATAAGGTGGGCACGAAAGGCGTGCCCCCCTCCTAACCACACCGAAGGGTACCGAATCCAATGGGGATGTCCATTTTGCTCTGCAAATTCATGGAGAGCTAACTCTAACCCTAAGTGGAATTTTCCCCAACGGGGTTTTCCGATGTATATTCCCAGGAAATGTACATAAGGACGGCACGAAAGGCGTGCCCCCCCTCCTAACCACACCGAAGGGTTCCGAATCCAATAGCGATGTCCATTTTGCTCTGCAAATTAATGGAGAGCTAACCGTAACCCTAAGTGGAAATTCCCCAATGGGGTTTTCCCATGTATATTCCCAGGAAATGTACATAAGGCTGGCACGAAATGCGTGCCCCCCTCCTAACCACATCGAAGGGTTCCGAATCCAATGGCGATGTCCATTTTGCTCTGCAAATTCATGGAGAGCTAACCCTAACCCTAAGTGGAATTTTCCCTAATGGGGTTTTCCCATGTATTTTCACAGGAAATCCCATTGGGGAAAATTCCACATAGGGTTAGGGTTAGGTCTCCATGAATTTGCAGAGTAAAACGTATATCGCCATCGGATTCGGAACCCTTCGGTCTGGTTAGGAGGGGGACACGCCTTTCGTGCCGGCCTTATGTACATTTCCTGGGAAAATACATGGGAAAACCCCATTGGGGAAAATTAGCTAACTCTAACCTTAAGTGGAATTTTCCCCAATGGGGTTTTCCCATGTATTTTCCCATGAAATGTACATAAGGCCGGCACGGAAGGCGTGCCCCCCTCCTAACCACACCGAAGGGTTCCGAATCCAATGGTGATGTCCATTTTGCTCTGCAAATTCATGGAGAGCTAACCCTAACCCTAAGTGGAATTTTCCCCAATGGGGTTTTCCCATGTATATTTCCAGGAAATGTACATAAGGCTGGCACGAAAGGCGTGCCCCCCTCCTAACCACATCGAAGGGTTCCGAATCCAATGGCGATGTCCATTTTGCTCTGCAAATTCATGGAGAGCTAACCCTAACCCTAAGTGGAATTTTCCCCAATGGGGTTTTCCCATGTATTTTCCCAGGAAATGTACATCAGGCCGGCACGAAACGCATGTCCCCCTCCTAACCACACCGAAGGGTTCCGAATCCAATGGCGATGTCCATTTTGCTCTGCAAATTCATGGAGAGCTAACCCTAACCCTAAGTGGAATTTTCCCCAACGGGGTTTTCCCATGTATTTTCCCAGGAAATGTACATAAGGCAGGCACAAAAGGCGTGCCCCCCTCCTAACCACACCGAAGGGTTCCGAATCCAATGGTGATGTCCATTTTGCTCTGCAAATTCATGGAGAGCTAACCCTAACCCTAAGTGGAAATTCCCCAATGGGGTTTTCCCATGTATATTCCCAGGAAATGTACATAAGGCCGGCAGGGAAGGCGTGCCCCCCTCTTAACCACACCGAAGGGTTCCGAATCCAATGGCGATGTCCATTTTGCTCTGCAAATTCATGGAGAGCTAACCCTAACCCTAAGTGGAAATTCCCCAATGGGGTTTTCCCATGTATATTCCCAGGAAATGTACGTAAGGCTGGCACGAAAGGCGTGCCCACCTCCTGACCACACCGAAGGGTTCCGAATCCAATGGCGATGTCCATTTTGCTCTGCAAATTCATGGAGACCTAACCCTAACCCTAAGTGGTATTTTCCCCAATGGGGTTTTCCCATGTATTTTCACAGGAAATCCCATTGGGGAAAATTCCACATAGGGTTAGGGTTAGGTCTCCATGAATTTGCAGAGCAAAATGTATATCGCCATCGGATTCGGAACCCTTCGGTCTGGTTAGGAGGGGGACACGCCTTACGTGCCGGCCTTATGTACATTTCCTGGGAAAATACATGGGAAAACCCCATTGGGGAAAATTAGCTAACTCTAACCCTAAGTGGAATTTTCCCCAATGGGGTTTTCCCATGTATTTTCCCAGGAAATGTACATAAGGCCGGCACGGAAGGCGTGCCCCCCTCCTAACCACACCGAAGGGTTCCGAATCCAATGGTGATGTCCATTTTGCTCTGCAAATTCATGGAGAGCTAACCCTAACCCTAAGTGGAATTTTCCCCAATGGGGTTTTCCCATGTATATTCCCAGGAAATGTACATAAGCCTGGCACGAAAGGCGTGCCCCCCTCCTAACCACATCGAAGGGTTCCGAATCCAATGGCGATGTCCATTTTGCTCTGCAAATTCATGGAGAGCTAACCCTAACCCTAAGTGGAATTTTCCCCAATGGGGTTTTCCCATGTATTTTCCCAGGAAATGTACATCAGGCCGGCACGAAAGGCGTGCCCACCTCCTAACCACACCGAAGGGTTCCGAATCCAATGGCGATGTCCATTTTGCTCTGCAAATTCATGGAGACCTAACCATAACCCTAAGTGGTATTTTCCCCAATGGGGTTTTCCCATGTATTTTCACAGGAAATCCCATTGGGGAAAATTCCACATAGGGTTAGGGTTAGGTCTCCATGAATTTGCAGAGCAAAATGTATATCGCCATCGGATTCGGAACCCTTCGGTCTGGTTAGGAGGGGGACACGCCTTACGTGCCGGCCTTATGTACATTTCCTGGGAAAATACATGGGAAAACCCCATTGGGGAAAATTAGCTAACTCTAACCCTAAGTGGAATTTTCCCCAATGGGGTTTTCCCATGTATTTTCCCAGGAAATGTACATAAGGCCGGCACGGAAGGCGTGCCCCCCTCCTAACCACACCGAAGGGTTCCGAATCCAATGGTGATGTCCATTTTGCTCTGCAAATTCATGGAGAGCTAACCCTAACCCTAAGTGGAATTTTCCCCAATGGGGTTTTCCCATGTATATTCCCAGGAAATGTACATAAGCCTGGCACGAAAGGCGTGCCCCCCTCCTAACCACATCGAAGGGTTCCGAATCCAATGGCGATGTCCATTTTGCTCTGCAAATTCATGGAGAGCTAACCCTAACCCTAAGTGGAATTTTCCCCAATGGGGTTTTCCCATGTATTTTCCCAGGAAATGTACATCAGGCCGGCACGAAACGCATGTCCCCCTCCTAACCACACCAAAGGGTTCCGAATCCAATGGCGATGGCCATTTTGCTCTGCAAATTCATGGAGACCTAACCCTAACCCTAAGTGGTATTTTCGCCAATGGGGTTTTCCCATGTATTTTCACAGGAAATCCCATTGGGGAAAATTCCACATAGGGTTAGGGTTAGGTCTCCATGAATTTGCAGAGCAAAATGTATATCGCCATCGGATTCGGAACCCTTCGGTCTGGTTAGGAGGGGGACACGACTTTCGTGCCGGCCTTATGTACATTTCCTGGGAAAATACATGGGAAAACCCCATTGGGGAAAATTAGCTAACTCTAACCCTAAGTGGAATTTTCCCCAATGGGGTTTTCCCATGTATTTTCCCAGGAAATGTACATAAGGCCGGCACGGAAGGCGTGCCCCCCTCCTAACCACACCGAAGGGTTCCGAATCCAATGGTGATGTCCATTTTGCTCTGCAAATTCATGGAGAGCTAACCCTAACCCTAAGTGGAATTTTCCCCAATGGGGTTTTCCCATGTATATTCCCAGGAAATGTAGATAAGGCTGGCACGAAAGGCGTGCCCCCCTCCTAACCACATCGAAGGGTTCCGAATCCAATGGCGATGTCTATTTTGCTCTGCAAATTCATGGAGACCTAACCCTAACCCTAAGTGGAATTTTCCCCAATGGGGTTTTCCCATGTATTTTCCCAGGAAATGTACATAAGGCCGGCACGAAAGGCGTGCCCCCCTCCTAACCACACCGAAGTGTTCCGAATCCAATGGTGATGTCCATTTTGCTCTGCAAATTCATGGAGAGCTAACCCTAACCCTAAGTGGAATTTACCCTAATGGGGTTTTCCCATGTATTTTCCCAGGAAATGTACATAGGGCCGGCACGAAAGGCGTGCCCCCTCCTAACCAAACCAAAGGGTTCCGAATCCAATGGCGATGTCCATTTTGCTCTGCAAATTCATGGAGAGCTAACCCTAACCCTAAGTGGTATTTTCCCCAATGGGGTTTTCCCATGTATTTTCACAGGAAATCCCATTGGGGAAAATTCCACATAGGGTTAGGGTTAGGTCTCCATGAATTTGCAGAGCAAAATGTATATCGCCATCGGATTCGGAACCCTTCGGTCTGGTTAGGAGGGGGACACGCCTTTCGTGCCGGCCTTATGTACATTTCCTTGGAAAATACATGGGAAAACCCCATTGGGGAAAATTAGCTAACTCTAACCTTAAGTGGAATTTTCCCCAATGGGGTTTTCCCATGTATTTTCCCATGAAATGTACATAAGGCCGGCACGGAAGGCGTGCCCCCCTCCTAACCACACCGAAGGGTTCCGAATCCAATGGTGATGTCCATTTTGCTCTGCAAATTCATGGAGAGCTAACCGTAACCCTAAGTGGAAATTCCCCAATGGGGTTTTCCCATGTATATTCCCAGGAAATGTGCATAAGGCCGGCAGGGAAGGCGTGCCCCCCTCTTAACCACACCGAAGGGTTCCGAATCCAATGGCGATGTCCATTTTGCTCTGCAAATTCATGGAGAGCTAACCCTAACCCTAAGTGGAAATTCCCCAATGGGGTTTTCCCATGTATATTCCCAGGAAATGTACGTAATGCTGGCACGAAAGGCGTGCCCCCCTCCTAACCACACCGAAGGGTTCCGAATCCAATGGCGATGTTCATTTTGCTCTGCAAATTCATGGAGACCTAACCCTAACCCTAAGTGGTATTTTCGCCAATGGGGTTTTCCCATGTATTTTCACAGGAAATCCCATTGGGGAAAATTCCACATAGGGTTAGGGTTAGGTCTCCATGAATTTGCAGAGCAAAATGTATATCGCCATCGGATTCGGAACCCTTCGGTCTGGTTAGGAGGGGGACACGCCTTTCGTGCCGGCCTTATGTACATTTCCTGGGAAAATACATGGGAAAACCCCATTGGGGAAAATTAGCTAACTCTAACCCTAAGTGGAATTTTCCCCAATGGGGTTTTCCCATGTATTTTCCCAGGAAATGTACATAAGGCCGGCACGGAAGGCGTGCCCCCCTCCTAACCACACCGAAGGGTTCCGAATCCAATGGTGATGTCCATTTTGCTCTGCAAATTCATGGAGAGCTAACCCTAACCCTAAGTGGAATTTTCCCCAATGAGGTTTTCCCATGTATATTCCCAGGAAATGTACATAAGGCTGGCACGAAAGGCGTGCCCCCCTCCTAACCACATCGAAGGGTTCCGAATCCAATGGCGATGTCCATTTTGCTCTGCAAATTCATGGAGACCTAACCCTAACCCTAAGTGGAATTTTCCCCAATGGGGTTTTCCCATGTATTTTCCCAGGAAATGTACATAAGGCCGGCACGAAAGGCGTGCCCCCCTCCTAACCACACCGAAGTGTTCCGAATCCAATGGCGATGTCCATTTTGCTCTGCAAATTCATGGAAAGCTAACCCTAACCCTAAGTGGAATTTACCCTAATGGGGTTTTCCCATGTATTTTCCCAGGAAATGTACAGAAGGCCGGCACGAAACGCGTGCCCCCCTCCTAACCACACCGAAGGGTTCCGAATCCAATGGCGATGTCCATTTTGCTCTGCAAATTCATTGAGAGCTAACCCTAACCCTAAGTGGAATTTTCCCCAATGGGGTTTTCCCATGTATTTTCCCAGGAAATGTACATAGGGCCGGCACGAAAGGCGTGCCCCCTCCTAACCAAACCGAAGGGTTCCGAATCCAATGGCGATGTCCATTTTGCTCTGCAAATTCATGGAGAGCTAACCCTAACCCTAAGTGGTATTTTCCCCAATGGGGTTTTCCCATGTATTTTCACAGGAAATCCCATTGGGGAAAATTCCACATAGGGTTAGGGTTAGGTCTCCATGAATTTGCAGAGCAAAATGTATATCGCCAACGGATTCGGAACCCTTCGGTCTGGTTAGGAGGGGGACACGCCTTTCGTGCCTGCCTTATGTACATTTCCTGGGAAAATACATGGGAAAACCCCATTGGGGAAAATTAGCTAACTCTAACCTTAAGTGGAATTTTCCCCAATGGGGTTTTCCCATGTATTTTCCCATGAAATGTACATAAGGCCGGCACGGAAGGCGTGCCCCCCTCCTAACCACACCGAAGGGTTCCGAATCCAATGGCGATGTCCATTTTGCTCTGCAAATTCATGGAGAGCTAACCCTAACCCTAAGTGGAATTTTCCCCAATGGAGTTTTCCCATGTATTTTCCCAGGAAATGTACATAAGGCCGGCACAAAAGGCGTGCCCCCCTCCTAACCACACCGAAGGGTTCCGAATCCAATGGCGATGTCCATTTTGCTCTGCAAATTCATGGAGAGCTAACCCTAACCCTAAGTGGTATTTTCGCCAATGGGGTTTTCCCATGTATTTTCACAGGAAATCCCATTGGGGAAAATTCCACATAGGGTTAGGGTTAGGTCTCCATGAATTTGCAGAGCAAAATGTATATCGCCATCGGATTCGGAACCCTTCGGTCTGGTTAGGAGGGGGACACGCCTTTCGTGCCGGCCTTATGTACATTTCCTGGGAAAATACATGGGAAAACCCCATTGGGGAAAATTAGCTAACTCTAACCCTAAGTGGAATTTTCCCCAATGGGGTTTTCCCATGTATTTTCCCAGGAAATGTACATAAGGCCGGCACGGAAGGCGTGCCCCCCTCCTAACCACACCGAAGGGTTCCGAATCCAATGGTGATGTCCATTTTGCTCTGCAAATTCATGGAGAGCTAACCCTAACCCTAAGTGGAATTTTCCCCAATGAGGTTTTCCCATGTATATTCCCAGGAAATGTACATAAGGCTGGCACGAAAGGCGTGCCCCCCTCCTAACCACATCGAAGGGTTCCGAATCCAATGGCGATGTCCATTTTGCTCTGCAAATTCATGGAGAGCTAACCCTAACCCTAAGTGGAATTTTCCCCAATGGAGTTTTCCCATGTATTTTCCCAGGAAATGTACATAGGTCCGGCACGAAAGGCGTGCCCCCTCCTAACCAAACCGAAGGGTTCCGAATCCAATGGCGATGTCCATTTTGCTCTGCAAATTCATGGAGAGCTAACCCTAACCCTAAGTGGAATTTTCCCAAAGGGGTTTTCCCATGTATTTTCCCAGGAAATGTACATAAGGCGGGCACAACAGGCGTGCCCCCCCTCCTAACCACACCGAAGGGTTCCGAATCCAATAGCGATGTCCATTTTGCTCTGCAAATTCATGGAGAGCTAACCCTAACCCTAAGTGGAATTTACCCTAATGGGGTTTTCCCATGTATTTCCCCAGGAAATGTACATAAGGCCGGCAGGGAAGGCGTGCCCCCCTCTTAACCACACCGAAGTGTTCCGAATCCAATGGCGATGTCCATTTTGCTCTGCAAATTCATGGAGAGCTAACCCTAACCCTAAGTGGAATTTACCCTAATGGGGTTTTCCCATGTATTTTCCCAGGAAATGTACAAAAGGCCGGCACGAGAGGCGTGCCCCCCTCCTAACCACACCGAAGTGTTCCGAATCCAATGGCGATGTCCATTTTGCTCTGCAAATTCATGGAGAGCTAACCCTAACACTAAGTGGAATTTACCCTAATGGGGTTTTCCCATGTATTTTCCCAGGAAATGTACAAAAGGCCAGCACGAAACGCGTGCCCCCCTCCTAACCACACCGAAGGGTTCCGAATCCAATGGCGATGTCCATTTTGCTCTGCAAATTCATGGAGAGCTAACCCTAACCCTAAGTGGAATTTACCCTAATGGGGTTTTCCCATGTATTTTCCCAGGAAATGTACAAAAGGCCAGCACGAAACGCGTGCCCCCCTCCTAACCACACCGAAGGGTTCCGAATCCAATGGCGATGTCCATTTTGCTCTGCAAATTCATTGAGAGCTAACCCTAACCCTAAGTGGAATTTTCCCCAATGGGGTTTTCCCATGTATTTTCCCAGGAAATGTACATAGGGCCGGCACGAAAGGCGTGCCCCCTCCTAACCAAACCGAAGGGTTCCGAATCCAATGGCGATGTCCATTTTGCTCTGCAAATTCATAGAGAGCTAACCCTAACCCTAAGTGGAATTTTCCCCAATGGGGTTTTCCCATGTATTTTCCCAGGAAATGTACATAAGGCCGGCACGAAAGGCGTGCCCCTCTCCTAACCACACCGAAGGGTTCCAAATCCAATGGCGATGTCCATTTTGCTCTGCAAATTAATGGAGAGCTAACCGTAACACTAAGTGGAAATTCCCCAATAGGGTTTTCCCATGTATATTCCCAGGAAATGTACATAAGGCTGGCACGAAAGGCGTGCCCCCCTCCTAACCACATCGAAGGGTTCCGAATCCAATGGTGATGTCCATTTTGCTCTGCAAATTCATGGAGAGCTAACCCTAACCCTAAGTGGAATTTTCCCCAATGGGGTTTTCCCATGTATTTTCCCACGAAATGTACATAAGGCCGGCACAAAAGGCGTGCCCCCCTCCTAACCACACCGAAGGGTTCCGAATCCAATGGCGATGTCCATTTTGCTCTGCAAATTCATGGAGAGCTAACCCTAACCCTAAGTGGAATTTTCCCCAATGGAGTTTTCCCATGTATTTTCCCAGGAAATGTACATAGGTCCGGCACGAAAGGCGTGCCCCCTCCTAACCAAACCGAAGGGTTCCGAATCCAATGGCGATGTCCATTTTGCTCTGCAAATTCATGGAGAGCTAACCCTAACCCTAAGTGGAATTTTCCCAAAGGGGTTTTCCCATGTATTTTCCCAGGAAATGTACATAAGGCGGGCACAACAGGCGTGCCCCCCCTCCTAACCACACCGAAGGGTTCCGAATCCAATGGCGATGTCCATTTTGCTCTGCAAATTCATTGAGAGCTAACCCTAACCCTAAGTGGAATTTTCCCCAATGGGGTTTTCCCATGTATTTTCCCAGGAAATGTACATAGGGCCGGCACGAAAGGCGTGCCCCCTCCTAACCAAACCGAAGGGTTCCGAATCCAATGGCGATGTCCATTTTGCTCTGCAAATTCATAGAGAGCTAACCCTAACCCTAAGTGGAATTTTCCCCAATGGGGTTTTCCCATGTATTTTCCCAGGAAATGTACATAAGGCCGGCACGAAAGGCGTGCCCCTCTCCTAACCACACCGAAGGGTTCCAAATCCAATGGCGATGTCCATTTTGCTCTGCAAATTCATGGAGAGCTAACCCTAACCCTAAGTGGAATTTACCCTAATGGGGTTTTCCCATGTATTTTCCCAGGAAATGTACAAAAGGCCAGCACGAAACGCGTGCCCCCCTCCTAACCACACCGAAGGGTTCCGAATCCAATGGCGATGTCCATTTTGCTCTGCAAATTCATTGAGAGCTAACCCTAACCCTAAGTGGAATTTTCCCCAATGGGGTTTTCCCATGTATTTTCCCAGGAAATGTACATAGGGCTGGCACGAAAGGCGTGCCCCCTCCTAACCAAACCGAAGGGTTCCGAATCCAATGGCGATGTCCATTTTGCTCTGCAAATTCATAGAGAGCTAACCCTAACCCTAAGTGGAATTTTCCCCAATGGGGTTTTCCCATGTATTTTCCCAGGAAATGTACATAAGGCCGGCACGAAAGGCGTGCCCCTCTCCTAACCACACCGAAGGGTTCCAAATCCAATGGCGATGTCCATTTTGCTCTGCAAATTAATGGAGAGCTAACCGTAACCCTAAGTGGAAATTCCCCAATAGGGTTTTCCCATGTATATTCCCAGGAAATGTACATAAGGCTGGCACGAAAGGCGTGCCCCCCTCCTAACCACATCGAAGGGTTCCGAATCCAATGGTGATGTCCATTTTGCTCTGCAAATTCATGGAGAGCTAACCCTAACCCTAAGTGGAATTTTCCCCAATGGGGTTTTCCCATGTATTTTCCCACGAAATGTACATAAGGCCGGCACAAAAGGCGTGCCCCCCTCCTAACCACACCGAAGGGTTCCGAATCCAATGGCGATGTCCATTTTGCTCTGCAAATTCATGGAGAGCTAACCCTAACCCTAAGTGGAATTTTCCCCAATGGAGTTTTCCCATGTATTTTCCCAGGAAATGTACATAGGTCCGGCACGAAAGGCGTGCCCCCTCCTAACCAAACCGAAGGGTTCCGAATCCAATGGCGATGTCCATTTTGCTCTGCAAATTCATGGAGAGCTAACCCTAACCCTAAGTGGAATTTTCCCAAAGGGGTTTTCCCATGTATTTTCCCAGGAAATGTACATAAGGCGGGCACAACAGGCGTGCCCCCCCTCCTAACCACACCGAAGGGTTCCGAATCCAATAGCGATGTCCATTTTGCTCTGCAAATTCATGGAGAGCTAACCCTAACCCTAAGTGGAATTTACCCTAATGGGGTTTTCCCATGTATTTCCCCAGGAAATGTACATAAGGCCGGCAGGGAAGGCGTGCCCCCCTCTTAACCACATCGAAGTGTTCCGAATCCAATGGCGATGTCCATTTTGCTCTGCAAATTCATGGAGAGCTAACCCTAACCCTAAGTGGAATTTACCCTAATGGGGTTTTCCCATGTATTTTCCCAGGAAATGTACAAAAGGCCGGCACGAAAGGCGTGCCCCCCTCCTAACCACACCGAAGTGTTCCGAATCCAATGGCGATGTCCATTTTGCTCTGCAAATTCATGGAGAGCTAACCCTAACCCTAAGTGGAATTTACCCTAATGGGGTTTTCCCATGTATTTTCCCAGGAAATGTACAAAAGGCCAGCACGAAACGCGTGCCCCCCTCCTAACCACACCGAAGGGTTCCGAATCCAATGGCGATGTCCATTTTGCTCTGCAAATTCATTGAGAGCTAACCCTAACCCTAAGTGGAATTTTCCCCAATGGGGTTTTCCCATGTATTTTCCCAGGAAATGTACATAGGGCCGGCACGAAAGGCGTGCCCCCTCCTAACCAAACCGAAGGGTTCCGAATCCAATGGCGATGTCCATTTTGCTCTGCAAATTCATAGAGAGCTAACCCTAACCCTAAGTGGAATTTTCCCCAATGGGGTTTTCCCATGTATTTTCCCAGGAAATGTACATAAGGCCGGCACGAAAGGCGTGCCCCCTCCTAACCACACCGAAGGGTTCCGAATCCAATGGCGATGTCCATTTTGCTCTGCAAATTCATGGAGAGCTAACCCTAACCCTAAGTGGTATTTTCCCCAATGGGGTTTTCCCATGTATTTTCACAGGAAATCCCATTGGGGAAAATTCCACATAGGGTTAGGGTTAGGTCTCCATGAATTTGCAGAGCAAAATGTATATCGCCATCGGATTCGGAACCCTTCGGTCTGGTTAGGAGGGGGACACGCCTTTCGTGCCGGCCTTATGTACATTTCCTGGGAAAATACATGGGAAAACCCCATTGGGGAAAATTAGCTAACTCTAACCTTAAGTGGAATTTTCCCCAATGGGGTTTTCCCATGTATTTTCCCATGAAATGTACATAAGGCCGGCACGGAAGGCGTGCCCCCCTCCTAACCACACCGAAGGGTTCCGAATCCAATGGTGATGTCCATTTTGCTCTGCAAATTCATGGAGAGCTAACCCTAACCCTAAGTGGAATTTTCCCCAATGGGGTTTTCCCATGTATATTCCCAGGAAATGTACATAAGGCTGGCACGAAAGGCGTGCCCCCCTCCTAACCACATCGAAGGGTTCCGAATCCAATGGCGATGTCCATTTTGCTCTGCAAATTCATGGAGAGCTAACCCTAACCCTAAGTGGAATTTTCCCCAATGGGGTTTTCCCATGTATTTTCCCAGGAAATGTACATAAGGCGGGCACAAAAGGCGTGCCCCCCTCCTAACCACACCGAAGGGTTCCGATTCCAATGGTGATGTCCATTTTGCTCTGCAAATTCATGGAGAGCTAACCCTAACCCTAAGTGGAATTTTCCCCAACGGGGTTTTCCCATGTATTTCCCCAGGAAATGTACATAAGGTGGGCACGAAAGGCGTGCCCCCCTCCTAACCACACCGAAGGGTTCCGAATCCAATGGGGATGTCCATTTCGCTCTGCAAATTCATGGAGAGCTAACTCTAACCCTAAGTGGAATTTTCCCCAACGGGGTTTTCCCATGTATTTTCCCAGGAAATGTACATAAGGACGGCACGAAAGGCGTGCCCCCCCTCCTAACCACACCGAAGGGTTCCGAATCCAATAGCGATGTCCATTTTGCTCTGCAAATTAATGGAGAGCTAACCGTAACCCTAAGTGGAAATTCCCCAATGGGGTTTTCCCATGTATATTCCCAGGAAATGTACATAAGGCCGGCAGGGAAGGCGTGCCCCCCTCTTAACCACACCGAAGGGTTCCGAATCCAATGGCGATGTCCATTTTGCTCTGCAAATTCATGGAGAGCTAACCCTAACCCTAAGTGGAATTTTCCCCAATGGGGTTTTCCCATGTATTTTCCCAGGAAATGTACATAAGGCCGGCACGAAAGGCGTGCCCCTCTCCTAACCACACCGAAGGGTTCCGAATCCAATGGCGATGTCCATTTTGCTCTGCAAATTAATGGAGAGCTAACCGTAACCCTAAGTGGAAATTCCCCAATAGGGTTTTCCCATGTATATTCCCAGGAAATGTACATAAGGCTGGCACGAAAGGCGTGCCCCCCTCCTAACCACATCGAAGGGTTCCGAATCCAATGGTGATGTCCATTTTGCTCTGCAAATTAATGGAGAGCTAACCCTAACCCTAAGTGGTATTTTCCCCAATGGGGTTTTCCCATGTATTTTCCCAGGAAATGTACATAAGGCCGGCACGAAAGGCGTGCCCCTCTCCTAACCACACCGAAGGGTTCCGAATCCAATGGCGATGTCCATTTTGCTCTGCAAATTCATGGAGAGCTAACCCTAACCCTAAGTGGAATTTTCCCCAATGGGGTTTTCCCATGTATTTTCCCACGAAATGTACATAAGGCCGGCACGAAAGGCGTGCCCCCCTCCTAACCACACCGAAGGGTTCCGAATCCAATGGCGATGTCCATTTTGCTCTGCAAATTCATGGAGAGCTAACCCTAACCCTAAGTGGAATTTTCCCCAATGGAGTTTTCCCATGTATTTTCCCAGGAAATGTACATAGGTCCGGCACGAAAGGCGTGCCCCCTCCTAACCAAACCGAAGGGTTCCGAATCCAATGGCGATGTCCATTTTGCTCTGCAAATTCATGGAGAGCTAACCCTAACCCTAACCGGAATTTTCCCCAATGGGGTTTTCCCATGTATTTTCCCAGGAAATGTACATAAGGCCGGCACGAAAGGCGTGCCCCCTCCTAACCACACCGAAGGGTTCCGAATCCAATGGCGATGTCCATTTTGCTCTGCAAATTCATGGAGAGCTAACCGTAACCCTAAGTGGAAATTCCCCAATAGGGTTTTCCCATGTATATTCCCAGGAAATGTACATAAGGCTGGCACGAAAGGCGTGCCCCCCTCCTAACCACATCGAAGGGTTCCGAATCCAATGGTGATGTCCATTTTGCTCTGCAAATTCATGGAGAGCTAACCCTAACCCTAAGTGGAATTTTCCCCAATGGGGTTTTCCCATGTATTTTCCCACGAAATGTACATAAGGCCGGCACAAAAGGCGTGCCCCCCTCCTAACCACACCGAAGGGTTCCGAATCCAATGGCGATGTCCATTTTGCTCTGCAAATTCATGGAGAGCTAACCCTAACCCTAAGTGGAATTTTCCCCAATGGAGTTTTCCCATGTATTTTCCCAGGAAATGTACATAGGTCCGGCACGAAAGGCGTGCCCCCTCCTAACCAAACCGAAGGGTTCCGAATCCAATGGCGATGTCCATTTTGCTCTGCAAATTCATGGAGAGCTAACCCTAACCCTAAGTGGAATTTTCCCAAAGGGGTTTTCCCATGTATTTTCCCAGGAAATGTACATAATGCGGGCACAACAGGCGTGCCCCCCCTCCTAACCACACCGAAGGGTTCCGAATCCAATAGCGATGTCCATTTTGCTCTGCAAATTCATGGAGAGCTAACCCTAACCCTAAGTGGAATTTACCCTAATGGGGTTTTCCCATGTATTTCCCCAGGAAATGTACATAAGGCCGGCAGGGAAGGCGTGCCCCCCTCTTAACCACACCGAAGTGTTCCGAATCCAATGGCGATGTCCATTTTGCTCTGCAAATTCATGGAGAGCTAACCCTAACCCTAAGTGGAATTTACCCTAATGGGGTTTTCCCATGTATTTTCCCAGGAAATGTACAAAAGGCCGGCACGAAAGGCGTGCCCCCCTCCTAACCACACCGAAGTGTTCCGAATCCAATGGCGATGTCCATTTTGCTCTGCAAATTCATGGAGAGCTAACCCTAACCCTAAGTGGAATTTACCCTAATGGGGTTTTCCCATGTATTTTCCCAGGAAATGTACAAAAGGCCAGCACGAAACGCGTGCCCCCCTCCTAACCACACCGAAGGGTTCCGAATCCAATGGCGATGTCCATTTTGCTCTGCAAATTCATGGAGAGCTAACCCTAACCCTAAGTGGAATTTACCCTAATGGGGTTTTCCCATGTATTTTCCCAGGAAATGTACAAAAGGCCAGCACGAAACGCGTGCCCCCCTCCTAACCACACCGAAGGGTTCCGAATCCAATGGCGATGTCCATTTTGCTCTGCAAATTCATTGAGAGCTAACCCTAACCCTAAGTGGAATTTTCCCCAATGGGGTTTTCCCATGTATTTTCCCAGGAAATGTACATAGGGCCGGCACGAAAGGCGTGCCCCCTCCTAACCAAACCGAAGGGTTCCGAATCCAATGGCGATGTCCATTTTGCTCTGCAAATTCATAGAGAGCTAACCCTAACCCTAAGTGGAATTTTCCCCAATGGGGTTTTCCCATGTATTTTCCCAGGAAATGTACATAAGGCCGGCACGAAAGGCGTGCCCCTCTCCTAACCACACCGAAGGGTTCCAAATCCAATGGCGATGTCCATTTTGCTCTGCAAATTAATGGAGAGCTAACCGTAACCCTAAGTGGAAATTCCCCAATAGGGTTTTCCCATGTATATTCCCAGGAAATGTACATAAGGCTGGCACGAAAGGCGTGCCCCCCTCCTAACCACATCGAAGGGTTCCGAATCCAATGGTGATGTCCATTTTGCTCTGCAAATTCATGGAGAGCTAACCCTAACCCTAAGTGGAATTTTCCCCAATGGGGTTTTCCCATGTATTTTCCCACGAAATGTACATAAGGCCGGCACAAAAGGCGTGCCCCCCTCCTAACCACACCGAAGGGTTCCGAATCCAATGGCGATGTCCATTTTGCTCTGCAAATTCATGGAGAGCTAACCCTAACCCTAAGTGGAATTTTCCCCAATGGAGTTTTCCCATGTATTTTCCCAGGAAATGTACATAGGTCCGGCACGAAAGGCGTGCCCCCTCTTAACCACACCGAAGTGTTCCGAATCCAATGGCGATGTCCATTTTGCTCTGCAAATTCATGGAGAGCTAACCCTAACCCTAAGTGGAATTTACCCTAATGGGGTTTTCCCATGTATTTTCCCAGGAAATGTACAAAAGGCCGGCACGAAAGGCGTGCCCCCCTCCTAACCACACCGAAGTGTTCCGAATCCAATGGCGATGTCCATTTTGCTCTGCAAATTCATGGAGAGCTAACCCTAACCCTAAGTGGAATTTACCCTAATGGGGTTTTCCCATGTATTTTCCCAGGAAATGTACAAAAGGCCAGCACGAAAGGCGTGCCCCCCTCCTAACCACACCGAAGTGTTCCGAATCCAATGGCGATGTCCATTTTGCTCTGCAAATTCATGGAGAGCTAACCCTAACCCTAAGTGGAATTTACCCTAATGGGGTTTTCCCATGTATTTTCCCAGGAAATGTACAAAAGGCCAGCACGAAACGCGTGCCCCCCTCCTAACCACACCGAAGGGTTCCGAATCCAATGGCGATGTCCATTTTGCTCTGCAAATTCATTGAGAGCTAACCCTAACCCTAAGTGGAATTTTCCCCAATGGGGTTTTCCCATGTATTTTCCCAGGAAATGTACATAGGGCCGGCACGAAAGGCGTGCCCCCTCCTAACCAAACCGAAGGGTTCCGAATCCAATGGCGATGTCCATTTTGCTCTGCAAATTCATAGAGAGCTAACCCTAACCCTAAGTGGAATTTTCCTCAATGGGGTTTTCCCATGTATTTTCCCAGGAAATATACATAAGGCCGGCACGAAAGGCGTGCCCCCTCCTAACCACACCGAAGGGTTCCGAATCCAATGGCGATGTCCATTTTGCTCTGCAAATTCATGGAGAGCTAACCCTAACCCTAAGTGGTATTTTCCCCAATGGGGTTTTCCCATGTATTTTCACAGGAAATCCCATTGGGGAAAATTCCACATAGGGTTAGGGTTAGGTCTCCATGAATTTGCAGAGCAAAATGTATATCGCCATCGGATTCGGAACCCTTCGGTCTGGTTAGGAGGGGGACACGCCTTTCGTGCCGGCCTTATGTAGATTTCCTGGGAAAATACATGGGAAAACCCCATTGGGGAAAATTAGCTAACTCTAACCTTAAGTGGAATTTTCCCCAATGGGGTTTTCCCATGTATTTTCCCATGAAATGTACATAAGGCCGGCACGGAAGGCGTGCCCCCCTCCTAACCACACCGAAGGGTTCCGAATCCAATGGTGATGTCCATTTTGCTCTGCAAATTCATGGAGAGCTAACCCTAACCCTAAGTGGAATTTTCCCCAATGGGGTTTTCCCATGTATATTCCCAGGAAATGTACATAAGGCTGGCACGAAAGGCGTGCCCCCCTCCTAACCACATCGAAGGGTTCCGAATCCAATGGCGATGTCCATTTTGCTCTGCAAATTCATGGAGAGCTAACCCTAACCCTAAGTGGAATTTTCCCCAATGGGGTTTTCCCATGTATTTTCCCAGGAAATGTACATCAGGCCGGCACGAAACGCATGTCCTCCTCCTAACCACACCGAAGGGTTCCGAATCCAATGGCGATGTCCATTTTGCTCTGCAAATTCATGGAGAGCTAACCCTAACCCTAAGTGGAATTTTCCCCAATGGGGTTTTCCCATGTATTTTCCCAGGAAATGTACATAAGGCGGGCACAAAAGGCGTGCCCCCCTCCTAACCACACCGAAGGGTTCCGATTCCAATGGTGATGTCCATTTTGCTCTGCAAATTCATGGAGAGCTAACCCTAACCCTAAGTGGAATTTTCCCCAACGGGGTTTTCCCATGTATATTCCAGGAAATGTACATAAGGCCGGCAGGGAAGGCGTGCCCCCCTCTTAACCACACCGAAGGGTTCCGAATCCAATGGCGATGTCCATTTTGCTCTGCAAATTCATGGAGAGCTAACCCTAACCCTAAGTGGAATTTTCCCCAATGGGGTTTTCCCATGTATTTTCCCACGAAATGTACATAAGGCCGGCACAAAAGGCGTGCCCCCCTCCTAACCACACCGAAGGGTTCCGAATCCAATGGCGATGTCCATTTTGCTCTGCAAATTCATGGAGAGCTAACCCTAACCCTAAGTGGAATTTTCCCCAATGGAGTTTTCCCATGTATTTTCCCAGGAAATGTACATAGGTCCGGCACGAAAGGCGTGCCCCCTCCTAACCAAACCGAAGGGTTCCGAATCCAATGGCGATGTCCATTTTGCTCTGCAAATTCATGGAGAGCTAACCCTAACCCTAAGTGGAATTTTCCTCAATGGGGTTTTCCCATGTATTTTCCCAGGAAATGTACATAAGGCCGGCACGAAAGGCGTGCCCCCTCCTAACCACACCGAAGGGTTCCGAATCCAATGGCGATGTCCATTTTGCTCTGCAAATTCATGGAGAGCTAACCCTAACCCTAAGTGGTATTTTCCCCAATGGGGTTTTCCCATGTATTTTCACAGGAAATCCCATTGGGGAAAATTCCACATAGGGTTAGGGTTAGGTCTCCATGAATTTGCAGAGCAAAATGTATATCGCCATCGGATTCGGAACCCTTCGGTCTGGTTAGGAGGGGGACACGCCTTTCGTGCCGGCCTTATGTAGATTTCCTGGGAAAATACATGGGAAAACCCCATTGGGGAAAATTAGCTAACTCTAACCTTAAGTGGAATTTTCCCCAATGGGGTTTTCCCATGTATTTTCCCACGAAATGTACATAAGGCCGGCACAAAAGGCGTGCCCCCCTCCTAACCACACCGAAGGGTTCCGAATCCAATGGTGATGTCCATTTTGCTCTGCAAATTCATGGAGAGCTAACCCTAACCCTAAGTGGAATTTTCCCCAATGGGGTTTTCCCATGTATATTCCCAGGAAATGTACATAAGGCTGGCACGAAACGCATGTCCTCCTCCTAACCACACCGAAGGGTTCCGAATCCAATGGCGATGTCCATTTTGCTCTGCAAATTCATGGAGAGCTAACCCTAACCCTAAGTGGAATTTTCCCCAACGGGGTTTTCCCATGTATTTTCCCAGGAAATGTACATAAGGCGGGCACAAAAGGCGTGCCCCCCTCCTAACCACACCGAAGGGTTCCGATTCCAATGGTGATGTCCATTTTGCTCTGCAAATTCATGGAGAGCTAACCCTAACCCTAAGTGGAATTTTCCCCAACGGGGTTTTCCCATGTATATTCCAGGAAATGTACATAAGGCCGGCAGGGAAGGCGTGCCCCCCTCTTAACCACACCGAAGGGTTCCGAATCCAATGGCGATGTCCATTTTGCTCTGCAAATTCATGGAGAGCTAACCCTAACCCTAAGTGGAATTTTCCCCAATGGGGTTTTCCCATGTATTTTCCCAGGAAATGTACATAAGGCCGGCACGAAAGGCGTGCCCCTCTCCTAACCACACCGAAGGGTTCCGAATCCAATGGCGATGTCCATTTTGCTCTGCAAATTAATGGAGAGCTAACTGTAACCCTAAGTGGAAATTCCCCAATAGGGTTTTCCCATGTATATTCCCAGGAAATGTACATAAGGCTGGCACGAAAGGCGTGCCCCCCTCCTAACCACATCGAAGGGTTCCGAATCCAATGGTGATGTCCATTTTGCTCTGCAAATTCATGGAAAGCTAACCCTAACCCTAAGTGGTATTTTCCCCAATGGGGTTTTCCCATGTATTTTCCCAGGAAATGTACATAAGGCCGGCACGAAAGGCGTGCCCCTCTCCTAACCACACCGAAGGGTTCCGAATCCAATGGCGATGTCCATTTTGCTCTGCAAATTCATGGAGAGCTAACCCTAACCCTAAGTGGAATTTTCCCCAATGGGGTTTTCCCATGTATTTTCCCACGAAATGTACATAAGGCCGGCACAAAAGGCGTGCCCCCCTCCTAACCACACCGAAGGGTTCCGAATCCAATGGCGATGTCCATTTTGCTCTGCAAATTCATGGAGAGCTAACCCTAACCCTAAGTGGAATTTTCCCCAATGGAGTTTTCCCATGTATTTTCCCAGGAAATGTACATAGGTCCGGCACGAAAGGCGTGCCCCCTCCTAACCAAACCGAAGGGTTCCGAATCCAATGGCGATGTCCATTTTGCTCTGCAAATTCATGGAGAGCTAACCCTAACCCTAAGTGGAATTTTCCCCAATGGGGTTTTCCCATGTATTTTCCCAGGAAATGTACATAAGGCCGGCACGAAAGGCGTGCCCCTCTCCTAACCACACCGAAGGGTTCCAAATCCAATGGCGATGTCCATTTTGCTCTGCAAATTAATGGAGAGCTAACCGTAACCCTAAGTGGAAATTCCCCAATAGGGTTTTCCCATGTATATTCCCAGGAAATGTACATAAGGCTGGCACGAAAGGCGTGCCCCCCTCCTAACCACATCGAAGGGTTCCGAATCCAATGGTGATGTCCATTTTGCTCTGCAAATTCATGGAGAGCTAACCCTAACCCTAAGTGGAATTTTCCCCAATGGGGTTTTCCCATGTATTTTCCCACGAAATGTACATAAGGCCGGCACAAAAGGCGTGCCCCCCTCCTAACCACACCGAAGGGTTCCGAATCCAATGGCGATGTCCATTTTGCTCTGCAAATTCATGGAGAGCTAACCCTAACCCTAAGTGGAATTTACCCTAATGGGGTTTTCCCATGTATTTTCCCAGGAAATGTACAAAAGGCCGGCACAAAAGGCGTGCCCCCCTCCTAACCACACCGAAGGGTTCCGAATCCAATGGCGATGTCCATTTTGCTCTGCAAATTCATGGAGAGCTAACCCTAACCCTAAGTGGAATTTACCCTAATGGGGTTTTCCCATGTATTTTCCCAGGAAATGTACAAAAGGCCAGCACGAAAGGCGTGCCCCCCTCCTAACCAAACCGAAGGGTTCCGAATCCAATGGCGATGTCCATTTTGCTCTGCAAATTCATAGAGAGCTAACCCTAACCCTAAGTGGAATTTTCCTCAATGGGGTTTTCCCATGTATTTTCCCAGGAAATGTACATAAGGCCGGCACGAAAGGCGTGCCCCCTCCTAACCACACCGAAGGGTTCCGAATCCAATGGCGATGTCCATTTTGCTCTGCAAATTCATGGAGAGCTAACCCTAACCCTAAGTGGTATTTTCCCCAATGGGGTTTTCCCATGTATTTTCACAGGAAATCCCATTGGGGAAAATTCCACATAGGGTTAGGGTTAGGTCTCCATGAATTTGCAGAGCAAAATGTATATCGCCATCGGATTCGGAACCCTTCGGTCTGGTTAGGAGGGGGACACGCCTTTCGTGCCGGCCTTATGTAGATTTCCTGGGAAAATACATGGGAAAACCCCATTGGGGAAAATTAGCTAACTCTAACCTTAAGTGGAATTTTCCCCAATGGGGTTTTCCCATGTATTTTCCCATGAAATGTACATAAGGCCGGCACGGAAGGCGTGCCCCCCTCCTAACCACACCGAAGGGTTCCGAATCCAATGGTGATGTCCATTTTGCTCTGCAAATTCATGGAGAGCTAACCCTAACCCTAAGTGGAATTTTCCCCAATGGGGTTTTCCCATGTATATTCCCAGGAAATGTACATAAGGCTGGCACGAAAGGCGTGCCCCCCTCCTAACCACATCGAAGGGTTCCGAATCCAATGGCGATGTGCATTTTGCTCTGCAAATTCATGGAGAGCTAACCCTAACCCTAAGTGGAATTTTCCCCAATGGGGTTTTCCCATGTATTTTCCCAGGAAATGTACATCAGGCCGGCACGAAACGCATGTCCTCCTCCTAACCACACCGAAGGGTTCCGAATCCAATGGCGATGTCCATTTTGCTCTGCAAATTCATGGAGAGCTAACCCTAACCCTAAGTGGAATTTTCCCCAATGGGGTTTTCCCATGTATTTTCCCAGGAAATGTACATAAGGCGGGCACAAAAGGCGTGCCCCCCTCCTAACCACACCGAAGGGTTCCGATTCCAATGGTGATGTCCATTTTGCTCTGCAAATTCATGGAGAGCTAACCCTAACCCTAAGTGGAATTTTCCCCAACGGGGTTTTCCCATGTATATTCCAGGAAATGTACATAAGGCCGGCAGGGAAGGCGTGCCCCCCTCTTAACCACACCGAAGGGTTCCGAATCCAATGGCGATGTCCATTTTGCTCTGCAAATTCATGGAGAGCTAACCCTAACCCTAAGTGGAATTTTCCCCAATGGGGTTTTCCCATGTATTTTCCCAGGAAATGTACATAAGGCCGGCACGAAAGGCGTGCCCCTCTCCTAACCACACCGAAGGGTTCCGAATCCAATGGCGATGTCCATTTTGCTCTGCAAATTAATGGAGAGCTAACTGTAACCCTAAGTGGAAATTCCCCAATAGGGTTTTCCCATGTATATTCCCAGGAAATGTACATAAGGCTGGCACGAAAGGCGTGCCCCCCTCCTAACCACATCGAAGGGTTCCGAATCCAATGGTGATGTCCATTTTGCTCTGCAAATTCATGGAAAGCTAACCCTAACCCTAAGTGGTATTTTCCCCAATGGGGTTTTCCCATGTATTTTCCCAGGAAATGTACATAAGGCCGGCACGAAAGGCGTGCCCCTCTCCTAACCACACCGAAGGGTTCCGAATCCAATGGCGATGTCCATTTTGCTCTGCAAATTCATGGAGAGCTAACCCTAACCCTAAGTGGAATTTTCCCCAATGGGGTTTTCCCATGTATTTTCCCACGAAATGTACATAAGGCCGGCACAAAAGGCGTGCCCCCCTCCTAACCACACCGAAGGGTTCCGAATCCAATGGCGATGTCCATTTTGCTCTGCAAATTCATGGAGAGCTAACCCTAACCCTAAGTGGAATTTTCCCCAATGGAGTTTTCCCATGTATTTTCCCAGGAAATGTACATAGGTCCGGCACGAAAGGCGTGCCCCCTCCTAACCAAACCGAAGGGTTCCGAATCCAATGGCGATGTCCATTTTGCTCTGCAAATTCATGGAGAGCTAACCCTAACCCTAAGTGGAATTTTCATCAATGGGGTTTTCCCATGTATTTTCCCAGGAAATGTACATAAGGCCGGCACGAAAGGCGTGCCCCCTCCTAACCACACCGAAGGGTTCCGAATCCAATGGCGATGTCCATTTTGCTCTGCAAATTCATGGAGAGCTAACCCTAACCCTAAGTGGTATTTTCCCCAATGGGGTTTTCCCATGTATTTTCACAGGAAATCCCATTGGGGAAAATTCCACATAGGGTTAGGGTTAGGTCTCCATGAATTTGCAGAGCAAAATGTATATCGCCATCGGATTCGGAACCCTTCGGTCTGGTTAGGAGGGGGACACGCCTTTCGTGCCGGCCTTATGTAGATTTCCTGGGAAAATACATGGGAAAACCCCATTGGGGAAAATTAGCTAACTCTAACCTTAAGTGGAATTTTCCCCAATGGGGTTTTCCCATGTATTTTCCCATGAAATGTACATAAGGCCGGCACGGAAGGCGTGCCCCCCTCCTAACCACACCGAAGGGTTCCGAATCCAATGGTGATGTCCATTTTGCTCTGCAAATTCATGGAGAGCTAACCCTAACCCTAAGTGGAATTTTCCCCAATGGGGTTTTCCCATGTATATTCCCAGGAAATGTACATAAGGCTGGCACGAAACGCATGTCCTCCTCCTAACCACACCGAAGGGTTCCGAATCCAATGGCGATGTCCATTTTGCTCTGCAAATTCATGGAGAGCTAACCCTAACCCTAAGTGGAATTTTCCCCAACGGGGTTTTCCCATGTATTTTCCCAGGAAATGTACATAAGGCGGGCACAAAAGGCGTGCCCCCCTCCTAACCACACCGAAGGGTTCCGATTCCAATGGTGATGTCCATTTTGCTCTGCAAATTCATGGAGAGCTAACCCTAACCCTAAGTGGAATTTTCCCCAACGGGGTTTTCCCATGTATATTCCAGGAAATGTACATAAGGCCGGCAGGGAAGGCGTGCCCCCCTCTTAACCACACCGAAGGGTTCCGAATCCAATGGCGATGTCCATTTTGCTCTGCAAATTCATGGAGAGCTAACCCTAACCCTAAGTGGAATTTTCCCCAATGGGGTTTTCCCATGTATTTTCCCAGGAAATGTACATAAGGCCGGCACGAAAGGCGTGCCCCTCTCCTAACCACACCGAAGGGTTCCGAATCCAATGGCGATGTCCATTTTGCTCTGCAAATTAATGGAGAGCTAACTGTAACCCTAAGTGGAAATTCCCCAATAGGGTTTTCCCATGTATATTCCCAGGAAATGTACATAAGGCTGGCACGAAAGGCGTGCCCCCCTCCTAACCACATCGAAGGGTTCCGAATCCAATGGTGATGTCCATTTTGCTCTGCAAATTCATGGAAAGCTAACCCTAACCCTAAGTGGTATTTTCCCCAATGGGGTTTTCCCATGTATTTTCCCAGGAAATGTACATAAGGCCGGCACGAAAGGCGTGCCCCTCTCCTAACCACACCGAAGGGTTCCGAATCCAATGGCGATGTCCATTTTGCTCTGCAAATTCATGGAGAGCTAACCCTAACCCTAAGTGGAATTTTCCCCAATGGGGTTTTCCCATGTATTTTCCCACGAAATGTACATAAGGCCGGCACAAAAGGCGTGCCCCCCTCCTAACCACACCGAAGGGTTCCGAATCCAATGGCGATGTCCATTTTGCTCTGCAAATTCATGGAGAGCTAACCCTAACCCTAAGTGGAATTTTCCCCAATGGAGTTTTCCCATGTATTTTCCCAGGAAATGTACATAGGTCCGGCACGAAAGGCGTGCCCCCTCCTAACCAAACCGAAGGGTTCCGAATCCAATGGCGATGTCCATTTTGCTCTGCAAATTCATGGAGAGCTAACCCTAACCCTAAGTGGAATTTTCCCCAATGGGGTTTTCCCATGTATTTTCCCAGGAAATGTACATAAGGCCGGCACGAAAGGCGTGCCCCTCTCCTAACCACACCGAAGGGTTCCAAATCCAATGGCGATGTCCATTTTGCTCTGCAAATTAATGGAGAGCTAACCGTAACCCTAAGTGGAAATTCCCCAATAGGGTTTTCCCATGTATATTCCCAGGAAATGTACATAAGGCTGGCACGAAAGGCGTGCCCCCCTCCTAACCACATCGAAGGGTTCCGAATCCAATGGTGATGTCCATTTTGCTCTGCAAATTCATGGAGAGCTAACCCTAACCCTAAGTGGAATTTTCCCCAATGGGGTTTTCCCATGTATTTTCCCACGAAATGTACATAAGGCCGGCACAAAAGGCGTGCACCCCTCCTAACCACACCGAAGGGTTCCGAATCCAATGGCGATGTCCATTTTGCTCTGCAAATTCATGGAGAGCTAACCCTAACCCTAAGTGGAATTTTCCCCAATGGAGTTTTCCCATGTATTTTCCCAGGAAATGTACATAGGTCCGGCACGAAAGGCGTGCCCCCTCCTAACCAAACCGAAGGGTTCCGAATCCAATGGCGATGTCCATTTTGCTCTGCAAATTCATGGAGAGCTAACCCTAACCCTAAGTGGAATTTTCCCAAAGGGGTTTTCCCATGTATTTTCCCAGGAAATGTACATAAGGCGGGCACAACAGGCGTGCCCCCCCTCCTAACCACACCGAAGGGTTCCGAATCCAATAGCGATGTCCATTTTGCTCTGCAAATTCATGGAGAGCTAACCCTAACCCTAAGTGGAATTTACCCTAATGGGGTTTTCCCATGTATTTCCCCAGGAAATGTACATAAGGCCGGCAGGGAAGGCGTGCCCCCCTCTTAACCACACCGAAGTGTTCCGAATCCAATGGCGATGTCCATTTTGCTCTGCAAATTCATGGAGAGCTAACCCTAACCCTAAGTGGAATTTACCCTAATGGGGTTTTCCCATGTATTTTCCCAGGAAATGTACAAAAGGCCGGCACGAAAGGCGTGCCCCCCTCCTAACCACACCGAAGTGTTCCGAATCCAATGGCGATGTCCATTTTGCTCTGCAAATTCATGGAGAGCTAACCCTAACCCTAAGTGGAATTTACCCTAATGGGGTTTTCCCATGTATTTTCCCAGGAAATGTACAAAAGGGCACCACGAAACGCGTGCCCCCCTCCTAACCACACCGAAGGGTTCCGAATCCAATGGCGATGTCCATTTTGCTCTGCAAATTCATGGAGAGCTAACCCTAACCCTAAGTGGAATTTACCCTAATGGGGTTTTCCCATGTATTTTCCCAGGAAATGTACAAAAGGCCAGCACGAAACGCGTGCCCCCCTCCTAACCACACCGAAGGGTTCCGAATCCAATGGCGATGTCCATTTTGCTCTGCAAATTCATTGAGAGCTAACCCTAACCCTAAGTGGAATTTTCCCCAATGGGGTTTTCCCATGTATTTTCCCAGGAAATGTACATAGGGCCGGCACGAAAGGCGTGCCCCCTCCTAACCAAACCGAAGGGTTCCGAATCCAATGGCGATGTCCATTTTGCTCTGCAAATTCATAGAGAGCTAACCCTAACCCTAAGTGGAATTTTCCCCAATGGGGTTTTCCCATGTATTTTCCCAGGAAATGTACATAAGGCCGGCACGAAAGGCGTGCCCCTCTCCTAACCACACCGAAGGGTTCCAAATCCAATGGCGATGTCCATTTTGCTCTGCAAATTAATGGAGAGCTAACCGTAACCCTAAGTGGAAATTCCCCAATAGGGTTTTCCCATGTATATTCCCAGGAAATGTACATAAGGCTGGCACGAAAGGCGTGCCCCCCTCCTAACCACATCGAAGGGTTCCGAATCCAATGGTGATGTCCATTTTGCTCTGCAAATTCATGGAGAGCTAACCCTAACCCTAAGTGGAATTTTCCCCAATGGGGTTTTCCCATGTATTTTCCCACGAAATGTACATAAGGCCGGCACAAAAGGCGTGCCCCCCTCCTAACCACACCGAAGGGTTCCGAATCCAATGGCGATGTCCATTTTGCTCTGCAAATTCATGGAGAGCTAACCCTAACCCTAAGTGGAATTTTCCCCAATGGAGTTTTCCCATGTATTTTCCCAGGAAATGTACATAGGTCCGGCACGAAAGGCGTGCCCCCTCCTAACCAAACCGAAGGGTTCCGAATCCAATGGCGATGTCCATTTTGCTCTGCAAATTCATGGAGAGCTAACCCTAACCCTAAGTGGAATTTTCCCAAAGGGGTTTTCCCATGTATTTTCCCAGGAAATGTACATAAGGCGGGCACAACAGGCGTGCCCCCCCTCCTAACCACACCGAAGGGTTCCGAATCCAATAGCGATGTCCATTTTGCTCTGCAAATTCATGGAGAGCTAACCCTAACCCTAAGTGGAATTTACCCTAATGGGGTTTTCCCATGTATTTCCCCAGGAAATGTACATAAGGCCGGCAGGGAAGGCGTGCCCCCCTCTTAACCACACCGAAGTGTTCCGAATCCAATGGCGATGTCCATTTTGCTCTGCAAATTCATGGAGAGCTAACCCTAACCCTAAGTGGAATTTACCCTAATGGGGTTTTCCCATGTATTTTCCCAGGAAATGTACAAAAGGCCGGCACGAAAGGCGTGCCCCCTCCTAACCACACCGAAGGGTTCCGAATCCAATGGCGATGTCCATTTTGCTCTGCAAATTCATGGAGAGCTAACCCTAACCCTAAGTGGTATTTTCCCCAATGGGGTTTTCCCATGTATTTTCACAGGAAATCCCATTGGGGAAAATTCCACATAGGGTTAGGGTTAGGTCTCCATTAATTTGCAGAGCAAAATGTATATCGCCATCGGATTCGGAACCCTTCTGTCTGGTTAGGAGGGGGACACGCCTTTCGTGCCGGCCTTATGTAGATTTCCTGGGAAAATACATGGGAAAACCCCATTGGGGAAAATTAGCTAACTCTAACCTTAAGTGGAATTTTCCCCAATGGGGTTTTCCCATGTATTTTCCCATGAAATGTACATAAGGCCGGCACGGAAGGCGTGCCCCCCTCCTAACCACACCGAAGGGTTCCGAATCCAATGGTGATGTCCATTTTGCTCTGCAAATTCATGGAGAGCTAACCCTAACCCTAAGTGGAATTTTCCCCAATGGGGTTTTCCCATGTATATTCCCAGGAAATGTACATAAGGCTGGCACGAAAGGCGTGCCCCCCTCCTAACCACATCGAAGGGTTCCGAATCCAATGGCGATGTCTATTTTGCTCTGCAAATTCATGGAGAGCTAACCCTAACCCTAAGTGGAATTTTCCCCAATGGGGTTTTCCCATGTATTTTCCCAGGAAATGTACATCAGGCCGGCACGAAACGCATGTCCCCCTCCTAACCACACCGAAGGGTTCCGAATCCAATGGCGATGTCCATTTTGCTCTGCAAATTCATGGAGAGCTAACCCTAACCCTAAGTGGAATTTTCCCCAACGGGGTTTTCCCATGTATTTTCCCAGGAAATGTACATAAGGCGGGCACAAAAGGCGTGCCCCCCTCCTAACCACACCGAAGGGTTCCGATTCCAATGGTGATGTCCATTTTGCTCTGCAAATTCATGGAGAGCTAACCCTAACCCTAAGTGGAATTTTCCCCAACGGGGTTTTCCCATGTATTTCCCCAGGAAATGTACATAAGGTGGGCACGAAAGGCGTGCCCCCCTCCTAACCACACCGAAGGGTTCCGAATCCAATGGGGATGTCCATTTTGCTCTGCAAATTCATGGAGAGCTAACTCTAACCCTAAGTGGAATTTTCCCCAACGGGGTTTTCCCATGTATTTTCCCAGGAAATGTACATAAGGACGGCACGAAAGGCGTGCCCCCCCTCCTAACCACACCGAAGGGTTCCGAATCCAATAGCGATGTCCATTTTGCTCTGCAAATTAATGGAGAGCTAACCGTAACCCTAAGTGGAAATTCCCCAATGGGGTTTTCCCATGTATATTCCCAGGAAATGTACATAAGGCCGGCAGGGAAGGCGTGCCCCCCTCTTAACCACACCGAAGGGTTCCGAATCCAATGGCGATGTCCATTTTGCTCTGCAAATTCATGGAGAGCTAACCCTAACCCTAAGTGGAATTTTCCCCAATGGGGTTTTCCCATGTATTTTCCCAGGAAATGTACATAAGGCCGGCACGAAAGGCGTGCCCCTCTCCTAACCACACCGAAGGGTTCCAAATCCAATGGCGATGTCCATTTTGCTCTGCAAATTAATGGAGAGCTAACCGTAACCCTAAGTGGAAATTCCCCAATAGGGTTTTCCCATGTATATTCCCAGGAAATGTACATAAGGCTGGCACGAAAGGCGTGCCCCCCTCCTAACCACATCGAAGGGTTCCGAATCCAATGGTGATGTCCATTTTGCTCTGCAAATTCATGGAGAGCTAACCCTAACCCTAAGTGGTATTTTCCCCAATGGGGTTTTCCCATGTATTTTCCCAGGAAATGTACATAAGGCCGGCACGAAAGGCGTGCCCCTCTCCTAACCACACCGAAGGGTTCCGAATCCAATGGCGATGTCCATTTTGCTCTGCAAATTCATGGAGAGCTAACCCTAACCCTAAGTGGAATTTTCCCCAATGGGGTTTTCCCATGTATTTTCCCACGAAATGTACATAAGGCCGGCACAAAAGGCGTGCCCCCCTCCTAACCACACCGAAGGGTTCCGAATCCAATGGCGATGTCCATTTTGCTCTGCAAATTCATGGAGAGCTAACCCTAACCCTAAGTGGAATTTTCCCCAATGGAGTTTTCCCATGTATTTTCCCAGGAAATGTACATAGGTCCGGCACGAAAGGCGTGCCCCCTCCTAACCAAACCGAAGGGTTCCGAATCCAATGGCGATGTCCATTTTGCTCTGCAAATTCATGGAGAGCTAACCCTAACCCTAAGTGGAATTTTCCCCAATGGGGTTTTCCCATGTATTTTCCCAGGAAATGTACATAAGGCCGGCACGAAAGGCGTGCCCCTCTCCTAACCACACCGAAGGGTTCCAAATCCAATGGCGATGTCCATTTTGCTCTGCAAATTAATGGAGAGCTAACCGTAACCCTAAGTGGAAATTCCCCAATAGGGTTTTCCCATGTATATTCCCAGGAAATGTACATAAGGCTGGCACGAAAGGCGTGCCCCCCTCCTAACCACATCGAAGGGTTCCGAATCCAATGGTGATGTCCATTTTGCTCTGCAAATTCATGGAGAGCTAACCCTAACCCTAAGTGGAATTTTCCCCAATGGGGTTTTCCCATGTATTTTCCCACGAAATGTACATAAGGCCGGCACAAAAGGCGTGCCCCCCTCCTAACCACACCGAAGGGTTCCGAATCCAATGGCGATGTCCATTTTGCTCTGCAAATTCATGGAGAGCTAACCCTAACCCTAAGTGGAATTTTCCCCAATGGAGTTTTCCCATGTATTTTCCCAGGAAATGTACATAGGTCCGGCACGAAAGGCGTGCCCCCTCCTAACCAAACCGAAGGGTTCCGAATCCAATGGCGATGTCCATTTTGCTCTGCAAATTCATGGAGAGCTAACCCTAACCCTAAGTGGAATTTTCCCAAAGGGGTTTTCCCATGTATTTTCCCAGGAAATGTACATAAGGCGGGCACAACAGGCGTGCCCCCCCTCCTAACCACACCGAAGGGTTCCGAATCCAATAGCGATGTCCATTTTGCTCTGCAAATTCATGGAGAGCTAACCCTAACCCTAAGTGGAATTTACCCTAATGGGGTTTTACCATTTATTTCCCCAGGAAATGTACATAAGGCCGGCAGGGAAGGCGTGCCCCCCTCTTAACCACACCGAAGTGTTCCGAATCCAATGGCGATGTCCATTTTGCTCTGCAAATTCATGGAGAGCTAACCCTAACCCTAAGTGGAATTTACCCTAATGGGGTTTTCCCATGTATTTTCCCAGGAAATGTACAAAAGGCCGGCACGAAAGGCGTGCCCCCCTCCTAACCACACCGAAGTGTTCCGAATCCAATGGCGATGTCCATTTTGCTCTGCAAATATATGGAGAGCTAACCCTAACCCTAAGTGGAATTTACCCTAATGGGGTTTTCCCATGTATTTTCCCAGGAAATGTACAAAAGGCCAGCACGAAAGGCGTGCCCCCCTCCTAACCACACCGAAGTGTTCCGAATCCAATGGCGATGTCCATTTTGCTCTGCAAATTCATGGAGAGCTAACCCTAACCCTAAGTGGAATTTACCCTAATGGGGTTTTCCCATGTATTTTCCCAGGAAATGTACAAAAGGCCAGCACGAAACGCGTGCCCCCCTCCTAACCACACCGAAGGGTTCCGAATCCAATGGCGATGTCCATTTTGCTCTGCAAATTCATTGAGAGCTAACCCTAACCCTAAGTGGAATTTTCCCCAATGGGGTTTTCCCATGTATTTTCCCAGGAAATGTACATAGGGCCGGCACGAAAGGCGTGCCCCCTCCTAACCAAACCGAAGGGTTCCGAATCCAATGGCGATGTCCATTTTGCTCTGCAAATTCATAGAGAGCTAACCCTAACCCTAAGTGGAATTTTCCCCAATGGGGTTTTCCCATGTATTTTCCCAGGAAATGTACATAAGGCCGGCACGAAAGGCGTGCCCCCTCCTAACCACACCGAAGGGTTCCGAATCCAATGGCGATGTCCATTTTGCTCTGCAAATTCATGGAGAGCTAACCCTAACCCTAAGTGGTATTTTCCCCAATGGGGTTTTCCCATGTATTTTCACAGGAAATCCCATTGGGGAAAATTCCACATAGGGTTAGGGTTAGGTCTCCATGAATTTGCAGAGCAAAATGTATATTTCCATCGGATTCGGAACCCTTCGGTCTGGTTAGGAGGGGGACACGCCTTTCGTGCCGGCCTTATGTAGATTTCCTGGGAAAATACATGGGAAAACCCCATTGGGGAAAATTAGCTAACTCTAACCTTAAGTGGAATTTTCCCCAATGGGGTTTTCCCATGTATTTTCCCATGAAATGTACATAAGGCCAGCACGGAAGGCGTGCCCCCCTCCTAACCACACCGAAGGGTTCCGAATCCAATGGTGATGTCCATTTTGCTCTGCAAATTCATGGAGAGCTAACCCTAACCCTAAGTGGAATTTTCCCCAATGGGGTTTTCCCATGTATATTCCCAGGAAATGTACATAAGGCTGGCACGAAAGGCGTGCCCCCCTCCTAACCACATCGAAGGGTTCCGAATCCAATGGCGATGTCCATTTTGCTCTGTAAATTCATGGAGAGCTAACCCTAACCCTAAGTGGAATTTTCCCCAATGGGGTTTTCCCATGTATTTTCCCAGGAAATGTACATCAGGCCGGCACGAAACGCATGTCCCCCTCCTAACCACACCGAAGGGTTCCGAATCCAATGGCGATGTCCATTTTGCTCTGCAAATTCAAGGAGAGCTAACCCTAACCCTAAGTGGAATTTTCCCCAACGGGGTTTTCCCATGTATTTTCCCAGGAAATGTACATAAGGCGGGCACAAAAGGCGTGCCCCCCTCCTAACCACACCGAAGGGTTCCGATTCCAATGGTGATGTCCATTTTGCTCTGCAAATTCATGGAGAGCTAACCCTAACCCTAAGTGGAATTTTCCCCAACGGGGTTTTCCCATGTATTTCCCCAGGAAATGTACATAAGGTGGGCACGAAAGGCGTGCCCCCCTCCTAACCACACCGAAGGGTTCCGAATCCAATGGGGATGTCCATTTTGCTCTGCAAATTCATGGAGAGCTAACTCTAACCCTAAGTGGAATTTTCCCCAACGGGGTTTTCCCATGTATTTTCCCAGGAAATGTACATAAGGACGGCACGAAAGGCGTGCCCCCCCTCCTAACCACACCGAAGGGTTCCGAATCCAATAGCGATGTCCATTTTGCTCTGCAAATTAATGGAGAGCTAACCGTAACCCTAAGTGGAAATTCCCCAATGGGGTTTTCCCATGTATATTCCCAGGAAATGTACATAAGGCCGGCAGGGAAGGCGTGCCCCCCTCTTAACCACACCGAAGGGTTCCGAATCCAATGGCGATGTCCATTTTGCTCTGCAAATTCATGGAGAGCTAACCCTAACCCTAAGTGGAATTTTCCCCAATGGGGTTTTCCCATGTATTTTCCCAGGAAATGTACATAAGGCCGGCACGAAAGGCGTGCCCCTCTCCTAACCACACCGAAGGGTTCCGAATCCAATGGCGATGTCCATTTTGCTCTGCAAATTAATGGAGAGCTAACCGTAACCCTAAGTGGAAATTCCCCAATAGGGTTTTCCCATGTATATTCCCAGGAAATGTACATAAGGCTGGCACGAAAGGCGTGCCCCCCTCCTAACCACATCGAAGGGTTCCGAATCCAATGGTGATGTCCATTTTGCTCTGCAAATTCATGGAGAGCTAACCCTAACCCTAAGTGGTATTTTCCCCAATGGGGTTTTCCCATGTATTTTCCCAGGAAATGTACATAAGGCCGGCACGAAAGGCGTGCCCCTCTCCTAACCACACCGAAGGGTTCCGAATCCAATGGCGATGTCCATTTTGCTCTGCAAATTCATGGAGAGCTAACCCTAACCCTAAGTGGAATTTTCCCCAATGGGGTTTTCCCATGTATTTTCCCACGAAATGTACATAAGGCCGGCACAAAAGGCGTGCCCGCCTCCTAACCACACCGAAGGGTTCCGAATCCAATGGCGATGTCCATTTTGCTCTGCAAATTCATGGAGAGCTAACCCTAACCCTAAGTGGAATTTTCCCCAATGGAGTTTTCCCATGTATTTTCCCAGGAAATGTACATAGGTCCGGCACGAAAGGCGTGCCCCCTCCTAACCAAACCGAAGGGTTCCGAATCCAATGGCGATGTCCATTTTGCTCTGCAAATTCATGGAGAGCTAACCCTAACCCTAAGTGGAATTTTCCCCAATGGGGTTTTCCCATGTATTTTCCCAGGAAATGTACATAAGGCCGGCACGAAAGGCGTGCCCCTCTCCTAACCACACCGAAGGGTTCCAAATCCAATGGCGATGTCCATTTTGCTCTGCAAATTAATGGAGAGCTAACCGTAACCCTAAGTGGAAATTCCCCAATAGGGTTTTCCCATGTATATTCCCAGGAAATGTACATAAGGCTGGCACGAAAGGCGTGCCCCCCTCCTAACCACATCGAAGGGTTCCGAATCCAATGGTGATGTCCATTTTGCTCTGCAAATTCATGGAGAGCTAACCCTAACCCTAAGTGGAATTTTCCCCAATGGGGTTTTCCCATGTATTTTCCCACGAAATGTACATAAGGCCGGCACAAAAGGCGTGCCCCCCTCCTAACCACACCGAAGGGTTCCGAATCCAATGGCGATGTCCATTTTGCTCTGCAAATTCATGGAGAGCTAACCCTAACCCTAAGTGGAATTTTCCCCAATGGAGTTTTCCCATGTATTTTCCCAGGAAATGTACATAGGTCCGGCACGAAAGGCGTGCCCCCTCCTAACCAAACCGAAGGGTTCCGAATCCAATGGCGATGTCCATTTTGCTCTGCAAATTCATGGAGAGCTAACCCTAACCCTAAGTGGAATTTACCCTAATGGGGTTTTCCCATGTATTTTCCCAGGAAATGTACAAAAGGCCAGCACGAAACGCGTGCCCCCCTCCTAACCACACCGAAGGGTTCCGAATCCAATGGCGATGTCCATTTTGCTCTGCAAATTCATTGAGAGCTAACCCTAACCCTAAGTGGAATTTTCCCCAATGGGGTTTTCCCATGTATTTTCCCAGGAAATGTACATAGGGCCGGCACGAAAGGCGTGCCCCCTCCTAACCAAACCGAAGGGTTCCGAATCCAATGGCGATGTCCATTTTGCTCTGCAAATTCATAGAGAGCTAACCCTAACCCTAAATGGAATTTTCCCCAATGGGGTTTTCCCATGTATTTTCCCAGGAAATGTACATAAGGCCGGCACGAAAGGCGTGCCCCTCTCCTAACCACACCGAAGGGTTCCAAATCCAATGGCGATGTCCATTTTGCTCTGCAAATTAATGGAGAGCTAACCGTAACCCTAAGTGGAAATTCCCCAATAGGGTTTTCCCATGTATATTCCCAGGAAATGTACATAAGGCTGGCACGAAAGGCGTGCCCCCCTCCTAACCACATCGAAGGGTTCCGAATCCAATGGTGATGTCCATTTTGCTCTGCAAATTCATGGAGAGCTAATCCTAACCCTAAGTGGAATTTTCCCCAATGGGGTTTTCCCATGTATTTTCCCACGAAATGTACAAAAGGCCAGCACGAAACGCGTGCCCCCCTCCTAACCACACCGAAGGGTTCCGAATCCAATGGCGATGTCCATTTTGCTCTGCAAATTCATGGAGAGCTAACCCTAACCCTAAGTGGAATTTACCCCAATGGGGTTTTCCCATGTATTTTAACAGGAAATCCAATTGGGGAAAATTCCACATAGGGTTAGGGTTAGGTCTCCATGAATTTGCAGAGCAAAATGTATATCGCCATCGGATTCGGAACCCTTCGGTCTGGTTAGGAGGGGGACACGCCTTTCGTGCCGGCCTTATGTAGATTTCCTGGGAAAATACATGGGAAAACCCCATTGGGGAAAATTAGCTAACTCTAACCTTAAGTGGAATTTTCCCCAATGGGGTTTTCCCATGTATTTTCCCATGAAATGTACATAAGGCCGGCACGGAAGGCGTGCCCCCCTCCTAACCACACCGAAGGGTTCCAAATCCAATGGTGATGTCCATTTTGCTCTGCAAATTCATGGAGAGCTAACCCTAACCCTAAGTGGAATTTTCCCCAATGGGGTTTTCCCATGTATATTCCCAGGAAATGTACATAAGGCTGGCACGAAAGGCGTGCCCCCCTCCTAACCACATCGAAGGGTTCCGAATCCAATGGCGATGTCCATTTTGCTCTGCAAATTCATGGAGAGCTAACCCTAACCCTAAGTGGAATTTTCCCCAATGGGGTTTTCCCATGTATTTTCCCAGGAAATGTACATCAGGCCGGCACGAAACGCATGTCTCCCTCCTAACCACACCGAAGGGTTCCGAATCCAATGGCGATGTCCATTTTGCTCTGCAAATTCATGGAGAGCTAACCCTAACCCTAAGTGGAATTTTCCCCAACGGGGTTTTCCCATGTATTTTCCCAGGAAATGTACATAAGGCGGGCACAAAAGGCGTGCCCCCCTCCTAACCACACCGAAGGGTTCCGATTCCAATGGTGATGTCCATTTTGCTCTGCAAATTCAAGGAGAGCTAACCCTAACCCTAAGTGGAATTTTCCCCAACGGGGTTTTCCCATGTATTTCCCCAGGAAATGTACATAAGGTGGGCACGAAAGGCGTGCCCCCCTCCTAACCACACCGAAGGGTTCCGAATCCAATGGGGATGTCCATTTTGCTCTGCAAATTCATGGAGAGCTAACTCTAACCCTAAGTGGAATTTTCCCCAACGGGGTTTTCCCATGTATTTTCCCAGGAAATGTACAAAAGGCCGGCACGAAAGGCGTGCCCCCCTCCTAACCACACCGAAGTGTTCCGAATCCAATGGCGATGTCCATTTTGCTCTGCAAATTCATGGAGAGCTAACCCTAACCCTAAGTGGAATTTACCCTAATGGGGTTTTCCCATGTATTTTCCCAGGAAATGTACAAAAGGCCAGCACGAAAGGCGTGCCCCCCTCCTAACCACACCGAAGTGTTCCGAATCCAATGGCGATGTCCATTTTGCTCTGCAAATTCATGGAGAGCTAACCCTAACCCTAAGTGGAATTTACCCTAATGGGGTTTTCCCATGTATTTTCCCAGGAAATGTACAAAAGGCCAGCACGAAACGCGTGCCCCCCTCCTAACCACACCGAAGGGTTCCGAATCCAATGGCGATGTCCATTTTGCTCTGCAAATTCATTGAGAGCTAACCCTAACCCTAAGTGGAATTTTCCCCAATGGGGTTTTCCCATGTATTTTCCCAGGAAATGTACATAGGGCCGGCACGAAAGGCGTGCCCCCTCCTAACCAAACCGAAGGGTTCCGAATCCAATGGCGATGTCCATTTTGCTCTGCAAATTCATAGAGAGCTAACCCTAACCCTAAGTGGAATTTTCCCCAATGGGGTTTTCCCATGTATTTTCCCAGGAAATGTACATAAGGCCGGCACGAAAGGCGTGGCCCCTCCTAACCACACCGAAGGGTTCCGAATCCAATGGCGATGTCCATTTTGCTCTGCAAATTCATGGAGAGCTAACCCTAACCCTAAGTGGTATTTTCCCCAATGGGGTTTTCCCATGTATTTTAACAGGAAATCCAATTGGGGAAAATTCCACATAGGGTTAGGGTTAGGTCTCCATGAATTTGCAGAGCAAAATGTATATCGCCATCGGATTCGGAACCCTTCGGTCTGGTTAGGAGGGGGACACGCCTTTCGTGCCGGCCTTATGTAGATTTCCTGGGAAAATACATGGGAAAACCCCATTGGGGAAAATTAGCTAACTCTAACCTTAAGTGGAATTTTCCCCAATGGGGTTTTCCCATGTATTTTCCCATGAAATGTACATAAGGCCGGCACGGAAGGCGTGCCCCCCTCCTAACCACACCGAAGGGTTCCGAATCCAATGGTGATGTCCATTTTGCTCTGCAAATTCATGGAGAGCTAACCCTAACCCTAAGTGGAATTTTCCCCAATGGGGTTTTCCCATGTATATTCCCAGGAAATGTACATAAGGCTGGCACGAAAGGCGTGCCCCCCTCCTAACCACATCGAAGGGTTCCGAATCCAATGGCGATGTCCATTTTGCTCTGCAAATTCATGGAGAGCTAACCCTAACCCTAAGTGGAATTTTCCCCAATGGGGTTTTCCCATGTATTTTCCCAGGAAATGTACATCAGGCCGGCACGAAACGCATGTCCCCCTCCTAACCACACCGAAGGGTTCCGAATCCAATGGCGATGTCCATTTTGCTCTGCAAATTCATGGAGAGCTAACCCTAACCCTAAGTGGAATTTTCCCCAACGGGGTTTTCCCATGTATTTTCCCAGGAAATGTACATAAGGCGGGCACAAAAGGCGTGCCCCCCTCCTAACCACACCGAAGGGTTCCGATTCCAATGGTGATGTCCATTTTGCTCTGCAAATTCATGGAGAGCTAACCCTAACCCTAAGTGGAATTTTCCCCAACGGGGTTTTCCCATGTATTTCCCCAGGAAATGTACATAAGGTGGGCACGAAAGGCGTGCCCCCCTCCTAACCACACCGAAGGGTTCCGAATCCAATGGGGATGTCCATTTTGCTCTGCAAATTTATGGAGAGCTAACTCTAACCCTAAGTGGAATTTTCCCCAACGGGGTTTTCCCATGTATTTTCCCAGGAAATGTACATAAGGACGGCACGAAAGGCGTGCCCCCCCTCCTAACCACACCGAAGGGTTCCGAATCCAATAGCGATGTCCATTTTGCTCTGCATATTAATGGAGAGCTAACCGTAACCCTAAGTGGAAATTCCCCAATGGGGTTTTCCCATGTATATTCCCAGGAAATGTACATAAGGCCGGCAGGGAAGGCGTGCCCCCCTCTTAACCACACCGAAGGGTTCCGAATCCAATGGTGATGTCCATTTTGCTCTGCAAATTCATGGAGAGCTAACCCTAACCCTAAGTGGTATTTTCCCCAATGGGGTTTTCCCATGTATTTTCCCAGGAAATGTACATAAGGCCGGCACGAAATGCGTGCCCCTCTCCTAACCACACCGAAGGGTTCCGAATCCAATGGCGATGTCCATTTTGCTCTGCAAATTCATGGAGAGCTAACCCTAACCCTAAGTGGAATTTTCCCCAATGGGGTTTTCCCATGTATTTTCCCACGAAATGTACATAAGGCCGGCACAAAAGGCGTGCCCCCCTCCTAACCACACCGAAGGGTTCCGAATCCAATGGCGATGTCCATTTTGCTCTGCAAATTCATGGAGAGCTAACCCTAACCCTAAGTGGAATTTTCCCCAATGGAGTTTTCCCATGTATATTCCCAGGAAATGTACATAGGTCCGGCACGAAAGGCGTGCCCCCTCCTAACCAAACCGAAGGGTTCCGAATCCAATGGCGATGTCCATTTTGCTCTGCAAATTCATGGAGAGCTAACCCTAACCCTAAGTGGAATTTTCCCCAATGGGGTTTTCCCATGTATTTTCCCAGGAAATGTACATAAGGCCGGCACGAAAGGCGTGCCCCTCTCCTAACCACACCGAAGGGTTCCAAATCCAATGGCGATGTCCATTTTGCTCTGCAAATTAATGGAGAGCTAACCGTAACCCTAAGTGGAAATTCCCCAATAGGGTTTTCCCATGTATATTCCCAGGAAATGTACATAAGGCTGGCACGAAAGGCGTGCCCCCCTCCTAACCACATCGAAGGGTTCCGAATCCAATGGTGATGTCCATTTTGCTCTGCAAATTCATGGAGAGCTAACCCTAACCCTAAGTGGAATTTTCCCCAATGGGGTTTTCCCATGTATTTTCCCACGAAATGTACATAAGGCCGGCACAAAAGGCGTGCCCCCCTCCTAACCACACCGAAGGGTTCCGAATCCAATGGCGATGTCCATTTTGCTCTGCAAATTCATGGAGAGCTAACCCTAACCCTAAGTGGAATTTTCCCCAATGGAGTTTTCCCATGTATTTTCCCAGGAAATGTACATAGGTCCGGCACGAAAGGCGTACCCCCTCCTAACCAAACCGAAGGGTTCCGAATCCAATGGCGATGTCCATTTTGCTCTGCAAATTCATGGAGAGCTAACCCTAACCCTAAGTGGAATTTTCCCAAAGGGGTTTTCCCATGTATTTTCCCAGGAAATGTACATAAGGCGGGCACAACAGGCGTGCCCCCCCTCCTAACCACACCGAAGGGTTCCGAATCCAATAGCGATGTCCATTTTGCTCTGCAAATTCATGGAGAGCTAACCCTAACCCTAAGTGGAATTTACCCTAATGGGGTTTTCCCATGTATTTCCCCAGGAAATGTACATAAGGCCGGCAGGGAAGGCGTGCCCCCCTCTTAACCACACTGAAGTGTTCCGAATCCAATGGCGATGTCCATTTTGCTCTGCAAATTCATGGAGAGCTAACCCTAACCCTAAGTGGAATTTACCCTAATGGGGTTTTCCCATGTATTTTCCCAGGAAATGTACAAAAGGCCGGCACGAAAGGCGTGCCCCCCTCCTAACCACACCGAAGTGTTCCGAATCCAATGGCGATGTCCATTTTGCTCTGCAAATTCATGGAGAGCTAACCCTAACCCTAAGTGGAATTTACCCTAATGGGGTTTTCCCATGTATTTTCCCAGGAAATGTACAAAAGGCCAGCACGAAACGCGTGCCCCCCTCCTAACCACACCGAAGGGTTCCGAATCCAATGGCGATGTCCATTTTGCTCTGCAAATTCATGGAGAGCTAACCCTAACCCTAAGTGGAATTTACCCTAATGGGGTTTTCCCATGTATTTTCCCAGGAAATGTACAAAAGGCCAGCACGAAACGCGTGCCCCCCTCCTAACCACACCGAAGGGTTCCGAATCCAATGGCGATGTCCATTTTGCTCTGCAAATTCATTGAGAGCTAACCCTAACCCTAAGTGGAATTTTCCCCAATGGGGTTTTCCCATGTATTTTCCCAGGAAATGTACATAGGGCCGGCACGAAAGGCGTGCCCCCTCCTAACCAAACCGAAGGGTTCCGAATCCAATGGTGATGTCCATTTTGCTCTGCAAATTCATAGAGAGCTAACCCTAACCCTAAGTGGAATTTTCCCCAATGGGGTTTTCCCATGTATTTTCCCAGGAAATGTACATAAGGCCGGCACGAAAGGCGTGCCCCTCTCCTAACCACACCGAAGGGTTCCAAATCCAATGGCGATGTCCATTTTGCTCTGCAAATTAATGGAGAGCTAACCGTAACCCTAAGTGGAAATTCCCCAATAGGGTTTTCCCATGTATATTCCCAGGAAATGTACATAAGGCTGGCACGAAAGGCGTGCCCCCCTCCTAACCACATCGAAGGGTTCCGAATCCAATGGTGATGTCCATTTTGCTCTGCAAATTCATGGAGAGCTAACCCTAACCCTAAGTGGAATTTTCCCCAATGGGGTTTTCCCATGTATTTTCCCACGAAATGTACATAAGGCCGGCACAAAAGGCGTGCCCCCCTCCTAACCACACCGAAGGGTTCCGAATCCAATGGCGATGTCCATTTTGCTCTGCAAATTCATGGAGAGCTAACCCTAACCCTAAGTGGAATTTTCCCCAATGGAGTTTTCCCATGTATTTTCCCAGGAAATGTACATAGGTCCGGCACGAAAGGCGTGCCCCCTCCTAACCAAACCGAAGGGTTCCGAATCCAATGGCGATGTCCATTTTGCTCTGCAAATTCATGGAGAGCTAACCCTAACCCTAAGTGGAATTTTCCCAAAGGGGTTTTCCCATGTATTTTCCCAGGAAATGTACATAAGGCGGGCACAACAGGCGTGCCCCCCCTCCTAACCACACCGAAGGGTTCCGAATCCAATAGCGATGTCCATTTTGCTCTGCAAATTCATGGAGAGCTAACCCTAACCCTAAGTGGAATTTACCCTAATGGGGTTTTCCCATGTATTTCCCCAGGAAATGTACATAAGGCCGGCAGGGAAGGCGTGCCCCCCTCTTAACCACACCGAAGTGTTCCGAATCCAATGGCGATGTCCATTTTGCTCTGCAAATTCATGGAGAGCTAACCCTAACCCTAAGTGGAATTTACCCTAATGGGGTTTTCCCATGTATTTTCCCAGGAAATGTACAAAAGGCCGGCACGAAAGGCGTGCCCCCCTCCTAACCACACCGAAGTGTTCCGAATCCAATGGCGATGTCCATTTTGCTCTGCAAATTCATGGAGAGCTAACCCTAACCCTAAGTGGAATTTACCCTAATGGGGTTTTCCCATGTATTTTCCCAGGAAATGTACAAAAGGCCAGCACGAAAGGCGTGCCCCCCTCCTAACCACACCGAAGTGTTCCGAATCCAATGGCGATGTCCATTTTGCTCTGCAAATTCATGGAGAGCTAACCCTAACCCTAAGTGGAATTTACCCTAATGGGGTTTTCCCATGTATTTTCCCAGGAAATGTACAAAAGGCCAGCACGAAACGCGTGCCCCCCTCCTAACCACACCGAAGGGTTCCGAATCCAATGGCGATGTCCATTTTGCTCTGCAAATTCATTGAGAGCTAACCCTAACCCTAAGTGGAATTTTCCCCAATGGGGTTTTCCCATGTATTTTCCCAGGAAATGTACATAGGGCCGGCACGAAAGGCGTGCCCCCTCCTAACCAAACCGAAGGGTTCCGAATCCAATGGCGATGTCCATTTTGCTCTGCAAATTCATAGAGAGCTAACCCTAACCCTAAGTGGAATTTTCCCCAATGGGGTTTTCCCATGTATTTTCCCAGGAAATGTACATAAGGCCGGCACGAAAGGCGTGCCCCCTCCTAACCACACCGAAGGGTTCCGAATCCAATGGCGATGTCCATTTTGCTCTGCAAATTCATGGAGAGCTAACCCTAACCCTAAGTGGTATTTTCCCCAATGGGGTTTTCCCATGTATTTTCACAGGAAATCCCATTGGGGAAAATTCCACATAGGGTTAGGGTTAGGTCTCCATGAATTTGCAGAGCAAAATGTATATCGCCATCGGATTCGGAACCCTTCGGTCTGGTTAGGAGGGGGACACGCCTTTCGTGCCGGCCTTATGTAGATTTCCTGGGAAAATACATGGGAAAACCCCATTGGGGAAAATTAGCTAACTCTAACCTTAAGTGGAATTTTCCCCAATGGGGTTTTCCCATGTATTTTCCCAGGAAATGTACATAAGGCCGGCACGAAAGGCGTGCCCCTCTCCTAACCACACCGAAGGGTTCCGAATCCAATGGCGATGTCCATTTTGCTCTGCAAATTCATGGAGAGCTAACCCTAACCCTAAGTGGAATTTTCCCCAATGGGGTTTTCCCATGTATTTTCCCACGAAATGTACATAAGGCCGGCACAAAAGGCGTGCCCCCCTCCTAACCACACCGAAGGGTTCCGAATCCAATGGCGATGTCCATTTTGCTCTGCAAATTCATGGAGAGCTAACCCTAACCCTAAGTGGAATTTTCCCCAATGGAGTTTTCCCATGTATTTTCCCAGGAAATGTACATAGGTCCGGCACGAAAGGCGTGCCCCCTCCTAACCAAACCGAAGGGTTCCGAATCCAATGGCGATGTCCATTTTGCTCTGCAAATTCATGGAGAGCTAACCCTAACCCTAAGTGGAATTTTCCCCAATGGGGTTTTCCCATGTATTTTCCCAGGAAATGTACATAAGGCCGGCACGAAAGGCGTGCCCCTCTCCTAACCACACCGAAGGGTTCCAAATCCAATGGCGATGTCCATTTTGCTCTGCAAATTAATGGAGAGCTAACCGTAACCCTAAGTGGAAATTCCCCAATAGGGTTTTCCCATGTATATTCCCAGGAAATGTACATAAGGCTGGCACGAAAGGCGTGCCCCCCTCCTAACCACATCGAAGGGTTCCGAATCCAATGGTGATGTCCATTTTGCTCTGCAAATTCATGGAGAGCTAACCCTAACCCTAAGTGGAATTTTCCCCAATGGGGTTTTCCCATGTATTTTCCCACGAAATGTACATAAGGCCGGCACAAAAGGCGTGCCCCCCTCCTAACCACACCGAAGGGTTCCGAATCCAATGGCGATGTCCATTTTGCTCTGCAAATTCATGGAGAGCTAACCCTAACCCTAAGTGGAATTTTCCCCAATGGAGTTTTCCCATGTATTTTCCCAGGAAATGTACATAGGTCCGGCACGAAAGGCGTGCCCCCTCCTAACCAAACCGAAGGGTTCCGAATCCAATGGCGATGTCCATTTTGCTCTGCAAATTCATGGAGAGCTAACCCTAACCCTAAGTGGAATTTTCCCCAATGGGGTTTTCCCATGTATTTTCCCAGGAAATGTACATAAGGCCGGCACGAAAGGCGTGCCCCTCTCCTAACCACACCGAAGGGTTCCAAATCCAATGGCGATGTCCATTTTGCTCTGCAAATTAATGGAGAGCTAACCGTAACCCTAAGTGGAAATTCCCCAATAGGGTTTTCCCATGTATATTCCCAGGAAATGTACATAAGGCTGGCACGAAAGGCGTGCCCCCCTCCTAACCACATCGAAGGGTTCCGAATCCAATGGTGATGTCCATTTTGCTCTGCAAATTCATGGAGAGCTAACCCTAACCCTAAGTGGAATTTTCCCCAATGGGGTTTTCCCATGTATTTTCCCACGAAATGTACATAAGGCCGGCACAAAAGGCGTGCCCCCCTCCTAACCACACCGAAGGGTTCCGAATCCAATGGCGATGTCCATTTTGCTCTGCAAATTCATGGAGAGCTAACCCTAACCCTAAGTGGAATTTTCCCCAATGGAGTTTTCCCATGTATTTTCCCAGGAAATGTACATAGGTCCGGCACGAAAGGCGTGCCCCCTCCTAACCAAACCGAAGGGTTCCGAATCCAATGGCGATGTCCATTTTGCTCTGCAAATTCATGGAGAGCTAACCCTAACCCTAAGTGGAATTTTCCCAAAGGGGTTTTCCCATGTATTTTCCCAGGAAATGTACATAAGGCGGGCACAACAGGCGTGCCCCCCCTCCTAACCACACCGAAGGGTTCCGAATCCAATAGCGATGTCCATTTTGCTCTGCAAATTCATGGAGAGCTAACCCTAACCCTAAGTGGAATTTACCCTAATGGGGTTTTCCCATGTATTTCCCCAGGAAATGTACATAAGGCCGGCAGGGAAGGCGTGCCCCCCTCTTAACCACACCGAAGTGTTCCGAATCCAATGGCGATGTCCATTTTGCTCTGCAAATTCATGGAGAGCTAACCCTAACCCTAAGTGGAATTTACCCTAATGGGGTTTTCCCATGTATTTTCCCAGGAAATGTACAAAAGGCCGGCACGAAAGGCGTGCCCCACTCCTAACCACACCGAAGTGTTCCGAATCCAATGGCGATGTCCATTTTGCTCTGCAAATTCATGGAGAGCTAACCCTAACCCTAAGTGGAATTTTCCCCAATGGGGTTTTCCCATGTATTTTCCCAGGAAATGTACATAAGGCCGGCACGAAAGGCGTGCCCCTCTCCTAACCACACCGAAGGGTTCCAAATCCAATGGCGATGTCCATTTTGCTCTGCAAATTAATGGAGAGCTAACCGTAACCCTAAGTGGAAATTCCCCAATAGGGTTTTCCCATGTATATTCCCAGGAAATGTACATAAGGCTGGCACGAAAGGCGTGCCCCCCTCCTAACCACATCGAAGGGTTCCGAATCCAATGGTGATGTCCATTTTGCTCTGCAAATTCATGGAGAGCTAACCCTAACCCTAAGTGGAATTTTCCCCAATGGGGTTTTCCCATGTATTTTCCCACGAAATGTACATAAGGCCGGCACAAAAGGCGTGCCCCCCTCCTAACCACACCGAAGGGTTCCGAATCCAATGGCGATGTCCATTTTGCTCTGCAAATTCATGGAGAGCTAACCCTAACCCTAAGTGGAATTTTCCCCAATGGAGTTTTCCCATGTATTTTCCCAGGAAATGTACATAGGTCCGGCACGAAAGGCGTGCCCCCTCCTAACCAAACCGAAGGGTTCCGAATCCAATGGCGATGTCCATTTTGCTCTGCAAATTCATGGAGAGCTAACCCTAACCCTAAGTGGAATTTTCCCAAAGGGGTTTTCCCATGTATTTTCCCAGGAAATGTACATAAGGCGGGCACAACAGGCGTGCCCCCCCTCCTAACCACACCGAAGGGTTCCGAATCCAATAGCGATGTCCATTTTGCTCTGCAAATTCATGGAGAGCTAACCCTAACCCTAAGTGGTATTTTCCCCAATGGGGTTTTCCCATGTATTTTCACAGGAAATCCCATTGGGGAAAATTCCACATAGGGTTAGGGTTAGGTCTCCATGAATTTGCAGAGCAAAATGTATATCGCCATCGGATTCGGAACCCTTCAGTCTGGTTAGGAGGGGGACACGCCTTTCGTGCCGGCCTTATGTAGATTTCCTGGGAAAATACATGGGAAAACCCCATTGGGGAAAATTAGCTAACTCTAACCTTAAGTGGAATTTTCCCCAATGGGGTTTTCCCATGTATTTTCCCATGAAATGTACATAAGGCCGGCACGGAAGGCGTGCCCCCCTCCTAACCACACCGAAGGGTTCCGAATCCAATGGTGATGTCCATTTTGCTCTGCAAATTCATGGAGAGCTAACCCTAACCCTAAGTGGAATTTTCCCCAATGGGGTTTTCCCATGTATATTCCCAGGAAATGTACATAAGGCTGGCACGAAAGGCGTGCCCCCCTCCTAACCACATCGAAGGGTTCCGAATCCAATGGCGATGTCCATTTTGCTCTGCAAATTCATGGAGAGCTAACCCTAACCCTAAGTGGAATTTTCCCCAATGGGGTTTTCCCATGTATATTCCCAGGAAATGTACATCAGGCCGGCACGAAACGCATGTCCCCCTCCTAACCACACCGAAGGGTTCCGAATCCAATGGCGATGTCCATTTTGCTCTGCAAATTCATGGAGAGCTAACCCTAACCCTAAGTGGAATTTTCCCCAACGGGGTTTTCCCATGTATTTTCCCAGGAAATGTACATAAGGCGGGCACAAAAGGCGTGCCCCCCTCCTAACCACACCGAAGGGTTCCGATTCCAATGGTGATGTCCATTTTGCTCTGCAAATTCATGGAGAACTAACCCTAACCCTAAGTGGAATTTTCCCCAACGGGGTTTTCCCATGTATTTCCCCAGGAAATGTACATAAGGTGGGCACGAAAGGCGTGCCCCCCTCCTAACCACACCGAAGGGTTCCGAATCCAATGGGGATGTCCATTTTGCTCTGCAAATTCATGGAGAGCTAACTCTAACCCTAAGTGGAATTTTCCCCAACGGGGTTTTCCCATGTATTTTCCCAGGAAATGTACATAAGGACGGCACGAAAGGCGTGCCCCCCCTCCTAACCACACCGAAGGGTTCCGAATCCAATAGCGATGTCCATTTTGCTCTGCAAATTAATGGAGAGCTAACCGTAACCCTAAGTGGAAATTCCCCAATGGGGTTTTCCCATGTATATTCCCAGGAAATGTACATAAGGCCGGCAGGGAAGGCGTGCCCCCCTCTTAACCACACCGAAGGGTTCCGAATCCAATGGCGATGTCCATTTTGCTCTGCAAATTCATGGAGAGCTAACCCTAACCCTAAGTGGAATTTTCCCCAATGGGGTTTTCCCATGTATTTTCCCAGGAAATGTACATAAGGCCGGCACGAAAGGCGTGCCCCTCTCCTAACCACACCGAAGGGTTCCGAATCCAATGGCGATGTCCATTTTGCTCTGCAAATTAATGGAGAGCTAACCGTAACCCTAAGTGGAAATTCCCCAATAGGGTTTTCCCATGTATATTCCCAGGAAATGTACATAAGACTGGCACGAAAGGTGTGCCCCCCTCCTAACCACATCGAAGGGTTCCGAATCCAATGGTGATGTCCATTTTGCTCTGCAAATTCATGGAGAGCTAACCCTAACCCTAAGTGGAATTTTCCCCAACGGGGTTTTCCCATGTATTTCCCCAGGAAATGTACATAAGGTGGGCACGAAAGGCGTGCCCCCCTCCTAACCACACCGAAGGGTTCCGAATCCAATGGGGATGTCCATTTTGCTCTGCAAATTCATGGAGAGCTAACTCTAACCCTAAGTGGAATTTTCCCCAACGGGGTTTTCCCATGTATTTTCCCAGGAAATGTACATAAGGACGGCACGAAAGGCGTGCCCCCCCTCCTAACCACACCGAAGGGTTCCGAATCCAATAGCGATGTCCATTTTGCTCTGCAAATTAATGGAGAGCTAACCGTAACCCTAAGTGGAAATTCCCCAATGGGGTTTTCCCATGTATATTCCCAGGAAATGTACATAAGGCCGGCAGGGAAGGCGTGCCCCCCTCTTAACCACACCGAAGGGTTCCGAATCCAATGGCGATGTCCATTTTGCTCTGCAAATTCATGGAGAGCTAACCCTAACCCTAAGTGGAATTTTCCCCAATGGGGTTTTCCCATGTATTTTCCCAGGAAATGTACATAAGGCCGGCACGAAAGGCGTGCCCCTCTCCTAACCACACCGAAGGGTTCCGAATCCAATGGCGATGTCCATTTTGCTCTGCAAATTAATGGAGAGCTAACCGTAACCCTAAGTGGAAATTCCCCAATAGGGTTTTCCCATGTATATTCCCAGGAAATGTACATAAGGCTGGCACGAAAGGCGTGCCCCCCTCCTAACCACATCGAAGGGTTCCGAATCCAATGGTGATGTCCATTTTGCTCTGCAAATTCATAGAGAGCTAACCCTAACCCTAAGTGGAATTTTCCCCAATGGGGTTTTCCCATGTATTTTCCCAGGAAATGTACATAAGGCCGGCACGAAAGGCGTGCCCCTCTCCTAACCACACCGAAGGGTTCCAAATCCAATGGCGATGTCCATTTTGCTCTGCAAATTAATGGAGAGCTAACCGTAACCCTAAGTGGAAATTCCCCAATAGGGTTTTCCCATGTATATTCCCAGGAAATGTACATAAGGCTGGCACGAAAGGCGTGCCCCCCTCCTAACCACATCGAAGGGTTCCGAATACAATGGTGATGTCCATTTTGCTCTGCAAATTCATGGAGAGCTAACCCTAACCCTAAGTGGAATTTTCCCCAATGGGGTTTTCCCATGTATTTTCCCACGAAATGTACATAAGGCCGGCACAAAAGGCGTGCCCCCCTCCTAACCACACCGAAGGGTTCCGAATCCAATGGTGATGTCCATTTTGCTCTGCAAATTCATGGAGAGCTAACCCTAACCCTAAGTGGAATTTTCCCCAACGGGGTTTTCCCATGTATTTCCCCAGGAAATGTACATAAGGTGGGCACGAAAGGCGTGCCCCCCTCCTAACCACACCGAAGGGTTCCGAATCCAATGGCGATGTCCATTTTGCTCTGCAAATTCATGGAGAGCTAACCCTAACCCTAAGTGGAATTTTCCCAAAGGGGTTTTCCCATGTATTTTCCCAGGAAATGTACATAAGGCGGGCACAACAGGCGTGCCCCCCCTCCTAACCACACCGAAGGGTTCCGAATCCAATAGCGATGTCCATTTTGCTCTGCAAATTCATGGAGAGCTAACCCTAACCCTAAGTGGAATTTACCCTAATGGGGTTTTCCCATGTATTTCCCCAGGAAATGTACATAAGGCCGGCAGGGAAGGCGTGCCCCCCTCTTAACCACACCGAAGTGTTCCGAATCCAATGGCGATGTCCATTTTGCTCTGCAAATTCATGGAGAGCTAACCCTAACCCTAAGTGGAATTTACCCTAATGGGGTTTTCCCATGTATTTTCCCAGGAAATGTACAAAAGGCCGGCACGAAAGGCGTGCCCCCCTCCTAACCACACCGAAGTGTTCCGAATCCAATGGCGATGTCCATTTTGCTCTGCAAATTCATGGAGAGCTAACCCTAACCCTAAGTGGAATTTACCCTAATGGGGTTTTCCCATGTATTTTCCCAGGAAATGTACAAAAGGCCAGCACGAAATGCGTGCCCCCCTCCTAACCACACCGAAGGGTTCCGAATCCAATGGCGATGTCCATTTTGCTCTGCAAATTCATGGAGAGCTAACCCTAACCCTAAGTGGAATTTACCCTAATGGGGTTTTCCCATGTATTTTCCCAGGAAATGTACAAAAGGCCAGCACGAAACGCGTGCCCCCCTCCTAACCACACCGAAGGGTTCCGAATCCAATGGCGATGTCCATTTTGCTCTGCAAATTCATTGAGAGCTAACCCTAACCCTAAGTGGAATTTTCCCCAATGGGGTTTTCCCATGTATTTTCCCAGGAAATGTACATAGGGCCGGCACGAAAGGCGTGCCCCCTCCTAACCAAACCGAAGGGTTCCGAATCCAATGGCGATGTCCATTTTGCTCTGCAAATTCATAGAGAGCTAACCCTAACCCTAAGTGGAATTTTCCCCAATGGGGTTTTCCCATGTATTTTCCCAGGAAATGTACATAAGGCCGGCACGAAAGGCGTGCCCCTCTCCTAACCACACCGAAGGGTTCCAAATCCAATGGCGATGTCCATTTTGCTCTGCAAATTAATGGAGAGCTAACCGTAACCCTAAGTGGAAATTCCCCAATAGGGTTTTCCCATGTATATTCCCAGGAAATGTACATAAGGCTGGCACGAAAGGCGTGCCCCCCTCCTAACCACATCGAAGGGTTCCGAATACAATGGTGATGTCCATTTTGCTCTGCAAATTCATGGAGAGCTAACCCTAACCCTAAGTGGAATTTTCCCCAATGGGGTTTTCCCATGTATTTTCCCACGAAATGTACATAAGGCCGGCACAAAAGGCGTGCCCCCCTCCTAACCACACCGAAGGGTTCCGAATCCAATGGTGATGTCCATTTTGCTCTGCAAATTCATGGAGAGCTAACCCTAACCCTAAGTGGAATTTTCCCCAACGGGGTTTTCCCATGTATTTCCCCAGGAAATGTACATAAGGTGGGCACGAAAGGCGTGCCCCCCTCCTAACCACACCGAAGGGTTCCGAATCCAATGGGGATGTCCATTTTGCTCTGCAAATTCATGGAGAGCTAACTCTAACCCTAAGTGGAATTTTCCCCAACGGGGTTTTCCCATGTATTTTCCCAGGAAATGTACATAAGGACGGCACGAAAGGCGTGCCCCCCCTCCTAACCACACCGAAGGGTTCCGAATCCAATAGCGATGTCCATTTTGCTCTGCAAATTAATGGAGAGCTAACCGTAACCCTAAGTGGAAATTCCCCAATGGGGTTTTCCCATGTATATTCCCAGGAAATGTACATAAGGCCGGCAGGGAAGGCGTGCCCCCCTCTTAACCACACCGAAGGGTTCCGAATCCAATGGCGATGTCCATTTTGCTCTGCAAATTCATGGAGAGCTAACCCTAACCCTAAGTGGAATTTTCCCCAATGGGGTTTTCCCATGTATTTTCCCAGGAAATGTACATAAGGCCGGCACGAAAGGCGTGCCCCTCTCCTAACCACACCGAAGGGTTCCGAATCCAATAGCGATGTCCATTTTGCTCTGCAAATTAATGGAGAGCTAACCGTAACCCTAAGTGGAAATTCCCCAATGGGGTTTTCCCATGTATTTTCCCAGGAAATGTACATCAGGCCGGCACGAAACGCATGTCCCCCTCCTATCCACACCGAAGGGTTCCGAATCCAATGGCGATGTCCATTTTGCTCTGCAAATTCATGGAGAGCTAACCCTAACCCTAAGTGGAATTTTCCCCAACGGGGTTTTCCCATGTATTTTCCCAGGAAATGTACATAAGGCGGGCACAAAAGGCGTGCCCCCCTCCTAACCACACCGAAGGGTTCCGATTCCAATGGTGATGTCCATTTTGCTCTGCAAATTCATGGAGAACTAACCCTAACCCTAAGTGGAATTTTCCCCAACGGGGTTTTCCCATGTATTTCCCCAGGAAATGTACATAAGGTGGGCACGAAAGGCGTGCCCCCCTCCTAACCACACCGAAGGGTTCCGAATCCAATGGGGATGTCCATTTTGCTCTGCAAATTCATGGAGAGCTAACTCTAACCCTAAGTGGAATTTTCCCCAACGGGGTTTTCCCATGTATTTTCCCAGGAAATGTACATAAGGACGGCACGAAAGGCGTGCCCCCCCTCCTAACCACACCGAAGGGTTCCGAATCCAATAGCGATGTCCATTTTGCTCTGCAAATTAATGGAGAGCTAACCGTAACCCTAAGTGGAAATTCCCCAATGGGGTTTTCCCATGTATATTCCCAGGAAATGTACATAAGGCCGGCAGGGAAGGCGTGCCCCCCTCTTAACCACACCGAAGGGTTCCGAATCCAATGGCGATGTCCATTTTGCTCTGCAAATTCATGGAGAGCTAACCCTAACCCTAAGTGGAATTTTCCCCAATGGGGTTTTCCCATGTATTTTCCCAGGAAATGTACATAAGGCCGGCACGAAAGGCGTGCCCCTCTCCTAACCACACCGAAGGGTTCCGAATCCAATGGCGATGTCCATTTTGCTCTGCAAATTAATGGAGAGCTAACCGTAACCCTAAGTGGAAATTCCCCAATAGGGTTTTCCCATGTATATTCCCAGGAAATGTACATAAGGCTGGCACGAAAGGCGTGCCCCCCTCCTAACCACATCGAAGGGTTCCGAATCCAATGGTGATGTCCATTTTGCTCTGCAAATTCATGGAGAGCTAACCCTAACCCTAAGTGGTATTTTCCCCAATGGGGTTTTCCCATGTATTTTCCCAGGAAATGTACATAAGGCCGGCACGAAAGGCGTGCCCCCCTCCTAACCACATTGAAGGGTTCCGAATCCAATGGTGATGTCCATTTTGCTCTGCAAATTCATGGAGAGCTAACCCTAACCCTAAGTGGAATTTTCCCCAATGGGGTTTTCCCATGTATTTTCCCAGGAAATGTACATAAGGCCGGCACGAAAGGCGTGCCCCCTCCTAACCACACCGAAGGGTTCCGAATCCAATGGCGATGTCCATTTTGCTCTGCAAATTAATGGAGAGCTAACCGTAACCCTAAGTGGAAATTCCCCAATAGGGTTTTCCCATGTATATTCCCAGGAAATGTACATAAGGCTGGCACGAAAGGCGTGCCCCCCTCCTAACCACATCGAAGGGTTCCGAATCCAATGGTGATGTCCATTTTGCTCTGCAAATTCATGGAGAGCTAACCCTAACCCTAAGTGGAATTTTCCCCAATGGGGTTTTCCCATGTATTTTCCCACGAAATGTACATAAGGCCGGCACAAAAGGCGTGCCCCCCTCCTAACCACACCGAAGGGTTCCGAATCCAATGGCGATGTCCATTTTGCTCTGCAAATTCATGGAGAGCTAACCCTAACCCTAAGTGGAATTTTCCCCAATGGAGTTTTCCCATGTATTTTCCCAGGAAATGTACATAGGTCCGGCACGAAAGGCGTGCCCCCTCCTAACCAAACCGAAGGGTTCCGAATCCAATGGCGATGTCCATTTTGCTCTGCAAATTCATGGAGAGCTAACCCTAACCCTAAGTGGAATTTTCCCAAAGGGGTTTTCCCATGTATTTTCCCAGGAAATGTACATAAGGCGGGCACAACAGGCGTGCCCCCCCTCCTAACCACACCGAAGGGTTCCGAATCCAATAGCGATGTCCATTTTGCTCTGCAAATTCATGGAGAGCTAACCCTAACCCTAAGTGGAATTTACCCTAATGGGGTTTTCCCATGTATTTCCCCAGGAAATGTACATAAGGCCGGCAGGGAAGGCGTGCCCCCCTCTTAACCACACCGAAGTGTTCCGAATCCAATGGCGATGTCCATTTTGCTCTGCAAATTCATGGAGAGCTAACCCTAACCCTAAGTGGAATTTACCCTAATGGGGTTTTCCCATGTATTTTCCCAGGAAATGTACAAAAGGCCGGCACGAAAGGCGTGCCCCCCTCCTAACCACACCGAAGTGTTCCGAATCCAATGGCGATGTCCATTTTGCTCTGCAAATTCATGGAGAGCTAACCCTAACCCTAAGTGGAATTTACCCTAATGGGGTTTTCCCATGTATTTTCCCAGGAAATGTACAAAAGGCCAGCACGAAAGGCGTGCCCCCCTCCTAACCACACCGAAGTGTTCCGAATCCAATGGCGATGTCCATTTTGCTCTGCAAATTCATGGAGAGCTAACCCTAACCCTAAGTGGAATTTACCCTAATGGGGTTTTCCCATGTATTTTCCCAGGAAATGTACATAGGGCCGGCACGAAAGGCGTGCCCCCTCCTAACCAAACCGAAGGGTTCCGAATCCAATGACGATGTCCATTTTGCTCTGCAAATTCATAGAGAGCTAACCCTAACCCTAAGTGGAATTTTCCCCAATGGGGTTTTCCCATGTATTTTCCCAGGAAATGTACATAAGGCCGGCACGAAAGGCGTGCCCCCTCCTAACCACACCGAAGGGTTCCGAATCCAATGGCGATGTCCATTTTGCTCTGCAAATTCATGGAGAGCTAACCCTAACCCTAAGTGGTATTTTCCCCAATGGGGTTTTCCCATGTATTTTCACAGGAAATCCCATTGGGGAAAATTCCACATAGGGTTAGGGTTAGGTCTCCATGAATTTGCAGAGCAAAATGTATATCGCCATCGGATTCGGAACCCTTCGGTCTGGTTAGGAGGGGGACACGCCTTTCGTGCCGGCCTTATGTACATTTCCTGGGAAAATACATGGGAAAACCCCATTGGGGAAAATTAGCTAACTCTAACCTTAAGTAGAATTTTCCCCAATGGGGTTTTCCCATGTATTTTCCCATGAAATGTACATAAGGCCGGCACGGAAGGCGTGCCCCCCTCCTAACCACACCGAAGGGTTCCGAATCCAATGGTGATGTCCATTTTGCTCTGCAAATTCATGGAGAGCTAACCCTAACCCTAAGTGGAATTTTCCCCAATGGGGTTTTCCCATGTATATTCCCAGGAAATGTACATAAGGCTGGCACGAAAGGCGTGCCCCCCTCCTAACCACATCGAAGGGTTCCGAATCCAATGGCGATGTCCATTTTGCTCTGCAAATTCATGGAGAGCTAACCCTAACCCTAAGTGGAATTTTCCCCAATGGGGTTTTCCCATGTATTTTCCCAGGAAATGTACATCAGGCCGGCACGAAACGCATGTCCCCCTCCTAACCACACCGAAGGGTTCCGAATCCAATGGCGATGTCCATTTTGCTCTGCAAATTCATGGAGAGCTAACCCTAACCCTAAGTGGAATTTTCCCCAACGGGGTTTTCCCATGTATTTTCCCAGGAAATGTACATAAGGCGGGCACAAAAGGCGTGCCCCCCTCCTAACCACACCGAAGGGTTCCGATTCCAATGGTGATGTCCATTTTGCTCTGCAAATTCATGGAGAACTAACCCTAACCCTAAGTGGAATTTTCCCCAACGGGGTTTTCCCATGTATTTCCCCAGGAAATGTACATAAGGTGGGCACGAAAGGCGTGCCCCCCTCCTAACCACACCGAAGGGTTCCGAATCCAATGGGGATGTCCATTTTGCTCTGCAAATTCATGGAGAGCTAACTCTAACCCTAAGTGGAATTTTCCCCAACGGGGTTTTCCCATGTATTTTCCCAGGAAATGTACATAAGGACGGCACGAAAGGCGTGCCCCCCCTCCTAACCACACCGAAGGGTTCCGAATCCAATGGCGATGTCCATTTTGCTCTGCAAATTCATGGAGAGCTAACCCTAACCCTAAGTGGAATTTACCCTAATGGGGTTTTCCCATGTATTTTCCCAGGAAATGTACAAAAGGCCAGCACGAAACGCGTGCCCCCCTCCTAACCACACCGAAGGGTTCCGAATCCAATGGCGATGTCCATTTTGCTCTGCAAATTCATTGAGAGCTAACCCTAACCCTAAGTGGAATTTTCCCCAATGGGGTTTTCCCATGTATTTTCCCAGGAAATGTACATAGGGCCGGCACGAAAGGCGTGCCCCCTCCTAACCAAACCGAAGGGTTCCGAATCCAATGACGATGTCCATTTTGCTCTGCAAATTCATAGAGAGCTAACCCTAACCCTAAGTGGAATTTTCCCCAATGGGGTTTTCCCATGTATTTTCCCAGGAAATGTACATAAGGCCGGCACGAAAGGCGTGCCCCCTCCTAACCACACCGAAGGGTTCCGAATCCAATGGCGATGTCCATTTTGCTCTGCAAATTCATGGAGAGCTAACCCTAACCCTAAGTGGTATTTTCCCCAATGGGGTTTTCCCATGTATTTTCACAGGAAATCCCATTGGGGAAAATTCCACATAGGGTTAGGGTTAGGTCTCCATGAATTTGCAGAGCAAAATGTATATCGCCATCGGATTCGGAACCCTTCGGTCTGGTTAGGAGGGGGACACGCCTTTCGTGCCGGCCTTATGTAGATTTCCTGGGAAAATACATGGGAAAACCCCATTGGGGAAAATTAGCTAACTCTAACCTTAAGTGGAATTTTCCCCAATGGGGTTTTCCCATGTATTTTCCCATGAAATGTACATAAGGCCGGCACGGAAGGCGTGCCCCCCTCCTAACCACACCGAAGGGTTCCGAATCCAATGGTGATGTCCATTTTGCTCTGCAAATTCATGGAGAGCTAACCCTAACCCTAAGTGGAATTTTCCCCAATGGGGTTTTCCCATGTATATTCCCAGGAAATGTACATAAGGCTGGCACGAAAGGCGTGCCCCCCTCCTAACCACATCGAAGGGTTCCGAATCCAATGGCGATGTCCATTTTGCTCTGCAAATTCATGGAGAGCTAACCCTAACCCTAAGTGGAATTTTCCCCAATGGGGTTTTCCCATGTATTTTCCCAGGAAATGTACATCAGGCCGGCACGAAACGCATGTCCCCCTCCTAACCACACCGAAGGGTTCCGAATCCAATGGCGATGTCCATTTTGCTCTGCAAATTCATGGAGAGCTAACCCTAACCCTAAGTGGAATTTTCCCCAACGGGGTTTTCCCATGTATTTTCCCAGGAAATGTACATAAGGCGGGCACAAAAGGCGTGCCCCCCTCCTAACCACACCGAAGGGTTCCGATTCCAATGGTGATGTCCATTTTGCTCTGCAAATTCATGGAGAACTAACCCTAACCCTAAGTGGAATTTTCCCCAACGGGGTTTTCCCATGTATTTCCCCAGGAAATGTACATAAGGTGGGCACGAAAGGCGTGCCCCCCTCCTAACCACACCGAAGGGTTCCGAATCCAATGGGGATGTCCATTTTGCTCTGCAAATTCATGGAGAGCTAACTCTAACCCTAAGTGGAATTTTCCCCAACGGGGTTTTCCCATGTATTTTCCCAGGAAATGTACATAAGGACGGCACGAAAGGCGTGCCCCCCCTCCTAACCACACCGAAGGGTTCCGAATCCAATAGCGATGTCCATTTTGCTCTGCAAATTAATGGAGAGCTAACCGTAACCCTAAGTGGAAATTCCCCAATGGGGTTTTCCCATGTATATTCCCAGGAAATGTACATAAGGCCGGCAGGGAAGGCGTGCCCCCCTCTTAACCACACCGAAGGGTTCCGAATCCAATGGCGATGTCCATTTTGCTCTGCAAATTCATGGAGAGCTAACCCTAACCCTAAGTGGAATTTTCCCCAATGGGGTTTTCCCATGTATTTTCCCAGGAAATGTACATAAGGCCGGCACGAAAGGCGTGCCCCTCTCCTAACCACACCGAAGGGTTCCGAATCCAATGGCGATGTCCATTTTGCTCTGCAAATTAATGGAGAGCTAACCGTAACCCTAAGTGGAAATTCCCCAATAGGGTTTTCCCATGTATATTCCCAGGAAATGTACATAAGGCTGGCACGAAAGGTGTGCCCCCCTCCTAACCACATCGAAGGGTTCCGAATCCAATGGTGATGTCCATTTTGCTCTGCAAATTCATGGAGAGCTAACCCTAACCCTAAGTGGTATTTTCCCCAATGGGGTTTTCCCATGTATTTTCCCAGGAAATGTACATAAGGCCGGCACGAAAGGCGTGCCCCTCTCCTAACCACACCGAAGGGTTCCGAATCCAATGGCGATGTCCATTTTGCTCTGCAAATTCATGGAGAGCTAACCCTAACCCTAAGTGGAATTTTCCCCAATGGGGTTTTCCCATGTATTTTCCCACGAAATGTACATAAGGCCGGTACAAAAGGCGTGCCCCCCTCCTAACCACACCGAAGGGTTCCGAATCCAATGGCGATGTCCATTTTGCTCTGCAAATTCATGGAGAGCTAACCCTAACCCTAAGTGGAATTTTCCCCAATGGAGTTTTCCCATGTATTTTCCCAGGAAATGTACATAGGTCCGGCACGAAAGGCGTGCCCCCTCCTAACCAAACCGAAGGGTTCCGAATCCAATGGCGATGTCCATTTTGCTCTGCAAATTCATGGAGAGCTAACCCTAACCCTAAGTGGAATTTTCCCCAATGGGGTTTTCCCATGTATTTTCCCAGGAAATGTACATAAGGCCGGCACGAAAGGCGTGCCCCTCTCCTAACCACACCGAAGGGTTCCAAATCCAATGGTGATGTCCATTTTGCTCTGCAAATTAATGGAGAGCTAACCGTAACCCTAAGTGGAATTTTCCCCAATGGGGTTTTCCCATGTATTTTCCCAGGAAATGTACATAGGGCCGGCACGAAAGGCGTGCCCCCTCCTAACCAAACCGAAGGGTTCCGAATCCAATGGCGATGTCCATTTTGCTCTGCAAATTCATAGAGAGCTAACCCTAACCCTAAGTGGAATTTTCCCCAATGGGGTTTTCCCATGTATTTTCCCAGGAAATGTACATAAGGCCGGCACGAAAGGCGTGCCCCCTCCTAACCACACCGAAGGGTTCCGAATCCAATGGCGATGTCCATTTTGCTCTGCAAATTCATGGAGAGCTAACCCTAACCCTAAGTGGTATTTACCCTAATGGGGTTTTCCCATGTATTTTCCCAGGAAATGTACAAAAGGCCAGCACGAAACGCGTGCCCCCCTCCTAACCACACCGAAGGGTTCCGAATCCAATGGCGATGTCCATTTTGCTCTGCAAATTCATTGAGAGCTAACCCTAACCCTAAGTGGAATTTTCCCCAATGGGGTTTTCCCATGTATTTTCCCAGGAAATGTACATAGGGCCGGCACGAAAGGCGTGCCCCCTCCTAACCAAACCGAAGGGTTCCGAATCCAATGGCGATGTCCATTTTGCTCTGCAAATTCATAGAGAGCTAACCCTAACCCTAAGTGTAATTTTCCCCAATGGGGTTTTCCCATGTATTTTCCCAGGAAATGTACATAAGGCCGGCACGAAAGGCGTGCCCCCTCCTAACCACACCGAAGGGTTCCGAATCCAATGGGGATGTCCATTTTGCTCTGCAAATTCATGGAGAGCTAACTCTAACCCTAAGTGGAATTTTCCCCAACGGGGTTTTCCCATGTATTTTCCCAGGAAATGTACATAAGGACGGCACGAAAGGCGTGCCCCCCCTCCTAACCACACCGAAGGGTTCCGAATCCAATAGCGATGTCCATTTTGCTCTGCAAATTAATGGAGAGCTAACCGTAACCCTAAGTGGAATTTTCCCCAATGGGGTTTTCCCATGTATTTTCCCAGGAAATGTACATCAGGCCGGCACGAAACGCATGTCCCCCTCCTAACCACACCGAAGGGTTCCGAATCCAATGGCGATGTCCATTTTGCTCTGCAAATTCATGGAGAGCTAACCCTAACCCTAAGTGGTATTTTCCCCAATGGGGTTTTCCCATGTATTTTCACAGGAAATCCCATTGGGGAAAATTCCACATAGGGTTAGGGTTAGGTCTCCATGAATTTGCAGAGCAAAATGTATATCGCCATCGGATTCGGAACCCTTCGGTCTGGTTAGGAGGGGGACACGCCTTTCGTGCCGGCCTTATGTAGATTTCCTGGGAAAATACATGGGAAAACCCCATTGGGGAAAATTAGCTAACTCTAACCTTAAGTGGAATTTTCCCCAATGGGGTTTTCCCATGTATTTTCCCATGAAATGTACATAAGGCCGGCACGGAAGGCGTGCCCCCCTCCTAACCACACCGAAGGGTTCCGAATCCAATGGTGATGTCCATTTTGCTCTGCAAATTCATGGAGAGCTAACCCTAACCCTAAGTGGAATTTTCCCCAATGGGGTTTTCCCATGTATATTCCCAGGAAATGTACATAAGGCTGGCACGAAAGGCGTGCCCCCCTCCTAACCACATCGAAGGGTTCCGAATCCAATGGCGATGTCCATTTTGCTCTGCAAATTCATGGAGAGCTAACCCTAACCCTAAGTGGAATTTTCCCCAATGGGGTTTTCCCATGTATTTTCCCAGGAAATGTACATCAGGCCGGCACGAAACGCATGTCCCCCTCCTAACCACACCGAAGGGTTCCGAATCCAATGGCGATGTCCATTTTGCTCTGCAAATTCATGGAGAGCTAACCCTAACCCTAAGTGGAATTTTCCCCAACGGGGTTTTCCCATGTATTTTCCCAGGAAATGTACATAAGGCGGGCACAAAAGGCGTGCCCCCCTCCTAACCACACCGAAGGGTTCCGATTCCAATGGTGATGTCCATTTTGCTCTGCAAATTCATGGAGAACTAACCCTAACCCTAAGTGGAATTTTCCCCAACGGGGTTTTCCCATGTATTTCCCCAGGAAATGTACATAAGGTGGGCACGAAAGGCGTGCCCCCCTCCTAACCACACCGAAGGGTTCCGAATCCAATGGGGATGTCCATTTTGCTCTGCAAATTCATGGAGAGCTAACTCTAACCCTAAGTGGAATTTTCCCCAACGGGGTTTTCCCATGTATTTTCCCAGGAAATGTACATAAGGACGGCACGAAAGGCGTGCCCCCCCTCCTAACCACACCGAAGGGTTCCGAATCCAATAGCGATGTCCATTTTGCTCTGCAAATTAATGGAGAGCTAACCGTAACCCTAAGTGGAAATTCCCCAATGGGGTTTTCCCATGTATATTCCCAGGAAATGTACATAAGGCCGGCAGGGAAGGCGTGCCCCCCTCTTAACCACACCGAAGGGTTCCGAATCCAATGGCGATGTCCATTTTGCTCTGCAAATTCATGGAGAGCTAACCCTAACCCTAAGTGGAATTTTCCCCAATGGGGTTTTCCCATGTATTTTCCCAGGAAATGTACATAAGGCCGGCACGAAAGGCGTGCCCCTCTCCTAACCACACCGAAGGGTTCCGAATCCAATGGCGATGTCCATTTTGCTCTGCAAATTAATGGAGAGCTAACCGTAACCCTAAGTGGAAATTCCCCAATAGGGTTTTCCCATGTATATTCCCAGGAAATGTACATAAGGCTGGCACGAAAGGCGTGCCCCCCTCCTAACCACATCGAAGGGTTCCGAATCCAATGGTGATGTCCATTTTGCTCTGCAAATTCATGGAGAGCTAACCCTAACCCTAAGTGGTATTTTCCCCAATGGGGTTTTCCCATGTATTTTCCCAGGAAATGTACATAAGGCCGGCACGAAAGGCGTGCCCCCCTCCTAACCACATTGAAGGGTTCCGAATCCAATGGTGATGTCCATTTTGCTCTGCAAATTCATGGAGAGCTAACCCTAACCCTAAGTGGAATTTTCCCCAATGGGGTTTTCCCATGTATTTTCCCAGGAAATGTACATAAGGCCGGCACGAAAGGCGTGCCCCCTCCTAACCACACCGAAGGGTTCCGAATCCAATGGCGATGTCCATTTTGCTCTGCAAATTAATGGAGAGCTAACCGTAACCCTAAGTGGAAATTCCCCAATAGGGTTTTCCCATGTATATTCCCAGGAAATGTACATAAGGCTGGCACGAAAGGCGTGCCCCCCTCCTAACCACATCGAAGGGTTCCGAATCCAATGGTGATGTCCATTTTGCTCTGCAAATTCATGGAGAGCTAACCCTAACCCTAAGTGGAATTTTCCCCAATGGGGTTTTCCCATGTATTTTCCCACGAAATGTACATAAGGCCGGCACAAAAGGCGTGCCCCCCTCCTAACCACACCGAAGGGTTCCGAATCCAATGGCGATGTCCATTTTGCTCTGCAAATTCATGGAGAGCTAACCCTAACCCTAAGTGGAATTTTCCCCAATGGAGTTTTCCCATGTATTTTCCCAGGAAATGTACATAGGTCCGGCACGAAAGGCGTGCCCCCTCCTAACCAAACCGAAGGGTTCCGAATCCAATGGCGATGTCCATTTTGCTCTGCAAATTCATGGAGAGCTAACCCTAACCCTAAGTGGAATTTTCCCAAAGGGGTTTTCCCATGTATTTTCCCAGGAAATGTACATAAGGCGGGCACAACAGGCGTGCCCCCCCTCCTAACCACACCGAAGGGTTCCGAATCCAATAGCGATGTCCATTTTGCTCTGCAAATTCATGGAGAGCTAACCCTAACCCTAAGTGGAATTTACCCTAATGGGGTTTTCCCATGTATTTCCCCAGGAAATGTACATAAGGCCGGCAGGGAAGGCGTGCCCCCCTCTTAACCACACCGAAGTGTTCCGAATCCAATGGCGATGTCCATTTTGCTCTGCAAATTCATGGAGAGCTAACCCTAACCCTAAGTGGAATTTACCCTAATGGGGTTTTCCCATGTATTTTCCCAGGAAATGTACAAAAGGCCGGCACGAAAGGCGTGCCCCCCTCCTAACCACACCGAAGTGTTCCGAATCCAATGGCGATGTCCATTTTGCTCTGCAAATTCATGGAGAGCTAACCCTAACCCTAAGTGGAATTTACCCTAATGGGGTTTTCCCATGTATTTTCCCAGGAAATGTACAAAAGGCCAGCACGAAAGGCGTGCCCCCCTCCTAACCACACCGAAGTGTTCCGAATCCAATGGCGATGTCCATTTTGCTCTGCAAATTCATGGAGAGCTAACCCTAACCCTAAGTGGAATTTACCCTAATGGGGTTTTCCCATGTATTTTCCCAGGAAATGTACAAAAGGCCAGCACGAAACGCGTGCCCCCCTCCTAACCACACCGAAGGGTTCCGAATCCAATGGCGATGTCCATTTTGCTCTGCAAATTCATTGAGAGCTAACCCTAACCCTAAGTGGAATTTTCCCCAATGGGGTTTTCCCATGTATTTTCCCAGGAAATGTACATAGGGCCGGCACGAAAGGCGTGCCCCCTCCTAACCAAACCGAAGGGTTCCGAATCCAATGACGATGTCCATTTTGCTCTGCAAATTCATAGAGAGCTAACCCTAACCCTAAGTGGAATTTTCCCCAATGGGGTTTTCCCATGTATTTTCCCAGGAAATGTACATAAGGCCGGCACGAAAGGCGTGCCCCCTCCTAACCACACCGAAGGGTTCCGAATCCAATGGCGATGTCCATTTTGCTCTGCAAATTCATGGAGAGCTAACCCTAACCCTAAGTGGTATTTTCCCCAATGGGGTTTTCCCATGTATTTTCACAGGAAATCCCATTGGGGAAAATTCCACATAGGGTTAGGGTTAGGTCTCCATGAATTTGCAGAGCAAAATGTATATCGCCATCGGATTCGGAACCCTTCGGTCTGGTTAGGAGGGGGACACGCCTTTCGTGCCGGCCTTATGTAGATTTCCTGGGAAAATACATGGGAAAACCCCATTGGGGAAAATTAGCTAACTCTAACCTTAAGTGGAATTTTCCCCAATGGGGTTTTCCCATGTATTTTCCCATGAAATGTACATAAGGCCGGCACGGAAGGCGTGCCCCCCTCCTAACCACACCGAAGGGTTCCGAATCCAATGGTGATGTCCATTTTGCTCTGCAAATTCATAGAGAGCTAACCCTAACCCTAAGTGGAATTTTCCCCAATGGGGTTTTCCCATGTATATTCCCAGGAAATGTACATAAGGCTGGCACGAAAGGCGTGCCCCCCTCCTAACCACATCGAAGGGTTCCGAATCCAATGGCGATGTCCATTTTGCTCTGCAAATTCATGGAGAGCTAACCCTAACCCTAAGTGGAATTTTCCCCAATGGGGTTTTCCCATGTATTTTCCCAGGAAATGTACATCAGGCCGGCACGAAACGCATGTCCCCCTCCTAACCACACCGAAGGGTTCCGAATCCAATGGCGATGTCCATTTTGCTCTGCAAATTCATGGAGAGCTAACCCTAACCCTAAGTGGAATTTTCCCCAACGGGGTTTTCCCATGTATTTTCCCAGGAAATGTACATAAGGCGGGCACAAAAGGCGTGCCCCCCTCCTAACCACACCGAAGGGTTCCGATTCCAATGGTGATGTCCATTTTGCTCTGCAAATTCATGGAGAACTAACCCTAACCCTAAGTGGAATTTTCCCCAACGGGGTTTTCCCATGTATTTCCCCAGGAAATGTACATAAGGTGGGCACGAAAGGCGTGCCCCCCTCCTAACCACACCGAAGGGTTCCGAATCCAATGGGGATGTCCATTTTGCTCTGCAAATTCATGGAGAGCTAACTCTAACCCTAAGTGGAATTTTCCCCAACGGGGTTTTCCCATGTATTTTCCCAGGAAATGTACATAAGGACGGCACGAAAGGCGTGCCCCCCCTCCTAACCACACCGAAGGGTTCCGAATCCAATGGCGATGTCCATTTTGCTCTGCAAATTCATGGAGAGCTAACCCTAACCCTAAGTGGAATTTACCCTAATGGGGTTTTCCCATGTATTTTCCCAGGAAATGTACAAAAGGCCAGCACGAAACGCGTGCCCCCCTCCTAACCACACCGAAGGGTTCCGAATCCAATGGCGATGTCCATTTTGCTCTGCAAATTCATTGAGAGCTAACCCTAACCCTAAGTGGAATTTTCCCCAATGGGGTTTTCCCATGTATTTTCCCAGGAAATGTACATAGGGCCGGCACGAAAGGCGTGCCCCCTCCTAACCAAACCGAAGGGTTCCGAATCCAATGACGATGTCCATTTTGCTCTGCAAATTCATAGAGAGCTAACCCTAACCCTAAGTGGAATTTTCCCCAATGGGGTTTTCCCATGTATTTTCCCAGGAAATGTACATAAGGCCGGCACGAAAGGCGTGCCCCCTCCTAACCACACCGAAGGGTTCCGAATCCAATGGCGATGTCCATTTTGCTCTGCAAATTCATGGAGAGCTAACCCTAACCCTAAGTGGTATTTTCCCCAATGGGGTTTTCCCATGTATTTTCACAGGAAATCCCATTGGGGAAAATTCCACATAGGGTTAGGGTTAGGTCTCCATGAATTTGCAGAGCAAAATGTATATCGCCATCGGATTCGGAACCCTTCGGTCTGGTTAGGAGGGGGACACGCCTTTCGTGCCGGCCTTATGTAGATTTCCTGGGAAAATACATGGGAAAACCCCATTGGGGAAAATTAGCTAACTCTAACCTTAAGTGGAATTTTCCCCAATGGGGTTTTCCCATGTATTTTCCCATGAAATGTACATAAGGCCGGCACGGAAGGCGTGCCCCCCTCCTAACCACACCGAAGGGTTCCGAATCCAATGGTGATGTCCATTTTGCTCTGCAAATTCATGGAGAGCTAACCCTAACCCTAAGTGGAATTTTCCCCAATGGGGTTTTCCCATGTATATTCCCAGGAAATGTACATAAGGCTGGCACGAAAGGCGTGCCCCCCTCCTAACCACATCGAAGGGTTCCGAATCCAATGGCGATGTCCATTTTGCTCTGCAAATTCATGGAGAGCTAACCCTAACCCTAAGTGGAATTTTCCCCAATGGGGTTTTCCCATGTATTTTCCCAGGAAATGTACATCAGGCCGGCACGAAACGCATGTCCCCCTCCTAACCACACCGAAGGGTTCCGAATCCAATGGCGATGTCCATTTTGTTCTGCAAATTCATGGAGAGCTAACCCTAACCCTAAGTGGAATTTTCCCCAACGGGGTTTTCCCATGTATTTTCCCAGGAAATGTACATAAGGCGGGCACAAAAGGCGTGCCCCCCTCCTAACCACACCGAAGGGTTCCGATTCCAATGGTGATGTCCATTTTGCTCTGCAAATTCATGGAGAACTAACCCTAACCCTAAGTGGAATTTTCCCCAACGGGGTTTTCCCATGTATTTCCCCAGGAAATGTACATAAGGTGGGCACGAAAGGCGTGCCCCCCTCCTAACCACACCGAAGGGTTCCGAATCCAATGGGGATGTCCATTTTGCTCTGCAAATTCATGGAGAGCTAACTCTAACCCTAAGTGGAATTTTCCCCAACGGGGTTTTCCCATGTATTTTCCCAGGAAATGTACATAAGGACGGCACGAAAGGCGTGCCCCCCCTCCTAACCACACCGAAGGGTTCCGAATCCAATAGCGATGTCCATTTTGCTCTGCAAATTAATGGAGAGCTAACCGTAACCCTAAGTGGAAATTCCCCAATGGGGTTTTCCCATGTATATTCCCAGGAAATGTACATAAGGCCGGCAGGGAAGGCGTGCCCCCCTCTTAACCACACCGAAGGGTTCCGAATCCAATGGCGATGTCCATTTTGCTCTGCAAATTCATGGAGAGCTAACCCTAACCCTAAGTGGAATTTTCCCCAATGGGGTTTTCCCATGTATTTTCCCAGGAAATGTACATAAGGCCGGCACGAAAGGCGTGCCCCTCTCCTAACCACACCGAAGGGTTCCGAATCCAATGGCGATGTCCATTTTGCTCTGCAAATTAATGGAGAGCTAACCGTAACCCTAAGTGGAAATTCCCCAATAGGGTTTTCCCATGTATATTCCCAGGAAATGTACATAAGGCTGGCACGAAAGGTGTGCCCCCCTCCTAACCACATCGAAGGGTTCCGAATCCAATGGTGATGTCCATTTTGCTCTGCAAATTCATGGAGAGCTAACCCTAACCCTAAGTGGTATTTTCCCCAATGGGGTTTTCCCATGTATTTTCCCAGGAAATGTACATAAGGCCGGCACGAAAGGCGTGCCCCTCTCCTAACCACACCGAAGGGTTCCGAATCCAATGGCGATGTCCATTTTGCTCTGCAAATTCATGGAGAGCTAACCCTAACCCTAAGTGGAATTTTCCCCAATGGGGTTTTCCCATGTATTTTCCCACGAAATGTACATAAGGCCGGCACAAAAGGCGTGCCCCCCTCCTAACCACACCGAAGGGTTCCGAATCCAATGGCGATGTCCATTTTGCTCTGCAAATTCATGGAGAGCTAACCCTAACCCTAAGTGGAATTTTCCCCAATGGAGTTTTCCCATGTATTTTCCCAGGAAATGTACATAGGTCCGGCACGAAAGGCGTGCCCCCTCCTAACCAAACCGAAGGGTTCCGAATCCAATGGCGATGTCCATTTTGCTCTGCAAATTCATGGAGAGCTAACCCTAACCCTAAGTGGAATTTTCCCCAATGGGGTTTTCCCATGTATTTTCCCAGGAAATGTACATAAGGCCGGCACGAAAGGCGTGCCCCTCTCCTAACCACACCGAAGGGTTCCAAATCCAATGGTGATGTCCATTTTGCTCTGCAAATTAATGGAGAGCTAACCGTAACCCTAAGTGGAATTTTCCCCAATGGGGTTTTCCCATGTATTTTCCCAGGAAATGTACATAGGGCCGGCACGAAAGGCGTGCCCCCTCCTAACCAAACCGAAGGGTTCCGAATCCAATGGCGATGTCCATTTTGCTCTGCAAATTCATAGAGAGCTAACCCTAACCCTAAGTGGAATTTTCCCCAATGGGGTTTTCCCATGTATTTTCCCAGGAAATGTACATAAGGCCGGCACGAAAGGCGTGCCCCCTCCTAACCACACCGAAGGGTTCCGAATCCAATGGCGATGTCCATTTTGCTCTGCAAATTCATGGAGAGCTAACCCTAACCCTAAGTGGTATTTACCCTAATGGGGTTTTCCCATGTATTTTCCCAGGAAATGTACAAAAGGCCAGCACGAAACGCGTGCCCCCCTCCTAACCACACCGAAGGGTTCCGAATCCAATGGCGATGTCCATTTTGCTCTGCAAATTCATTGAGAGCTAACCCTAACCCTAAGTGGAATTTTCCCCAATGGGGTTTTCCCATGTATTTTCCCAGGAAATGTACATAGGGCCGGCACGAAAGGCGTGCCCCCTCCTAACCAAACCGAAGGGTTCCGAATCCAATGGCGATGTCCATTTTGCTCTGCAAATTCATAGAGAGCTAACCCTAACCCTAAGTGGAATTTTCCCCAATGGGGTTTTCCCATGTATTTTCCCAGGAAATGTACATAAGGCCGGCACGAAAGGCGTGCCCCCTCCTAACCACACCGAAGGGTTCCGAATCCAATGGCGATGTCCATTTTGCTCTGCAAATTCATGGAGAGCTAACCCTAACCCTAAGTGGTATTTTCCCCAATGGGGTTTTCCCATGTATTTTCACAGGAAATCCCATTGGGGAAAATTCCACATAGGGTTAGGGTTAGGTCTCCATGAATTTGCAGAGCAAAATTTATATCGCCATCGGATTCGGAACCCTTCGGTCTGGTTAGGAGGGGGACATGCCTTTCGTGCCGGCCTTATGTAGATTTCCTGGGAAAATACATGGGAAAACCCCATTGGGGAAAATTAGCTAACTCTAACCTTAAGTGGAATTTTCCCCAATGGGGTTTTCCCATGTATTTTCCCATGAAATGTACATAAGGCCGGCACGGAAGGCGTGCCCCCCTCCTAACCACACCGAAGGGTTCCGAATCCAATGGTGATGTCCATTTTGCTCTGCAAATTCATGGAGAGCTAACCCTAACCCTAAGTGGAATTTTCCCCAATGGGGTTTTCCCATGTATATTCCCAGGAAATGTACATAAGGCTGGCACGAAAGGCGTGCCCCCCTCCTAACCACATCGAAGGGTTCCGAATCCAATGGCGATGTCCATTTTGCTCTGCAAATTCATGGAGAGCTAACCCTAACCCTAAGTGGAATTTTCCCCAATGGGGTTTTCCCATGTATTTTCCCAGGAAATGTACATCAGGCCGGCACGAAACGCATGTCCCCCTCCTAACCACACCGAAGGGTTCCGAATCCAATGGCGATGTCCATTTTGCTCTGCAAATTCATGGAGAGCTAACCCTAACCCTAAGTGGAATTTTCCCCAACGGGGTTTTCCCATGTATTTTCCCAGGAAATGTACATAAGGCGGGCACAAAAGGCGTGCCCCCCTCCTAACCACACCGAAGGGTTCCGATTCCAATGGTGATGTCCATTTTGCTCTGCAAATTCATGGAGAACTAACCCTAACCCTAAGTGGAATTTTCCCCAACGGGGTTTTCCCATGTATTTCCCCAGGAAATGTACATAAGGTGGGCACGAAAGGCGTGCCCCCCTCCTAACCACACCGAAGGGTTCCGAATCCAATGGGGATGTCCATTTTGCTCTGCAAATTCATGGAGAGCTAACTCTAACCCTAAGTGGAATTTTCCCCAACGGGGTTTTCCCATGTATTTTCCCAGGAAATGTACATAAGGACGGCACGAAAGGCGTGCCCCCCCTCCTAACCACACCGAAGGGTTCCGAATCCAATAGCGTTGTCCATTTTGCTCTGCAAATTAATGGAGAGCTAACCGTAACCCTAAGTGGAAATTCCCCAATGGGGTTTTCCCATGTATATTCCCAGGAAATGTACATAAGGCCGGCAGGGAAGGCGTGCCCCCCTCTTAACCACACCGAAGGGTTCCGAATCCAATGGCGATGTCCATTTTGCTCTGCAAATTCATGGAGAGCTAACCCTAACCCTAAGTGGAATTTTCCCCAATGGGGTTTTCCCATGTATTTTCCCAGGAAATGTACATAAGGCCGGCACGAAAGGCGTGCCCCTCTCCTAACCACACCGAAGGGTTCCGAATCCAATGGCGATGTCCATTTTGCTCTACAAATTAATGGAGAGCTAACCGTAACCCTAAGTGGAAATTCCCCAATAGGGTTTTCCCATGTATATTCCCAGGAAATGTACATAAGGCTGGCACGAAAGGTGTGCCCCCCTCCTAACCACATCGAAGGGTTCCGAATCCAATGGTGATGTCCATTTTGCTCTGCAAATTCATGGAGAGCTAACCCTAACCCTAAGTGGTATTTTCCCCAATGGGGTTTTCCCATGTATTTTCCCAGGAAATGTACATAAGGCCGGCACGAAAGGCGTGCCCCCTCCTAACCAAACCGAAGGGTTCCGAATCCAATGGCGATGTCCATTTTGCTCTGCAAATTCATGGAGAGCTAACCCTAACCCTAAGTGGAATTTTCCCCAATGGGGTTTTCCCATGTATTTTCCCAGGAAATGTACATAAGGCCGGCACGAAAGGCGTGCCCCTCTCCTAACCACACCGAAGGGTTCCAAATCCAATGGTGATGTCCATTTTGCTCTGCAAATTCATGGAGAGCTAACCGTAACCCTAAGTGGAATTTTCCCCAATGGGGTTTTCCCATGTATTTTCCCAGGAAATGTACATAGGGCCGGCACGAAAGGCGTGCCCCCTCCTAACCAAACCGAAGGGTTCCGAATCCAATGGCGATGTCCATTTTGCTCTGCAAATTCATAGAGAGCTAACCCTAACCCTAAGTGGAATTTTCCCCAATGGGGTTTTCCCATGTATTTTCCCAGGAAATGTACATAAGGCCGGCACGAAAGGCGTGCCCCCTCCTAACCACACCGAAGGGTTCCGAATCCAATGGCGATGTCCATTTTGCTCTGCAAATTCATGGAGAGCTAACCCTAACCCTAAGTGGTATTTACCCTAATGGGGTTTTCCCATGTATTTTCCCAGGAAATGTACAAAAGGCCAGCACGAAACGCGTGCCCCCCTCCTAACCACACCGAAGGGTTCCGAATCCAATGGCGATGTCCATTTTGCTCTGCAAATTCATTGAGAGCTAACCCTAACCCTAAGTGGAATTTTCCCCAATGGGGTTTTCCCATGTATTTTCACAGGAAATCCCATTGGGGAAAATTCCACATAGGGTTAGGGTTAGGTCTCCATGAATTTGCAGAGCAAAATGTATATCGCCATCGGATTCGGAACCCTTCGGTCTGGTTAGGAGGGGGACACGCCTTTCGTGCCGGCCTTATGTAGATTTCCTGGGAAAATACATGGGAAAACCCCATTGGGGAAAATTAGCTAACTCTAACCTTAAGTGGAATTTTCCCCAATGGGGTTTTCCCATGTATTTTCCCATGAAATGTACATAAGGCCGGCACGGAAGGCGTGCCCCCCTCCTAACCACACCGAAGGGTTCCGAATCCAATGGTGATGTCCATTTTGCTCTGCAAATTCATGGAGAGCTAACCCTAACCCTAAGTGGAATTTTCCCCAATGGGGTTTTCCCATGTATATTCCCAGGAAATGTACATAAGGCTGGCACGAAAGGCGTGCCCCCCTCCTAACCACATCGAAGGGTTCCGAATCCAATGGCGATGTCCATTTTGCTCTGCAAATTCATGGAGAGCTAACCCTAACCCTAAGTGGAATTTTCCCCAATGGGGTTTTCCCATGTATTTTCCCAGGAAATGTACATCAGGCCGGCACGAAACGCATGTCCCCCTCCTAACCACACCGAAGGGTTCCGAATCCAATGGCGATGTCCATTTTGCTCTGCAAATTCATGGAGAGCTAACCCTAACCCTAAGTGGAATTTTCCCCAACGGGGTTTTCCCATGTATTTCCCCAGGAAATGTACATAAGGTGGGCACGAAAGGCGTGCCCCCCTCCTAACCACACCGAAGGGTTCCGAATCCAATGGGGATGTCCATTTTGCTCTGCAAATTCATGGAGAGCTAACTCTAACCCTAAGTGGAATTTTCCCCAACGGGGTTTTCCCATGTATTTTCCCAGGAAATGTACATAAGGACGGCACGAAAGGCGTGCCCCCCCTCCTAACCACACCGAAGGGTTCCGAATCCAATAGCGATGTCCATTTTGCTCTGCAAATTAATGGAGAGCTAACTGTAACCCTAAGTGGAAATTCCCCAATGGGGTTTTCCCATGTATATTCCCAGGAAATGTACATAAGGCCGGCAGGGAAGGCGTGCCCCCCTCTTAACCACACCGAAGGGTTCCGAATCCAATGGCGATGTCCATTTTGCTCTGCAAATTCATGGAGAGCTAACCCTAACCCTAAGTGGAATTTTCCCCAATGGGGTTTTCCCATGTATTTTCCCAGGAAATGTACATAAGGCCGGCACGAAAGGCGTGCCCCCCTCCTAACCACACCGAAGGGTTCCGAATCCAATGGCGATGTCCATTTTGCTCTGCAAATTCATGGAGAGCTAACCCTAACCCTAAGTGGAATTTTCCCCAATGGGGTTTTCCCATGTATTTTCCCAGGAAATGTACATAAGGCCGGCACGAAAGGCGTGCCCCCCTCCTAACCACACCGAAGGGTTCCGAATCCAATAGCGATGTCCATTTTGCTCTGCAAATTCATGGAGAGCTAACCCTAAACCTAAGTGAAATTTTCCCCAATGGGGTTTTCCCATGTATTTTCCCAGGAAATGTACATAAGGCCGGCACGAAAGGCGTGCCCCCCTCCTAACCACACCGAAGGGTTCCGAATCCAATAGCGATGTCCATTTTGCTCTGCAAATTCATGGAGAGCTAACCCTAACCCTAAGTGAAATTTTCCCCAACGGGGTTTTCCCATGTATTTCCCCAGGAAATGTACATAAGGTGGGCACGAAAGGCGTGCCCCCCTCCTAACCACACCGAAGGGTTCCGAATCCAATGGGGATGTCCATTTTGCTCTGCAAATTCATGGAGAGCTAACTCTAACCCTAAGTGGAATTTTCCCCAACGGGGTTTTCCCATGTATTTTCCCAGGAAATGTACATAAGGACGGCACGAAAGGCGTGCCCCCCCTCCTAACCACACCGAAGGGTTCCGAATCCAATAGCGATGTCCATTTTGCTCTGCAAATTAATGGAGAGCTAACCGTAACCCTAAGTGGAAATTCCCCAATGGGGTTTTCCCATGTATATTCCCAGGAAATGTACATAAGGCCGGCAGGGAAGGCGTGCCCCCCTCTTAACCACACCGAAGGGTTCCGAATCCAATGGCGATGTCCATTTTGCTCTGCAAATTAATGGAGAGCTAACCGTAACCCTAAGTGGAAATTCCCCAATAGGGTTTTCCCATGTATATTCCCAGGAAATGTACATAAGGCTGGCACGAAAGGCGTGCCCCCCTCCTAACCACATCGAAGGGTTCCGAATCCAATGGTGATGTCCATTTTGCTCTGCAAATTCATGGAGAGCTAACCCTAACCCTAAGTGGTATTTTCCCCAATGGGGTTTTCCCATGTATTTTCCCAGGAAATGTACATAAGGCCGGCACGAAAGGCGTGCCCCTCTCCTAACCACACCGAAGGGTTCCGAATCCAATGGCGATGTCCATTTTGCTCTGCAAATTCATGGAGAGCTAACCCTAACCCTAAGTGGAATTTTCCCCAATGGGGTTTTCCCATGTATTTTCCCACGAAATGTACATAAGGCCGGCACAAAAGGCGTGCCCCCCTCCTAACCACACCGAAGGGTTCCGAATCCAATGGCGATGTCCATTTTGCTCTGCAAATTCATGGAGAGCTAACCCTAACCCTAAGTGGAATTTTCCCCAATGGAGTTTTCCCATGTATTTTCCCAGGAAATGTACATAGGTCCGGCACGAAAGGCGTGCCCCCTCCTAACCAAACCGAAGGGTTCCGAATCCAATGGCGATGTCCATTTTGCTCTGCAAATTCATGGAGAGCTAACCCTAACCCTCAGTGGAATTTTCCCCAATGGGGTTTTCCCATGTATTTTCCCAGGAAATGTACATAAGGCCGGCACGAAAGGCGTGCCCCTCTCCTAACCACACCGAAGGGTTCCAAATCCAATGGCGATGTCCATTTTGCTCTGCAAATTAATGGAGAGCTAACCGTAACCCTAAGTGGAAATTCCCCAATAGGGTTTTCCCATGTATATTCCCAGGAAATGTACATAAGGCTGGCACGAAAGGCGTGCCCCCCTCCTAACCACATCGAAGGGTTCCGAATCCAATGGTGATGTCCATTTTGCTCTGCAAATTCATGGAGAGCTAACCCTAACCCTAAGTGGAATTTTCCCCAATGGGGTTTTCCCATGTATTTTCCCACGAAATGTACATAAGGCCGGCACAAAAGGCGTGCCCCCCTCCTAACCACACCGAAGGGTTCCGAATCCAATGGCGATGTCCATTTTGCTCTGCAAATTCATGGAGAGCTAACCCTAACCCTAAGTGGAATTTTCCCCAATGGAGTTTTCCCATGTATTTTCCCAGGAAATGTACATAGGTCCGGCACGAAAGGCGTGCCCCCTCCTAACCAAACCGAAGGGTTCCGAATCCAATGGCGATGTCCATTTTGCTCTGCAAATTCATGGAGAGCTAACCCTAACCCTAAGTGGAATTTTCCCCAATGGGGTTTTCCCATGTATTTTCCCAGGAAATGTACATAAGGCCGGCACGAAAGGCGTCCCCCCTCCTAACCACACCGAAGGGTTCCGAATCCAATGGCGATGTCCATTTTGCTCTGCAAATTCATGGAGAGCTAACCCTAACCCTAAGTGGAATTTTCCCCAATGGGGTTTTCCCATGTATTTTCCCACGAAATGTACATAAGGCCGGCACAAAAGGCGTGCCCCCCTCCTAACCACACCGAAGGGTTCCGAATCCAATGGCGATGTCCATTTTGCTCTGCAAATTCATGGAGAGCTAACCCTAACCCTAAGTGGAATTTACCCTAATGGGGTTTTCCCATGTATTTTCCCAGGAAATGTACAAAAGGCCAGCACGAAACGCGTGCCCCCCTCCTAACCACACCGAAGGGTTCCGAATCCAATGGCGATGTCCATTTTGCTCTTCAAATTCATGGAGAGCTAACCCTAACCCTAAGTGGAATTTTCCCCAACGGGGTTTTCCCATGTATTTTCCCAGGAAATGTACATAAGGCCGGCACGAAAGGCGTGCCCCCCTCCTAACCACAACGAAGGGTTCCGAATCCAATGGCGATGTCCATTTTGCTCTGCAAATTCATGGAGAGCTAACCCTAACCCTAAGTGGAATTTACCCTAATGGGGTTTTCCCATGTATTTTCCCAGGAAATGTACATAAGGCCGGCACGAAAGGCGTGCCCCCCTCCTAACCACACTGAAGGATTCCGAATCCAATGGCGATGTCCATTTTACTCTGCAAATTCATGGAGAGCTAACCCTAACCCTAAGTGGAATTTACCCTTATGGGGTTTTCCCATGTATTTTCCCAGGAAATGTACAAAAGGCCGGCACGAAAGGCGTGCCCCCCTCCTAACCACAACGAAGGGTTCCGAATCCAATGGCGATGTCCATTTTGCTCTGCAAATTCATGGAGAGCTAACCCTAACCCTAAGTGGAATTTTCCCCAATGGGGTTTTCCCATGTATTTTCCCAGGAAATGTACATAAGGCCGGCACGAAAGGCGTACCCCCTCCTAACCACAACGAAGGGTTCCGAATCCAATGGCGATGTCCATTTTGCTCTGCAAATTCATGGAGAGCTAACCCTAACCCTAAGTGGAATTTACCCTAATGGGGTTTTCCCATGTATTTTCCCAGGAAATGTACATAAGGCCGGCACGAAAGGCGTGCCCCCCTCCTAACCACACAGAAGGATTCCGAATCCAATGGCGATGTCCATTTTGCTCTGCAAATTCATGGAGAGCTAACCCTAACCCTAAGTGGAATTTTCCCCAATGGGGTTTTCCCATGTATTTTCCCAGGAAATGTACATAAGGCCGGCACGAAACGCTTGTCCCCCTCCTAACCACAACGAAGGGTTCCGAATCCAATGGCGATGTCCATTTTGCTCTGCAAATTCATGGAGAGCTAACCCTAACCCTAAGTGGAATTTTCCCCAATGGGGTTTTCCCATGTATTTTCCCAGGAAATGTACATAAGGCCGGCACGAAACGCTTGTCCCCCTCCTAACCACAACGAAGGGTTCCGAATCCAATGGCGATGTCCATTTTGCTCTGCAAATTCATGGAGAGCTAACCCTAACCCTAAGTGGAATTTTCCCCAATGGGGTTTTCCCATGTATTTTCCCAGGAAATGTACATAAGGCCGGCACGAAACGCTTGTCCCCCTCCTAACCACACCGAAGGGTTCCGAATCCAATGGGGATGTCCATTTTGCTCTGCAAATTCATGGAGGGCTAACCCTAACCCTAAGTGAAATTTTCCCCAATGGGGTTTTCCCATGTATTTTCCCAGGAAATGTACATAAGGCCGGCACGAAAGGCGTCCCCCCTCCTAACCACACCGAAGGGTTCCGAATCCAATGGCGATGTCCATTTTGCTCTGCAAATTCATGGAGAGCTAACCCTAACCCTAAGTGGAATTTTCCCCAATGGAGTTTTCCCATGTATTTTCCCAGGAAATGTACATAGGGCCGGCACGAAAGGCGTGCCCCCTCCTAACCAAACCGAAGGGTTCCGAATCCAATGGCGATGTCCATTTTGCTCTGCAAATTCATGGAGAGCTAACCCTAACCCTAAGTGGAATTTTCCCCAATGGGGTTTTCCCATGTATTTTCCCAGGAAATGTACATAAGGCCGGCACGAAAGGCGTGCCCCCTCCTAACCACACCGAAGGGTTCCGAATCCAATGGCGATGTCCATTTTGCTCTGCAAATTCATGGAGAGCTAACCCTAACCCTAAGTGGAATTTTCCCCAATGGGGTTTTCCCATGTATTTTCCCAGGAAATGTACATAAGGCCGGCACGAAAGGCGTGCCCCTCTCCTAACCACACCGAAGGGTTCCGAATCCAATGGCGATGTCCATTTTGCTCTGCAAATTCATGGAGAGCTAACCCTAACCCTAAGTGGAATTTTCCCCAATGGGGTTTTCCCATGTATTTTCCCACGAAATGTACATAAGGCCGGCACAAAAGGCGTGCCCCCCTCCTAACCACACCGAAGGGTTCCGAATCCAATGGCGATGTCCATTTTGCTCTGCAAATTCATGGGGAGCTAACCCTAACCCTAAGTGGAATTTACCCTAATGGGGTTTTCCCATGTATTTTCCCAGGAAATGTACAAAAGGCCAGCACGAAACGCGTGCCCCCCTCCTAACCACACCGAAGGGTTCCGAATCCAATGGCAATGTCCATTTTGCTCTTCAAATTCATGGAGAGCTAACCCTAACCCTAAGTGGAATTTTCCCCAACGGGGTTTTCCCATGTATTTTCCCAGGAAATGTACATAAGGCCGGCACGAAAGACGTGCCCCCCTCCTAACCACAACGAAGGGTTCCGAATCCAATGGCGATGTCCATTTTGCTCTGCAAATTCATGGAGAGCTAACCCTAACCCTAAGTGGAATTTACCCTAATGGGGTTTTCCCATGTATTTTGCCAGGAAATGTACATAAGGCCGGCACGAAAGGCGTGCCCCCCTCCTAACCACACTGAAGGATTCCGAATCCAATGGCGATGTCCATTTTACTCTGCAAATTCATGGAGAGCTAACCCTAACCCTAAGTGGAATTTACCCTAATGGGGTTTTCCCATGTATTTTCCCAGGAAATGTACAAAAGGCCGGCACGAAAGGCGTGCCCCCCTCCTAACCACAACGAAGGGTTCCGAATCCAATGGCGATGTCCATTTTGCTCTGCAAATTCATGGAGAGCTAACCCTAACCCTAAGTGGAATTTACCCTAATGGGGTTTTCCCATGTATTTTGCCAGGAAATGTACATAAGGCCGGCACGAAAGGCGTGCCCCCCTCCTAACCACACTGAAGGATTCCGAATCCAATGGCGATGTCCATTTTACTCTGCAAATTCATGGAGAGCTAACCCTAACCCTAAGTGGAATTTACCCTAATGGGGTTTTCCCATGTATTTTCCCAGGAAATGTACAAAAGGCCGGCACGAAAGGCGTGCCCCCCTCCTAACCACAACGAAGGGTTCCGAATCCAATGGCGATGTCCATTTTGCTCTGCAAATTCATGGAGAGCTAACCCTAACCCTAAGTGGAATTTTCCCCAATGGGGTTTTCCCATGTATTTTCCCAGGAAATGTACATAAGGCCGGCACGAAAGGCGTGCCCCCCTCCTAACCACAACGAAGGGTTCCGAATCCAATGGCGATGTCCATTTTGCTCTGCAAATTCATGGAGAGCTAACCCTAACCCTAAGTGAAATTTTCCCCAATGGGGTTTTCCCATGTATTTTCCCAGGAAATGTACATAAGGCCGGCACGAAAGGCGTGCCCCTCTCCTAACCACACCGAAGGGTTCCGAATCCAATGGCGATGTCCATTTTGCTCTGCAAATTAATGGAGAGCTAACCGTAACCCTAAGTGGAAATTCCCCAATAGGGTTTTCCCATGTATATTCCCAGGAAATGTACATAAGGCTGGCACGAAAGGCGTGCCCCCCTCCTAACCACATCGAAGGGTTCCGAATCCAATGGTGATGTCCATTTTGCTCTGCAAATTCATGGAGAGCTAACCCTAACCCTAAGTGGTATTTTCCCCAATGGGGTTTTCCCATGTATTTTCCCAGGAAATGTACATAAGGCCGGCACGAAAGGCGTGCCCCTCTCCTAACCACACCGAAGGGTTCCGAATCCAATGGCGATGTCCATTTTGCTCTGCAAATTCATGGAGAGCTAACCCTAACCCTAAGTGGAATTTTCCCCAATGGGGTTTTCCCATGTATTTTCCCACGAAATGTACATAAGGCCGGCACAAAAGGCGTGCCCCCCTCCTAACCACACCGAAGGGTTCCGAATCCAATGGCGATGTCCATTTTGCTCTGCAAATTCATGGAGAGCTAACCCTAACCCTAAGTGGAATTTTCCCCAATGGAGTTTTCCCATGTATTTTCCCAGGAAATGTACATAAGGCCGGCACGAAAGGCGTGCCCCCTCCTAACCACACCGAAGGGTTCCGAATCCAATGGCGATGTCCATTTTGCTCTGCAAATTCATGGAGAGCTAACCCTAACCCTAAGTGGAATTTTCCCCAATGGGGTTTTCCCATGTATTTTCCCAGGAAATGTACATAAGGCCGGCACGAAAGGCGTGCCCCTCTCCTAACCACACCAAAGGGTTCCGAATCCAATGGCGATGTCCATTTTTCTCTGCAAATTCATGGAGAGCTAACCCTAACCCTAAGTGGAATTTTCACCAATGGGGTTTTCCCATGTATTTTCCCACGAAATGTACATAAGGCCGGCACAAAAGGCGTGCCCCCCTCCTAACCACACCGAAGGGTTCCGAATCCAATGGCGATGTCCATTTTGCTCTGCAAATTCATGGAGAGATAACCCTAACCCTAAGTGGAATTTTCCCCAACGGGGTTTTCCCATGTATTTTCCCAGGAAATGTACATAAGGCCGGCACGAAAGGCGTGCCCCCTTCCTAACCACACGGAAGGGTTCCGAATCCAATGGCGATGTCCATTTTGCTCTGCAAATTCATGGAGAGCTAACCCTAACCCTAAGTGGAATTTTCCCCAATGGGGTTTTCCCATGTATTTTGCCAGGAAATGTACATAGGGCCGGCACGAAAGTCGTGCCCCCTCCTAACCAAACCGAAGGGTTCCGAATCCAATGGCGATGTCCATTTTGCTCTGCAAATTCATGGAGAGCTAACCCTAACCCTAAGTGGAATTTACCCTAATGGGATTTTCCCATGTATTTTCCCAGGAAATGTACAAAAGGCCGGCACGAAAGGCGTGCCCCCCTCCTAACCACAACGAAGGGTTCCGAATCCAATGGCGATGTCCATTTTGCTCTGCAAATTCATGGAGAGCTAACCCTAACCCTAAGTGGAATTTTCCCCAATGGGGTTTTCCCATGTATTTTCCCAGGAAATGTACATAAGGCCGGCACGAAAGGCGTGCCCCCCTCCTAACCACACCGAAGGGTTCCGAATCGAATAGCGATGTCCATTTTGCTCTGCAAATTCATGGAGAGCTAACCCTAACCCTAAGTGAAATTTTCCCCAATGGGGTTTTCCCATGTATTTTCCCAGGAAATGTACATAAGGCCGGCACGAAAGGCGTGCCCCTCTCCTAACCACACCGAAGGGTTCCGAATCCAATGGCGATGTCCATTTTGCTCTGCAAATTAATGGAGAGCTAACCGTAACCCTAAGTGGAAATTCCCCAATAGGGTTTTCCCATGTATATTCCCAGGAAATGTACATAAGGCTGGCACGAAAGGCGTGCCCCCCTCCTAACCACATCGAAGGGTTCCGAATCCAATGGTGATGTCCATTTTGCTCTGCAAATTCATGGAGAGCTAACCCTAACCCTAAGTGGTATTTTCCCCAATGGGGTTTTCCCATGTATTTTCCCAGGAAATGTACATAAGGCCGGCACGAAAGGCGTGCCCCTCTCCTAACCACACCGAAGGGTTCCGAATCCAATGGCGATGTCCATTTTGCTCTGCAAATTCATGGAGAGCTAACCCTAACCCTAAGTGGAATTTTCCCCAATGGGGTTTTCCCATGTATTTTCCCACGAAATGTACATAAGGCCGGCACAAAAGGCGTGCCCCCCTCCTAACCACACCGAAGGGTTCCGAATCCAATGGCGATGTCCATTTTGCTCTGCAAATTCATGGAGAGCTAACCCTAACCCTAAGTGGAATTTTCCCCAATGGAGTTTTCCCATGTATTTTCCCAGGAAATGTACATAAGGCCGGCACGAAAGGCGTGCCCCCTCCTAACCACACCGAAGGGTTCCGAATCCAATGGCGATGTCCATTTTGCTCTGCAAATTCATGGAGAGCTAACCCTAACCCTAAGTGGAATTTTCCCCAATGGGGTTTTCCCATGTATTTTCCCAGGAAATGTACATAAGGCCGGCACGAAAGGCGTGCCCCTCTCCTAACCACACCAAAGGGTTCCGAATCCAATGGCGATGTCCATTTTTCTCTGCAAATTCATGGAGAGCTAACCCTAACCCTAAGTGGAATTTTCACCAATGGGGTTTTCCCATGTATTTTCCCACGAAATGTACATAAGGCCGGCACAAAAGGCGTGCCCCCCTCCTAACCACACCGAAGGGTTCCGAATCCAATGGCGATGTCCATTTTGCTCTGCAAATTCATGGAGAGATAACCCTAACCCTAAGTGGAATTTTCCCCAACGGGGTTTTCCCATGTATTTTCCCAGGAAATTTACATAAGGCCGGCACGAAAGGCGTGCCCCCCTCCTAACCACAACGAAGGGTTCCGAATCCAATGGCGATGTCCATTTTGCTCTGCAAATTCATGGAGAGCTAACCCTAACCCTAAGTGGTATTTTCCCCAATGGGGTTTTCCCATCTATTTTCCCAGGAAATGTACATAAGGCCGGCACGAAAGGCGTGCCCCTCTCCTAACCACACCGAAGGGCTCCGAATCCAATGGCGATGTCCATTTTGCTCTGCAAATTCATGGAGAGCTAACCCTAACCCTAAGTGGAATTTTCCCCAATGGGGTTTTCCCATGTATTTTCCCACGAAATGTACATAAGGCCGGCACAAAAGGCGTGCCCCCCTCCTAACCACACCGAAGGGTTCCGAATCCAATGGCGATGTCCATTTTGCTCTGCAAATTCATGGAGAGCTAACCCTAACCCTAAGTGGAATTTTCCCCAATGGAGTTTTCCCATGTATTTTCCCAGGAAATGTACATAGGGCCGGCACGAAAGGCGTGCCCCCTCCTAACCAAACCGAAGGGTTCCGAATCCAATGGCGATGTCCATTTTGCTCTGCAAATTCATGGAGAGCTAACCCTAACCCTAAGTGGAATTTTCCCCAATGGGGTTTTCCCATGTATTTTCCCAGGAAATGTACATAAGGCCGGCACGAAAGGCGTGCCTCCTCCTAACCACACCGAAGGGTTCCGAATCCAATGGCGATGTCCATTTTGCTCTGCAAATTCATGGAGAGCTAACCCTAACCCTAAGTGGAATTTTCCCCAATGGGGTTTTCCCATGTATTTTCCCAGGAAATGTACATAAGGCCGGCACGAAAGGCGTGCCCCTCTCCTAACCACACCGAAGGGTTCCGAATCCAATGGCGATGTCCATTTTGCTCTGCAAATTCATGGAGAGCTAACCCTAACCCTAAGTGGAATTTTCCCCAATGGGGTTTTCCCATGTATTTTCCCACGAAATGTACATAAGGCCGGCACAAAAGGCGTGCCCCCCTCCTAACCACACCGAAGGGTTCCGAATCCAATGGCGATGTCCATTTTGCTCTGCAAATTCATGGAGAGCTAACCCTAACCCTAAGTGGAATTTACCCTAATGGGGTTTTCCCATGTATTTTCCCAGGAAATGTACAAAAGGCCAGCACGAAACGCGTGCCCCCCTCCTAACCACACCGAAGGGTTCCGAATCCAATGGCGATGTCCATTTTGCTCTTCAAATTCATGGAGAGCTAACCCTAACCCTAAGTGGAATTTTCCCCAACGGGGTTTTCCCATGTATTTTCCCAGGAAATGTACATAAGGCCGGCACGAAAGGCGTGCCCCCCTCCTAACCACAACGAAGGGTTCCGAATCCAATGGCGATGTCCATTTTGCTCTGCAAATTCATGGAGAGCTAACCCTAACCCTAAGTGGAATTTACCCTAATGGGGTTTTCCCATGTATTTTCCCAGGAAATGTACATAAGGCCGGCACGAAAGGCGTGCCCCCCTCCTAACCACACTGAAGGATTCCGAATCCAATGGCGATGTCCATTTTACTCTGCAAATTCATGGAGAGCTAACCCTAACCCTAAGTGGAATTTACCCTTATGGGGTTTTCCCATGTATTTTCCCAGGAAATGTACAAAAGGCCGGCACGAAAGGCGTGCCCCCCTCCTAACCACAACGAAGGGTTCCGAATCCAATGGCGATGTCCATTTTGCTCTGCAAATTCATGGAGAGCTAACCCTAACCCTAAGTGGAATTTTCCCCAATGGGGTTTTCCCATGTATTTTCCCAGGAAATGTACATAAGGCCGGCACGAAAGGCGTACCCCCTCCTAACCACAACGAAGGGTTCCGAATCCAATGGCGATGTCCATTTTGCTCTGCAAATTCATGGAGAGCTAACCCTAACCCTAAGTGGAATTTACCCTAATGGGGTTTTCCCATGTATTTTCCCAGGAAATGTACATAAGGCCGGCACGAAAGGCGTGCCCCCCTCCTAACCACACAGAAGGATTCCGAATCCAATGGCGATGTCCATTTTGCTCTGCAAATTCATGGAGAGCTAACCCTAACCCTAAGTGGAATTTTCCCCAATGGGGTTTTCCCATGTATTTTCCCAGGAAATGTACATAAGGCCGGCACGAAACGCTTGTCCCCCTCCTAACCACAACGAAGGGTTCCGAATCCAATGGCGATGTCCATTTTGCTCTGCAAATTCATGGAGAGCTAACCCTAACCCTAAGTGGAATTTTCCCCAATGGGGTTTTCCCATGTATTTTCCCAGGAAATGTACATAAGGCCGGCACGAAACGCTTGTCCCCCTCCTAACCACACCGAAGGGTTCCGAATCCAATGGGGATGTCCATTTTGCTCTGCAAATTCATGGAGGGCTAACCCTAACCCTAAGTGAAATTTTCCCCAATGGGGTTTTCCCATGTATTTTCCCAGGAAATGTACATAAGGCCGGCACGAAAGGCGTGCCCCTCTCCTAACCACACCGAAGGGTTCCGAATCCAATGGCGATGTCCATTTTGCTCTGCAAATTAATGGAGAGCTAACCGTAACCCTAAGTGGAAATTCCCCAATAGGGTTTTCCCATGTATATTCCCAGGAAATGTACATAAGGCTGGCACGAAAGGCGTGCCCCCCTCCTAACCACATCGAAGGGTTCCGAATCCAATGGTGATGTCCATTTTGCTCTGCAAATTCATGGAGAGCTAACCCTAACCCTAAGTGGTATTTTCCCCAATGGGGTTTTCCCATGTATTTTCCCAGGAAATGTACATAAGGCCGGCACGAAAGGCGTGCCCCTCTCCTAACCACACCGAAGGGTTCCGAATCCAATGGCGATGTCCATTTTGCTCTGCAAATTCATGGAGAGCTAACCCTAACCCTAAGTGGAATTTTCCCCAATGGGGTTTTCCCATGTATTTTCCCACGAAATGTACATAAGGCCGGCACAAAAGGCGTGCCCCCCTCCTAACCACACCGAAGGGTTCCGAATCCAATGGCGATGTCCATTTTGCTCTGCAAATTCATGGAGAGCTAACCCTAACCCTAAGTGGAATTTTCCCCAATGGGGTTTTCCCATGTATTTTCCCACGAAATGTACATAAGGCCGGCACAAAAGGCGTGCCCCCCTCCTAACCACACCGAAGGGTTCCGAATCCAATGGCGATGTCCATTTTGCTCTGCAAATTCATGGAGAGCTAACCCTAACCCTAAGTGGAATTTTCCCCAACGGGGTTTTCCCATGTATTTTCCCAGGAAATGTACATAAGGCCGGCACGAAAGGCGTGCCCCCCTCCTAACCACAACGAAGGGTTCCGAATCCAATGGCGATGTCCATTTTGCTCTGCAAATTCATGGAGAGCTAACCCTAACCCTAAGTGGTATTTTCCCCAATGGGGTTTTCCCATCTATTTTCCCAGGAAATGTACATAAGGCCGGCACGAAAGGCGTGCCCCTCTCCTAACCACACCGAAGGGCTCCGAATCCAATGGCGATGTCCATTTTGCTCTGCAAATTCATGGAGAGCTAACCCTAACCCTAAGTGGAATTTTCCCCAATGGGGTTTTCCCATGTATTTTCCCACGAAATGTACATAAGGCCGGCACAAAAGGCGTGCCCCCCTCCTAACCACACCGAAGGGTTCCGAATCCAATGGCGATGTCCATTTTGCTCTGCAAATTCATGGAGAGCTAACCCTAACCCTAAGTGGAATTTTCCCCAATGGAGTTTTCCCATGTATTTTCCCAGGAAATGTACATAGGGCCGGCACGAAAGGCGTGCCCCCTCCTAACCAAACCGAAGGGTTCCGAATCCAATGGCGATGTCCATTTTGCTCTGCAAATTCATGGAGAGCTAACCCTAACCCTAAGTGGAATTTTCCCCAATGGGGTTTTCCCATGTATTTTCCCAGGAAATGTACATAAGGCCGGCACGAAAGGCGTGCCTCCTCCTAACCACACCGAAGGGTTCCGAATCCAATGGCGATGTCCATTTTGCTCTGCAAATTCATGGAGAGCTAACCCTAACCCTAAGTGGAATTTTCCCCAATGGGGTTTTCCCATGTATTTTCCCAGGAAATGTACATAAGGCCGGCACGAAAGGCGTGCCCCTCTCCTAACCACACCGAAGGGTTCCGAATCCAATGGCGATGTCCATTTTGCTCTGCAAATTCATGGAGAGCTAACCCTAACCCTAAGTGGAATTTTCCCCAATGGGGTTTTCCCATGTATTTTCCCACGAAATGTACATAAGGCCGGCACAAAAGGCGTGCCCCCCTCCTAACCACACCGAAGGGTTCCGAATCCAATGGCGATGTCCATTTTGCTCTGCAAATTCATGGAGAGCTAACCCTAACCCTAAGTGGAATTTACCCTAATGGGGTTTTCCCATGTATTTTCCCAGGAAATGTACAAAAGGCCAGCACGAAACGCGTGCCCCCCTCCTAACCACACCGAAGGGTTCCGAATCCAATGGCGATGTCCATTTTGCTCTTCAAATTCATGGAGAGCTAACCCTAACCCTAAGTGGAATTTTCCCCAACGGGGTTTTCCCATGTATTTTCCCAGGAAATGTACATAAGGCCGGCACGAAAGGCGTGCCCCCCTCCTAACCACAACGAAGGGTTCCGAATCCAATGGCGATGTCCATTTTGCTCTGCAAATTCATGGAGAGCTAACCCTAACCCTAAGTGGAATTTACCCTAATGGGGTTTTCCCATGTATTTTCCCAGGAAATGTACATAAGGCCGGCACGAAAGGCGTGCCCCCCTCCTAACCACACTGAAGGATTCCGAATCCAATGGCGATGTCCATTTTACTCTGCAAATTCATGGAGAGCTAACCCTAACCCTAAGTGGAATTTACCCTTATGTTGTTTTCCCATGTATTTTCCCAGGAAATGTACAAAAGGCCGGCACGAAAGGCGTGCCCCCCTCCTAACCACAACGAAGGGTTCCGAATCCAATGGCGATGTCCATTTTGCTCTGCAAATTCATGGAGAGCTAACCCTAACCCTAAGTGGAATTTTCCCCAATGGGGTTTTCCCATGTATTTTCCCAGGAAATGTACATAAGGCCGGCACGAAAGGCGTGCCCCCCTCCTAACCACAACGAAGGGTTCCGAATCCAATGGCGATGTCCATTTTGCTCTGCAAATTCATGGAGAGCTAACCCTAACCCTAAGTGGAATTTACCCTAATGGGGTTTTCCCATGTATTTTCCCAGGAAATGTACATAAGGCCGGCACGAAAGGCGTGCCCCCCTCCTAACCACACAGAAGGATTCCGAATCCAATGGCGATGTCCATTTTGCTCTGCAAATTCATGGAGAGCTAACCCTAACCCTAAGTGGAATGTTCCCCAATGGGGTTTTCCCATGTATTTTCCCAGGAAATGTACATAAGGCCGGCACGAAAGGCGTGCCCCTCTCCTAACCACACCGAAGGGTTCCGAATCCAATGGCGATGTCCATTTTGCTCTGCAAATTAATGGAGAGCTAACCGTAACCCTAAGTGGAAATTCCCCAATAGGGTTTTCCCATGTATATTCCCAGGAAATGTACATAAGGCTGGCACGAAAGGCGTGCCCCCCTCCTAACCACATCGAAGGGTTCCGAATCCAATGGTGATGTCCATTTTGCTCTGCAAATTCATGGAGAGCTAACCCTAACCCTAAGTGGTATTTTCCCCAATGGGGTTTTCCCATGTATTTTCCCAGGAAATGTACATAAGGCCGGCACGAAAGGCGTGCCCCTCTCCTAACCACACCGAAGGGTTCCGAATCCAATGGCGATGTCCATTTTGCTCTGCAAATTCATGGAGAGCTAACCCTAACCCTAAGTGGAATTTTCCCCAATGGGGTTTTCCCATGTATTTTCCCACGAAATGTACATAAGGCCGGCACAAAAGGCGTGCCCCCCTCCTAACCACACCGAAGGGTTCCGAATCCAATGGCGATGTCCATTTTGCTCTGCAAATTCATGGAGAGCTAACCCTAACCCTAAGTGGAATTTTCCCCAATGGAGTTTTCCCATGTATTTTCCCAGGAAATGTACATAAGGCCGGCACGAAAGGCGTGCCCCCTCCTAACCACACCGAAGGGTTCCGAATCCAATGGCGATGTCCATTTTGCTCTGCAAATTCATGGAGAGCTAACCCTAACCCTAACTGGAATTTTCCCCAATGGGGTTTTCCCATGTATTTTCCCAGGAAATGTACATAAGGCCGGCACGAAAGGCGTGCCCCTCTCCTAACCACACCAAAGGGTTCCGAATCCAATGGCGATGTCCATTTTTCTCTGCAAATTCATGGAGAGCTAACCCTAACCCTAAGTGGAATTTTCACCAATGGGGTTTTCCCATGTATTTTCCCACGAAATGTACATAAGGCCGGCACAAAAGGCGTGCCCCCCTCCTAACCACACCGAAGGGTTCCGAATCCAATGGCGATGTCCATTTTGCTCTGCAAATTCATGGAGAGATAACCCTAACCCTAAGTGGAATTTTCCCCAACGGGGTTTTCCCATGTATTTTCCCAGGAAATGTACATAAGGCCGGCACGAAAGGCGTGCCCCCTTCCTAACCACACGGAAGGGTTCCGAATCCAATGGCGATGTCCATTTTGCTCTGCAAATTCATGGAGAGCTAACCCTAACCCTAAGTGGAATTTTCCCCAACGGGGTTTTCCCATGTATTTTGCCAGGAAATGTACATAGGGCCGGCACGAAAGTCGTGCCCCCTCCTAACCAAACCGAAGGGTTCCGAATCCAATGGCGATGTCCATTTTGCTCTGCAAATTCATGGAGAGCTAACCCTAACCCTAAGTGGAATTTACCCTAATGGGGTTTTCCCATGTATTTTCCCAGGAAATGTACAAAAGGCCGGCACGAAAGGCGTGCCCCCCTCCTAACCACAACGAAGGGTTCCGAATCCAATGGCGATGTCCATTTTGCTCTGCAAATTCATGGAGAGCTAACCCTAACCCTAAGTGGAATTTTCCCCAATGGGGTTTTCCCATGTATTTTCCCAGGAAATGTACATAAGGCCGGCACGAAAGGCGTGCCCCCCTCCTAACCACACCGAAGGGTTCCGAATCGAATAGCGATGTCCATTTTGCTCTGCAAATTCATGGAGAGCTAACCCTAACCCTAAGTGAAATTTTCCCCAATGGGGTTTTCCCATGTATTTTCCCAGGAAATGTACATAAGGCCGGCACGAAAGGCGTGCCCCTCTCCTAACCACACCGAAGGGTTCCGAATCCAATGGCGATGTCCATTTTGCTCTGCAAATTCATGGAGAGCTAACCCTAACCCTAAGTGGAATTTTCCCCAATGGGGTTTTCCCATGTATTTTCCCAGGAAATGTACATAAGGCCGGCACGAAACGCTTGTCCCCCTCCTAACCACACCGAAGGGTTCCGAATCGAATAGCGATGTCCATTTTGCTCTGCAAATTCATGGAGAGCTAACCCTAACCCTAAGTGAAATTTTCCCCAATGGGGTTTTCCCATGTATTTTCCCAGGAAATGTACATAAGGCCGGCACGAAAGGCGTGCCCCTCTCCTAACCACACCGAAGGGTTCCGAATCCAATGGCGATGTCCATTTTGCTCTGCAAATTAATGGAGAGCTAACCGTAACCCTAAGTGGAAATTCCCCAATAGGGTTTTCCCATGTATATTCCCAGGAAATGTACATAAGGCTGGCACGAAAGGCGTGCCCCCCTCCTAACCACATCGAAGGGTTCCGAATCCAATGGTGATGTCCATTTTGCTCTGCAAATTCATGGAGAGCTAACCCTAACCCTAAGTGGTATTTTCCCCAATGGGGTTTTCCCATGTATTTTCCCAGGAAATGTACATAAGGCCGGCACGAAAGGCGTGCCCCTCTCCTAACCACACCGAAGGGTTCCGAATCCAATGGCGATGTCCATTTTGCTCTGCAAATTCATGGAGAGCTAACCCTAACCCTAAGTGGAATTTTCCCCAATGGGGTTTTCCCATGTATTTTCCCACGAAATGTACATAAGGCCGGCACAAAAGGCGTGCCCCCCTCCTAACCACACCGAAGGGTTCCGAATCCAATGGCGATGTCCATTTTGCTCTGCAAATTCATGGAGAGCTAACCCTAACCCTAAGTGGAATTTTCCCCAATGGAGTTTTCCCATGTATTTTCCCAGGAAATGTACATAAGGCCGGCACGAAAGGCGTGCCCCCTCCTAACCACACCGAAGGGTTCCGAATCCAATGGCGATGTCCATTTTGCTCTGCAAATTCATGGAGAGCTAACCCTAACCCTAAGTGGAATTTTCCCCAATGGGGTTTTCCCATGTATTTTCCCAGGAAATGTACATAAGGCCGGCACGAAAGGCGTGCCCCTCTCCTAACCACACCAAAGGGTTCCGAATCCAATGGCGATGTCCATTTTTCTCTGCAAATTCATGGAGAGCTAACCCTAACCCTAAGTGGAATTTTCACCAATGGGGTTTTCCCATGTATTTTCCCACGAAATGTACATAAGGCCGGCACAAAAGGCGTGCCCCCCTCCTAACCACACCGAAGGGTTCCGAATCCAATGGCGATGTCCATTTTGCTCTGCAAATTCATGGAGAGATAACCCTAACCCTAAGTGGAATTTTCCCCAACGGGGTTTTCCCATGTATTTTCCCAGGAAATGTACATAAGGCCGGCACGAAAGGCGTGCCCCCCTCCTAACCACAACGAAGGGTTCCGAATCCAATGGCGATGTCCATTTTGCTCTGCAAATTCATGGAGAGCTAACCCTAACCCTAAGTGGTATTTTCCCCAATGGGGTTTTCCCATGTATTTTCCCAGGAAATGTACATAAGGCCGGCACGAAAGGCGTGCCCCCTCCGAACCACACCGAAGGGTTCCGAATCCAATGGCGATGTCCATTTTGCTCTGCAAATTCATGGAGAGCTAACCCTAACCCTAAGTGGAATTTTCCCCAATGGGGTTTTCCCATGTATTTTCCCAGGAAATGTACATAAGGCCGGCACGAAAGGCGTGCCCCTCTCCTAACCACACCGAAGGGTTCCGAATCCAATGGCGATGTCCATTTTGCTCTGCAAATTCATGGAGAGCTAACCCTAACCCTAAGTGGAATTTTCCCCAATGGGGTTTTCCCATGTATTTTCCCACGAAATGTACATAAGGCCGGCACAAAAGGCGTGCCCCCCTCCTAACCACACCGAAGGGTTCCGAATCCAATGGCGATGTCCATTTTGCTCTGCAAATTCATGGAGAGCTAACCCTAACCCTAAGTGGAATTTACCCTTATGGGGTTTTCCCATGTATTTTCCCAGGAAATGTACAAAAGGCCGGCACGAAAGGCGTGCCCCCCTCCTAACCACAACGAAGGGTTCCGAATCCAATGGCGATGTCCATTTTGCTCTGCAAATTCATGGAGAGCTAACCCTAACCCTAAGTGGAATTTTCCCCAATGGGGTTTTCCCATGTATTTTCCCAGGAAATGTACATAAGGCCGGCACGAAAGGCGTGCCCCCCTCCTAACCACAACGAAGGGTTCCGAATCCAATGGCGATGTCCATTTTGCTCTGCAAATTCATGGAGAGCTAACCCTAACCCTAAGTGGAATTTACCCTAATGGGGTTTTCCCATGTATTTTCCCAGGAAATGTACATAAGGCCGGCACGAAAGGCGTGCCCCCCTCCTAACCACACAGAAGGATTCCGAATCCAATGGCGATGTCCATTTTGCTCTGCAAATTCATGGAGAGCTAACCCTAACCCTAAGTGGAATTTTCCCCAATGGGGTTTTCCCATGTATTTTCCCAGGAAATGTACATAAGGCCGGCACGAAACGCTTGTCCCCCTCCTAACCACAACGAAGGGTTCCGAATCCAATGGCGATGTCCATTTTGCTCTGCAAATTCATGGAGAGCTAACCCTAACCCTAAGTGGAATTTTCCCCAATGGGGTTTTCCCATGTATTTTCCCAGGAAATGTACATAAGGCCGGCACGAAACGCTTGTCCCCCTCCTAACCACACCGAAGGGTTCCGAATCCAATGGGGATGTCCATTTTGCTCTGCAAATTCATGGAGAGCTAACCCTAACCCTAAGTGGAATTTTCCTCAACGGGGATTTCCCATGTATTTTCCCAGGAAATGTACATAAGGCCGGCACGAAAGGCGTGCCTCCCTCCTAACCACACCGAAGGGTTCCGAATCCAATGGCGATGTCCATTTTGCTCTGCAAATTCATGGAGAGCTAACCCTAACCCTAAGTGAAATTTTCCCCAATGGGGTTTTCCCATGTATTTTCCCAGGAAATGTACATAAGGCCGGCACGAAAGGCGTGCCCCTCTCCTAACCACACCGAAGGGTTCCGAATCCAATGGCGATGTCCATTTTGCTCTGCAAATTAATGGAGAGCTAACCGTAACCCTAAGTGGAAATTCCCCAATAGGGTTTTCCCATGTATATTCCCAGGAAATGTACATAAGGCTGGCACGAAAGGCGTGCCCCCCTCCTAACCACATCGAAGGGTTCCGAATCCAATGGTGATGTCCATTTTGCTCTGCAAATTCATGGAGAGCTAACCCTAACCCTAAGTGGTATTTTCCCCAATGGGGTTTTCCCATGTATTTTCCCAGGAAATGTACATAAGGCCGGCACGAAAGGCGTGCCCCTCTCCTAACCACACCGAAGGGTTCCGAATCCAATGGCGATGTCCATTTTGCTCTGCAAATTCATGGAGAGCTAACCCTAACCCTAAGTGGAATTTTCCCCAATGGGGTTTTCCCATGTATTTTCCCACGAAATGTACATAAGGCCGGCACAAAAGGCGTGCCCCCCTCCTAACCACACCGAAGGGTTCCGAATCCAATGGCGATGTCCATTTTGCTCTGCAAATTCATGGAGAGCTAACCCTAACCCTAAGTGGAATTTTCCCCAATGGGGTTTTCCCATGTATTTTCCCACGAAATGTACATAAGGCCGGCACAAAAGGCGTGCCCCCCTCCTAACCACACCGAAGGGTTCCGAATCCAATGGCGATGTCCATTTTGCTCTGCAAATTCATGGAGAGCTAACCCTAACCCTAAGTGGAATTTTCCCCAACGGGGTTTTCCCATGTATTTTCCCAGGAAATTTACATAAGGCCGGCACGAAAGGCGTGCCCCCCTCCTAACCACAACGAAGGGTTCCGAATCCAATGGCGATGTCCATTTTGCTCTGCAAATTCATGGAGAGCTAACCCTAACCCTAAGTGGTATTTTCCCCAATGGGGTTTTCCCATCTATTTTCCCAGGAAATGTACATAAGGCCGGCACGAAAGGCGTGCCCCTCTCCTAACCACACCGAAGGGCTCCGAATCCAATGGCGATGTCCATTTTGCTCTGCAAATTCATGGAGAGCTAACCCTAACCCTAAGTGGAATTTTCCCCAATGGGGTTTTCCCATGTATTTTCCCACGAAATGTACATAAGGCCGGCACAAAAGGCGTGCCCCCCTCCTAACCACACCGAAGGGTTCCGAATCCAATGGCGATGTCCATTTTGCTCTGCAAATTCATGGAGAGCTAACCCTAACCCTAAGTGGAATTTTCCCCAATGGAGTTTTCCCATGTATTTTCCCAGGAAATGTACATAGGGCCGGCACGAAAGGCGTGCCCCCTCCTAACCAAACCGAAGGGTTCCGAATCCAATGGCGATGTCCATTTTGCTCTGCAAATTCATGGAGAGCTAACCCTAACCCTAAGTGGAATTTTCCCCAATGGGGTTTTCCCATGTATTTTCCCAGGAAATGTACATAAGGCCGGCACGAAAGGCGTGCCTCCTCCTAACCACACCGAAGGGTTCCGAATCCAATGGCGATGTCCATTTTGCTCTGCAAATTCATGGAGAGCTAACCCTAACCCTAAGTGGAATTTTCCCCAATGGGGTTTTCCCATGTATTTTCCCAGGAAATGTACATAAGGCCGGCACGAAAGGCGTGCCCCTCTCCTAACCACACCGAAGGGTTCCGAATCCAATGGCGATGTCCATTTTGCTCTGCAAATTCATGGAGAGCTAACCCTAACCCTAAGTGGAATTTTCCCCAATGGGGTTTTCCCATGTATTTTCCCACGAAATGTACATAAGGCCGGCACAAAAGGCGTGCCCCCCTCCTAACCACACCGAAGGGTTCCGAATCCAATGGCGATGTCCATTTTGCTCTGCAAATTCATGGAGAGCTAACCCTAACCCTAAGTGGAATTTACCCTAATGGGGTTTTCCCATGTATTTTCCCAGGAAATGTACAAAAGGCCAGCACGAAACGCGTGCCCCCCTCCTAACCACACCGAAGGGTTCCGAATCCAATGGCGATGTCCATTTTGCTCTTCAAATTCATGGAGAGCTAACCCTAACCCTAAGTGGAATTTTCCCCAACGGGGTTTTCCCATGTATTTTCCCAGGAAATGTACATAAGGCCGGCACGAAAGGCGTGCCCCCCTCCTAACCACAACGAAGGGTTCCGAATCCAATGGCGATGTCCATTTTGCTCTGCAAATTCATGGAGAGCTAACCCTAACCCTAAGTGGAATTTACCCTAATGGGGTTTTCCCATGTATTTTCCCAGGAAATGTACATAAGGCCGGCACGAAAGGCGTGCCCCCCTCCTAACCACACTGAAGGATTCCGAATCCAATGGCGATGTCCATTTTACTCTGCAAATTCATGGAGAGCTAACCCTAACCCTAAGTGGAATTTACCCTTATGTTGTTTTCCCATGTATTTTCCCAGGAAATGTACAAAAGGCCGGCACGAAAGGCGTGCCCCCCTCCTAACCACAACGAAGGGTTCCGAATCCAATGGCGATGTCCATTTTGCTCTGCAAATTCATGGAGAGCTAACCCTAACCCTAAGTGGAATTTTCCCCAATGGGGTTTTCCCATGTATTTTCCCAGGAAATGTACATAAGGCCGGCACGAAAGGCGTGCCCCCCTCCTAACCACAACGAAGGGTTCCGAATCCAATGGCGATGTCCATTTTGCTCTGCAAATTCATGGAGAGCTAACCCTAACCCTAAGTGGAATTTACCCTAATGGGGTTTTCCCATGTATTTTCCCAGGAAATGTACATAAGGCCGGCACGAAAGGCGTGCCCCCCTCCTAACCACACAGAAGGATTCCGAATCCAATGGCGATGTCCATTTTGCTCTGCAAATTCATGGAGAGCTAACCCTAACCCTAAGTGGAATTTTCCCCAATGGGGTTTTCCCATGTATTTTCCCAGGAAATGTACATAAGGCCGGCACGAAAGGCGTGCCCCTCTCCTAACCACACCGAAGGGTTCCGAATCCAATGGCGATGTCCATTTTGCTCTGCAAATTAATGGAGAGCTAACCGTAACCCTAAGTGGAAATTCCCCAATAGGGTTTTCCCATGTATATTCCCAGGAAATGTACATAAGGCTGGCACGAAAGGCGTGCCCCCCTCCTAACCACATCGAAGGGTTCTGAATCCAATGGTGATGTCCATTTTGCTCTGCAAATTCATGGAGAGCTAACCCTAACCCTAAGTGGTATTTTCCCCAATGGGGTTTTCCCATGTATTTTCCCAGGAAATGTACATAAGGCCGGCACGAAAGGCGTGCCCCTCTCCTAACCACACCGAAGGGTTCCGAATCCAATGGCGATGTCCATTTTGCTCTGCAAATTCATGGAGAGCTAACCCTAACCCTAAGTGGAATTTTCCCCAATGGGGTTTTCCCATGTATTTTCCCACGAAATGTACATAAGGCCGGCACAAAAGGCGTGCCCCCCTCCTAACCACACCGAAGGGTTCCGAATCCAATGGCGATGTCCATTTTGCTCTGCAAATTCATGGAGAGCTAACCCTAACCCTAAGTGGAATTTTCCCCAATGGAGTTTTCCCATGTATTTTCCCAGGAAATGTACATAAGGCCGGCACGAAAGGCGTGCCCCCTCCTAACCACACCGAAGGGTTCCGAATCCAATGGCGATGTCCATTTTGCTCTGCAAATTCATGGAGAGCTAACCCTAACCCTAACTGGAATTTTCCCCAATGGGGTTTTCCCATGTATTTTCCCAGGAAATGTACATAAGGCCGGCACGAAAGGCGTGCCCCTCTCCTAACCACACCAAAGGGTTCCGAATCCAATGGCGATGTCCATTTTTCTCTGCAAATTCATGGAGAGCTAACCCTAGCCCTAAGTGGAATTTTCACCAATGGGGTTTTCCCATGTATTTTCCCACGAAATGTACATAAGGCCGGCACAAAAGGCGTGCCCCCCTCCTAACCACACCGAAGGGTTCCGAATCCAATGGCGATGTCCATTTTGCTCTGCAAATTCATGGAGAGATAACCCTAACCCTAAGTGGAATTTTCCCCAACGGGGTTTTCCCATGTATTTTCCCAGGAAATGTACATAAGGCCGGCACGAAAGGCGTGCCCCCTTCCTAACCACACGGAAGGGTTCCGAATCCAATGGCGATGTCCATTTTGCTCTGCAAATTCATGGAGAGCTAACCCTAACCCTAAGTGGAATTTTCCCCAACGGGGTTTTCCCATGTATTTTGCCAGGAAATGTACATAGGGCCGGCACGAAAGTCGTGCCCCCTCCTAACCAAACCGAAGGGTTCCGAATCCAATGGCGATGTCCATTTTGCTCTGCAAATTCATGGAGAGCTAACCCTAACCCTAAGTGGAATTTACCCTAATGGGGTTTTCCCATGTATTTTCCCAGGAAATGTACAAAAGGCCGGCACGAAAGGCGTGCCCCCCTCCTAACCACAACGAAGGGTTCCGAATCCAATGGCGATGTCCATTTTGCTCTGCAAATTCATGGAGAGCTAACCCTAACCCTAAGTGGAATTTTCCCCAATGGGGTTTTCCCATGTATTTTCCCAGGAAATGTACATAAGGCCGGCACGAAAGGCGTGCCCCCCTCCTAACCACACCGAAGGGTTCCGAATCGAATAGCGATGTCCATTTTGCTCTGCAAATTCATGGAGAGCTAACCCTAACCCTAAGTGAAATTTTCCCCAATGGGGTTTTCCCATGTATTTTCCCAGGAAATGTACATAAGGCCGGCACGAAAGGCGTGCCCCTCTCCTAACCACACCGAAGGGTTCCGAATCCAATGGCGATGTCCATTTTGCTCTGCAAATTCATGGAGAGCTAACCCTAACCCTAAGTGGAATTTTCCCCAATGGGGTTTTCCCATGTATTTTCCCAGGAAATGTACATAAGGCCGGCACGAAACGCTTGTCCCCCTCCTAACCACACCGAAGGGTTCCGAATCGAATAGCGATGTCCATTTTGCTCTGCAAATTCATGGAGAGCTAACCCTAACCCTAAGTGAAATTTTCCCCAATGGGGTTTTCCCATGTATTTTCCCAGGAAATGTACATAAGGCCGGCACGAAAGGCGTGCCCCTCTCCTAACCACACCGAAGGGTTCCGAATCCAATGGCGATGTCCATTTTGCTCTGCAAATTAATGGAGAGCTAACCGTAACCCTAAGTGGAAATTCCCCAATAGGGTTTTCCCATGTATATTCCCAGGAAATGTACATAAGGCTGGCACGAAAGGCGTGCCCCCCTCCTAACCACATCGAAGGGTTCCGAATCCAATGGTGATGTCCATTTTGCTCTGCAAATTCATGGAGAGCTAACCCTAACCCTAAGTGGTATTTTCCCCAATGGGGTTTTCCCATGTATTTTCCCAGGAAATGTACATAAGGCCGGCACGAAAGGCGTGCCCCTCTCCTAACCACACCGAAGGGTTCCGAATCCAATGGCGATGTCCATTTTGCTCTGCAAATTCATGGAGAGCTAACCCTAACCCTAAGTGGAATTTTCCCCAATGGGGTTTTCCCATGTATTTTCCCACGAAATGTACATAAGGCCGGCACAAAAGGCGTGCCCCCCTCCTAACCACACCGAAGGGTTCCGAATCCAATGGCGATGTCCATTTTGCTCTGCAAATTCATGGAGAGCTAACCCTAACCCTAAGTGGAATTTTCCCCAATGGAGTTTTCCCATGTATTTTCCCAGGAAATGTACATAAGGCCGGCACGAAAGGCGTGCCCCCTCCTAACCACACCGAAGGGTTCCGAATCCAATGGCGATGTCCATTTTGCTCTGCAAATTCATGGAGAGCTAACCCTAACCCTAAGTGGAATTTTCCCCAATGGGGTTTTCCCATGTATTTTCCCAGGAAATGTACATAAGGCCGGCACGAAAGGCGTGCCCCTCTCCTAACCACACCAAAGGGTTCCGAATCCAATGGCGATGTCCATTTTTCTCTGCAAATTCATGGGGAGCTAACCCTAACCCTAAGTGGAATTTTCACCAATGGGGTTTTCCCATGTATTTTCCCAGGAAATGTACATAAGGCCGGCACGAAAGGCGTGCCCCCTCCTAACCACACCGAAGGGTTCCGAATCCAATGGCGATGTCCATTTTGCTCTGCAAATTCATGGAGAGCTAACCCTAACCCTAAGTGGAATTTTCCCCAATGGGGTTTTCCCATGTATTTTCCCAGGAAATGTACATAAGGCCGGCACGAAAGGCGTGCCCCTCTCCTAACCACACCGAAGGGTTCCGAATCCAATGGCGATGTCCATTTTGCTCTGCAAATTCATGGAGAGCTAACCCTAACCCTAAGTGGAATTTTCCCCAATGGGGTTTTCCCATGTATTTTCCCACGAAATGTACATAAGGCCGGCACAAAAGGCGTGCCCCCCTCCTAACCACACCGAAGGGTTCCGAATCCAATGGCGATGTCCATTTTGCTCTGCAAATTCATGGAGAGCTAACCCTAACCCTAAGTGGAATTTACCCTTATGGGGTTTTCCCATGTATTTTCCCAGGAAATGTACAAAAGGCCGGCACGAAAGGCGTGCCCCCCTCCTAACCACAACGAAGGGTTCCGAATCCAATGGCGATGTCCATTTTGCTCTGCAAATTCATGGAGAGCTAACCCTAACCCTAAGTGGAATTTTCCCCAATGGGGTTTTCCCATGTATTTTCCCAGGAAATGTACATAAGGCCGGCACGAAAGGCGTGCCCCCCTCCTAACCACAACGAAGGGTTCCGAATCCAATGGCGATGTCCATTTTGCTCTGCAAATTCATGGAGAGCTAACCCTAACCCTAAGTGGAATTTACCCTAATGGGGTTTTCCCATGTATTTTCCCAGGAAATGTACATAAGGCCGGCACGAAAGGCGTGCCCCCCTCCTAACCACACAGAAGGATTCCGAATCCAATGGCGATGTCCATTTTGCTCTGCAAATTCATGGAGAGCTAACCCTAACCCTAAGTGGAATTTTCCCCAATGGGGTTTTCCCATGTATTTTCCCAGGAAATGTACATAAGGCCGGCACGAAACGCTTGTCCCCCTCCTAACCACAACGAAGGGTTCCGAATCCAATGGCGATGTCCATTTTGCTCTGCAAATTCATGGAGAGCTAACCCTAACCCTAAGTGGAATTTTCCCCAATGGGGTTTTCCCATGTATTTTCCCAGGAAATGTACATAAGGCCGGCACGAAACGCTTGTCCCCCTCCTAACCACACCGAAGGGTTCCGAATCCAATGGGGATGTCCATTTTGCTCTGCAAATTCATGGAGAGCTAACCCTAACCCTAAGTGGAATTTTCCTCAACGGGGATTTCCCATGTATTTTCCCAGGAAATGTACATAAGGCCGGCACGAAAGGCGTGCCTCCCTCCTAACCACACCGAAGGGTTCCGAATCCAATGGCGATGTCCATTTTGCTCTTCAAATTCATGGAGAGCTAACCCTAACCCTAAGTGGAATTTTCCCCAATGGAGTTTTCCCATGTATTTTCCCAGGAAATGTACATAAGGCTGGCACGAAAGGCGTGCCCCCTCCTAACCACACCGAAGGGTTCCGAATCCAATGGCGATGTCCATTTTGCTCTGCAAATTCATGGAGAGCTAACCCTAACCCTAAGTGGTATTTTCCCCAATGGGGTTTTCCCATCTATTTTCCCAGGAAATGTACATAGGGCCGGCACGAAAGGCGTGCCCCCTCCTAACCAAACCGAAGGGTTCCGAATCCAATGGCGATGTCCATTTTGCTCTGCAAATTCCTGGAGAGCTAACCCTAACCCTAAGTGGAATTTTCCCCAATGGGGTTTTCCCATGTATTTTCCCAGGAAATGTACATAAGGCCGGCACGAAAGGCGTGCCCCCTCCTAACCACACCGAAGGGTTCCGAATCCAATGGCGATGTCCATTTTGCTCTGCAAATTCATGGAGAGCTAACCCTAACCCTAAGTGGAATTTTCCCCAATGGGGTTTTCCCATGTATTTTCCCAGGAAATGTACATAAGGCCGGCACGAAAGGCGTGCCCCTCTCCTAACCACACCGAAGGGTTCCGAATCCAATGGCGATGTCCATTTTGCTCTGCAAATTCATGGAGAGCTAACCCTAACCCTAAGTGGAATTTTCCCCAATGGGGTTTTCCCATGTATTTTCCCACGAAATGTACATAAGGCCGGCACAAAAGGCGTGCCCCCCTCCTAACCACACCGAAGGGTTCCGAATCCAATGGCGATGTCCATTTTGCTCTGCAAATTCATGGAGAGCTAACCCTAACCCTAAGTGGAATTTACCCTTATGGGGTTTTCCCATGTATTTTCCCAGGAAATGTACAAAAGGCCGGCACGAAAGGCGTGCCCCCCTCCTAACCACAACGAAGGGTTCCGAATCCAATGGCGATGTCCATTTTGCTCTGCAAATTCATGGAGAGCTAACCCTAACCCTAAGTGGAATTTTCCCCAATGGGGTTTTCCCATGTATTTTCCCAGGAAATGTACATAAGGCCGGCACGAAAGGCGTGCCCCCCTCCTAACCACAACGAAGGGTTCCGAATCCAATGGCGATGTCCATTTTGCTCTGCAAATTCATGGAGAGCTAACCCTAACCCTAAGTGGAATTTACCCTAATGGGGTTTTCCCATGTATTTTCCCAGGAAATGTACATAAGGCCGGCACGAAAGGCGTGCCCCCCTCCTAACCACACAGAAGGATTCCGAATCCAATGGCGATGTCCATTTTGCTCTGCAAATTCATGGAGAGCTAACCCTAACCCTAAGTGGAATTTTCCCCAATGGGGTTTTCCCATGTATTTTCCCAGGAAATGTACATAAGGCCGGCACGAAACGCTTGTCCCCCTCCTAACCACAACGAAGGGTTCCGAATCCAATGGCGATGTCCATTTTGCTCTGCAAATTCATGGAGAGCTAACCCTAACCCTAAGTGGAATTTTCCCCAATGGGGTTTTCCCATGTATTTTCCCAGGAAATGTACATAAGGCCGGCACGAAACGCTTGTCCCCCTCCTAACCACACCGAAGGGTTCCGAATCCAATGGGGATGTCCATTTTGCTCTGCAAATTCATGGAGAGCTAACCCTAACCCTAAGTGGAATTTTCCTCAACGGGGATTTCCCATGTATTTTCCCAGGAAATGTACATAAGGCCGGCACGAAAGGCGTGCCTCCCTCCTAACCACACCGAAGGGTTCCGAATCCAATGGCGATGTCCATTTTGCTCTTCAAATTCATGGAGAGCTAACCCTAACCCTAAGTGGAATTTTCCCCAATGGAGTTTTCCCATGTATTTTCCCAGGAAATGTACATAAGGCTGGCACGAAAGGCGTGCCCCCTCCTAACCACACCGAAGGGTTCCGAATCCAATGGCGATGTCCATTTTGCTCTGCAAATTCATGGAGAGCTAACCCTAACCCTAAGTGGAATTTTCCCCAATGGGGTTTTCCCATGTATTTTCCCAGGAAATGTACATAAGGCCGGCACGAAAGGCGTGCCCCTCTCCTAACCACACCAAAGGGTTCCGAATTCAATGGCGATGTCCATTTTTCTCTGCAAATTCATGGAGAGCTAACCCTAACCCTAAGTGGAATTTTCCCCAATGGGGTTTTCCCATGTATTTTCCCAGGAAATGTACATAAGGCCGGCACGAAAGGCGTGCCCCCCTCCTAACCACACCGAAGGGTTCCGAATCCAATGGCGATGTCCATTTTGCTCTGCAAATTCATGGAGAGCTAACCCTAACCCTAAGTGAAATTTACCCTAATGGGGTTTTCCCATGTATTTTCCCAGGAAATGTACATAAGGCCGGCACGAAAGGCGTGCCCCCCTCCTAACCACACTGAAGGATTCCGAATCCAATGGCGATGTCCATTTTGCTCTGCAAATTCATGGAGAGCTAACCCTAACCCTAAGTGGAATTTTCCCCAATGGGGTTTTCCCATGTATTTTCCCAGGAAATGTACATAAGGCCGGCACGAAACGCTTGTCCCCCTCCTAACCACAACGAAGGGTTCCGAATCCAATGGCGATGTCCATTTTGCTCTGCAAATTCATGGAGAGCTAACCCTAACCCTAAGTGGAATTTTCCCCAATGGGGTTTTCCCATGTATTTTCCCAGGAAATGTACATAAGGCCGGCACGAAACGCTTGTCCCCCTCCTAACCACACCGAAGGGTTCCGAATCCAATGGGGATGTCCATTTTGCTCTGCAAATTCATGGAGAGCTAACCCTAACCCTAAGTGGAATTTTCCTCAACGGGGATTTCCCATGTATTTTCCCAGGAAATGTACATAAGGCCGGCACGAAAGGCGTGCCCCCCTCCTAACCACACCGAAGGGTTCAGAATCCAATGGCGATGTCCATTTTGCTCTGCAAATTCATGGAGAGCTAACCCTAACCCTAAGTGGAATTTTCCCCAATGGAGTTTTCCCATGTATTTTCCCAGGAAATGTACATAAGGCCGGCACGAAAGGCGTGCCCCCTCCTAACCACACCGAAGGGTTCCGAATCCAATGGCGATGTCCATTTTGCTCTGCAAATTCATGGAGAGCTAACCCTAACCCTAAGTGGAATTTTCCCCAATGGGGTTTTCCCATGTATTTTCCCAGGAAATGTACATAAGGCCGGCACGAAAGGCGTGCCCCTCTCCTAACCACACCAAAGGGTTCCGAATCCAATGGCGATGTCCATTTTTCTCTGCAAATTCATGGAGAGCTAACCCTAACCCTAAGTGGAATTTTCACCAATGGGGTTTTCCCATGTATTTTCCCACGAAATGTACATAAGGCCGGCACAAAAGGCGTGCCCCCCTCCTAACCACACCGAAGGGTTCCGAATCCAATGGCGATGTCCATTTTGCTCTGCAAATTCATGGAGAGCTAACCCTAACCCTAAGTGGAATTTTCCCCAACGGGGTTTTCCCATGTATTTTCCCAGGAAATGTACATAAGGCCGGCACGAAAGGCGTGCCCCCTTCCTAACCACACGGAAGGGTTCCGAATCCAATGGCGATGTCCATTTTGCTCTGCAAATTCATGGAGAGCTAACCCTAACCCTAAGTGGAATTTTCCCCAATGGGGTTTTCCCATGTATTTTCCCAGGAAATGTACATAGGGCCGGCACGAAAGTCGTGCCCCCTCCTAACCAAACCGAAGGGTTTCGAATCCAATGGCGATGTCCATTTTGCTCTGCAAATTCATGGAGAGCTAACCCTAACCCTAAGTGGAATTTTCCCCAATGGGGTGTCCTGGGAAAATACATGGGAAAACCCCGTTGGGGAAAATTCCACTTAGGGTTATGGTTAGCTCTCCATGAATTTGAAGAGCAAAATGGACATCGCCATTGGATTCGGAACCCTTCGGTGTGGTTAGGAGGGGGGCACGCCTTTCGTGCCGGCCTTATGTACATTTCCTAGGAAAATACATGGGAAAACCCCATTGAGGAAAATTAGCTAACTCTAACCCTAAGTGGAATTTTCCCCAATGGGGTTTTCCCATGTATTTTCCCAGGAAATGTACAAAAGGCCGGCACGAAAGGCGTGCCCCCTTCTAACCACACTGAAGGGTTCCGAATACAATGGCGATGTCCATTTTGCTCTGCAAATTCATGGAGAGCTATCCCTAACCCTAAGTGGAATTTCCCCAATGGGGTTTTCCCATGTATTTTCCCAGAAAATGTACATAAGGCCGGCACGAAAGGCGTGCCCCCCTCCTAACCACACCGAAGGGTTCCGAATCCAATGGCGATGTCCATTTTACTCTGCAAATTCATGGAGAGCTAACCCTAACCCTAAGTGGAATTTACCCTAATGGGGTTTTCTCATGTATTTTCCCAGGAAATGTACAAAAGGCCGGCACGAAAGGCGTGCCCCCCTCCTAACCACACCGAAGGGTTCCGAATCCAATGGCGATGTCCATTTTGCTCTGCAAATTCATGGAGAGCTAACCCTAACCCTAAGTGGAATTTTCCCCAATGGGGTTTTCCCATGTATTTTCCCAGGAAATGTACATAAGGCCGGCACGAAAGGCGTGCCCCCCTCCTAACCACACCGAAAGGTTCCGAATCCAATGGCGATGTCCATTTTGCTCTGCAAATTCATGGAGAGCTAACCCTAACCCTAAGTGGAATTTTCCCCAACGGGGTTTTCCCATGTATTTTCCCAGGAAATGTACATAAGGCCGGCACGAAAGGCGTGCCCCCCCTCCTAACCACACCGAAGGGTTCCGAATCCAATAGCGATGTCCATTTTGCTCTGCAAATTCATGGAGAGCTAACCCTAACCCTAAGTGAAATTTTCCCCAATGGGGTGTCCTGGGAAAATACATGGGAAAACCCAGTTGGGGAAAATTCCACTTAGGGTTATGGTTAGCTCTCCATGAATTTGCAGAGCAAAATGGACATCGCCAATGGATTCGGAACCCTTCGGGGTGGTTAGGAGGGGGGCACGCCTTTCGTGCCGGCCTTATGTACATTTCCTAGGAAAATACATGGGAAAACCCCATTGAGGAAAATTAGCTAACTCTAACCCTAAGTGGAATTTTCCCCAATGGGGTTTTCCCATGTATTTTCCCAGGAAATGTACATAAGGCCGGCACGAAAGGCGTGTCCCCCTCCTAACCACACCGAAGGGTTCCGAATCCAATGGTGATGTCCATTTTGCTCTGCAAATTCATGGAGAGCTAACCCTAACCCTAAGTGGAATTTTCCCCAACGGGGTTTTCCCATGTATTTCCCCAGGAAATGTACATAAGGTGGGCACGAAAGGCGTGCCCCCCTCCTAACCACACCGAAGGGTTCCGAATCCAATGGCGATGTCCATTTTGCTCTGCAAATTCATGGAGAGCTAACCCTAACCCTAAGTGGAATTTTCCCCAACGGGGTTTTCCCATGTATTTTCCCAGGAAATGTACATAAGGACGGCACGAAAGGCGTGCCCCCCCCTCCTAACCACACCAAAGGGTTCCGAATCCAATAGCGATGTCCATTTTGCTCTGCAAATTCATGGAGAGCTAACCCTAACCCTAAGTGGAATTTTCCCCAACGGGGTTTTCCCATGTATTTTCCCAGGAAATGTACATAAGGCCGGCACGAAAGGCGTGCGCCCCCTCCTAACCACACCGAAGGGTTCCGAATCCAATAGCGATGTCCATTTTGCTCTGCAAATTCATGGAGAGCTAACCCTAACCCTAAGTGGAATTTTCCCCAATGGGGTTTCCCCATGTATTTTCCCAGGAAATGTACATAAGGCCGGCACGAAAGGCGTGCCCCCCTCCTAACCACACCGAAGGGTTCCGAATCCAATGGCGATGTCCATTTTGCTCTGCAAATTCATGGAGAGCTAACCCTAACCCTAAGTGGAATTTTCCCCAATGGGGTTTTCCCATGTATTTTCCCAGGAAATGTACATAAGCCCGGCACGAAAGGCGTGCCCCCCTCCTAACCACACCGAAAGGTTCCAAATCCAATGGTGATGTCCATTTTGCTCTGCAAATTCATGGAGAGCTAACCCTAACCCTAAGTGCAATTTTCTCCAACGGGGTTTTCCCATGTATTTTCCCAGGAAATGTACATAAGCCCGGCACGAAAGGCGTGCCCCCCTCCTAACCACACCGAAGGGTTCCGAATCCAATAGCGATGTCCATTTTGCTCTGCAAATTCATGGAGAGCTAACCCTAACCCTAAGTGAAATTTTCCCCAATGGGGTGTCCTGGGAAAATACATGGGAAAACCCAGTTGGGGAAAATTCCACTTAGGGTTATGGTTAGCTCTCCATGAATTTGAAGAGCAAAATGGACATCGCCATTGGATTCGGAACCCTTCGGTGTGGTTAGGAGGGGGGCACGCCTTTCGTGCCGGCCTTATGTACATTTCCTAGGAAAATACATGGGAAAACCCCATTGAGGAAAATTAGCTAACTCTAACCCTAAGTGGAATTTTCCCCAATGGGGTTTTCCCATGTATTTTCCCAGGAAATGTACATAAGGCCGGCACGAAAGGTTTGCCCCCCTCCTAACCACACCGAAGGGTTCAGAATCAAATGGTGATGTCCATTTTGCTCTGCAAATTCATGGAGAGCTAACCCTAACCCTAAGTGGAATTTACCCTAATGGGGTGTTCCCATGTATTTTCCCAGGAAATGTACAAAAGGCCTGCACGAAAGGCGTGCCCCCCTCCTAACCACACCGAAGGGTTCCGAATCCAATGGCGATGTCCATTTTGCTCTGCAAATTCATGGAGAGCTAACCCTAACCCTAAGTGGAATTTTCCCCAACGGGGTTTTCCCATGTATTTTCCCAGGAAATGTACATAAGGCCGGCACGAAAGGCATGCCCCCCTCCTAACCACACCGAAGGGTTCCAAATCCAATGGCGATGTCCATTTTGCTCTGCAAATTCATGGAGAGCTAACCCTAACCCTAAGTGGAATTTTCCCCAATGGGGTGTCCTGGGAAAATACATGGGAAAACCCAGTTGGGGAAAATTCCACTTAGGGTTATGGTTAGCTCTCCATGAATTTGCAGAGCAAAATGGATATCGCCAATGGATTCGGAACCCTTCGGGGTGGTTAGGAGGGGGGCACGCCTTTCGTGCCGGCCTTATGTACATTTCCTAGGAAAATACATGGGAAAACCCCATTGAGGAAAATTAGCTAACTCTAACCCTAAGTGGAATTTTCCCCAATGGGGTTTTCCCATGTATTTTCCCAGGAAATGTACATAAGGCCGGCACGAAAGGCGTGCCCCCCTCCTAACCACACCGAAGGGTTCCGAATCCAATAGCGATGTCCATTTTGCTCTGCAAATTCATGGAGAGCTAACCCTAACCCTAAGTAGAGTTTTCCCCAACGGGGTTTTCCCATGTATTTTCCCAGGAAATGTACATAAGGCCGGCACAAAAGGCGTGCCCCCCCTCCTAACCACACCGAAGGGTTCCGAATCCAATAGTGATGTCCATTTTGCTCTGCAAATTCATGGAGAGCTAACCCTAACCCGAAGTGGAATTTTCCCCAATGGGGTTTCCCCATGTATTTTCCCAGGAAATGTACATAAGGCCGGCACGAAATGCGTGCCCCCCTCCTAACCACACCGAAGGGTTCCGAATCCAATGGCGATGTCAATTCAATTCAATTCAATTTCAATTTATTTGTGCTTCTAGACCGCCCCCTCTCCCAGAAGGGACTCGGGGCGGTGTACAGTCCATAGAGAATATCACAAAAATACAATAAAAAATTAAATATGTACAGTTTGGAGGAGGTTAAAATGCAATTAAAAGAACTGTACAAACCTGAATAAATATAATTTTTTAAAATCCCTAAAACAGACACAACAGATTAAAAAACCCTAAAATAAGCAGATAATAATACATTTGCCAGGAGGGACAGTTGTAATTATGCCAGGCCTGCTAATCGGAACAGGTGAGTCTTCAATTTTTGCCGGAAGGAGCGGAGGTCAGAAGTGGTTCTAATGTCGGGGGGGTGGTCATTCCAGAGGGTTGGGCCCATCACAGAGAAGGCCCTACTCCTTGGTGTCGCCCGTTGGCATTGCCTAGTGGACGGCACCAGGAGAAGTCCCTCCCTGTGTTTGCGAATTGGCCGCAGGGATGTATGTGAGAGGATGCGATCCCGCAAGTAACTAGGTCCCGTGCCATGGAGCGCTTTAAAGATGGTAATCAGCACCTTGAAACGCACCCGAAAAACCACAGATAGCCAGTGCAGCTCGCGCAGGAGAGGTGTTACGTGGGAGTACCTCGTACTCCCCATCACAGCCCGCGCGGCTGCGTTCTGAACCAACTGCAGTCTCCGGGCGCGTCCCAAGGGCAGCCCCATGTAGAGAGCGTTGCAGTAATCCAGGCGGTACGTCACCAGCGCATGAGTGACCGTGCGTAGGGCATCCCGGTCCAGTAGGGGCACAATTGGCGCACCAAGCGAACCTGGTGGAACGCCCCCCTCGCCACGGCTGCCACATGGTCATCCATTGACAGCCGGGCATCAAGGAGGACGCCCAAATTGCGCGCCCGTTCCACAGGGGGCAATTGTTCGCCCCCTATGGCCAGCGATGGAATCAGCTGGCTGAACCGAGGTGCCGGTAGCCACAGCCACTCGGTCTTGGAGGGGTTGAGTTTAAGTCTGTTGTCCCCCATCCAGACCCCGACGGCTTCCAAGCACCGGGACATCACTTCAACAGCCTCGTTGGGGTGGTTTGGGGTTGAAATATACAGCTGAGTATCATCAGCGTAGAGGTGATACTCAACCCCAAAACCACGGATGATCTCACCCAGCGGCTTCACATATGTGTTGAACAGGAGAGGCGAGAGGACCGACCCCTGTGGCACTCCACAAGTGAGTGGCCTCGGGGTCGACCTCTGTCCCCCTGTCAACACACATTGCCTCCGGTCGGAGAGGTAGGAGCCGAACCACCGCAAAACGGTACCTCCGACTCCTATCCCCTCCAACCGGCGCAATAGGATACCATGGTCGATGGTATCAAAAGCCGCCGAGAGGTCTAATAGGACCAGGATAGAGGAACAACCTCTATCTCTGGCCCTCCAGAGATCATCGACCAACGCGACCAAGGCTGTCTCTGTGCTGTGCCCGGGTCAGAAGCCGGACTGGCGTGAGTCTAGATACTCGGATTCGTCAAGGTGTTGTGGAAACTGCTGCGCCACCACATTCTCGACAACCTTCGCTAAAAACGGAAGGTTGGAGACTGGACGATAGTTAGCTAGCTCCATTGGGTCGAGTGCAGGCCTCTTAAGTAAGGGTCTCACCACCGCCTCCTTCAAGGCAGCTGGTAAGGATCCCTCACCCAATGAGGCATTCACCAGGCCCAGAAGCCAGCCTCGGGTCACCTCCCAAGATGCCAGTACCAACCAGGAGGGACACGGGTCCATTAAACATGTGGTGGGTCGCAGCCGTCCACGCAACCTATCCAAATCCTCGGGGGCAACAGAATCAAACTCCTCCCATGATGGTCTCACAAGACTCGCTGTTGGCGGCCCGTCCGGTCCACTGAGGGGGGCCCATCCGCTCCGGATCTGAGCGACTTTATCCTGCAGATATTCCCCAAACTCCTCTGCTCTGCCCTGCAAGGGTGCCCCTTGCGTCCTCTGTGACAAGAGGGAGCGGGTCACCCTAAACAGGGCGGCAGGGCGGTTATCCGCGGACGCAATAAGAGCAGCGCAATATCTACGTTTGGCCGCCCTTAATGCCACAAGGTAGGTCCGTAAATAGGCTCTTACCTGTGTTCGATCAGATTCGGAGCGTGAGGACCTCCACCTGCTCTCTAGACGTCTCCTATGGCGCTTCATCACCCTCAGCTCCTCGGTATACCAAGGAGCCCGGGTGGGTCGCTGCCGCAGGAGAGGTCGCAAAGGCGCAACCCGGTCCAAGGCCCCAGCCGCCGCCCTATTCCAGGCGGCCGCTAGGTCCTCCGACCGAGCGCGGGTCAGGGCTACAGGTAATGGCCCAAGCTCCATCTGGAACCTATCCGGCTCCATCAGGTGCTTGGGGCGGTACCAGCTTGGACCATCTGGTCCCGCCTCCTCGCGGTGGGGGGTAGCGCCAGGGAAGTCCAGCCGGAGACATGAGTGATCCGACCATGACAGGGGTGTAACAACAAAGTCCCCTATACCCAGATCACTCGTCCACTGCTCAGATACAAAAACAAGGTCCAATGTGTGGCCACCTTCGTGTGTGGGGCCCTGAATTAACTGGGTCAGGCCCATGGCTGTCATGGAAGCCATGAACTCCCGAGCCACCTCAGATGCTGCACCCGTCGACGGCAGGTTGAAATCCCCCATAACCACAAGCCTGGGGATCTCAACCGCCGTCTCCGAGATCAGCTCGAGGAGCTCGGGCAGGGCCGCTGATGTATAGCGAGGAGCCAAGTATACAATCAGCAAACCCAACTGCCTCCCTGGGCCCCATTTCACACCAAGGGACTCACACCCGGATATCTGAGGAACAGTGAACTCCCTCGGCTCTAGACCTTCCCGTATAACTACCGCCACCCCACCACCCTTACCCAGGGCCCGAGGCTGATAGAATGCGCGGAAACCTGGTGGGCACATTTCCACGAGGGGTAAACCACCCTCGTGGCCCAACCAGGTCTCCGTTATCCCTGCAAGGTCCAGCTCCCCCTCAGAGATCAGCTCATTAATGAGGGGGGCCTTGTTGGTTACGGACCTTGCATTGCAAAGCATCAGCCGTAGGCCCGGGCTCTGTAGTTCCTGGCCACCTAGGTTGCGGGGGTTGGTACAAACGACCGGGCGTAGCCAACAGCCACAGTCTCCCAACCGACCTTGTAATCTTCTTTTGTCCTCGCATCCCCCCCTCCCCGCGACCGTTGTAATCAAACAACCCTCTATTGGAATAACTTGTTCCCTCCCCCCCCCCCACTCCGCTCACTTCCCTCCTGGACTCACCTGTTTGTCTGGCACTGGCTTCCCTCCTGGCCTGGTTATCCCCCCCTCCCTTCCCAGAACCCCCTAAAAACAATATAAAACATTTAGCTAAAAAGCCCCTCAGCTTCCTCTTCTTCCACCTCTCGGGGTTCACAAACCATTTTACTCTGCAAATTCATGGAGAGTTAACCCTAACCCTAAGTGGAATTTACCCTAATGGGGTTTTCCCATGTATTTTCCCAGGAAATGTACAAAAGGCCGGCACGAAAGGTGTGCCCCCCTCCTAACCACACCGAAGGGTTCCGAATCCAATGGCGATGTCCATTTTGCTCTGCAAATTCATGGAGAGCTAACCCTAACCCTAAGTGGAATTTTCCCCAACGGGGTTTTCCCATGTATTTTCCCAGGAAATGTACATAAGGCCGGCACGAAAGGCGTGCCCCCCCTCCTAACCACACCGAAGGGTTCCGAATCCAATAGCGATGTCCATTTTGCTCTGCAAATTCATGGAGAGCTAACCCTAACCCTAAGTGGAATTTTCCCCAATGGGGTGTCCTGGGAAAATACATGGGAAAACCCAGTTGGGGAAAATTCCTCTTAGGGTTATGGTTAGCTCTCCATGAATTTGCAGAGCAAAATGGACATCGCCATTGGATTCGGAACCCTTCGGTGTGGTTAGGAGGGGGGTACGCCTTTCGTGCCGGCCTTATGTACATTTCCTAGGAAAATACATGGGAAAACCCCATTGTGGAAAATTAGCTAACTCTAACCCTAAGTGGAATTTTCCCCAATGGGGTTTTCCCATGTATTTTCCCAGGAAATGTACATAAGGCCGGCACGAAAGGCGTGCCCCCCTCCTAACCACACCGAAGGGTTCCGAATCCAATGGCGATGTCCATTTTGCTCTGCAAATTCATGGAGAGCTAACCCTAACCCTAAGTGGAATTTTCCCCAATGGGGTTTTCTCATGTATTTTCCCAGGAAATGTACATAAGGCCGGCACGAAAGGCGTGGCCCCCTCCTAACCACACCGAAGGGTTCCGAATCCAAAGCCAATATCCATTTTGCTCTGCAAATTCATGGAGAGCTAACCCTAACCCTAAGTGGAATTTTCCCCAATGGGGATTCCTGGGAAAATACATGGGAAAATCCCATTGGGGAAAATTCCATTTAGGGTTAGAGTTAGCTAATTTTCCCCAATGGGGTTTTCCCATGTATTTTCCCAGGAAATGTACATAAGGCCGGCACGAAAGGCGTGCCCCCCTCCTGACCACACCGAAGGGTTCCGAATCCAATGGCGATGTCCATTTTGCTCTGCAAATTCATGGAGAGCTAACCCTAACCCTAAGTGGAATTTTCCCCTATGGGGTTTTCCCATGTATTTTCTGAGGAAATGTACGTAAGGCCGGCACGGAAGGCGTGCCCCCCTCCTAACCACACCGAAGGGTTCCGAATCCAATGGCGATGTCCATTTTGCTCTGCAAATTCATGGAGAGCTAACCCTAATGGGGATTCCTGGGAAAATACATGGGAAAATCCCATTGGGGAAAATTCCACTTAGGGTTAGGGTTAGCGCTCCATGAATTTGCAGAGCAAAATGGACATCGCCATTGGATTCGGAACCCTTCGGTGTGGTTAGAGGGGGCACTCCTTTCATGCCGGCCTTATGTACATTTCCTCAGAAAATACATGGGAAAACCCCATTGGGGAAAATTCCACTTAGGGTTAGGGTTAGCTCTCCATGAATTTGCAGAGCAAAATGGACATCGCCATTGGATTCGGAACCCTTCGGTGTGGTTAGGAGGGGGGCACGCCTTTCGTGCCGGCCTTATGTACCTTTTATACACCCTGGTGACGTCACAAATTAATCACATCAGAAAAGGGGAGTTCTTCACACCTTTTGCAAAACTGTCCCCCCTGCCTATCCAGAAGATGCATTTGAATAGAAGATAATGTTGCAAATTAATCCCGTCAGAGTTGGTGAGTTCTTCAGACTTTTTGCAAACACTGGCCAGCCCTCCCCTGCCCCAACCAGCATAGGAAATCCCGAATGAATAACATCACATGAGCTTTCATTAAACTGTATCTCTGTGTTTAACATCTGACAAGATTAAACAGTAGGGTCAGCAAAAGAAAAAAACGTAATGCACCTTTCATGTGTTTTGTAAAGGACATTTTATTATAAATTTCATAGCTTTAACAGTTTCTTGTAATTAATTTCTGTTACATTCTGGCATATGATCCTCTTCAGAGCCAATGGCAATTCAGCTTCAATCTTTGACATTAATGACAGCGGGTTATGACTCTTCTCGATACACTGTATGAATATCTTGAGATCACCAAGTGTATCCCGGGTGAAATATAATTTATTCACTTTGTCAGTAATACTGATGATGATCCAGAGAACATGCGGCATAGAAAGCCGAATACATAATTTGTTAATAAGTTCTGTTTCACTGTTTCCATCTACAACATCTTCTGATTTTAAACATCCCATTAAACAATGATGTATTATTTTAATAACACATGCTTTCAGAACTTGTGGCATGCTGACATTTTGAGGCTCCACTGTTTCTAAAACAGGAAATAAGATAGAATTAGATTGGGATGTTTCAACTAAGCAAAATAGTGTTTTCTTAATTTTTATATAGCCTTACCATTTGATATTTTGCAGAACCTGCAATAACAAGGCTTTATAAGTTCATTCTCTTCAATGAATCCAGGTCTTTTTCTTATTCTACGCCCACGCTTCGGAGGTTTGGGGGTCAAATTTATATCAAACAAATCTCCATCTGAGGTTGCCATCTTCAAGAGACTGCTGAAATTAAGGCAAACTACCCAGCTCTTGTAATGACAAGTGAGCCTTGCGCATGCCTGGAATCATGGGAGGTATGACATGCCCAGGCATGTCCCTGCATGGCTCTTGCGCATGCCCAGAATCACAGGGGAGTGGGCTGGGTGGGTGGGTGGGTAAGGCATGCCCGGACATGTCCCACACATGTCTCTTGCGCATGCCCAGAATCACAGGGGGTCAGGTTGGCGGGTGGGTGTGACATGCCAGGGCATTTCCCAGGCATGCCTGAACAAGACTTATCCCCTGCATGCAACGTGGTGAGTTTCCTCTTGTGAACATTTTAATTCCTGTTAATATTCCTTGTCTTTTCCCTGTAGGTGGGCTTCAAAACGGTTACATGAGTATTTGAGTGTGCAATTGGCAAAATATGTGTCTTTAGATTTTACAAAGGTAAAAACCAGCTGCAGGGTTTAAAAGGGCTGTGTCCCCCCCCCCCCAGGCTTCAAGGAAATGTTTTTAAATCCACCTAGAAATAAATACCTTTTAGAAAAAAAAGGTGGGTTAAATGCAGACCCCTGTCTCCACAAAAATTAAAACCAACATTGCCTAGAAATAAATACCTTCTAGGGAAAAAATGTGGGTTTAAATGCAGCCCTTAGGAGAATGATTACAAATAAAAAACATTTTTTTTATTTCACAACCCCCCCTCCCCCTTGAATGTCCATAGAATTAATCTAGGGTTAAACTAATCATGTACACAGAATCTTGCCATCTTTCCTGATGGGGTAAGTTTCAACACGTCTTATCTGAAAAATAGGGCTAGGATATTGCACAACGCCTTATCTGTTAGGGCTACTCATCATGATGGGCTTAGGCCAATATACAAATATCCGGCTAGGGCTATGACCTTTGTGAACCCTGTACCACGGTGGGTCAATTATACACATCCCAGCCGGGGAGGAGGGCTATGCACGCCACATCCGGAGGGTGGGGGCTGTGCACGTCACTTCCGCTTAGGGGCATGATCTGGTGACGTAATCAGCACGTGGGTTTGTTTACTTTGATGACGTCACTGATCAAAAGTACTGATAATTTTCATTAAAAAAAGGTATGTACTATATCTACTGACATTGAGAGCAGACTATGTTTAAATACCAGCTGCATTCTTCCTCCAGCACACATTTTCCTGGTTCTCCCCCCCCCCCCCTCATCTGATAAAAGATTCTTGAAAACTTCACTTCCATGATATCAAATTTGATGAATATACATGATAGCTTCATGACCAGCTGAAAATATTATACTGTCTTTCCTGAGACCAAAGGCAAAATGGTGCTTTCCCCCCATTACGTATAGGCTGTGTCTGAAGGCCTATTTCTGTCATTCTGCTTAACGTACAGCATCTGGACAGAATGAAGTTCAAAGCAGAGGTGAGGATTATTCTTCTGCTGCCTATATTAAAACCATCCCCGTAAGTAGAAAAATTAAATCACAAGGAACATCTGCAACAGAACTGCTATCTCTGATGACTAGTTGGTTTGTTTTAATCTGGAAGAGATTATAACAGCTTTCCCTCAAACGCTCTGAAGAAGCAACTACAGATAGCTTCAAATTCGACTATAACATCCCATTCTCTTGAGTATATAGATAAGGATAGTATATCCTTAGTCTCACATCAACTCTTATTGTTATTTGTACTGCATATAATAAAAAAAAACTGTGGATAATTTTAGGCCAGGCTGAGGAATTTCTTTTGAGCTGGAAATTCTGAGGGCCTCAGGAAGCATTTCAGAGTATTTACTAGGAGAGTTAAGGTTGAGAGTTTCAGTGTTGGGTTTAGCAATTACCTGGTTTCTTCTCTTTTTTTTTCTCATGTAAAATATGTACTTAGAGACCAGTGGTGGGTTCCTGCTGGATCGCACCGGATCGCGCGCGCTCCCTTTCAGCGCTCCACCTGGCTTGCGCGCTCCCTTTCAGCGCTCCACCTGGCTTGCGCGCTCCCTTTCAGCGCTCCACCTGGCTCTCGCGCTCCCTTCCGGCGCTGAAACCGGAAGTACAGTCTTGCCCCGCCCCTGGCGAAGCAACGACGCCTGCCTGCGCTCCACCAGCTCGGCTGGGAATGGAGATGTTTCCTCAGCGGAGCGGAGCGCCTGAGAAGACTTTTCAGGCGCTCCGCTCTGCTGAGGAAACATCTCCGTTCCCAGCCGAGCTGGTGGAGCGCAGACAGGCGTCGTTGCTTCGCCAGGGCCGGGCAAAACTGTACTTCCGGTTTCAGCGCCGGAAGGGAGCGCGAGAGCCAGGTGGAGCGCTGAAAGGGAGCGCGCAAGCCAGATGGAGCGCTGAAAGGGAGCGCGCAAGCCAGGTGGAGCGCTGAAAGGGAGCGCGCAAGCCAGGTGGAGCGCTGAAAGGGAGCGCGCGCGATCCGGTGCGATCCGGGAGGAACCCACCACTGTTAGAGACTTAAGGCCATGTGGCCAGCACACAATGGGTGATCTTGAAATTATATGCTTCATCAAAAGATCATTAAAAAAATTAGAAGATATACAGGTTGACCACTTCATTTGGCAATGAAGACTAGGCCTGTGATGGGGAACCTCTGGCACGCATACTAGAGGTGGCACGCAGAGCCCTTTCTGTGGGCACGGGTGCCGATGCCAGCTGCTCTTCTGGTTTCAAATGCGCCGGCCAGCTAGTCTTCGCGGGTCCTGGAGCGCCAGAAAATGGCCTGAAAAATGGCCTGAAAATGACCCAGAATGCCCAAAAAGTAGGCATGTGCACGCTGGGCAGCTGATGTTCGGGTTTCCAGCACTCCGGCACGTGCACATGTACACACGTTCCTGGTTGGGCATTCGGTGCCAAAAAGGTTTGCCATCACTGGACTAGGGATTGGAAATCTGTGTTCCTCCAGATATCACACTTGTCCTTCTTCAGTATGGCTACTAATCGGGGATGACAGGAGCTGAAGTTCAATAACATTTGGAGAGGTACAAATCCTCAACCTGTACTGTATTGTGTATTGAAAACTGTCCAGGCCAGAGTAGTTGATGTAATTGTCCTGATCTTACAACAGTTGATTTAGTGAATGTTCAAAGTTACAACATCACTGAAAATAATGACAGTTTTTCCCACTTACAACTGTTGCAGTATTCCCATGGCCACCTGACTTATATTCGCACGCTTGGCAACTGGCTTGTATTTATGACGGTTGCAGTGTCCCAGGGTCATGAGCGAACACCTTTTGCAACCTTCTGACAAGCAAAGCCAATGGGGAAGAGATATTCACTTAACAACTGTGTTATGAACTTAACAACTGCAGTGATTCACTAAACAACTGTCATAAATACAAGAAAGGTCATAAAATAAAACCCACTTTACAACTGCCTCACTTAGCAACCGAAATCTTGGGCTCAATTGTGGCTGTAAGTTGACACCTACCTGTGTAGGATGGCTCAAGATGATGCATAAGCTGAACCACTCTCTTCTTGTCCAAACTGCAAGAATTTGCATTCCCCACCTCCAAGAAAAACGGTGGAAGCTAGTTTATTTTGCGTGCAAGCAGGGGTGCCATGTTCACTTACAAACGGCTTTTACATTAAAAGTCAACCTTACTTAGTCTCTGGGAAATTAATGATTGCCAAATCCAAAAGGTCTCTTATATTTGAGTAGTCACTTGGCATCTTGACAGGGCTGCGTAGAAAGAGAGGTAGTCAAATATGACAATTGGCTTGAAATATGGAGGCATCTAGCCTTCTGTAATATATGGGATTGCATTCCCTGTAAAAATTATTTATTAGGAACTTTTAGTTACTGACTGGCGCTGTGATTTAGTGTACAATTGCAGCATTTGCCTCTGGGACCCGGGGTTCTAATGCAACTCGTGAGACTGAACTTAAGCGACACTAAAAAGTTACCGAGGCTGTCTCAGCTCACTTGAGGATGAACCATAAAACTGTCATAACCAGCTTAAATCAAGACCTCTTGCACACTGGGATTTCCATAGGACATCATCCTACCGTGTGTTTCAGAGGGTGAACCACAAGATAGAGAGGGGGTGGGGGAAGCACTCAGGAACATGGGGGGGGGGAGACAGAATTCATTCCACTTATTTGGCCACGGAAAAAATGTTGTTCAAGGGGCAGAAAACTTTAACCCAATGGGGGAGTCACAAGGGGTAGTAATAGATCAACATCTGTGCCAGTGGTGGGATTCAGCTAGTTTGCACCAATTCAGGAGAACTGTTTGTTAATTTTCTAAGCAATCGGGAGAACTGGTTGTTGGAAGAAATCTCCTTTTGTTTTTTTCCCTCTTCATAGGGCTAATCCTGTAAGGAAGGCAGGAAGAAAACATTCTGGTGTTGTTTCTAGCCTAATCTTTATTGCCCTGCTTACAGAAACTGCCTCTCCGGTTAACCCTTATTACATTGTAACAGCTAAGGTGAAGAGCCCGTCAACCTGAGTGATGTTGAGTTGGCCACGCCCACATGGTCACATGACCACTGAGCCCTGCCTACCCAGCTGGTCATTAAGGCAGAGAACCAGTTGTTAAATTATTTGAATCCCACCACTGATCTATGCCTGCAAAATAGTGGTAGTTCTTGAGTTACAACAGTTTATTTAGTGAGCAAAGTTACACTTGAAAAATGTGACCAAGGACTGTTTTTCACAGTTATGACCTTTGTAGCATCTTCACATGATCAAAATTCAGATGCTTGGCAACTGGTTCATATTTATGACCGTTGCTGCATCCCAAGGTCGTGTGATCACCTTTTTACTACCTTCTGACAGTCAATGGGGAAGCCAGATTCACTTAACAACCAGATGGCTAGCTTATCAACTGCAGTGACTCAGTTAACAACTGTGGCGAGAGGTCGTATAATGGGTCAAAACTCACTTAACAAATGTCTTGCTTAACAATAGAAATGTTGGGCTCAATTGAGATCGTAAGTCGAGGACTACCTATCAATCCATGGGATGGAGGATACAAAGTGGGAAACCGATCAAAATTCCCAACTCTCTGAACAAGTTGCCAGCCCTTTTTGTTTCAATATCCAAAACATTTAAGGAGAAATCAGCAGCAGAACCTCTACAAAGTGGTGGACATTGCTATCCATGCTGACCAATGAAGGTGCCTGAAGCTCAGCCTCACTAGACAACCATAATATAATAATCATTGTATTTCTGGTACGAGAGTCCTAAAAACTGCTGTGCATTTTTATCTCTGGTCCCTGAGCAAGACTGCTGCTAAGCGAGAAAGTATAAATGCAACTAATTTGTCCACATTTTGGAATCTTTTGCTGCTTTTTCTTCTTGTTTCTTCATAACTGGCTGTGAAACCTTATTACCATGTTGGTGAACCTATGGCAAGCCGTCGCCGCAGCTCAGCTCCTCTGCACATGCCTCCCGCCAGCCAGCTGGTTTTCGGGCCTCTGCTGTGCATGCATGGGGGGGCACATGCAGGAGACACATGTGCATGTACAAGGGGCACATGTGCGAGAGATCATGCGTGCGTGCATGCATGAGGGTCACTGAGCATGCATGGGGCGGGGTACATATGGGGAGTCACATGTGTATGTGTAGGGGCTGGGCACGTGGAGGGGTCATGTACACATTGCATTATGGGTGTGCATGCACATGTGTGCATTTTTGCATGTGTGCGCGCTTTCGGCATTCAGCGCTGAAAAGGTTCGCCATCACAGCCGTGTTACAAGCTTACGAGTAACGATTATACTCTTTCTGTAATTTGATCTGAACGACAATTCCTACCAGCATGGTAGTGATATTCTGATTCAAGAACCATCTGCCTCGTACAACAATCTCCGTCCTGGGCACTCCATCCATCCCTTCAACGTTGAATATGGCAATTTCTGTGTCATAAAGAGATGCATAATATGTATGTAATAGGCTGTCCCCTGGGAACAAGCAACCCAAAACTCTTTGTCCCTTGGATGCTTTGTTGAGCTGCAGGGGATAAAGGACTGGTTGCAAAAAGCAACTGGAAGAAGTGGTCAGCCCACAGCAGAGACAGGTGCCCGGATTGTTCTCAGTGCCATTTCCCCACAGATTTCGTTTGAGAAGATACCCAATCCACCCTTTCCACTACCAGCAGCTGCGGGAATTTGTGTGCCTCTCTTTGGCTCTTCTGCTTCCTGATCCTTATTGGCTTGCCAAATACAACAGTGTAACTTTTCCCAGGTCCTTTCTCCTTGTTCCTCTCTCCACAGTGCCTGTACTGCCCCAGCAGTATATAGCTAGTGTAGGAATTAAGAACTGTCTCCTTTAAGAAACTACCTCATGGGAAATGTAGTTCCATGACATGTGGCCACATCTCTGTTTCTGATTGGCCACTGGGGCATTCTGCCCATGTGCAGAGTTTATAGCCAGGCAGATTAAATGTTTTTGTGAACCAGAATAGTAGTGTTTGTATCTCCGCTGAACATGGGAGCGAAATTATCATCTTTTTACTGTTCTGCCTCAAGCATTGTAGGCTTGCTCGGGGCATGCAGTTAACTCCACGCTTAGGATTCTCATTCAGATCAAGTTTATTATCAGGCATTCTTAATAGCAAAACTTACAGTTCAATGTTAAGGTACTTCTTACTTTCCATAATCTGTCCCATCAAGTGGTGTAAAAAGATGATGATTTCACTCCCATGTTGAGCGGAGATACAAACACTACATGGAACTACATTGCCATAAGGCAGTCTCTGCCTACATTTCCCATGAGGTAGTTTCTTAAAGGAGACAGTTCTGAATTCCTACACTAGCTATATACTGCTGGGGCAGCACAGTGCCTCTGCAGTTAAAAGCCTGATTGCAGAGATCTTTGCAGAAAGAACCTTCAGGATCAGCTGAAGGAGATCAGGAGTTTCAAGGGCCTAAAGACCAGGCAAAACTGGACCATTGGCAGCATGATGTTCTCTCGGGCTCCACATAATACCTGATGCTTTCCCATATCTGCTTTCTCCACTCCCTTCTCCCCATCTCCCACCTCATCCCCCAACCACACTTTTCTCAAGCAGCAAGATAAGCTGACTATTTTGTAGAACTCTCAACCATGTTGGAACTGTGTTGTAGAGCCAAGTGATCTTCACCATTCATGGCATCTTTGTTTCCTGAAGATGGAACACCCGGAACTTCTGCCCTTGTAGAGCACTGAATTGCATACAGGTAGTGCATGACCAGAAGTGGTATTCAGCTGGTTCGGATCGGTTCAGGAGAACCGGTAGTGCCAACAATCTCAATTGCGCGGCACAGCTGATTTCCCCCCCCCCTTGCTGTTCTACTTACCATTGCTGACTTGGAAGGTAAGCAGCTGAACTTCTAAATGCTCCATTTTCACCATTGCGTGCAAGCGCTTTAGGTGCGCGAAGTGTACGTTCATCAAACTGGTTGTTAAACTGGCAGCATCCCACCACTGTCCATGACTTACAAGTATTTGTTCAGTTCGAACTTCGACTGTTCGAAATTGCAACAGCACTGAGAAAAGTCATTAGAAATCGTCCTCATCAGTGGTGGGTTCCTACCAGTTTGGACCGGTTCGGCCGAACTGGTAGTGGTTTGGTGGCTGGGGTCGCTGGAACCGGGAGTAGCAAGGACTGCCATGCCCAAGAATCAATTCTCCTATGACATCTTGATTTTCGGTTCTGTACATGCGCAGAACAATTTTCATTGCACAAATTTATTTATTTTTATTTTTTAATGTTTTGTATTAAAAGGGGTGGGTTCTGTGCATGCCTTTGATACGCACTAGGCGTGCATGGGCAATACTTTAAAAAATGCTGCTGCACATGCACAGAAGCAAAAAGCAAGATGGCACCGCCGATAGAACTAGTTTGGGGCGTGGCAGGCCCAGTTACCACCTACTTGGCTGAAACAGTCCGAACCGGTAAGAACCCACTTCTGCTTTGCACGCGCTGCGCGTCTGTGCACAGTTTAGAGAAGACTTACCTTCCAGATTACTGTTTGGGAAGGAAAACAGCTGACATGCAGCAATCCACTCTGCCACGCGACTCAGCTGAGAAGAGGTAGGTAGAGCGCAGGGGGCCCACTTGCTAGTGGGAGCAAACCGGTCCGCTCCCAGCTGATCTTCGGAACTACCGGTTCACCCAAACTGGTCCGAACTGTTAGAATCCCACCCCTGCTCTAGAGGCATTGGATTACCCCTTTTAGACAGACAAACTGCAGAACTTAAGTTTGTTGTGACTATCAGAAACCCCATTTATTTCAATGGGTTATTTCAAGCAGGGTGACCCAAACCCGTTTGGCCGATGATTGATGGTTCGAGTCTAACAGCAACTTGATTCAGTGTCTGCTGCCAGCAGGCCGAAGGTCATCAATTCCTTTCTTCCTGCAAGGGAGGAGTATTCCAGAGCCAGCAATATATGAGGGAAACCTGCTTGCTCTGCTCATTCAGATGCTTTGGCCCTTTGTCCTGCAGGATGTGACCTCTCCAAGCATCCCACATGCTGCTTTCCTTCCTGCCTATAAACAACCCTGGCAAGCAGCCCTTTTGAGTCTGCCTGGATTCTGCCCCTCCTCTTCAACCCATCTGCCGCCTCTCCCGCCAACATAGTGGTGCCCTAACTTTCTTTGACTGCTCTCCATGGACTCTCTTTAATCGAACCCCATTTCCCTCTTATCAAAGATAAGAAAATTTAAAGTCGCCAAGAGCGAGACTGTAGATCTTGCCGAGGTTGCCATACCTGATGTATTCCTTCCTATAATCGCAGAAATGATGTTGTGTCACTAATATTTTATGTTGTGCTCTCCTCCTCCTCCTCCTCCTCCTCCTCCTCCTCCTCCTCCTCCTCCCACAGAATCTGTAGCATCTAGGGAGATGCAGCCACAAACCAAGATGCCACCAGGGTCAATGGTTTAAGGAATGTGTTACTGTAAAGATACTGATTCATTAATGGGTAGCCTAATTAAGTTCATAAAATGTATTAAGGATAAGATATTATTTTCTTTTTGGGCCTCACTGTGTGAAAAAAAGGGGGGGATTTGGTGGCTCCATACCTGTGTGTGTTCGGTATGTATAAGGAGCCTTCAGCACTGCATGTGTAGCAGTTCCACCAGGTAGAAAAATCCAGTTATCACTTTAAGGAAGGCTCAAACTAATATTTTGGAGTGTGGCTGCAAAGGAATCTTGCAAGTCAAATTGTGCCAGACTTTCTTCCCTTCTTATGCCCATGTGGGAAAGGACACAGTGGCTCAGTGGCTAAGATGCTGAGCTTGTCAATCAGAAAGGACAGCAGTTCAGTGATTCGAATCCCTGGCGCCGTGTAACGGAGTCAGCTCCTGTTACTTGTCCCAGCTTCTTCCAACCTAGCAGTTCGAAAACACGTAAAAAATGCAAGCAGAAAAATAGGGGCCACCTTTGGTGGGAAGATAACAGCGTTCCGTGCGCCTCGGTGTTTAGTCATGCCGGCCACATGACCACAAAGACATCTTCGGACAGCGCTGGTGCTTTGAAATGGAGATGAGCACCGCCCCCTAGAGTCGGGAATGACTAGCACATATGTGCGAGGGGAACCTTTACCTCATACCCATGTGAATTAGGAAAGTGTCTATTGGAGATTCTTCCACATATTTTCTGCTTGTAGTGGACTTACAATATCTTTTCTCCTAGTTGCTTTGGTAATGGACCTCACCTATCCTCCAACAAGATCATCTTCCTTACTCTCTGCATTAAGAAAAGAACAATGCAAGAGCAATTAGGTATTTACCACTGCCTAAAACTAAAGCTGTCCATCAGCTGTGTACATGTTACGTCCTCATAAATGTCTAGATTTATCCAACCATCTTAGTGAAAAAATAACAGTAATGATTGGATATGCTTTAAACAATTGGTGGACAATGCCATGAAGATACTTAAATCACCAATGGGGAAATGATCAGTCAGGGGCTCACAAAGAACTCACCTAACCTTTTTTTGTTTTTGTTTTTATCACCCATCTACCACACTTTGTAAGTTAATCTAAATAACCCATGCCCTTGGACTAGAGCTAAAACATATGAAGAATGATTGTAGGATATGTCTAGTTTATTGAAAAGAAGGACTAGGCGTGACATGATAGCAGTGTTCCAATATCTTAGGGGCTGACATGAAGAAGAGGGGATCAACCTATTCTCCAAAAAACCTGAAAGCAAGACAAGAAGCAATGGATGGAAACAAATCAAGGAGAGGAGCAGCCTAGAACTAAGGAGAAATTTCTTGATAGTTAGAACAATTAATCAGTGGAATGACTTTCCCTCAAAGGTTGTGGATACCAGGGGTGAGTTCTGGATTCTGCTACTGCCGCTTCTCTCAGGGACGTGCCTGGCACGCGTGATTGATGTGCATTATGTGCGCATACGCAGAAGCAAAAAAACAAGATAGAACTGATTCTGGAGCATGGCAGGCCACGTTATTACCTACTCAGCTGGTCCAAACTGGTAGGAACCCACCTGTGGTGGGTACTCAAACACTGGAGGTTTTTAAGAAGAGATTGGACAACCATTTGTCTTGAAATGGTATAGGGTTTCCAGCTTGAGCAGGAGGTTGGACTTCCACCCTTTTTTATTCTAGTGGTAGGGTTGTTTCAGCCTGGGTCAATTTTCATATTTCACATAACAATTGTAGAAGCCATGGTCTGTATACTGGGGTGCTGAAACTCACCCAGTCATTATTTTATGGAGGACTTCTCCAACCCAGTGTCCTCTAGATATATTGGAACTGTAACCCACCCATCCCTAAGGCCCACCTGCACTCCAAATTCCCTGTCAGCCTAGTCAGATTGGAAATAGTTACCTTTAGAGAAGTTGGGCATAATTAATCGATAGAGGGTGGAATGCACAACCTACTGCATAATCCCTCTCAAACTAAATCAAGACATTGGGGGAAAGTTGTTTAACAGTCCAACCCCTTTCCTGGCCACTTGCTTGAGTCCTTCCTATGGAAAGATCCTTTTCAGCCTGCAAGACACTATCAGATTTCATTCCTAGAGTGGACGGCCTCGCTAGTGGATCTTATGTTCATCTCATGCTGGCTTGATCAATCTTTGTTCACAGCAGCCTGGCTGACCAGCAGCCCTACTGTATCCTCACTCTCCTGTTCATCCATGGGTAAGTATATTTGTTACTTAAATGGCATGCGCAGCCCTTGATGCATAGAATAATCTGTCTGCCTTTGCTTCAGTAGACTGTCTATATGGCCATTGCATTCACTGCTTTATCCCATTTGATTTCATCTATTGCAGGCAGTATTTATCCTAAAAGCTACTTAACTGGAACTTAGCCTTCTGTTATGGCTATCTCACTCAAGCTGGGACTGGATACACTAACTAGGAGTTATGCTTCTTTGCTTGGCAAGAGACTAAGTCACAAATGGATGATTATCTAAAGGCTGTTTCACATCAAAGCAGTGTGTCCCCAGCATCTACAGGTGAACACCAGAAATATGAGGAAGAGATTCCTGCCTCTGGAAGTACATGCTGTGGGCAGTCCATCACACAAGGGACAGTTGCAGTAGATGTGAGGACTGCTCAGGATTGACTCAGTGCTGGCAATAACTGGTCAGGAGAGAGATCTTAAATTCATGATGATTGATTCCATACTACTTGAAAAAAGCACATTTCATGTTGAGATCATTGGGAAAGAGAGTGTACACACAGATAAAGGATATCTAAGAGCCACGGTGTTGCAGTGGTTAGAGTGCAGTACTTCAGGCTACTTCTGCTGACTGCCGGATGCCTGCAATCTCACCAAGCTCAAGGTTGACTCAGTCCTCCATCCTTCCGAGGTGGGTAAAATGAGGACCCAAATTGTTGGGGGAAATATTGCTGACTGTCAACCACTTAGAGAGGGCTGTAAAGCACTGTGAAGGTTTATAGTAGCTATTGCTATTGAAAGCATCGCGTATGAAAGACTGTTTGTTGCATTGTTCTTTAAGACAGCTGGAGGAAACGTGGAAGGGGTTTCAAAACACTGCTGCAGTCCTACAAATGCTGGGATCTAGAAGCATTCAGAGATTTCAGGGAATATCTTGTCAATGTCACCTACAGGAAATGACCGGTCTTGCCTTGCTGTCCAAAGACAAACTCTGGAGTCTGTCAGGGTAGTGATGATTTAAAGCTGACAAAACTGACATTTACAGCCAATGTAAGACTGTAAACCAAGATGGTGAACTGAGGATGAGTCAGCAGGCTCACTGCCGCTTTAAGAAGCCATGTGAGGGCGTCTCTCTCATCGTATATCTTATTTCTCTCCTTATGTCTGTAGCTGAGTGGTAGGGGATTTATCTACCATGTATATGTCTGTATATATTTGTATATAAACTATTATTAATTGTCTAAAGGCTCTGTATGCTGTGTGCTGTGTTTTGCTCCTGGGTTTATCTCATTATAATAGTCACACTGCAAAATCTCTGTCAGAGTCATTGGAAAATTGTAAGACATCATATCTCTTTACCGATTTTCTTTCTTACTGATTTTATTTATCCTTGTCTCAGTCATCTTCATATCTGTATTACAGCACTGGTAACTTTATGCTTCAGACACCATTTCCAGTATAGGTACCGTAGTCCTCAACTTACAACAGTTCATTTAATGATCTTTCAAAGTTACAACGGTACTGAAAAATGCGACTTGTGACCATTTTCAACAATTACGACCTTTGCAGCATCTCCATGGTCATGTGATCAAAATTCACGTTTATGACTGGTGATGAGCAAAGTCAGTGGGGAAGCCAGATTCACTTAGCAACCAGGCTACTAACTTATGACCTGCAGCGATTCACTTAACAACGTGAAAGGTCATAAAATGGAGCAAAACTCACTTAACAAATCTTTCACTTGGCAACATAAATTTTGGGCTCAATTGTGGTCATAGGTTGAAGACTACTAACATTTGTATGCCTTAACCCCGTCACAGCAACCAAAAGGTTAGACGCACTATGAGTTACCATAGTACAATTAGTATTTTCAGAGAACCCTCTATCCTCAGTCACTGCTTTCAGTGTCAGAAATCAGTGATCTGCAGTCAGTGTAAGTAAATTGCTCCAGCCTTAGCCTGTTCTCTGATTTTAAATTTCTTAACCTGACCTGAATGTTTAAACAGTATACTCTCTTTCACCTTGCCAAGGACTTGCATGCCATATTTATTTATTTATTTTATTTATCAGATTATATCCCATCTTTATTACTTCATAAGTAACTCAAGATGGTGAACATACCTCATACTCTTTCCTTCTCCTAGAGAGAGAGTGACTAGCCCAAGGTTACCCAGCTGGCTTTCATGGCTAAAATGGTATTAGAACTCACAGTTTCCCGGTTTCTAGGCCAGGAGAACCTTCCTAACCACTAGACCAAAGTGATTCCCTGTATTTATTTATTTATATATTTGTACCCTGCTTTTCCAGGTTGCAATGTATGGCTGTGAAAGTTGGACTATAAGAAAGGCTGAGCGTCAAAGAATTGAGGCCTTTGAACTGCGGTGCTGTAGAAGACTCCTGCTTTGGCCACCTAATGAGAAGGAAGGACTCACTGGAAAAGAGCCTAATGCTGGGAAAGATTGAGGTCAAAAGAAGGAGGGGATGACAGAGAATGAAGTGGCTGGATGGAGTCACTGAAGCAGTAGGCGTGAGCTTAAATGGACTCCAGAGTATGGTAGAGGACAGGAAGGCCTGGAGGAAAGTTGTCCATGGAGTCACAATGGGTCAGACACGACTTCGCAACTAACAAATACAACAACAACATCCTGCTTTTTAAATTATTTTTATCAATAGCTCAAGGTGGTGGACATATCCCACACACTTTCCTCCTCCTGTTTCTGGACTGCAAGGCGATCAAACCGGTCAGTCCTAGGGGAGATCAACCCTGACTTCTCTTTAGAAGGCCAGATCCTGGAGATGAGATGGGTTGGGCTGAGAGAGAGAGACTGACTAGCCCAAAGCGACTTAGCTGGCTTTCATGGCTAAAGTGGGACTTGAATTCTGTTGTATTTCGACTTCTATTGTGCATATAGCTTCCTGAGAATGATATACACTTCTGGGTTGCCTGCTTTTTAATTGAAATTTTAAATTTTCTCTAATTAAAAGCTAGTGTAATGAAATAATCTTTTTTTTTAAAAAAAAAAGTTGCATTTGCACGTACTGTATCCCCAGCAATAAAGGAACAGAGGGAAGGACCCTAACGCTGCAGCAGTATTTGTGAGAACGTATTACGAAGATGAAGCCACTCGGGCAAAATAGGTCACCTGGGCTTTTTTCAGGCCCCTGATCCCAGACCAAAAGAGAGCAACTGGTACTGTGGTATGCAGTACTGTATCACAAGGAAGCTCGTCTGAGCCTGCAAGGAATGCATATCTGAATTATTAGGTACTTGTTATTAATTAGAGGTACAGATGGCCTTTCAGCCGTAATAACTCCCATAGCTGTTTACAATGAAAACAAATTAAAACAATTCACAATTAAATCAATGTTTAAAAATTACAATAATCAGATTGCACTAACAGAAGGCGGCCCTGGGAATGTGCAACGCTCACCGCCACTTCCCTAGCAGCCTTTTAGAAATCCTGGCTCCGGCCTTCTCCCTTCATATCCGATTGGGCCCAGGAGGTGGGGTGGGGGGTGGCAAGGGAGGGAAGACTGAAAAATGAGATTTTTTTTTAGGAATGACTGCACAGCTCTTGCTTTTTCATGCTATAAGGGCATTTTTAAAAAAATCAAGGCAGTATGTACAACTGTGGACAATTGCAATAGGCTCTTCATATTTTCCCACCCATAATTTCAACACCAAGGGCCAGCTCTGGAAGTTATCCAGAGGATCTTCACTGCAGGGTGAATTTTAGAAACCACATACCAAGCTGTATATCTGGAAATCGGGTCTTATGACGGTATCCAGTATATATCTTACATTCATTTCCCCCCACTCCCCCCATCTGCTTGTCTTCAAAATGTAGTGCATTGAACACAAAGTGCAGAGTCATCCACAAAGTCACCTTCCACATAAATTGTTTCACCAAGTGATTTTTTTTAAAAAAAGGCTGACATACCAGTCATGGCAATATATGCTTAATGTGCTATGTTTTCCAGCACCCAGCTAAAATACAAAAATGAACGCGTGCTTCTCTCCCTGTCTTTCTGTCGCTGGATTTTTTTTTTTTAAACCAATCTCACAAGAGAAGACATTTAGTGTTTTGCAACACCCAAAGAAAAGTGCAGACAAACCTAACCTCATTTGTAGTTTCCTCCCATCATATAGATTGGGCACAAAGAGTCAGAGGGATTTGGGGGGGGGGAGGTGGGGTGTAGGCTGTCCCCAGCTGTTCAGCATTTGCTTGGGTGAGGGGTGAGTGTGTCTGTCCCCAGAGTCATTAGATGCCAAAGGACACCTCGCCCTCATCGTGTTCCATGCAGCAAATCCTATGTTAAATTTAATTTAAAAACCATCTTTGCCTTAAATTTCAAAATAAAGCTTCTGTACAATAATAATGATAAAGCAGGGAGCCGGCACTCTGGACAGGAGAGATTTTTCTTGTTGACACCAAGTTTCCGATTAAAGGCAGGCAAACATAAATCCTTCTTCATAATTGCTGCACTTGGTTCACTTGCATCCCTTAGCAGAATAGATTTTGCATTCTCTCTTTCTCTCCCCCCCCCCCTCAACGAACACATTCACACAGATCGTGCCCCTTCCTAAAAGTACCAACCTACACAGCCTCAGTCCTTTTAAGAGCAGCTGAACAACCTCCTATTCTCACCGAGAAAGAGGAATGGGAGTGGGAATACTTTGAGGCTGTGCTATTACTTTCCCAATAAATCTCCCTCCCCCCTTTTTTTGGGGGGGCATGGTGCAAAAGTAGCTGTTGGGTACCCATCGCCTCAGTAGCCTTCCACAATTGGGTGTCTTCCAAACACATTTGGGAAGGACGGATTGAAATCAAATCATCGACATCAGGGGTGTCAAACTCAATTTCATTGAGAGCCGACGCAGGGTTGTGTTTGAACTCGGGGGGGGGGGGGCAGGATGGGAGTGGCCAGCTCACCATCACTCATGTTGGGTGTGCTTGTGGTGGCCCCAGCGCCCTTCCGAGCTCTGTTTTTGCCGGCAGAGGATTGCAGGAGGCCATTGCAGCCAAAAACAGAGCTCAGGGTGGGGGGACGCATGGCGCTCCCGAGCTACATTTTTGCCGGCAGAAGGACTGCTGGCCAGTCCTTAGCTGTTTCCAGGGCAGCTCTACGGGCCAGATCTAAGCACCCCATGGGCTGGATCTGGCCCATGGGCCTTGAGTTTGACATCTCATAACAGAGGGTCAGGTGAAGGAAACGACTTGTGTTTGTTTGTGTGTGTGTGTGTGTGTGTGTGTGTGTGTGTGTGCTGCTGTGGCTGCAAGTAAATGAATGAATCTTTGGATATTGGTGCATAAAGCATACTGCTATCCAAGACAGCTGGTCACTGCAAAAGTTTCAGCACCCTTCTTGAAAGAGCATGCAACAAAATCATATCTCTCTCATCTTCCAAGACAGAGAATATCTAGGTAGCCTCTATGAAAAAGTGACAGGGCTGGTCTGGATACTTTGAGAATTTATCTGCTTCAACATCTTGAGAGAAATTGGAAGCCAAGAGCTAATGGACATCCTGAAAGGCGGGCGGGGGGAGAACTCTACGGAAATAACAGAAGGTGGAAGGGGCTTTGGAGGTCTTCTAGTCCAACCCCCTGCTCAAGCAGGAAACCATATACTATTTCAGACAAATGGTTGTCTAGTCTTTTTTTAAAAAAAAAACTTCAGGTGTTGGAGGCAAGTCATTCCACTGTTTAATTGTTCTAACTGTTGGGAAATTTCTCATTATTTCTAGTTGGGAACAGGACTAGATTATTGGAAACTAGTATTTATTTATTCCTTCGTGTGCCATTCTAAAAACCAGCAATTATTTTTTTATTAAAGGTTAAAAAAAAAGCCCTCACCATATCACTAAACTCTCAAAGCTGTAATGGCTGTCCAAAATCTTTTTAATGGATTTAAAATGTGTCAGTCAACACTTTCACTGCCATTAAAAAAGCTAAGTCTTAAAGGAACACTGGCTCCAAGGAGAATGCATCCCACCCTTTGGGAAGCGCTTTGGAGAAATGCCATGGTCCTCAGTGTGTGTGAGAGAAAGACAGCTCAGTAGCAGGAAGAGGCAACAGGTAGGGTCTGCCCTGAGATTAGGCAGTAACCGTAGCATCCGAGGAAGGAGCCTGAGTACTAAAGAAGAGGGCAAAGGGGCCAATGGCTGCAGTCTCTGTGTGGTGACAGAGAGATCCAAAATATTCTGTCTCTTTCAGACGCCTCGTGGAAGGTCTTTCCGCCCCATTGAGCAAAAAGGGAAGGCCGAGAAGCCATCCCCGCTCTCAGCAGCTGCTTCAGCCTCTTCCACCTGACATTCCCAGGGAGGGCAAGAACAGGGAGGAGAAAAGATGGGTGTCTCCAGAGTTGGCTGTTGTCATAGCAACAGGCCTAGCTCTAGGAAGCTGGACAAACGTTTTTTTTTTCCCCAAGGACGCGCTTCTCCATTGTCAGCGCAGGGGCTTTTGTGCTTTCCCAGCAGTCCTTGCTGAATAGGTGCGAGTTCATGAACCTTCCTGGCGGCGGAAGAAACAAACAAATATTTGACCTTTGACCTGCCAATGATGTCTCTGTTCCCCTGATGGGAGAAAACCTGCCCTGGCCGTGAACAATGATTTTATCTTCTTTGTTCTTCCTAGCTGGTCCACATCCACAATTCCACAAATATGTCTTTAACCAATTGCAAATGAACCTGAGACATGGAGCGCTGGTCAAACCCAACTCTGATTGTTCCTCTTCTGGCACTGTCAAAGTGCAGGACACCAGAGAGTGTCATTTTTCTCTGTTAGGCCTTTTGGGGGGGGGCATCTGTCAGTTTATTTCTTTCTGCCTCTCTCTTTGGCCACATCTCTTTAGCACATGTATTTATTGGTCATTTCTTTTCTAACTCCCAAGAAGTTGGCCAACATATTACACATGGCTAATGTAATTGATTGATTCTGTACTTTCCTATAGAGAATAGAATAGAATAGAATAGAATGGGATGGGATGGGATGGGATGGGATGGGATGGGATGGGATGGGATGGGATGGGACGGGACGGGACGGGACGGAACGGAACAGAACAGAACAGAACAGAAATGTATTGGCCAAGTGTGATTGGACACACAAGGAATTTGTCTCCTGTACATAAGCTCTCAGTGTACATACAAGCAACAAGTGATCAATCATGATCATAAGTCACGATAAATCATAAATCATGATTATTACCTGTAAGTCACTCAGAGTCACTTTATAGAGGAGATGGGTGGCATAAATATTTAATACACAAATAAATTACATCTATTTGAATAATCCATTTTAGTAATCATTTTAAGAGTTCTCATAGCTCAAGATGAAAATCTGGCAATGTGAAGGCATGGCTTTCCAAAACCATATCTATTAGAGGTCTACCATTATGGATTCTGACCATATTCTCCCAAGAAAAATCCATCATGCATTGTACTCAACGGAAGAGTTGGAAATCAGTGTAAATTATAATCATTTGCCTTTTATTCTTAAATGGCTCCCGGTTGTCATGTACTTTGAAGTGGAGAGTTCTTCAGAGTTTTGAATTGCTTACATCAAGTGTTTCTCAACCTTATCAGCCTGAAGATGTGTGGGCTTCAACTGCCAGAATCTCCCAGCCAGCAGAGTTGGCTGGAGAATTCTGGGAGTTGAAGTCCACACATCTCCATGCTGACAAGAAATAATGACTTATATTCCTGATAGCAGAGAGAGATGTATTTGAACAAAATGGAGCCCTGGAAATAGCAAAAGCCATGATGACGAGTAAAGTAATATACACAATGGGCAAAAGCTGAGAAAGTCAAACTTTTTCAAACAATAGCATCTGAACAATAACAATAGCAACCTGTAGAATTATCGGAATACCAGAATTGGAAGGGATCTTTGAGGTCTTTTAATCCAATCTCCTGCTCAGGCAGGAAACCCCATACCATTTCAGGCAAATGGTTATCCAATCTCTTCTTAAAATCTCCCAGTGATGAAACACCCACAACTTCTGGAGGCAAGTTGTTCCACAGTCATTCTAACTGTCAGGAAATTCCTCCTTAGTTCTAGGTTGCTTCTCTCTTCAATTAGTTTCCATCCATTGCTTCTTGTCCTGCCTCCTGGTGCTTTAGAGAATCAAGTGCCATGAAGTTATTGCAAGCAGTCCTAAGGCCTTGGTGTTTTTCAAGGTGGCACCTTGTCCTTCTTTGAAAGAGATGAAGAAAACCGAGTCTCCTCACATCATCTTAACATTAATGATACAAGAAAAAGCTGAAAATGGTGCCTGATCCAAGACCCCTCCTTTGCCAGTTATCACCATGAGTAAACAGCAACTTGGATCCAAGTCTCTCCACTCATGGTCCAATATGATAGTTAGAAATTAGCAGTCATAGACATGAATTACCTGATTCAGAGCCTGAACTACAGTGTCTATGTCTTTAGTTAATTAATATTATGTCGAATGCATAGGTGATGATCCATTCTGGGAACAATTTGTCCATTATATCAAAAAGCTTGTTTCAACTTTGGTACAAGTAATGGAAAAAGGAGAAGAATTCAGAGGTGGGTTCCTACTGGTTTGGATCGGTTCGGCCGAACCAGTAGTAACTTGACGGCGTAGGTCTCTGAAACCAGTAGTGACCCAGGCCTGCCACTCCCCCAAACTGGTTGCCGCCATCTTGTTTTTGCTTCTGCGCAGGGGCAGAACAATTTTAGTGGTAATTCTGCACATGCGCACACGTGTACGTGTACGGCGCACCCCTGAGCAAATCAGCAGTAGCGGCTGCCAGAACCCACCCCTGGAAGAACCTATCCTGTGGGGACAAACCTCCATATGTTCAGAGCCATTTCTGAATAATCAGAAGCACTCTGAGATTAAGTTTATACTGGAGAAATAAACATACTTTTTCTTTCCCTGACAGCACTCATATAAGCATGTTGAAGCACATGTTAATGCAAATCTTAAAAACCTAGTGCACTTCCTGACTACTTAGAAAATACTGTAGCTAAAGTCTACGTCTTAATAAATATTACAAATTTCCTCCCTGCACGTGTCACAATGGAAAATTTCTAACAGGCGTTCTCACTGGGTAGTCCTGCTGAGTTTCGTTTTGGTATTCTTAGACAAAAATTAGAGTGTAACAAACAAATCAACTAAAAGATCAGAATCAGTCCACTGGGGGCGGGGGGGACAACAGATTATTGCACATGGACACGTACTCACTCACACGCATGCACACACGCAAATAAAATCCAAGAAATGATAGTTGTGTGATAGAACAATTCTTGCAAAAGCCAGAATCTGCATCTCTATGTAATAACACACTTTGGAAGGACTATAGGAGGAAAAAGGACATGGCCTTGTGCAGCCAACATGATTAGAATTCCGGTCAGGCTTAGCAACTGGCAGACAGGAAGAGCAGAATCATTTATCCCTAAACAGCAGGTATTGAAAGGGCTTCCCTTCTTCCAGGAGATCAAAAAGCAGATAAGCTCGCCTACAGCCACAGAGGGCACCAGAGGAGGGAGGCAAGTGCCACACACTGGATAATCCTGTTGAGATGCAAAAACTTCTGAGGTGGCCCCAACCTTTGCCCTTAAAGGAAGAATCGGGACATTTCATGCACGAGTTTCTTCCAGAGAGTCTGAATCCAGGCCTGGCTAGATTTGACATTCATCTCTGCTATCAGGAAGACAATGTATTTAATATTTAGTGGTACAATATTAGGCAGGCAGAAATATCAGCTTCCTGCCTTGATTCATTACTGCAGATTACAGCAATAGATACTGAATCAATTCTGAAAGTCATGGTAATTAGAAACTACTCCAAATATCATGTTAAAGATATAAGTGCAGCATGCCAAGCCTCAGATGCTCCAGATGTACAATAAATCCCATTATCTCAAGTCAGTATGGACAGCGGCTAAAGATGATGTACATTATAGTCTACAGTAGTGATTTCTCGGAGGCTTACATTTCGGAAAGGCTTGCATATGTTCTTTTCACACAGATCTTCACGATTTGTGCAAAGGGAGAGCCGGAACACGCGGGTGCTTTTCCTTTTGTGCTGATTCAAATAAAATGGAATAGAGCCTTGGGAACTATAATGGATATAATCCCAAGGAAAGATTCAGAATTTCAGTTCAATGTGATGTCAAGCTTTCCCCCCCACATGTCAAGGCAGTTTTGATTGCGTGGAAAGGGTGCTTAGGAGGTGTGCATGGTTGAGTCACATCTTTACAGCACATCAAAGCAATGGCTTATCCAGTTTTGTCTATACCTTCCTTCCCAACTTCATTTCTTACAACTTCCAGAATTTTTAACCATCTTTGTTTTGAATGCCTCCAGAACTTAAATGTATCAATGGAACTAGATTGGAAAAAGCTACATTAATCGGCAGCATTTCTTCAATTTTCATATATAAATCTTTTCTGGGATGATGTAAATACAGCCTTACAGAAGGAAAACTGTGTCAGTCTTTTGTAGTATAACTTTAGAAGGATCTGTCTGTCTGTCTGTCTGTCTGTCTGTCTGTCTGTCTGTCTATGCATAAGATTTCATGAACTGCAGATCATTGCATCAGAAAAAATGGAGGGTAAATTAATGTAGGGAAAAACTGGGATGAGAGGGAAGGGACAGGTCGATTATGCAGATTACATACTTTATTAAGTCACAATTGTAACACAATGTTAAAGCCCATTGTTTTTGTTGAGCCTGCAACCTTTCGAAGTATGTGAGTTCAGCAATTTCTTACTCACAGAGGAATTAAGGTCCTGTTTTTTTCAAAACAGATCCTTTGAGGCCTGCTAAAAATGTTCTCAGAGTCGAAATGTTCTGATATTATTTTGTCCTTGGTTTGGGTCCTGATGTCAAACTTATGTCCATTAATTCTTCTGTGCAAAGTGTTTGCAGTATGCCGAATTCAGAAGGGCAGATTTCCACTGGCTGACAGCATGTACAATAAGGAAGATCTTCTTACTGTCTAGCCTAAATCATCTTCCTTGTAGTTTTACTTCTTCTGCATTAAGTGTTCTTAAAGTGTGGTCCTATAACCGCCATGAGGGGGATCCCCCAAGACTCTCTTAGGCATCTGCAACATCGAAATTATTTGCCAGTCTACACTGAAAAACAATACAATATTAAAATCCCATCAAACAATCATGAGAAGTGGTAGTGGCAGCAAATGCATCAGTTTTAATTTTTAATACAGCATATGTCAATAAATATAACCCATACAAATTAAAACTCTTTTGGAGTCCTCCATGATTTTAAAAAATGGGAACGGAGAAGGGGAAAACATTCAGAAACAGTGTTCTCAATTAAGAAAAGCACAACAATTCTCTGCAGGTACACAAAATCCAGAAAACTAGCACAGGCAAAGGAAATTCTGATATTTTTTTTCCTATTTGTAGCAGACTTTGAACAAATCTTTCCAAAATAGCTCCTCCTAGTGGCTCTTATGCTGCTCAAAACTTCACCAGTGGAGGAGTAGTGAACACAGATCAAATCTCAGAAACAAGGGCTACTTTGGAGATGAAGCATCTGAAATTAGAGATATCCATTCACTCTGGGAGAGGTGGGAGACGTGAAAATGAGGAACATCGATTAAAATCCTTGAAACACGTTACTATGCTGTAAAGGATGACCCTTTAAAATGAGAAATGTTCCTTTAAAGAAGGAATATCTGTAACCACAAAGAGAAGCAACGTGTTGGCCACTGCTAGAGAAAAAGGCGCTATCCACATAAATCGTACGAAAGAAGGGTAAAGTATAGACTAGTCAAATATTCTGATTCATGTCAGAAACTTAATATTTCTTTTTTAGGAGGAGGGATGGGAGAGCTTCTCCTGATTTGGTGTGAAACCCCAAATTTTATCATTGTCCATGAAGGTTAAAAAAAAAAACAGTTGCCAGATGAATTAAAGCTTACACGGGACTAATCTATAGATCATGCTGAGTTCAGAGCAAGCTGCTAACTGTGTATAATGGCATGTGAGAAAGACCCTGGGAAACTGGTTGAAGAGATGCTGACTAGAGAGTGGTCAGATAACAGACAGCATAGCCTTCACCTGCATAGTGGGTGGAGCAAGGGCTCAGAAGGGGCCCTTCCCTAAGTTCTCAGGCTATGAAGGTGACAGAGGGAGAATTTTATTTTCAGACTTGCAAGATTCTCAAGGTTGACTCAGCCTTCCATCCTTCCAAGGTAGGTAAAATGAGGACCCATGTTGTTGGAGGCAATACATTGACTCTGTCAATCGCTTGAGAGGGCTGTAAAGCACTGTGAAGTGGTATATAAGTCTAAGTCAGAAGTGGGTTGCTCCCAGTTTCGCCCGGTTTGACTGAACTGGTACTGGAATTCAGACCTGGGTCTCAGAATTGGCAGCGATCCAGGTCTGCAATGCCCCCAAACCGGTTCCCTCACCGCCGCTGGGCCGCCACCATTTTGGGTTTAGTGACTGCATGACTGCACATGTGCAGTTCACTGTAAATTGTTCTGCACATGCACGGAGAACAATTTACATTGAACAGGGCACGTGCACGCAGAGCGAGTCTGATGCGCATGCAAGAGAAGTGAGCGCACGCATTCCGTGTGGGTTGCAATCCGATAGTAAAACCAGCAGCAACCCACTCCTGGTCTAAGTGTTATTGCTATTCTGTTAACCTAGCTTTACAATAATACAGAATTAGTTTATTTATCCTGTCTGGTCTACCTAGTGAGGCTAATGCAGTATTTAGATTTCAGAAAAGATATACCAACCATCTGAAAGAATGATTTTCTGGTTTGATTTCCTGCCTTCAACAGACTCTGGCTCCAAGAATCTTTTTTTTGCTGTGGGTACAAGCTGATCTATACTACACAATGGGTTAATATAATGGTCACTGACCAAATGAAAGACTCAAATGAAAGACAATTGCAATCTGTGAAAGGGTAATACTTGCTGTAATTCAATTCCATTCTCTAATAGCTATCGGAATTCTGGATTCTGAATGGGCTAACCATATTGGGATCACTCCAGATTTAAGTAGCAGGGGTGCCTGAAGTAGCCATGATTTTTCAATGCAGTTCTTCACACGATAGCGGCCATGCAATTGGCGCTGTCAAAATGCAGTTGGCCTCACTGAGATGCTTTGCGTCACTCTCCAAGGTCTCATCTGACAGTTATAATTTTATTTATGCAGTTGGTTAAAATTCTGCTAGTTAAATGAAACTTCTTCCCATGAAACTGTTGGATGTGATCCAACAGAAAAATGAAGCAATGAAGCAATGAAGCCAACTTTGCTTTTTGAAGATTTCCTTCTTTCTTTCCTTCCGTCCTTCCTTCCTCCCTCTCTCCCTCCCTTCCCTTCCCCCCTTTCCCTTCCCTTTCCCTTGCTTCATAAAGTTCCTTGCAAGGAGAGTCTGCATAAATCTTCATAGATGGAAAGTACATTTTTAGAAGTCTGCACAATCCTATTATTTATATTTAAAATCTGATCTTCATGCAACATAAAGGAAAGCATCATGCAGTTCAGGTCTACGAGGAGGTTTTGTCTTTTTCTTCCACTCAATTGTGTGCATTTCTTGGAGATTGCCTATACAAGTCCCTGCAGTTATATTGGAAAGGTTTTTCAGAGAACTTTTGCCATTGCTTCCTTCCTAGGGTCAGAGAGAAAGCAATTAGCCCAGGTCACCCAACTAGCTTCACACCTAAGGTGGGACTAGAACTCACAATTTCCCAATTTCTAGCATGATGTCTTAATCATTACATCAAAGTGTCTTTTGTGCAGAGTTAAGCCTACCTAAAATACAACTTGAAATAGTCAGGTACATCAGGATAGATTAAGGTGCATCAAAATCTGCATAAAACTGCACATTAGGTTTCTCAATGTTCTGCTAGAGAGTAAAGTATGCATGGAAAGTTTATGTGGACATGTCTAGTAAGAAATCTGTGCCAACTCAGAACCAGCTTTGGCAGCGTAACTATATGACATCAACTGCTTTTGAATTCTAAGTCCTGTCCCGTCCCCCCGTCCCCCACCCCTTTACTCTGATTCAGCTTACTTGGAATTTCTGCATGGAAATGCGGCTATCATTATGTCATTGTTATTGTTGTTGTTGTTGTTGTTGTTGTTGTTGTTAATTTTTAGAAGAAAGAGATAATATCGATCAAATAGAAGGTAGAAAAATGAAAAATGGTAAAATATAGGTTGTTGAACAACAAATATGCAATATCATCCAAGCAGCATACTCCTTGTAATATTGTAGAATATTTCCTGTCCATCATATACTGAAGATTGATACACTCCTGTCCAAGATCTTGACTGAAGATCGACACACTCCTTTCGGAATGGTCATTTTCTTCTACCGAGTGCACACTTCAAGAGGGACACACATGGAACAGTGAGGGAGAAAAGGGACATCTACCTAGCCTAGCCATGTCAACCAAAACAATCCTAGTGTGCAATGGGATGACAAATGCTGCAACCAAAATGTTCATGACCCCATGTGGCAACTGTGCACTACCTTCTAAATAACCAGAAACAGGAAGATTCCAAAATGCTGGCCAAATTTTGTGCCTTTGCAATGACAACCAACAGTTACTGAATCTGTTTAGGCATGTTTGCCTCGAATACAAATAGGTTTTTACTGGATATTTGTATTCTTTATTCAGCCTTTTGACTTCTTTTTGGCCTATGACCATAAGTTTACTTGAAACAGGTGGCTTGCAATATAAATTAGATCAATGAATAAATGCTGAAGCTCAGCTGTGCTGGTGGGTAATTAGTTTTTCCGTGTTTAATGACTCTTGCCTCCTCATCTCTTGGATTTCAGCCACCCCAACCAGTCTTACAAAGCTGAAGTGAGGAGTTTGCGACTCCTCCCATTTTATAAGAACCATCCCAAGTAGGGAGGGGTTGCATTCAACCAAGCCAATGCACACAGCATTGTCAGGTGAAAAGAACCAGGAACACTCTGAGTTCAAAGCATGGGAGAGTTTATTACTGCTACCTATGCATAATAATCTGGTCAACTAACTATCAAGGCTACATTGGTGCTAGATAAGGGTCAACACAATTCACAGGGAGCTGGACTTGGGCCTCTTGTGGCTATGCAATAATTCCAAACTGATGACATGTTTAACTCCACCTTCCAGCTCAGCCTGCTCATCTCCTACGAGCACAGAGTTGGAATGGAGGTTCAGGCAATTTATTTTGTTCTCCTTTTGTATGAAGTTGGGGTAGAGGAATATTTGTTTCCTGAGGACCTGCAACAGCTCCAAAATGAAGAAATGATTTTTCACTCTTTGCTCATTTGTATTATAGGGTTGGCAGCGGTAAAGACAAATATCGTTTTCAAACCACTTTTGAAGGACTAGAGACTAGAAATAGTGGCCAAGAAAAAGTGCCCATTAACAGACTAAGAAGAGTAAGTGATGTTTTGAGGGGGGTTGTCTAAAAAATGTGTTTTCCAAAAGCATTCTAATGAAATTGCTTTTGTTTCCAAACAAATGCTTTGAAGGAATGACTATTGACAATCATATGCATGTTCTCTCTGTTTTTAAATCTCTGATAAACAGATTGCTCCAATTTGTATTGTTCTGAAAACCTGCAAAATCTGTTTGTCCAGAAACAATTATTGGCAAAAGAAATATATGCCTGGCTAAATTGGCTGTAAATCCTTTCTCAAGACACTTTTCATTCTCTTAGAAATGACTGTATAGTACAGAATATTCATAGAGCTGGGACATGTGCTACATGAGTTCATTCAACATATATTGTTTTATCCATCTGGTATTTTGGGGGAGATATCAAAAAAATCTTCTGTAAGATCTTGAAAAAAAATCAATTTTAAAACCAAATTGTAAACGGCCAGGATAATACTAAAGTATTATAATATTATCCTGACTCTCTGAAAATAAGACCTCCCCAGATAATAAGCCCAATCGGGTTTTGAGCGCATGTGCTAAAAATAAGCCCTTCCCAAAAAATAAGCCCTCCCTGAAAATATTGCAACACAGCAGCAGCCATGAGGTGACCACACTTGCTGCCTCCTGCACCTCAACAATAATAAGATCTCCCAAAAATTAAGGCCAAGCGCTTATTTTGGGGGTCAAAAGAAAATAAGAACCTGTCTTATTTTCGGGAAAACACTGTAGCATAAATATAACCGAAAACAGACCCTATGGAAAGCAATACACTTGCACAATACACTTTGTGGCTGGAGGCATTTGGTGCCAATTATAATGCAAAACAGTGTGATGAACTTTTCGTGCTTGAATTTGTGCATCATGAACCTGTACAGGTAGTCCTTGACTTACAACAGTTCATTTGGTGATCATTTGAAGTTACAATGGCACTGAAAAAAGGTGACTTATAACCATGTTTCACACTTGCGATCATTGCAGCATCCCCGTGGCCACGTGATCAAAATTCAGAGGCTTGGCTCATATTTATGACGGTTGCAGTGACCCTGGGTGATGTGATCACCTTTTGCAACCTTCTGACAAGTAAAATCTATGGGGAAGCCAGATTTGTTAACAACTATGTTACTAACTTAAGAACTACAGCGACTCACTTAACAACTGTGGGGGGAAAAGATCATACAATGGGGCAAAAATCACTTAACAATTGTCTCGCTTAGCAACATAAATGTTGGGTTCAATTGTGATCATAAGTCGAGGACTACCCTTACATCAAGATCCGATAGATGATTGTCCAATTATGTTTTGTATTTGCATTTTATTAAATTTCTTATGGTAATTTATGGGATAGCTCCGAAAAAAGAATACAGAAGGTTGGACTGAAATTCCAGGTTCATACACAACTGGCAGATTTTCTTATAATGGCTATAAGGAAAAGAAAGAAAGAAAAAGAAAGAAAGAAAGAAAGAAAGAAAGAAAGAAAGAAAGAAAGAAAGAAAGAAAGAAAGAAAGAAAGAAAGAAAGAAAGAAAGAAAGAAGGAAGGAAGGAAGGAAGGAAGGAAGGAAGGAAGGAAGGAAGGAAGGAAGGAAGGAAGGAAGGAAGGTGGGTGGAGAGCTTGATGCTGTACAAAGAAAAAGTACAGGTATTTTGAACAGAACAACAGAGTTGGAAGGGACCTTGGAGGTCTTCTACTCCAACCCCCTGCTTAGGCAGGAAACCCCAAGCTATTTTAGACAAATGATTATCCAATCTCTTCTTTAAAACTTCCAGTGTTGGAGCATTTACAACTTCTAGAGGCAAGTTGTTCCACTGATTATTTGATGATTTGGCAAATAGCGAGACGTTATCAAGATGTCCAACCAGCTAAAATTTTGGAGTGGTACCAAAACTCAGTGCCATGGAAACTGCTGAAAAGGATTTGAGACCCGAGAAGCGTTTTCTACAGTGAACTCCTCTGAAATTAATGCAGGAGAATTTAAAAGCCAAAGGGGGTTGCCACCTCCCCATTACTGGTCATTTACAGTACATTAATCTCCTAATAGACACTAACCAGAAGGCTGAGGAAAGTTTCCATCCACAAAATGGTGATCGTGGAGGACATAGGCTGGTACAAAGTGCCAATTTACCAGTATTAGTAGCTATCAACTTATCTAGCCCTTGCCAAGGATGCTCTTTATCTCCTCCCCCTTTCTCCTGGTTCCCTTCTCCCCCAGGGACACTTACAAAGCATAAGGTTAGATAAGCGTATTGTATGAATGTGCCCACACAGAGGACAGATTCCCTGAGTCCCATTTCCTTGTGGGCTTTTTGGAAGTGCCAGGAATTGTTTGAAAGAGAATTCTACACTAAACAGAACCTTGGTCTTTCTTAGCAAGACTATCTCATAGGTGTCATACCAACTTTAAGATTTTATTTTATTTTCCTGGTAGGCTTGCAATTTGCTTTAATGACGCTCAAAGCCTGTCACCAGAGGGAAGCCGCCTTGCTCTGCTTAATGGCAGGGGCAACCCTGGATGGCTGCTTGCCCTGGGGAAAGCTAGGACAGATGGAACAGCCGGCTTGTGACTTATGGTACATGGCATTTTGTGGGACAAGATGGATGAACAGCATAATCTCAGCTGCCACAACATGGAAAGGTGGCACTGCTTCGTTCATGGAACAGCCTTCCGATATTGGCCAGAAGATGCCTTCTTTTCCTGCTTTCCAGTTTGTAGACCATGGCCACAGAGGAGCCTTTAAGCAAGGAGAGGACACATTTCATCTGGACACACCTTTTTTCCTTTTGCTACCTTTGGAGTTCGTTTGAAATCTCCCTCCCCCATCTGCCTCCCCTCCCTAAATATCAGCTCTCCAGCGATGGCCTGACAGATGGAGAGTCCTTGCTACTGGCTGCTGAAGGCACATGCAATCATTTCCCTTATCAGTACCCAAAAACATTGCCTGTAAATAATGCATTCACAGGAGAGTCGTTGGCTGTTTATTTATGGAGGGAGCTCAGTTATAGATAGCAAGAGTGAAGAGAGGAGCATCTACTCTAATGAGCTGAATGGTGCGTGGATGGACATCAGGGTTACAGCAGTTCTACCTGTATTCCCTAGACTGTGGCGCAGCCTGTAGTGGCAGCTGAGCAGAGTAGAAGAAGCCAAAGCTAGAGAGCTTTATTCTAACGCCCTGCTGTAATCAGATTTCTAATTTCCTGAAAGTTTTATTTTCCCACCAAAGAAGCTTCTGTTCCTTAATTCAGTCTCCGGGCGCGTTAAAATTCCTTTTCGGTTCTAAAGTTAATGTTATTGGCTTTGTTGTTTTCCATTTGCTTCATTTATAGCCTGCCATTTAGAGTAAAGCTCCCAAGGCAGCTTATAGAAAGCACTAAAGCAAAATCACAATTAACAACAGAGGGTTTTCCCCCAGCTGCATCTAACCACAATGCAAGCATGCCCTGACCATGGGGGTTTTTTTCGGTTGCGTTCCATGACTTTCCTTCCTCCCATCCCCAGCCTGCGAGCACAACACGCTTATGTTGCTTTTCTGCAATAGTGACTATGTGAAGGTGGTATCCTCTTTCTTACTCTGACCCTGCAGCAGACTCAAGGTGTATGACACCTATTACTGTGTTTCCCCCCAAATAAGACAGGGTCTTATTTTCTTTTGACACCGCAATAAGTGCTTGGCCCTGTTTTTGAGGTGCAGGAGGCAGCGAGTGTGTCACCTCATGGCTGCTGCTGCGTTGCAATATTTTCATGGAGGGTTTATTTTGGGGGGAGGACTTATTTTTAGCGCAGGTGCCCAAAAGCCCAATTGGGCTTATTATCCAGGGAGGTCTTATTTTGGGGAAAACAGGGTAGGCTCTTTCACTCATTTTGTTGGAAGGGAGAATTAGGTGCCTGGCAGTGCGGGGCCAGAGAAGCGGCATACCCATTAGCAATAAGGACAACACATTTCATACCAGGGTATTTTCTCCTGGCTCAAGGACAGGCAGGGAGAACTTAGTGGTGGAGAAAAGCTCCAGGTTTGCAGTGCTATATTTCCTTGGTTGTTCCCTTTGACTCAGTAGAGCAAACCTGGCAACTTTAAAATTTGTGGACTTCAACTCCCAGAATTCCTCAGCCAGCCATGAATTCTGGGAGTTAGTCTACAAATCGTAAAATTGCCAAGTTTTGCAGACCCCTGCAGGAAAACATCTGTAGTTATGCTCAGACTCTCACTGGGAAATGAGAGAAACACCATTCAAATCCCACCAACTTCTAAAATAATTGTGACTGTGAGGATACTGATTAGCTGTAGATATAACATTCTAAAATAATTATGACTGAGGCTGATTAGATATAAATATAGATACACAGGTATGCATATGCATTCCTAAAAGCCTGGGTGGGGTATGTACTTTTTGGGAGAAGGGCTTCCAAAAATGTTAATATTGAACAATAATGAGATTCTCACTGGGAACGTTCACCCAAGGAGCTTTATGATGAAATGAACATTTGGCCCCAGATCACTAGATCCATGTTGTATTAAATCCAGCATTGCAATAGGATATAACAGGGAAAATAGAATTATTCAATCTGTTTTCCAGTCCATTCCATTTTCTGATTACAGTAGTATCATGAATTAACATCCAAATATGTCACACAGCAGGCATGCAAGCTCAGAGAGCGCCGGGAACCCCTTACTATTCCATTTTCATCATTTTATTTTACACTATTTATATACCTTTGCAACATGGATGGAGCCATTGGATGGCGTTGCATTGACTTTCTGGTTAGGCTACGACAGAGTGTATTATTTGTGTCTATGCTTTAAAATAATTAAAGTGTTCTAGATAAAGAATCCTACTGTTGGCCATCCCAAAATAGCAGCTATTTTGTCTTTCTCTCCTTAGCAGATTCTCTGTGATGAGGAGGAACAAAATGGAGGAAACACATAGCATTATAAAATGGAAGATCAACTAAAGGGGGAGGGGTGGGAGTGGTGTAATAAAATCCTCAGGTGGAAGCACTTTACCTATATGATGTACAATGCTCCTACTGATGAATAGGATCAGTCATAGAACACACCCAATGCCATTATCCAATCCAAAGTATATCAACATAAATCTGGGATGTCTGTGCCTCCAATTTCTCCCCTGTTTCAGGCCTGCAAGAGGCAAGTTAAGGTGCAGTGATTGGTGCATTTCTCTGCTGGCAATCAAAAGCTCTACCAATCCTTTCTCTGACATAGGGTGGGAGGCTGGAGAACAGGAAAAGGCGAATTTTGATAGAGCTGGAATGGTTGGTTGGGCCATCTGGTGGAACCTAAAATGGAGGGAGATCTCAGTAAAGTAGGAGAAGCTCTTCCCTCCTGCTTTACTAGTTAGCCCTACCCTATGCCATCTGCTCATCTTCCATGTGGGGAATCTAAGAGACATGAGTAAACATGCTACTCCAATATCCAGCTCTGGACTGCCCATGGGGGATATTGGATGCAGCAAGAGGACCCTCTCACTTCATTCAACCTACTTGTGGAAACAGGTTGTAGATGCTACGTTGACTGAAACAAGGGAAATCTCCCAATTCATTCATTTCTGCATCATGCAGGGCCTACTGATGTGCTTTGCAGTTCAGATCCTCCACAGAACCAGTTGAGCTCCATTTTCAGAGTTTTCATGTAGTGGTGGAGCTTCAGCTGCTCCTTGGCAACCTGCTCACGTGGTTGCAAAGACAATATGTGGGATATTTGGAAGGGTGAATACATCCCCAACATGCAATCATTCTTTGTTGAAGGCATTCAGTGAATGAAATGGAAGGATGGGCCCATAATAACTGAAAGTGGTCAGTAGGAGCTTAGCAGGTTACACCTCCTGCCATGACACCACTCAGCTGCAACAGAAGTATAATACATCAGGAAGATTGCAAGATGTATTTTGGAAGAAGATGGAAAACACCAGTTCAGGAAAAACAAGGTATCAGCTAACCTTGGCTGTAGCCTGGAGGGGTGGGGAGGGGGGAGACAAAGGTTGCATTGAGCAGAGGCAACCCTCAGGAAGAAGCTCAAACACTTTGGCCACCACATGAAAAGAAAGGACTCATTGGAAAAGACCCTGATGTTGGGAAAGATCAAAGGCAAAAGGAGAACAGGACAGCAGAGGATGAAATGGTTACATGGTGTCATTGATGCGGTGGGCATGGTTTGGGCCTAACTCTTGGATATAGTGGAGGACGGGGACTGGCATGTTATGGCCCCTGGGGTCACGAAGAGTCGGGCATGACTTAAAGAGTGAACAACAACAAAACAACAACCCTCAGGAATGTCTGACTTCACTAAGGCTGAAGTCGGGGGGACGTCTGAATGTCCCTTCAGTGTCACTTACTTCACAAAGTTGTTCAGAGGATAAAATGATGCTGAAACAGGACATCAGGCCCATTTTATTAACTCTGTTGAAAAGCCAGCTTCATTAGGCTCCCCACTTAGAAATGTGTCTCGTATAAAATATATGAGACCATTTATTACATTTATGAAGTGAGGCCTGAAGTTGGGCTGTTTCTTCAACTTTGTCCTGCTTTTTAGATTTAAAGCATGTGGATTCTTTGGTTTCAAGTTAGCCTAGAAAATTTTTTTGAGTGACAGAAGGGACTGAAATGCTATAAATACTTACACAGGTTCTTTGCAAAATTGCCTTGAGACTGAGAAGAGGAAGGAGGGAGGGAGGGAGGGAGGGAGGGTAGGAGAAATGAGCCCAAACAGAACAAGAGAAATCTTTGGGTTTTGCCTAATCCATCCATCCATCCATCCATCCATCCATCCATCCATCCCCTCTCCTCCCTCCCTCCCTCCCTCCCTCCCTCCCTCTCTCTCTCTCTCTCTCTCTCTCTCTTTTTTTTTTTTACAAGATATCCACATTTTTTGCTGGCTCTTCCTTTATTCAAGGTTATTCTTTTGTTAGGGATGGGATACTTTCCTGATCAAATGATGACCTGGCTTGCCTTTTGTCTGCTCTGCTAGGAAGGAAAACAATCACCTGTAATTATGCATCATTGCAGAGGAGTCTGGCAGAGGGTTTGAGGCGGACTCACTACAGTGAGTTTTGCAAAGGACACAGAGCTTGAATCGAAGGGCAGGTGAATATCATTTGATTAACTTAGTTAGGGGAGGAAGCCATGGCTGGGCTCCAGTTGCTTCTTTCAATCACCACACTGTGTGTGTGTGGTTTTCTCCCCCTTCAGTTGCCAGAACTTAGGCTCAGCCCAAGTGACCTTTCGTATTTCTACAGCTCATTTCCTTCTCATCCACTTCATACCTACAAGTATCATTTCCTCCGCGATCGCATTGACAGTAGCAAGGAGAGGGAGGGCAACCAGAAAATTTATCCAGGAAGGACAGTCAAGAGCATTAGTAGGAGAGAGAAAATATACCTATGCAGCCAAAGAGGTGCAGGGCTACAACGGGATATGCTCTGAAGACAACACATTTTGTGTGGAAATGTACAGTAAGGAGGTAAATTTGTAATACTGGTTTAGGAAATAGAGACTCCCAGATTTAGGTATGAACTGCAATGCCCCCTAGTGGCTGGATCCATATAGAATCTATGTCTGCACACCAGGTTCAATCGCAAAAGTATTTTTCCTTGAAACAGACCCAGCCAAGGTACTCATCTCTTTGAGGGGGCGGGGGGGGGTTAAAATGCATATATCTGAGCATCATTTGCCCACAGCATGGATTTTGAGCACAAATTCCTCAAAGAAACCAAGCACAGAGACTGTATCCAACTTGGAGAAAGGTTTTTTTTTTTTAAAGCAGCATATATTTGATGTTGGTGCAAGATTGCTGGTTAGCTTCCCCACTTCCCCTGCCCCAGCAAATGCACTTTACAGGTGTTAATACAAATCCAAAATTCTACGGGGGGGGGGGGGAGATTTTTTTCATCAGTGCATCTTAAGTGAAATCTCTGTGTCAAGAGAAAAGAGTGATAGCCCTTCACTAAAGGCAAAGGCTCGCCAGAAGCAGCCTAAGGGAATCGCCAAGTTGTTGGACATATATACTGCTTTGATCCCAGCTATTACATTACCTGTATTTATACAATACAATACAATACAATAGCAGAGCTGGAAGGGACCTTGGAGGTCTTCTAGTCCAACCCCCTGCCGAGGCAGGAAACCCTATACCGTTTCAGACAAATGGCTATCCAACATCTCCTTAAAGACTTCCAGTGTTGGGGCATTCACAACTTCTGGAGGCAAGATGTTCCACTGATTAATTGTTCTAACTGTCAGGAAATTTCTCCTCAGTTCTAAGTTGCTTCTCTCCTTGATTAGTTTCCACCCATTGCTTCTTGTTCTGCCCTCAGGTGCCTTGGAGAATAGTTTGACTCCCTCTTCTTTGTGGCAACCCCTGAGATATTGGAACACTGCTATCATGTCTCCCCTACTCCTTCTTTCTCTTAAGCTAAACATACCCAGTTCCTGCAACCGTTCTTCATATGTTTTAGCCTCCAGTCACTTAATCATCTTTGTTGCTCTTCTCTGCACTCTATCTAGAGTCTCCACATCTTTTCTACATCGTGGTGACCAAAACTGAATGCAGTATTCCAAGTGTGGTCTTACGAAGGCATTATAAAGTGGTATTAACACTTCACGTGATCTTGATTCTATCCCTCTTTGATGCAGCCTAGAACTATGTTGGCTTTTTTGGCAGCTGCTGCACACTGCTGGCTCATATTTAAATGGTTGTCCACTAGGATTCCAAGATCTCTTTCACAGTTACTACTGTTGAGCAAGGTACCACCTATACTGTACCTGTGCATTTCGTTTTTGTTGCCTAAATGTAGAACCTTACTCTTTTCACCATTGAATTTCATTTTATTAGATAGTGCCCAATGTTCAAGTCTGTCAAGATCCTTCTGTATCTTAAGCCTATCTTCTGGAGTGTTGGCCATTCCTGCCAGCTTGGTGTCATCTGCAAATTTGATGAGTTCCCCATTTATCCCCTCATCCAAATCATTGATAAAGATGTTGAAGAGTACCGGACTGATGAAGATGTTGAAGAGTACTATTGCTATTGAGATCCTTGAATTCTGCTGGCCAAAAAATATATATCTACAAATGCTTTTCAAGGTCAAATTTGAGCCACAGCTGAGTCTGTGTTTTGCACATAAAAGCTGCAAAAATCCAAAGGGCCACTAGATAACAACTAGAAGCTCCTAATTCTTTGTTGCCATCTAGTGACTATCTGAAATTCAGCAGCCTAAGAGTGGTACACCTCTGCATATCAAAGATCCTTGTTTCAATCTAGGCCATTGTTATTGAAAAGCTAGCCAATAACCCGATGTTGCCCGGGTATTTATTTATAGGGGGAAAATGTCCAGACCAAACGTGATTTCTAATGTTGGATTTTTCCCCTTACCAGAGGGAGTCCCCTTGTAGAGTACTGTGAAGCCATTACCATTGAAACTCCACTGCGCTGTACAGTAGAAGCCAGTATGACAGTACAGCAAAACAGGCTGTATCTTAACAGAACACACACCCCGAGGGGTATTTGGAGTGTCTTTCCCCACAGTATTTTTCTCCAGAGAGTAAGTCATCTGTGTATCAAGTTTGGTTGAAATTGCTCGAGGCATTCCAGAGTTATGCTGGAACATACACATACACACACATACACACACATACACACACACCAGGGGTGGGTTGCTGCTGGTTTTACTACTGGTTCACAACCCTCTCGCACGTTCATGCACTGTTCAATGTAAATCGTTCTTTGTGCATGGGCAGAACAAATTACAGTGAACTGCGCACGCACAATCACTAACAATCAAAATGGCGGCAGCCCAGCAGTGGCTAGGGAACCAGTTAGGGGGCATGGTAGGCCTATATACAGTTTATGCTGCTCTTGTTGTACTCGGGTCTTTTCCTGTGTAAGATTGAGATTGTCTTGGCAACGTCTCGGCGAGGTCTCACTCGGCATCTTCACAAATACATATATATATGTATTTGTGTTACAACCCCTGGTATGACTAAATATGGGAGGAAGGTCACTACTTTCTTTATTTATTTATCAGTACAAATATAACACAAATATATATACATATACATATACATATACATATACACATACACATACACATACACATACACACACACACACACACACACACACACACACACACACACACACACACACACATATATATATATATATATATATATATATATATATATATATATATATGATGTCCTAATATATATATATTCAGGTACTAACTAGGTGATTATCTTTAACCAAAGTCTTTGAAGAAAATACCTTCTAGGATATACTAAACAGACACTTCACAGACATAATAGATACCTTCAGCACTTTATTTTTATTTTTTTAACAGCAAAAGGAATTGCATTTTCAATGGCTAATGTTTGTTGTTTCATCTGCTTGTTTCATCTCCTTTCATTTAAACAGCACCGAGGGTCCAAAATTGACTGCTTTCATTCTCTTGTCTGCAAATATCTTGGTAACTCATAAGCATTTTTAAAGAATGGCCGTTTAGAGCTGAAATGAAATACAAAATGCAAACCCTGGAATGGTTCTTTGGCAGCTGCTTTGCAGATGATACATACCTTGAACTATTTCCAAAAACTGTCCGCCACAGTGATGCAGTGTGAAGTCACAGAGAAGGAGGAGAGAAATTCCTTCTCTCGCATCCCTGCATCATCCCCCCGCCCACCTTAAAAAAAATCTGGAACAAACAAGAAGCAATTTATCAAGGCCGAGAGAAGCAAAGAAAGAGAGCAAAATCCCAGAGAATATTAATCTAATTAGCAATTTCATTAAAATACAGGCTTGAATCTAGCCCAATCAATTGTGTATATTTTTCTAGTAGCAAAAAAAAAGATGCTTTCTCAAAAAAATGCCTGATATTATGCTGATTTTCCCCCCTTGCTCTTAACGTCCCTGGTCAGCATAGCTGGTCAGAAGCCATTAATGGAATTTCCCAGGTGCAGATATGTTTCAACAACTCATACTGAGGGGCTTTGGCTGAAGGTGCTTCAACTCTTCTTTGAAGGCTCATCTTCACAGCCAGCCCCCACCCCCAACAAAATTTCCCCTGGTAATTATTTTTATATGAAGTGTCCTCGTGATCTCACATTCATGTCATCTCTTGACCTCCCTGCAGCAGTTGTTTGCTTTTCCTCTTCTCCCAGTGCAATTTCTTGCTTCGCCAATGATGTCCTATCAATCAGAATAGAACTGGAAGGGACCTTGGAGGTCTTCTAGTCCACCCCCTGCTCAAACAGGAGACCCTATACCATTTCAGACAAGTGGCTGTCCAGTCTCTTCTTGAAAGTTGTGGGTGTTGGAGCACCTACAACTTCTGGAGGCAAGCTGTTCCACTGGTTAATTGGTCTCACTGAGGAAGTTTCTCCTTAATTCCAGGTTGCTCCTCTCCTTGATGAGTTTCCATCCATTGTTTCTTGTCTTGCCTTCTGCTGCTTTGGAAAATAAATTGTCCCCCTCTTCTTTGTAGCAGCCCCTCAAATACTGGAATACTGCTATCATGTCAGCCCTAGTCTTTTCCCTTTTTTTTCCTCCAGACTAGCCATACTCAATTCCTGCAGCTGTTCTTCATATATTTTTTGTCTCCAGACCCCTAACTATCTTAGTTGTTCTTCTTTGCAATTTTTCCAAAGTCTCAACATTTTTCTTGTAATGTGGTGACCAAAACTGAATGCTCTATTCCATGTGGTCTTACTAAGCCTTTATAAAGCTGTACTAATGCTTTATGCAATTTTGATTCCACGCCTCTGTTTATATAACCAAGGATTGGTATCCTAGACAGACATCAAGGATGGGACCTGCCACTTTAGGCTATTGTGGGTCCCTTTCCTCCTGTCATCCAGGGTCATCCCCCTTTGAGCAGCAGGAAGGTCTACTTCTTTCAAATTGTCCTTGCCAGCTGTACCTAAAAGTTGGGTGTCAGGGTTCCAAGGAATGCACCCATAGCAAACAGAACTCTGAGGCAGGTAGATTTCTCAACGAATAGTTTTATTGGATAAAACTATTGGCACAGGCTGGTGAAAACTGACTCTGAATGTTCCCACTGTTTTCACCTAATTAAAAATAAAGGTTTTTCCCCTTCCCCAAACAATCAGTCACATGGTCCAATCAATGTGTCATCTGGTTGCTTAGTAACTTCCTTCCTCCTCTCTCCGACCAACTGTGGGAATGTCCTTGGTTCCCAGGAGAAAGTATTTTGTTTTGGCTCCAAACCCCAGCTATCTCTATTTTCCCCCTCCCCTCCCTATCCCCCAGCTCCAGTGTGGCAATACTGAAGCCTCAAAATGACCTCGGTCAGGTCAGCTTTGGGGTTGACAGGGAACTTCATCAGACTGAAACATTGCTGGCCAGTGATGTGGGGGCGAGGGTGGATCTTGAAGTGATGGGTGGGATCACTTTGTTCTGGCCTCAGCTTCCCCAAACCACGAAACAACTCCTTGTCCTGACAAAAAAAAAACCTTTTTATTAAGTTACTGTGAATTCTGTTCATTCACATCCAGCAAAGTCTTTCAATGGAGGATTTACAGTCACAGACCTTATCTGGCTTGGAGAGCTGACAGGCCGATATTTGCAAAACTTGGCAAGGAGTCTCAGAGAGCCACAAACCAATTAAGCAAACTAATTGTCTCCACTCCCCTTTCACTCCTCTTTTATTTCCTCTGGGAGGTCCATTCATCATCCACCTGTGGCCTTACTCCCAAGTCAACCCCTGTTCTTTAGCTGTTCCCTTCATCTGGCAACTCTGTGCATGTGCACACTGGGAACAGGCTCCAGCTGTCTGTCTGCCTGACTGATGTCTGATTCTGAAGGCAGCTGATAACTGGCATACGCCTCTGCCCCCCATCCCTCTGCCTCTGACACAGAGCCCTCATCAGAGCCTTCCCCAGACTCCAGGACTGCCCCATGTTCCTCCCCAACCTCCTCACTGTCCGAAATTCTACTGCCAGCTCTGCTGGCCACTGGCGGGCCACAACACGCTTCAAGATCCATCACCCCCACCCCCATCACTGTCCAGCAATGATTCAGTCTGATCCAGATTGAGTAAAGACTTGGCTTTTTCTGTGACATTTTAAGATCCACCCTCCAGCATACTTTTTGTAGGTCTGTATGTGCTTTTGAGACAGTCTTGACTCCTGGTGACCACCTGGCCAAGTCCCTGCAGTTTTCTTGACAGGGTTTCCGTAGTGCCAGTTACCACTGCCACCTTGCTAGAGCTGAGAGAAGGTGACTGGCCCAAGGTCACCCAGCTGGCTTCATGCCTAAAGTAGGACTAGAACTCACCTTCTCCTGCTTTCTAGGCTGATGCCTTAACTAGTACTCTACCAGCGGTAAATTCTAAAAGTTAGCATCATTAAATATCATTCATATTTACCATTGCATGAGCATTTGGGGAAGGCATCCCCTTTACCAGCCTTGCCTCCAGTTCCAATCATCTCCTCCTCTTTCCATTTCTTCTGCATTTGGAGGCCTGACAGGTAAACAGCTGTCTCTCCTGGCTTCTCATATAAGGCTGGGAGGGGTGGCAGAAGAAGCAGGGAAGTAACCCGCCAGCTAGCCTGAAAAACAGCCAACAAAGCTAGTGGGGGGAAATGAAATAAATCCCACATTCAGCATTCAGCTGGCTCTCTATGAGGTTACTTTGAACATAGGCTTCAAATTCTTCCAAAGGGCATCCAACCCATATTTAAAAGTAGCTCAGAAACAGGCGACTGGGTTGGAAGGGGTTTGTAGGAGCTTTCCTACAAACACCCACCAATCCCCCACTGTTAGCTATTGGTTGGGCTGCTTGAAATATAGATTTGATGCTGTTCTGGAAAATTTAAAAGTTGCTGGAAAATAGCTGAGGTAGACAGAGCTGGTGAGGGTGAGAAGTGGCGGGATCTCTCCTGCTTTGCTACGCAATATCTCTAATCCCAATCAGCAATTTTTCTGACAGCTCCTATAGATCCCCTCAGGCCTGACAGCTGCCTTTCCTGATAAAGGTGTGATATAAAGTTAATTAAGAAAATAAATAAATGGGCAGCCTCTTCTATCCTATGGATCAGCTGCAAGCCCTAGGATTGATCAGCCGAGTGGGAAAGGGCTATCCAGCAAAGGAAGCCCCCAGAATCACTTGATAGAGAGATGGGCAGCATACTAATTCAATAAATAAAAAATAATATGTTCTCCTGTTGGATGAGATGGATACACTGTGGATCCGGCTTTTGACAGACAGATCCAGCCACCTGTGAAAACCCGCCTCTTCCTCTAAACCAGGGGTCTCTGAACTTGAAGACTTGAACTCCCAGCATTCCTCAGTCAGCCATGGCTGGCTGAGGAATTCTAAGAGTTGAAGTCTACAAGTCTTCAAGTTGCCAAATTTGGAGACCCTTGGTCTAGACCCATTCCATATGGATAGAGGGCGATTGCTGATTGCTTTTCCCATTCAGCAAGGGACACACAGAGTGGGTGTAGGGCAGAGGTGGTATTCAGCAGGTTCTGACCAGTTCTGGAGAACTGGTAGTGGAAATTTTGAGTAGTTCGGAGAACTGGTAAATACCACCTCTGAATGGCCCCGCCCCCATCTCTTCTCTGCCTCCCGAGACTCAGCTGATCGGGAGGGAATGGGGATTTTACAGTATCCTTCCCCTGCCACACCCACCAAGCCACACCTAGAGAACCAGTAGTAAAAAAATGTTGAATCCCACCACTGGTGTAGTGAGATGAAGCCTGGGGGATCCACCATTTGTTTTCCTTTGCTTCTCCTACATGAAAATTGTAAAGGCAGAAGTAGGGACAGTCAATTTTACGCTGGGATTATTTTCTCCAGACTTGTGGGCTGGTAGATTGCACAAGGCCATCTGCCTGTGGCCTGCATCAACAGAAAACTGTACCAGCCTCAAATTGGCCAACCCTGTTGAGGATTCCTATCCTGTCTCAATTTCCTCTGAAATTCCTCTTTAAAGTAACAAGTGACAAAGTTTAAGCATTTTCACACACAGGTGTTGACCTTCCATAGTGCTGGATGAAGGGGTAAAATGGCATGAACAGCTAAAGACAAGTTAAGGTCGTCTCTTTCAGGGACTGGGAGGAAATGGAGACAATATTGGGAAGACAAAGCAGGGCATGTTTTTGCTAGTGGAGAAAGCCCCTCTCTCCCCGAGTCAGCCTATATACCTTGCCAGAAAATTCCCTGGGGAGGTAGCACTTGGCAATCGTCCTTGCAATGGTTGCAACATACTGTACTTCATTTCACACTGCACCACAACCAATGCTGCCCTAATTCAATTATTGCTTATTTAAAAAGAGATCAAGGCAGCTTATGAAAAAAAAAATTAAAACAAGGTAAAGGGTACACTTAACATAGAGATACAATCAAATTTAATTTTCAAAGATCAAAGAATTTAATATGTTTACTTTATGGAGACATGTAAAAATGTGCCTATAGTATGGTATGATAGAGATCTGTAAGTAAACATCTGGAAGGCTGTATAACCCTTGATTTCACTCTTTCCTCCTCCTCTTTCTCTCTTTCCCTGCCCCTACCTTGGGGATCTCTGTTCCCCCAAATAATCTTCTCACTGGGAGTACACAACCCGGAAATATTAATCTCTAGGTTCTAAAGAAAGTTATTCTCCCCGCCACAATTAATACACCCCACTGCAATAATACATGGGCAAACAATAGATACAAACTCAAGGTAAACCGCTCCAAACTCAGATTGCAGAAAATATGACTTCGGCAATAGTGGCCAATGCCTGGAATGTTCTACCCCACTCTGTTGTTATATCCCCAATCCCCCTAACTTCAACCTTAAACTGTCTACCATGGACCTCACCCCATTCCTAAGAGGACTGTAAGGGGGCGTGCATAAGCGCACCAGTGTGCCTACCATCCCTGTTCTACTGTTCCCACTTATTCGTACCCATTTCCTGTATTCATGTCCATGTTTATATTTATACTTGTTATCTCGTACATGTTTGACTAAATAAACAAACAAACAAACAAACAAATATTTCCCTTTGCTCAACACCTCTGGGCTCAGTGTCAACGTTTGATTCTGGACAGCCAGCCTACAAGTTAGTTTTGTCAAAACCTGAGGAAGGGATGCAGAGCTAACTATTCTGAGTACTACTGCTCTCTTGGTAAATTTGCACTGAGGACATAATCAAACACTGACCTTCACAAGCAGAAGGACACTAACTGGGGATGGAGAGACTTCCCATGTAACAGTACATGCAGAGGCTTTCAGATGAGCAGAATCCTGGTAGCTTCGGCTTTAGGACTGGGGCCATCTTTACATGTGATGAGTCCCTACACCAGACATTCACATTGAACTCATGGAGAAAGGGTTGTTAGAGAAAGGGGCTACTCACTCCCACATGAATCACCTGCTTTGTGTCTTTTGTTAATGCCTGAATGGAGCTAAGGAGAAAGCTAGAACAAATGTCCCAGTGGATAGTTCTCCCTACAGAAGGAAACCAGTAATAGCTGGCATGGAATGAAGCCATGATGGCCCATGTACACAAAAAGGCCAAAGGTACAGTACAGGTTATTTTCATCCCTTGCTGAATGTTATAAGCATATAAATTGTTAGACTATTTCAAAACAGTGGAATTCTCCATTTAGCCTGGAGACCTTAGGTTGTTCAACCCTTATTTAAAATTTGTGGGGACAATGTGTGATCTAAGTCAGCATATTGATACAACAGGGGGGCACAGCCCGGTGGCAAAGCCATAAGCCATGCATGCAAAAATGCCGGGTTCAATCTGTGACTTCCTGAACCAGGAAGAACCAGACAAAAGAAAAGCTTCTACCTGAGTTCCAACAATGTTACTGACCGTAGTAGGGGAAATAGGGTATTCCTCCAACAAGGTAATTCTTCTATTAACAAAGAGAAAAACTTATCCCAATAAAACAGGCTGTATATATTGCAACAATCATTCACCAGCAGCTATCATAGGAACTTCCTGGTTCATACTGAGAGATTGATGCTGGCATAAGCAGAAGTCACAGAATGAAGGTTGCAGAATCAGAACATTCATTCGTTTATTCCAGTTGTATCTGCCTCATATAGCAACGGTTGTCTGGTTTCTTGCAAAGCCTAAGAGGGTTGGAGAAGCCAAAGATTGACCCTTGGAGCTTTATGTACACTGCAGGGCCTCTACTACTCTCTTCCCAGAAGAGATCTATGCTTGCATATGTCTTCATCTTACAAAGGCTTTGAATGTTAGCCCATAGATTTGAGAGGCAATAGGCAACTAGCAAAAACGGAACAATTATTTATTGCTTGCCTTTCATCCTTGGTTTTTCATCTCCAAGGCCACCCCACCTTTCTGCCCAGCCTATAACTAGGTCCAGAAATAAACTTCTTTGTGGTACCGATGACCACATCTATAAGGCATAGGACTCTGCCTAATATATCCATAATCTGATTGGACAGAAGTATTTTAAATGAAGCAACAATTACTGGTGTACAGATCACGCCCTTGCCCTTGCATTGGGTTTGATAGGTGAATAGAAATGGCTTATTAATTGAGTTATTCAGTAACGAAGTATGTGCAGCTGCTCATATTTGTCCTTCTGAGTAACATCCCCAGCAGTGCAACAGAGTGTATACACCATGTAGAAAATTCACACCTACAATCTGAGTTTTACTCAGCAATTGGAGAAGTGACGGCAACGAGGAAGGCATTTGCCTCTGGGGGTTTTCGATGTTGAATTCTTTCCCCTATGTGGGTTAATTCAATCATATTACAGACAAGCTATTCATTTGACATAGTAATACAAGGGGTCCTCATCTTACAACCACAACTGAGCGCAAAGTTTATGTTGCTAAATGGGCAATTTGTTAAGCAAGTTTCACCCTGTTCCACAGCTTTTCTTGCCACTGCTGAGTGAATCACTGCAGTTGTTAAATTAGTAACACGGTTGTTAAGTGAATCTCTTTTCCCCGCGTACTTCGCTTGTCAGAAGATCGCAAAAGGGGATCACATGACCCCGGGGTGCTGCAACCATCATAAATGTGAGTCAATTGTCAAGCATCTGAATTTGGATCACATGACCATGGGGAGGCTGCAATGGTCGTAAGTGTGAAAAACAGTCATAAGTCAATTATTTCACCTGCATTGTAACTTCGAATGATCACTAAATGAACTGTTGTAAGTTGAGGACTACCTGTACTCAGAAATGGGGAACAGGATCCAACAAGAGGGGAGCATCTTTGAGGATGGGCTCCCAAAGAGTTTTGACAAATATGTACCTTTGCATTTTGGGAAAAGAGGAAATCACAAAATTGCTGGCAGGCAAATACTTGAAAATGTTCCTTGTGTGGAGGTCATCCTTCATCTCATGTCCTCCCTAAGATGCCCCAAGAAACTGCAGTAGACTTTGGTGGTCATAGCAACCGTCTCCTTTTGCAATGCTCAAAGTGGCTTGGTCTCATTCCCCCAAAATTAGATGTTTTCCCTGTTGTAATTGCTATTCAAGAGGTCTCCTCCCTGTTGTAACTGCTACTCACAGAAGTCTCCTCCCTGTTGTAATTGCTACTCACAGAAGTCTCCTCTGTGAACTTAAATTTATCCTTGAGAGATTACAAAATCAATCTAGAAGATTTCTTGGATGAATGCCTCTTAATTTGAAATAATCTTATTATTAAAGGATGACTCTAAGAGGGATAACCTTTACTTGCTGGAGAGAGAGGAGGGAGGGAGAGAGAGATAGAACATGTTAAAATTAAAAAGTTAATCCGTGTGTGAAGAGGCCTTCATCCCGCTGTCCCAATGCACACCAAACCTGGTTAAAAAATTTCCCAGCTGTTCTGAACTCTTTGTTCTCCACTCTCTTCTTGCCATGTTCACCTCTGCCTATAGTCCAGGGCTTTCTTGCTGGGTTGGCTGGCTGGCTGCCAGCCAAGATTTTTTTTTTTACTACTGCTATGAAAGGTTTTATAGCATGTTTTATAACCTGCCATGAACACTCCTTATAAACAAAACAAAAGTTGAAATAAATACTGAAGACTGTCGGAAAGGAGGTGCTGAGCAGATCTTAGGCTGCCTTTAACTTCTGCCTTTTATCAGCGGATAACAACCTTAAGGTTATTTCACTTAACTGGTCTTCCGAGTGAAAAGGTTCCTGAAGCAAACCTCCAAGGTGCTGTGATTAAAGAGGCCCATAAACTGATCTAAAATCAAACCAAAACAAAAGCTTCTGTTCAGAATGAAATTGGGGTGGGGGACCTACCTTGCTTTCTACCTCCCTAAAAGATAATCAACTAAAATCACAAGAGGGGAAGAATTAATAGAGGAAAAATAGCTTTTCAGGGTCTGCCTCACCAATGCACAGACTGAACTGAAACAGACTATCTCCAGAAGCAGATTTTATTATTTACGAGCAGCACTTACTTAATGTATGAATGCAGGTAACCTCAAGGGATGCTCTGGATTCGGCTTTTCTACCTTTAAACATCCAGGAGTTTTGGCTTCCTTACAGTCAGCCTCCAGATTGCCTGTCAAGCTCCATACAACGCAGGGCCCTGATATTAATAACCCCTTAGTCCTTTTCTCTCCTCTGTTTCCCTTTGCCTCTTCTGTGATTGCCTATCAGTGCCTCTTTTGGGCAGAGATAAAAGTGAGGGAGCGAAGAACAGTGTCTACTTACTATCCCCCACTGCTTCTGGGCAGTAAGATGATTTGGAATTGGGGGGCGGGGTGTTGAGGGCAGGGCAGGGAAGTGGGGGGAAAGGCAAAGATGAAAGTGAGAAGGAGGAGTTGGCCAAGGACGTCTGGCTCAACCTCTAAAGGTCAAAGCGGCCTCTTTCAGACCGTCCCGCTATGAAGGATCCTGGGAGTTGCAGTTCAATAATAGCCAGAGAAGACAGCTAGTGGAAAAGGCATCAGGCTAGAAAAGTGAATTCTAGTCCTATTTTAGGCACAAAGCCAGATAGGTGTTCTTGGGCCAGTCACTCTCTCTCAGACCTAGGAAGGAGGCAATGGCAAACCACTTTTGAAAAAATCTTGCCAAGAAAATTGCAAGGATTTGTCCAAGTCTGACTTGAAGGGACACAAAATACCTTTATCTATCATCCATCTGTCTCTCTGTCTCTCTGTCTCTCTGTCTCTCTGTCTCTCTGTCTCTGTCTGTCTCTCTCTCTCTCTCTCTCTCTCTCTCTCTCTCTCTGTCTGTCTCTCTGTCTCTCTGTCTCTCTGTCTCTGTCTCTGTCTGTCTCTGTCTGTCTCTGTCTCTGTCTCTGTCTCTGTCTCTCTCTCTCTCTCTCTCTCTCTCTCTCATCTATCTATCTATCTATCATCTATCTATCTATCTATCTATCTATCTATCTATCTATCTATCTATCTATCTATCTATCTATCTATCTATCATCTATCTCCTATCTGGAGGACTGCCCATTTCTCACGAGCTTAAATATCCTCGACTCTTCATTCGGAAATATTGATGATCCTTCTTCATTGTGCTTGCCAGCCATGGACAAGATGCTCTCACTTTGTCCTTCTCTGACCACAAGATCCATTTGGGTTCCTCCTGCTTTTCACAAATCGTTACATTTTCCTTGCTCCGCGGGCTTTTATTTTATTGTGTTGAAATGTAACCTGAAATGTCTGCTTCCATTGTCTGTGTTGAATGTTTTGCCTGTTCATTCATAGTTTTTTAATGGGATTGTTACATTTTAAATTTATCTAAGCCACACTAAGCAATACTAATACATTGGAAAGTCAGTGTTTTTGCTGTCCAAAATAGATAAATAACTGCCTCATGACACAGAAACATTCCCCTATCAGCACCTGTTCAATAGGAAATGGAATCCCAAATAATTCTCCGACTGGCTGTATTATATACTCCTGAAATAAGCCTTACATTTTCCTCCTAGGGAAGTTTCTCTCCATGAGTTTTTCTACCCTGGCTTAGCATTTAGTTACTGGTGGGAATAACCCAGTGAAATCTATGCTTTGTGCTCTTCAGGAGGTCAGACAGTACAATTCTTACCGGTCCTCCCTGGCCTTGCAGCTGGTGAATTATCACAATATTAGGGGCTCAGCAAGGAAGGTGTGGGGAGTTTAAATGGCTTGCTTAAGACTTCTAGCATGAGTCAAGGAGAGCTCTGGGAACTGTCTGTGGGGTATTTGGGCCTTCTGGTTTCAAAGCTTCTCCCCGCTTTGTTTCGTGTCCCTTTCATGTGACATAAAGTGCCAGGCTTATTATTCAGGGGTCCTTTGGTATCACCCACATGCCTGTGTGAAAAATGTGATGAGTTAAGGCCTAATGATCTATGGGCCCAGGTATTTCCCCAGAATGAATGACCAGCTAGGAGAATCTGATAGACGAAGGAGTGCATATGGACCATTAACCCCAGCCAGTCATTGCTCCCTGGGATACATCTCATGCTGCAGCAGGGTCATCATCATTGCTATCATAGGCAGGATATAAAAATAAATCTGTGCACTTTTTCCCCCACACAGTGAAGAACAGGCACACGTTTCTGGCTGGGGATGCTCCGTGCATAAATTGAAAAGAGGAAGGCTTCTCAAGCTAAGATGGCGAGTCCACAAATTAGAAGGGGAAATGGCCACTAGAAGTGATAATCACTGCCATGAAATGGTGGGGGAAATATTATGGATTGTATATGTAGTGTAGAGTTGTCAGTTGAAGTCCTCATTCTGGTCCCCTGTTGGAGCGGGAAAATACTCTCTTCTGATTGGATGTTTGGCTGATCAGTTTCCTATAAAAGGAGCTGTGTCAGCCAGGGAGTTCAGTTGCCTCCCAGGCAGTATTGAATGAAGAGCTGTTAGAAATCGCCCTGGCCTTGCCTCCATTCTTTGCCAAGAACTTAACAGAAAGGACTCATGAAGAATGGAAAATGATGAGCCAAGAGAAAAGGAATCTTATTTTAATGTTTTATATACACTGGATCTATTCCCCCCCCCCCCCCGAGTGGCAGTGTGAGGGTCAGGGACCATAGGAGTGATCCAAGCAGACAAAGTCCAGAAAGAAAAAGGCTGAAGTCAAGGAATTAATCACGAAGGGTCAATAGTTGAGAGGATCAAACCAGACATCACTAAACCCAATTTTTAAAAAAATACTTCCAGAGATTGGACTCTTGAACAAAATCTGGGAATATGGATAGTGTACTTGGAGCTAGAAACATACATAGGTCAAACTACATGTACCACTAATGATCTGTGATGGATCTCTCTCTCTCTCTCTCTCTCTCTCACTCTCTCTCTCTCTCTCTCTCTCTCCCTCCCTCCCTCCCTCTCTCTCTCTCTCTCTCTCTCTTCCCCTCTCTCTCCCTCTATCTCTCTCTCCCTCTCCCCCTCTCTCTCCCTCCCTCCCTCCAGTGGTGGGTTTCAAATTTTTTTAGAACCTCTTCTGTAGGTGTGGCCTGCTTTGCAGGAGTGGCTTGCCAACCATGTGACTGAGTGGGAGTGGCTTGGCAGTCATGTGACTGGGTGGGCATGGCCAACTTGTAAAATGTGGTGAAACTCACTTATCAATGCTCTTGCTTAGCAACCAAAATGTTGGCTCAGAAACTCTGGCATTTGAAGCACGCAAGTCTTAAAGCTGTCAAGTTACAAGACCCTTGCACCCCTAACCCTTTAGGAAAAAAATTCCAGAGATGTTCAAACTTGACAGCTTTAAGACTTTAAGGTTTAGATGGGACTCTTAGAGGCAGGCGGGTTGATTGGTGCAAGTGTGGTGCGGACGGGTGGGGGGGAGGGAGCTGGAACCGATTCTAAACTGCACAGTGGATTTGTGGAACCTCTTCTATAGAAAAGGTTAGAACTGGCAGGAGCCCACCCCTGCCCCCCTCTCTCAAAAGGTGCCCTGTAAGCAGAGGGATTGAGGACTGGTAATTTGTTTTCAGTGAAAGATGGGATATTTAAAGCTTTCCCTACACTGTTTTTTGTAAGACAAAATCTACCCTCCCAAAGCTGCTGTTAACCTCCCCAAGGGATTATTGCAAGCCTAATAACTAATAGCTTCAGGGAGTGAAGTGGATCAGGAAAATGACATTTAACAATCCATCTGCCTCTATTTTTAAAAGGTGGAGGGGGGATCTTGGTTTATAGCTTGCCACTGGGAATAAACAGCAGCCTGGAGATCATATATTACTTAACTTGTTGAAAAAGAAAGCAAACCATGATAAGAACTTATGCAGGATGCTAAAAAGGAACCATCCAAGGGCAGACTTTATTATTGTCCTCATGGAGATATCATTGCTGAAAAAACTCTGGAGCTTCAAGTCATTTTTTTTAATATAATAATTTGTCCCTCTTATCTTAATAAAATACCATGTATAGGAAAATACCTGTGGTAGAAACCAACCTGTTGAATATTGTATGGGGCTACAAGATATTGGCTGCTAATTCAGGTGGCTTTCAAAAGGACTGGAAATATTCCTAGAGGAAGCTCTATCAATGGCTACTAACTTTGACAACTACTGTAAGTGCTGCCCCCAGGCACGGGAATAACCCTCCTTTATATATTAGGTTCATGGGAACAGCAGTGGGAGAGGAAGATTGCCTTTGTTTTGTATTGATGGGCTGCTTAGATGCCTCTGGTCAGAAGTGGGTGTCACATACTGTCACAACCGGTTCGCCCAGCATTGGAAATGCGAGCGTGCATCTGTGTGGCGTCACAAAACGTGGCAATTCGCTCGCGCGCACCATCCACACATGTGTGCGGCAACAAAAAACACAGCAATATAGGACGGGATTACAGCCAGGTGGGTTACGGTTTGGGAATAGTAGACCTCCAAGAGGTGTAGACATAGATGTAGATATCTATGAGGGGAGCAAAGGAGCCTCCACTGCTGAGCGGAAATGCTTTCCACCCATTCTATTTTGGGAAGTTCTGGTGCTGTTCCCCTAGCCCAGGGGTGTCCAAACTTGGGAACTTTAAGACTTGTGGACTTCAACTCCCAGAATTCCCCAGCCAGCATGGCTGGGGAATTCTGGGAGTTGAAGTCCACAAGTCTTAAAGTTCCCAAGTTTGGACACCCTTGCCCTAGCCCATCACTATAGCATCCGTTTTCTTCATCACTTGGCTTTCCTTCGATGGATGAGAAGCTTTGAGAGATTTTCATATACCAGGTGAGGTGCACTGGGCACTGTAGAAATAAGAGAAAAGATGCTACTTTTAACCTCTGTGACCCAAATAAATAAATAAATGAAGACTGTTTCTCCCGTGGACCAGGGAATGAGAAGGCAATGCCAGAGAGAGGAAATGTTACAATAGCGTAATTGTGCCTTAATTCAGTGTTAGGTGGGGAAAGCTCCAAAATGACCTCTGAAGGACTCCTTCCCTTTGCTTTTTTCCTGCCAAGTTTCACTTCCCTGCCTTGGGTCATTCAGCTCTGTAATTGGGCAAGTTGTTGTCGGTGCTTTGAATCTCTTCATCAGTCTTTTAATGTTAGGAAGTGAAGAGGGGACATATCTCCTACTGATCCAGCTGACTATCCAGGCAGAGGTGTGTGTGCTAAGGGCAATACCAGAGTGCGGTAATGTTCAAGCTGTTTGTTTGCTTGTTGGCTGAGCTGGCTGGACTGAAGATAATTGAGATGGAGCAAAAGAACATTTACAGCTCTCCCTGTTCCATTTTTGCCTGAGTAGTTCATTCTTCACTTTCCCCTTTGTCGGCCAATTTCTTGGATTATATATATATTTTTTTTTTGCTTTCCCTCCAAATCTCAATTTGCAGTTACTCGACTTTTTATCAACAATTGTTCAATGCCTTATTTAGTGTGCATTGCCGTCCCTGCTTCGGCGATGCCTCCTGAATTCAAACAAGTATTTCTCTGCACCCACACAACTCCAGGGACAGTCAGGAAAAAACAAGGTATCCTTGCAAATGCATTTTGGATCCGAATGACATAACACTCTAGTGATGCAACTGTGCCTGCCTCTTCCTCTCTGCAATCTTGAAGATTTTTGCTTCAGTGAAACTTTCTGGATAAAAATGGGTTTCTTATCAATTTTCTTGGAGTTGAAACATCTGAAGATCCTCAGAACATGTTGAACCATATTTTATTTCACTGGACACAGAGAATAAAGTGCTTGTCTCTATACAGACACTCTGTAGGGGAAACACACAGTTCCCAATCAGGAATTAGTGTCAACAGCTTATTCTACTCATTGCCCTTCAGTGTGAGTGCAAACCTAGTTGTGGGGTCCTTGGTGCTCTCTAAGCTTGCTTGTTTTCTTGCAGACGTTTCATTATGCAGTACTGATGATGTTACCTAGTTAGGTAATGAAACATCTGCAAGAAAACAAGCAAGCTCAGGGAGCAACAAGGACCCCTCATTTCAGCTCTGATCTACAAATATTCTCCTTTCTTAGTAAAATATATTTATTGAATGCTAATACCTTGAACAAGACCCAGCCAAGAACAAAACAACTGTAAAACTGGATTACTGTATTAAAGCTATATTATATAGGAAAAAATGTGCTATGCACCTTCCCTTATTTATTTGTAAGGTTGCAAAAACAACACAGACACACAGACTGGGATAACCCCAACTGAGTTGCAAACTGAGATATCCAATAACCTATCCAAAATACATCCCGCAACAGTGGGTATCCGTAGGACATGTGTACTAATAATGGCATATTTTATCTTTTGTTACATGCAATCATGATGCACCTATATGCAATTAATTTAACATCCAAGGATATTCTCAACTTGGTAATTACTAGTAGATTAGAAGAAAGAGGAAACACAGAAGCAGAAGTACATTTCAAAGTTACAGAAAGGATGAATATAGAATGAAACGAGACAAATATATTAGAATAAACTCCAAGCAGAATTAGAAAGCTTGCAGTTTGGAAGAAGGCTGTAAAAGAATGAAGAACAAGCCACAATGACATCACAGATCGTGAAATAATTGTGCAAATGAATTATAAAAATTATGAGTGTGCATCGAACACATCACCATGTCACAAATCTAACCCACTTCATCCATTTTATCTATATGATGTCATAATGTGTGTAATATCATTTGCTCCACACACACCCTTCACCAATGTCTGTACGGTTTGCAAGAATAACCAAGCTATTCTTATGTGAGTCTCTTCTAAAAGAATAAGTGAGCATTGATCATGAGGCATGTATGACTTCATTTTTAGGCTAAGGGTTGCCAAACATGAGGAGTGAAGATAAAGTTTTATGGATTCCTACCGTAAATCAAACTCAAAATGGAAGGGACAGAGAAAAGAACAGAAGGTTACAAGCTTCTACACCAGCAGAAGATAGCAGAACAGAGAGGATTGAGCAAAGACAGAAGTTTTTATACTTAGCTAAGGAACCAAGCTAAAGTAAGGATACAGAGCTACCTGAAATTGGAATTACCTGGAGTTACCTGGAGATGGAGTGTATGTTCCTATAAGGAGGCCAAAGTTGAGGCAAGCAAATAAACCTAGCCATGTTCATCAAAATTATCATAATTCAGAACTCTCTTCCAATACAAGGACCATTTTTTTTTAATTTGTGGAAAGTAAGGAGTCAAACAAAGATGAACCAACTCTGGTCCCAGCAGGCTCCATGTTGTTGTTTTGGGGCCTTTTAGTTTAAGACAAAGTGTAGTCAAAGAGGGAAATGTTCCTTATTTGCCAGGACATGCCTTTTCTCAAATCCTTCATCCTATGCCAGATTTTATTTGCATGGATTAGACACCCTAACAATCTAAGCAATCAAGAAAAGTATCCAAAATTCTCACCAGAACTCATCTTCAATTTATCTTAATTACCCCACTTGCAGTCTCCTACAGCACAATGCCGCACCTTGACTGCACCACAAAGCTTTCATCTCATCCGCCACACATGAATGAGGCAGCCTAAAATATCATTAAATCACCCTTTCCCATTTAAAGAGTATGAAGAGTATTCTATCACCATCACTTCAAGGTGTGTACAAGGTGTGATGCTTTAACACATTATCCTAGAAACAAAGTCAGATAACCTGTTGTGGGTGTGTTGGCAGTCCTGGGAAGTAGGAACACATCCCCAACCCCCTTCTGCCCTCTAGAGAGCTTCTACCCACAACTGTTTTTCTCCTGAAGCTTTTCACTCTCACCACTCCCTTCATGCCATATTTGGTGCCAGCTTTGGTGCTTGGGGAAGAAGAGGGGACATATGAGCACAGAGATGCTACTAATTATCTTTAGCTTCAGATGCCACAATCCTGTTGCTTTTCTTTTGCAGTCCCCTGAAACGAGGTATGTTGCACCTGCTGGTGTTCCAATTTCTCTATCGTTGTCCATTTTAATCCCTTTGCACCTTCTCTGCTTGAAGAAAGCAATTGGGACAATATGCCATTCAGCAGTGAACTTGGAAGAGAGGAAACAAGGGCTGGATAGAAATTAGCAACCGGGACAGCAATTTTTAGGCCAGCACTCAAGGATGTGTGGATAAATTCAGAAAAAAATATTCTTGTTTTAGGTATAATCTGTGCAGAAGCACATGGCCTTGTTCATGGTGCTCTCTGAGCACTGATGTTGCTTGGTTAATGAAATGTCTGCAAGAAAACAACCAACCTTAGAGAGTATCAAGGACCCTTCATTTCAACCCTGAGCTACTAATGTTCTCCTTTATTATTAGTAACCAATGTTGTTGTATTTATTTTGTACAATGACATTAAAGACTATACTAGTAGCACACCTTAACAATTTGTTCCAATTTCTCTTCTTCCACAGTGGCTTTGGTTAAATTCTTTTATTGCTTCCTTATTGGGAGCTTCTCTTCCATCCAAATTTAAGTCAGATCAGGTTTTCTAAAAAATCCTTGCTCGAGCGGCTGATAATCCCTGTCACACATGCGCAGTAAGTGTCTGCATTTTCAAATCCCAGACAGCCTTATTCAAGTGGTGCTGGCCTGGTTGAGATTTATAGCAACTGCATTTAATTATGTGTTGCCTTCTTTCGACTTAGCTTTTAATTTTCTGTACTTTCCAAAGAGGTAATTTGAACAATTTCATTTTCCCGTACCTTTGCACATGTCTGTGTATTTTACTTTTTTTGTTAATGAATGAGCTCATAGAAATTAACAATTATGCATCGGAATGTAATCTGCGATGGACCTCTGGATCACATGTGATAACATAATAGTGAAATATCTGGAAGAAATAATACTATCCTAACAGATGAAGGATTTTGTACTAATTCAATTTGTACTCATTGAGCATTATGTGAGTACCTAATACAATGACAATTGAAAATATCAAAATATTATTTTGCATATTAAAAAATAATATGTATATAATATTCACATCTACAATTTGGCCTAGAAATTTGGGGAAGGCTTCTCCCATTTATCCATTACCCTAGTTTTAAGTAAATGACTTAATATGGCTAAACACTTTATATGATTAGTGGTGGAAATCTTTTCTCTGATTATCATATTTTTCAGAAGAATTGCTCACAAATTTAAATCAGGTTTCATACAGAACAGATTTTATTCTATTTAGGTTTATCAGGTCTCATCAATTGCAATCAGTCATTCACAATATTTGAAAACTGGTGCATATAACCAACTCATTTAAAATCAAAAGATGCTCTTCAGTTCACATCAAATGAGAAAGAGATTTGAGATATGAACTCATTAAATAACATTGGAAGTCTTTCTGAAAAATGCTCCATCCAGGCAGATTACTAGAAACTGGCTATAAAAATAATAGTTAGCTTTAATACTACATTATAAAACTTGGAAGTGGAAACTGGATTTTATTGAGATTGTAATCAGAGTAATACATGCTATTATCTCTGAGGACCATTTGGGTTGATAGTTCCGAGGAAACCAGAAAACCTCAATCTTTATTTATTCTATTCTACAATATTTGTAATCTGACATAATCAAATAAAAGTGTGCTTAGTAATTACTCCTGCTTATTGATATTTCCCAACACTTACAAACCAAGATTTTTTTCTTGATAGTTATTCTTGCGAATTAATAGAAAATTAAAATATATGTTTCTTTCTGCAGCATCCATAACAAACCATGATGATGTCTGCATGATTGATTAAATAATTGATTGATTGATTATGGACACTAAATCAAAAAATGCCCTATCATAATCATCAGAAGTACCTCAACAAAGAAAGCAGAACAAAGAACACACACATGTAACATGATACATCTTAATGACTCATAAAATACCTTAGTCCAGCCCCAGAGAACACCTTTAGGTGCAGGAAAAGGTATTATATTTGGATGCTTTACACAGAATCATTTCTGTTTTTATATACATGACTTAACAGCAGAATTACAAAAATCAAGGATGGTAGGCTTACGAGGAAGTCTGAGGGGAGGGAGACAAGTGGTGGACAGTCAATAATTTGTCACGTCTGTCCTATGTGAAGGTGAACCCTAGATTTTAATATTTTTTTCTGAGGTTGGGGAAGAAATGGGACACTCAACCCCTAGCAGGTTTATCAAAGTTTGAAATACTATTTAGGGGCCTACAGTATAAGTCAGCGATGGCGAACCTTTTTTGGCTCGCGTGCCACAAGTGGGGGGAGCGCAGGGGGGTCATGTGCGGGCGTGCTGCACCCATAATGCAACGTGCGACCCCCCAGAGTGCGCATGCGCGCACAACGCGCAACCCCCCCCCATTTATACATGCTTTTTTCGCCTTCCCCAGGCTCCAGAGGCTTTATAGGAGCCTGGGGAGGGCGAAAAGAGCCTCCCCCGCCCCCCCGGAGGCCCTCCGGAGGCTTCAGGGACCGTCCGGAGGCTTCCCTGAAGCCTTTGGAATGCTTAAAACCACTCTCTGAGCAAACCGGAAGTGACTTCCGGATTGCTCGGAGGGTCGTTTTAAGCGTTCTGAAGTCTTCAGGGAAGCCTCCGGACGGTCCCTGAAGCCTCCGGGGGGGCCGGGGGAGGCTCTTTTCGCCCTCCCCAGGCTCCTATAAAGCCTCTGGAGCCTGGGGAAGGCATGCGCGCTGGCCAGCTGACAGGGCAGCACCTCATGTGCCCTGACAAATGGCTCCGCGTGCCACTTGTGGCACGTGTGCCATAGGTTCGCCATCACTGGTATAAGTGGTACGCATGCGTGTTTCTTGTAACAAACCAAATATGGCTGAAAGCCATATTTTTGAGTTTTGATAATATTGACTGAGGTAGGAGTGGGGACTCAGGAAGCCAGAAAAAGACACTTCAGGCTCTATGCAGTCCTGTGGCTATGACTGTCCCTTCCTGATGTAGTTGCTACCAATACCGGAGTATTACCACTGTATGTACACCAATACCAATAAATCAAGCCAGTTTGGTCTAACGGTTAAGGCACCAAGCTAGAAGCCAGGAGGTGGTGAGTTCTAATCCTGCCAGCTAGATGATTTAGGCCAGTTGCGTTCTCTCAGCCCAACCCAACTTACGGTCATGGTTGTCCCAAAGGTGCTTTTTTTTTTCCCAGAAGGCAACAGGACTTTCTTGTTTTTTCTTTGAAGACATTTTGCTTCTTACCCAAGAAGCTTCTTCGGCTCTGACGGGGTAGTGGGGAATGGAAGGATTTATACTTCTTGCAGACAGCTGGTCATTTTGCATCCTTTTTAGAGGATGAGAAGTGAAATGTCTTCAAAGAAAAAAACTAGTCCCAAAGTGCCAATGGTGGACTAGTCATTAAGCCCAATAAGCTCCAAGCAAGCCACTTCCTTCTCTTGTAGTGGATTTTGCACAATTACATGAGTTAGCTTTCCTGTGTGCCCTGCCACCCTGTAACCAAGATCTGTGTTGCTTCCTGCGGCGGCAAATCCAATCAAGTTCTCCTTGGTCATCAAAAGGCTGCTTGTCCACCTGATTGGCTTGAATTGCCCCCATTACTCAGCCGTGCTTACGGTGTTTCTGTGAGAAAACAGTTTCCCCTCATAACAAGCATAACTCAAGGCTGTCAGGAAAACTATCGATTCGTTTTTAAATAAACTGGCTGGCACATCACCATAATCTTTGTTGTATCAGTGCCCGAGGATACAAAGCTGCCGCAAACCCTGGTGCAAATGCCTTCAATGGAAGCAGAGGAAGAAGATGCAGGATCGAGCCCCATCACCCCCGGTGTAAAGCAGCCCCTCCCCCACCCAGAATGGATAGAATGAACAGGTGTCAGTAAATCATACATGTATAGCTGCAGATCTAAGATTGCAGAACTGTAACAATTAGGTTAAAGTGGTCGTATATCCCATTTCACATCACCTGCGATTTGAAAGTCTCCTTTAATTAAAATGGTACCCAATCCAATTCCAATTAAAAGGAATGGATCAGCTATGGGACATTGCAAATGTACATTTTTCTATTGTTATCATTCGCCCCACCATCACCTGAAAAAGGTATAATTAATCTCTAATCAAAGTCAACTTTGGAACCTCCATTAGGTTATCTTGGCATTTAACATAGAAGTAAATTGCCACTGTCTTCTTTTAAGTTTATACCAGAATAACAGAGTTGAAAGGGAGCTTGGAGGTCTTGTAGACCAAGTCCCTGCTCAAGCAGGAAACCCTCTACCATTTCAGACAAATTTTTGTCCAGTATCTTCAAAACCTCCAGTGTTGGAGCACCTACACTGTTCTCACGATCAGGAAATGTCTCCTTAGTTCTAGGTTGCTTCTCTCCTTGATTAGTTTCCATCCAGTGCTTCTTGTCCTGCCTTCAAGTGCTTTGGAGAACAGGTTGACCCCCTTCTTCTTTGTGGCATCCCCTGAGATATTGGAACACTGCTATCATGTCCTCCCCTGGTCCTTCTTTTCAGAAAATTAGACATACCCAGTTCCCCTTAACCATTTGTCATACGGTTTAACTTCCAGTTCCCTAATCGTCTTTGTTGCTCTTCTCTATGCTCCTTCTAGAGTCTCAACTTCTTTTTTACATTCTGGCGACCAAAACTGGATACGCTGGTTGTTGATGTGAACATTTTTGCATTTAATGTAATCATGGGCTGATTAAGGGATGTACATGTTATCTTTCATTACTACAACTTTCCATTATTTAATTAAATTTAAAGAGGAAACTTTGGGAAGAAACTCCTCCACTGGAGCTTTGCAGGAAATTGTAAAATGCTGCATGTGAATGAAAGGACGTGTGTCCAAAAGAACTCAAGAATATCAATGTTGCAAAGTCCACAACTATAAAGTAAGCTAAAGCCCCAGCATCTACAAGATTTTTTTTTTAAATGCAGATCTTTTTCGTAAGGGAAGAAGAAGAAAATTGGGAATTGGAGAGCAGATTTTGGCACATTCCCACTAAAAAAAGTTGCCTTAGTCACTGATGGTATCTCGATCCTGGAAAGATGATAACTTGGTCTTTCAGAAAGCATTCAACCACATTAAAAGCCCAATGCAAATCTACATATAGTTAAGCAATTCCCCAGCTCACAGTACTAAGATAAAAAAGCTAATACAATCAGAGGTGGTATTCAGCCGGTTTGGATCAGTTTGCCCGAACCGGTAGTGGAAATCGCAGGTGGGCCTCCCCACCCACCCCTGCCCACCCACCCCGGCTCTATGCCATACTATTGAGACACATTTTCAAGCCACGTGCATGAGTGCAAGCCACACACATTCACATTTGCAAAGCGGTAGGGAAAGTAACTAAATACCACCACTGAATACAATCCCTGGTTGTATAAACAGAGGCATATTTGGATGAGGGAATAAATGGGGAACTCATCAAATTTGCAGATGACACCAAGCTGGCAGGAATGGCCAACACTCCAGAAGACAGGCTTAAGATACAGAAGGATCTTGACAAACCTGAACATTGGGCACTATCTAATAAAATGAAATTCAATGGTGAAAAGAGTAAGGTTCTACATTTAGGCAACAAAAATGGAATGCACAGGTACAGTATAGATGGTACCTTGCTCAGTAGTAGTAACTGTGAAAGGGATCTTGGAGTCCTAGTGGACAACCATTTAAATATGAGCCAGCAGTGTGCAGCAGCTGCCAAAAAAGCCAACACAGTTCTAGGCTGCATCAACAGAGGGATAGAATCAAGGTCACGTGAAGTGTTAATACCACTTTATAATGCCTTGGTAAGGCCACACTTGGAATATTTGCATTCAGTTTTGGTCACCACGATGTAGAAAAGATGTGGAGACTCTAGAAAGAGTGCAGAGAAGAGCAACAAAGATGATTAGGGGACTGGAGACTAAAACATATGAAGAACAGTTGCAGGAACTGGGTATGTTTAGCTTAAGAGAAAGAAGGACTAGGGGAGACATGATAGCATTGTTCCAATATCTCAGAGGTTGCCACAAAGAAGAGGGAGTCAAACTATTCTCCAAGGCACCTGAGGGTAGAACAAGAAGCAATGGGTGGAAACTAATCAAAGAGAGAAGCAACTTAGAACTGAGGAGAAATTTCCTGACAGTGAGAACAATTAATCAGTGGAACAGCTTGCCTCCAGAAGTCGTGAATGCCCCAACACTGGACGTCTTTAAGAAGATGTTGGATAACCATTTGTCTGGAACGGTATAGGGTTTCCTGCCTAGGCAGGGGATTGGACTAGAAGACCTCCAAGGTCCCTTCCAGCTCTGCTATTGTATTGTATTGTATTATTGCATAGAATCACAATCGTGTGAAGTATTAGTGCCGCTTTATAAATCCTTAGTAAGGCCACACCTGGAATACTGCATCCAGTTTTGGTCACCACATTACAAAAAAGATGTTGAGACTTTGACAAAAAGTGCATGGAAGAGCAACACAGATGATTAAGGGCCAGGAGACAAAAACATATGAAAAACAGTTGCCGGAATTGGGTATGGCCAGTCTAGAGAAAAGAAGGACTAGGGGTGACATGATAGTAGTATTCCAGTATTTGAGGGGCTGTCACAAAGAGGAGGGGGTCATCTTGTTTTCCAAAGTACCAGAGGGCAGGATAAGAGGAAATGAATGGAAATTCATCAAGGAGAGAAACAACCTGGAATTAAGGAGAAACTTGAAGGTGCTTCATCACTGGAGGTTTTTAAGAAGAGACTGGACGGCCACGTGTCCGAAATGGTTTAGGGCAGTGATGGTGAACCTTTTTCGGCTTGCGTGCCAAAAGCGGAAGGAGCGCAGGGGGTTCGTGCATGGGTGCGCCACACCCATAATGCTATGTGCATGACCACAGCATGCATGTGCTCACAACCAGCGCTCCGCTCCCCATTTTTGGCATGCCTTTTTTACCCTCCCCAGGCTCCAGAGGCTTTAAAGGAGCCTGGGGAGGATGAAAACAGCCCCCCCGGAGACCCTCCAGAGGCTTCAGGAGCTTCCCTGAAGCCTCCGGAGCGTGAAAAAACAGCCCTATGAGCAAACCGGAAGATCAAGAGCGAACTTCCGTTTTGCTCGTAGGGCCGATTTTATTCCTCCAGAGCCTTCAGGGGCCTCCAGGCAGCTTCCCTGAAGGCTCCGGAGGGCAAAAAATGACCCTACAAGCAAACCGGAAGTCACTTTCAGGTTGCTTGTAGGGCTGGTTTTAGTCCTCCGGAGCCTTCGGGGGCCTCCAGGAGGCTTCCCTGAAGACTCCTGGGGCTAAAACCACCCCTATGAGCAAACCAGAAGTCCGTTCCTGAATTTCCGGTTTGCCTGTCGGGCTGGTTTTTTGTGCTCCGAAGGCTTCAGGGAAGCTCCTGAAGCCTCCAGAGGGCGAAAAATGGCCTCAATAGAAGGCCGAAGTCAGATGGCCAGCACGTGCATGCACACTGGCCAGCTGACAGGGCAAGACTCACGTGCCCTGACAAATGCCATAGGTTCGTCATCATGGGTATAGGGGCTTCTGCTTGTGCAGGGGGTTGGACTAGAAAACCTCCAAGGTCCCTTCCAGCTCTATTCTGATTGGCTTGTTTACCTTATTCATCCATAAACTTCCTCTAGACGCCATTTCAACGTTTCCAGAACTCTGTGAGACTAACAGATTAAAAAAACAGAGAGTATGGTCGTGAGCTTTTTTTATGCCCATCTCTATGTTTCTTTTCCAGCAAGCATAGCAGTTGATATTATGTGCAGATTCTATTATCAGTCTGTCTGTCTGTCTCTGTCTGTAGACAGGAGCCCAGGATTTTTAATCATTTGTATTGCAGACATTTTTGGTAAATCAGTGTTGATCTTTCTTCCATGGTCTTCTGAACCCTAGTCTTCTACTACAGTATGTAATTGTTGTAACAAAGAACAGGCTCCTCTACTTAAAACTTTGATCACAACTTAATGGGAAACATGTGCTTTCCTTGTAAGAAGACCTGCAGTGAATTCTTCAAGTCATAAAAGGATCAAATGTTAGAAAATAACCACTCTGCTGAAGGCTTTGGAGAGAACTCCTGCCAGATAGATGGTCAAGGCTAGTTTGGCCAGTTAGGGAAAGGTGCTTCCTCCGTTTAACAATGCATAATCCAAATGTCCACACCAACTTCTCCTTGCTTCCACTTTAAGAACTTGGATGACTATGTGCAGCAGCGCCATCTGGTGACAACTGTCCTAATAACAAGCAGTCATTCTCCAAATAAGCAGAAAATGTTTACAAGCAAAAAGGCAGCTAGCTACATTTTAGAAGCGAGCCCCGATAATACTTTGCTCCTTGATGCAGTTATTCTTGCACTGGAGCATTAAAAAGCACCAATACATAAGAGAAATGGGTGAGAAGTAGCTTGGCTATTTTTACCATGGTGTTAACTGTTCCATTTGTAATTCTTTCCATGGTGCCGCTTAGAAGGGGCAAGGAGGAATTGCCTCTCCCTGTGCTTGAGACTGCATGTAATTTATTACTCCTTGAAAGCACCAATCCTTTTGCAGAGCGTTGCCTAAAGAAAATAGTAAATGCTATTATAATGCACGCACTACATTTTAATAAATCCCAAACTTTGAGAGTCTTCGACTGCTATTATAAATGTTGCCCAGCTTTTCTCCAACTTCAGGTTCCACGAAAAGCTTTGTAGCAGATGCTGGACAGATTAGAAGTACATTTAGGATGTTCTTTTAAAAAGCCAACACAGTTCTAGGCTGCATCAACAGAGGGATAGAATCAAGATCACGTGAAGTGTTAATACCACTTTATAATGTCTTGGTAAGGCCACACTTGGAATACTGCATTCAGTTTTGGTCGCCACGATGTAAAAAAGATGTGGAGACTCTAAAAAGAGTGCAGAGAAGAGCAACAAAGATGATTAGGGGACTGGGGACTAAATCATATGAAGAACGGTTGCAGGAACTGGGTATGTCTAATTTAATGAAAAGAAGGGCTAGGGGTGACATGATAGCAGTGTTCCAATATCTCAGGGGTTACCACAAAGAAGAGGGAATCAAACTATTTTCCAAGGCACCTGGGGGAAGATCAAGAAGCAATGGGTGGAAACTAATCAAGGAGAGAAACAACTTAGAACTGAGGAGAAACTTCCTGACAGTTAGAACAATTAATCAGTGAAACAGCTTGCCTCCAGAAGTTGTGAATGCCCCAACACTGGAAGTCTTTAAGAAGATGTTGGATAGCCATCTGTCTGAAACAGTATAGGGTTTCCTGCCTAGGCAGGGGGTTGGACTAGAAGACCTCCAAGGTCCCTTCCAACTCTACTATTGTATTGTATTGTATTGTATTGTATTGTATTGTATTGTATTGTATTGTATTGTATTCTCATTATCTCTCCTGGATTGGCAAGAATTGCTGAAAGCAATTGTTAAAAGGGGAAAAAAACCACCACCCCCACCAAAAATCATTTTAAGAATATTTTCACATATTGACCTTGCTTGCTTGCTTTTAAAAAAGGAAATCCAGTTGCCTTTTGAAAAAGCGCTTTTGGGATAAGAGATCTTGCTTCTCTTATTTAAGAGAGGCAGCAGATAGTTACTCCAGCAGCAAAATGATTTTCTCCCCGCCCTGGGTAAGAAGGAAAGCAAGGCAAAATAACTTTGCCAATAAGCCCAAGAGGATTTAGAGAGCAAGCTGATAAACCATTGAGCAATGCTGTATATCAGGGTTGTCCCACAGGCCAGATGCATCACGAGCTGGCCACAGCCACCCTCATTTTAGTGAAAGGGGGAAAGTCCCAATATGTCACGTGATGGCAACATGATGACATGAGTTTGGCACCCCTGGTGGTTAGGGACATGAAGGAAATCTGCAATAGAACACCACCACTACTTAATTGGCAAGGTGTGAATTAAGGTCAGTGGGTAGGGCCATTTTTCCTTTTCTGTCCCCCATTCCTGTGGAAGAGGTTCTATCTCACTAACCTTCCTAACAATGAGGACAATTAACCAGTGCAATAGCTTGCCTTCAGGAGTTGTGGGTGCTCCATCACTGGGGTTTTTTAAGAAGAGGCTGGACAGTCACTTGCCTGAAATGGTATAGGTCTGTGATGGCGAACCTATGACATGCATGCCACAGGTGGCACATGGAGCCATTTCTTAGGGCACGCGAGGCATTGCCCTGTCAGCTCCAGCGCACATGCAGTTTGCACATTGTGCCGTTTTTCTCCCTCTGGAGGCTTCAGGAGAAATGGCCCTACGGGCAACCAGAAAGTCTGTTCCCTAACTTCTGGTTTGTACATTGGGCCGTTTTTCGCCTGAGGGGAGAAAAACCGGAAGTCAGAAAATGGGCCATTTCTGGCCTCCAGGGGGACCTTCAGGGAGGCCTCCAAGGGGTGGGGGAGGCCATTTTCACACTCCCCTTGGCTCCTAGAAAGCCTCTGGGTCTGGGGAGGTGCCCCCGTGCCATTGCGCACCAAAAGTGGGGGAGTGGGGGGCGCGCACATGCACAGGAGGTTGCACAAATGCACAGGGAGAGGACACATAGAATTATGGGTTGTGGCACGCGTGCACATGACCCCCCCCCCTGCACTACCCTTGCTTTTGGCACACGATGGCACAAAGGTTAGCCATCACTGGTATAGGTTCTCCTGCTTGAGCAGGAAGCTGGACCAGAACACCTGCAAGCTTTCTTCCAGCTCTCTTCTATTCTTTTCTTTTCTCTTCTCTTCTCTTCTCTTCTCTCCTATCCTATCCCTATTCCTACTCTACTCTACTCTATTCTATTCTTTACATAGGCCTAGATCCCACCTTCTATTTTGGAAACATATTGAGAGTGAGAATTCTATGCATCATTGATTCCAATTGGCATATTAAAAAAAAAAACACCAATCATTCGATGACCCAAAGGTGCTTTTTCAAGAGGCAACTGGACTTTCTGGACCAGAAAGTCCAGTTGCCTCTTGAAAAAGTACCTTTGGGACAGCCATGACCTGGATAACGGAGAATCTCCATAGACAGTCATTAGATGAAACAACCCTCATTGTTGGATTATTGGATTAAAATGGGAGTTATCTAAACTCAGCTTTTTCCCCCCAGAAAACATAGAGTTGCTCTTTTAAAGTCAGCGCAAGTATTTATTGATTCTCATTCTATTATGTTTCAGGTGGGCAGTAAAGTTTCAGGTGGACTGTTGCTGAGCTTTCAGTGGTTTTTAACGCAGCATTCTGATTTTATTGAATCGAGTGCTCTTGTTCCACTGCTCATTCTTCTTTTTATAGTATGTTAGATTTATTTTGCTGTTTTATTTGAAATTATATATTGCCTCAAGTGCCCAGTAAACAGAGAGATGATCCATAAATACGCCAAATAAATAAATACTTGCTGATATGTTTGAGAGACAACGAATACCAAGAAGATGATTAGGAATATATTTTATCTGTGCCATAAGCATTTTTTTTTAATTGTGTGATCTGGTATAAAGTATATATTGTGTAATTTGTGAGTTCTTTTACTACATTCTTATTCTCTGAGTAGGAGTTATGCTTGCTAAATGTGGTGGTTTTTTTTTATAAATCTCTAAATTTGCCTACATCTATTCTCTTGTTCTAAAAATAATGAAGACTGGGAATAATCTTTTAAAACATGTTTGTGTTGGTGTGTGTTGATTTCTATGACACAGACCCTCATTTCTAAAATCATTGGTAGTCACTCAATGATGTCATGGAGAGATTGTTTTCAAAATCTGCTAGTCATTCACCTTCTTCACTTTTCCTTTCCAAATTTCTTGGACTAAACTCCCATCCTTATTGAAAATCAGGATTACAGATAACAGATTAACAGAGTTGGAAGGGACCTTACAGGTCATCTAGTCCAACCCCCTGCCCAAGCAGGAGACCCTACACCATTTCTGACAAATGGCAGTCCAATCTCTTCTTGAAAGTCTCAAGTGATGAAGCTCCCACAACTTCCAAAAGCAAGCTGATCCATTGGTTGATGGTTCTCACTGTCAGAAAGTTCTTCCTTATGTCTAGGTTGAATCTCTCCTTGGTCAGTTTCCATCCATGGTCTGGCCTTCAGGTGCTTTGGAAAATAGCTTGATCCCCCTCCTTTCTGTGGCAGCCCCTCAAATATTGGAACACTGCTATCATGTCTCCTCTGGTCCTTCTCTTCGCTAGACTAGCCATGCCCAGTTCCTGCAACCATTCATCATATGGTTTAGCCTCCAGTCCCCTCGTCATCTTGATTGCTCTCCTCTGCACTTTTTCTAGAGTCCCAACATCTGTTTTATAGTGTGGTGACCAAAACTGGATGCAGTACTCTAGGTGTGGTCTTACTCGGACTATATAGAGTGGTAGTACCTCACTTGATCTTGATTGTATCCCTCTGTTAATGCAACTTAAGATTGCATTGGAGTTTTTAGCTGCCGCTGCACACTACTGGCTCATATTTAGCTAGTTGTCCTCTCTGGCTAGCAGGGTCACAGATTTTTTTTTAATTGTTCAATCATGTCTGATTCTTAGAGACTACCTGGAAAGACGCCCTGAAGTTTTCTTAGCAAGTTTTTTCAGAAGTTTGCCATTGCTTCTTTCCTAGAGTTGAGAGAAAGTGACCAGCCCAAGGTCACCAAACTGTCTTTGTGCCTAAGGCAAGACTAGAACTCACGATCCCCTGGTTTCTAGTCCGATGCGTTAACCACTGTACTGGCTCTGGTTAGTGATAGCAGCAGCAAGAACTATAAAAGTAATGATCAGTTACAAAAGTTCATTGCTCAAAAATGCAACACATTAACATTTCTTCCTCAAGGGCAACTGTAAATATCAATACGTGCATAATAGCCCTTCATTTTATTCACTTTGATGTACTATTTTACGAATGCTACCAATAATATTTTTGAATGATGTTCCTGTTTTTGCATTATTACAATTGCCCTTCGGGGAAGACATTTTGGCAATACTTTCAGTGCAATAAATTTTCAGCACCAACCTGAAATTCATTAAGAATGAAGGCACACAAATAAGCAACGTCACTGCCAGGTATTAATGAGTGCCGCCATTACTGGGCCATGGCTTATAAACATTTTGGGGATCATAAACATTGCAAAAGAAAAAGTGCTTAGGGCAAAGGTAAATATGAACCTTGGGGAATCCACAGGGCATCACGGAGGCTCCTTAAACTTGATCCTGTGATATGGTCACAGCAGTTGAAAGAAGCTATAATAACGTAAGTACCAGAAGCTGGGAAAAGAGAATAGAGAAGAATAGAGAAGGCTCTTGGCCCTGGTGTTCTGACCTTGGCCTCCCAAGAGCATGAAGCAGACTCCTCATCTTGGTAAATCCTCTTTTATCTAGGTTAAAGGGAATTCCTCTCCAGTAAAGTCCAAGCAAACAGTCTTTCAGGAGATTTCACAACTACAGACCTTTATCAGGCTTGGAGATCTGCCAGGCCGATATCTTCCAAATGCCACGCTGTAGCAGCAATTACTTGGCAAGAAGCCAGGAACAGATCTTCATCCTAATGAATTGAACTAATTGTCTTTTGCAAACTCCACTCCCTTTTCGTTCCTCTTTATTCCCTTTATTCCCTATGGGGGGGGGTCATTCACTGTCCACCTGTGCCTTTACTCCCGAGTCAGCCCTTGTGTCATGCAGAATTAAATCAGAGTCCAAGGCAGAGCTATCCTTAAAGTTCCAATTTAATAAGACAGACATGTTGGCACATCTGTGGAATCCCAAATCTAAAAGCTTCCTGGGATTCCACCCAGTTGAAAGTTCATGATCTTATCCCCACACCCATAAATCCATCACATGGTCCAATCTTCTTCGGCCACGCTGGCATCTCCACCCCGCTGGTTCCGGTCAGGTGCAGAAGTGCAGAGACAAAAGATGACCTTGGCTTCTAGAAAGGAATGACGACAACACATTCCACAATCCTACTTGTTTCTATTCCCCCTCCCAATTACTACACTAATGAAACAGCATAATGAAATAATAGAGAGTGTGGCAGGCCAAAGATCCTAAAAGGAATATAACTGCAGGCCTGACACCTTGCTCCTTAGCTGTTCCCTTCTCCTGCACCTCTGCACATGCACACATCGGGAACAGGCTCCAGATGTTCTTCTGCCCCGCTGATGTCTGACTCCACTGATAACTGTCGGACGGCCCTGGCCCCATCTCTGCCTCCATGGAGAGCCCTCATCAGAGCCTTCCCCAGACTCCAGGACTGACCCATGTTCCCCCCCAACTGCCTCACTGTCTGAGTCTGCCACCAGTTCTGCTGGCTGCTGGCAGGCCACAAAACCTGGTAGCTTCTGAATGATATCTGGATGGTTGCTGTTGGAATAGAACTTGGGAATTTGGGTTCTGTCTGATGATGTTGGACTATTATTCATTTTACTTAATTTTTTTTAAAATATGTTAAATATTTGCATAGAATAGAATAGAATAGAATAGAATAGAATAGAATAGAATAGAATAGAATAGGAATGGAATGGAATGGAATGGAATAGAATAGAATAGAATAGAATAGAATAGAATAGAATAGAATAGAATAGAATAGAATTCTTTATTGGCCAAGTGTGATTGGACACACACAAGGAATTTATCATGGTGCATATGCTCTCAGTCTACATAAAAGAAAAGATACATTCATCAAGAATCATAAGGTATGTTGCATGCCACTTTCTTTAAAAAAAATGCCAAAGCAACTGGCAGGAATAAGCTAGTCCAGCAAGATAAGAAGGATAACGGATTTAAATAAAGAATTAAGCCTGGTTGAGCATCAACAGGACTTTTCTGGAAGTTGAGTTATGGCAACTAGACTTGTTTCCCTTTCCTGTTGATTCAAAATGTTTCTCTGCTTATCTAAATAGGTACTTCAGTCTCCGACAGTTGGCTGGGAAACCCCATATAGGTCCTCCAAGATGGTTTCATTTCTCACCTGACCTGAATAGGCAGAGATTTGTTGGGATGCAAATGTTCCAAGTCCTAAATCCTTCCCCTAGGTGGGTCATTAAGTGGGGCTCCTCTGGTGAATCTGGAATCTGGAAATTAATTTTCCTGGGGACTAATAAAAGAGCAGCATAAAAAGGGGTTGTGTCCCAAAGGTGTTTTTTTCAAAAGGCAACTGGACTTTCTTTGCTTTTCTTTGAAGCCATTTCGCTTCTCATCCAAGAAGCTTCCTTCCTTCCAGCAACTATGACCTGGATGGCTGAGAATCTCCATAGACATAAAAAAATGGGGGACTAGGTCGTGTCTGAGGTCCACCTCTATTGACGGAAGGATTTTCCATTTTGGCATAAATGGATTCCTTCACTCCTCTCTCAAACCATCGATCTTCCCAGTCCAAAGTGGGAAACCAATTCGCTCAGACCGAGAAGCTTCTTGGATAAGCAGAGAAACGTTTCAAATCCACAGGAAAAGAAAAAAAAAAAGTCCAGTTGCCATGGCTCAGCTTCCAGTCAACTACACCTGGCAGACAGAAAATCTTCATCAACATATCAGCAGACCTTCTTTCTTGTCAGATGGATTCTTACACTTGCACCCATCAGGAGATTTTGCTTGGACTTCTGATGTTACAAGTATGCATTACACAACACTGATCTTTTTAAAGTGTTATCGGTCTTTTTTTCCCCTTCCGGCTAATAATAATTCTATTGGAAACAATGAGACTGCGTGAATAGCATCATTACATACTATACAGTCCCTAACTATAATTGGGTGGAGTCTTTGGGTTGCTTTGCTGTTCCAGCACAGTAAGAATTTATTTCTCATTAGCATAATTAACTACGCAATGAGCACTGATATTACCTAGTTGGGTACTGAAATGTCTGCAAAAAAACAACCAAGCTCGGAGAAGACCCAGGACCCCACAGTTAAACCTTCAGCTATAAATATTCCCTTCTATTGATAACAACTCAGTCTTAGGCACGCCTATCCTGTGCTGCTTGCACCAAGGTACATATGTGCAGGTTGCAGTCTGGATCATTTCAAGGTCACAAGCAAATCCCATAAAACCTATCCAGGAGAGAACCAAACTAGAAACAAGGAGAAATTTCCTGACAGCTAGAACAATTAACCAGTGGAATGGCTTGCCTTCAGATATTGTGAATGCCCCAACACTGGAAGTTTTCAAGAAGATATTGGACAACCACTTGTCTGAAATGGCATCGGGTAGTGACGGCTAACTTTTTTCTAAAGGTGTGCCAAAATTGTGCATGCGCACGCTATCGCACATCCACACCCACCTCCCGTGCACACATGACCCCCCCCCCACCTGCGCATGTACGCACAACCCCCCTGTAAGGGGGGAGTTTTCATCCTCCCCAGGCTCCGGAGTCTTCCCTGAAACCTGGGGAGGGCGCAAACGGCCTCCCCTGGCCCTCTGGAAGGCTGAAAATCAGCTGGAGCTGCCATGCTGGCAAATATGGCTCCACCTGCCACCTGTGGCACACGTGCCATAAGTTGGCCATCACGGGTATAGGGTCTTCTGCTTGAGAAGGGGGTTGGACTAGAATACTTCCAACATTCCTTCCAAATGTGCTATTTTGTTATTCTGTTAAATTACCTATTTCATTGAAATGCATACTAAACCTATGATGTTTTCTGAACAAATGTCCAAACTATTTCCCTGAATTGAACTTAAAAGCTTCCATCCGACAATGCAACTAACCAAATAATATAGAGGAGTCCCAAGTAGAGATGTTATCAGTGGAGCCTCTGTAAGTCTTATCTGCTGATTGACACTCACTATATTTACTTGGAAGATATGTGGTCCTGCTTGCTTCTCAAGACTACAAAACAGAAATAGTCCGTGTTGTTTATAACACAAGATCAAAACCCCTTAATATGCTTTTAAAATGTATACATTCCTTACACGTTCTTAAAATGTTGATAAAAACACCATCATGATGGCCAATCTCCTATTCTCCCTCCGCAGCCTGATGAACCCCAGGCTCCATTTAGCTACTTCGGATAAAATCAATCTCATGCTACAGCTCGGCTTAATTCCAAGTCCTTCAGCATAACCTGATTACAGATTGAATTGCCTATGCAAAGAAACAGAATGAATGTCCCAGTATTTTGGATTAACATTTCATAGCAAACAAATATTTTGAGGGGAAGGCTGTTGCAAAATTGCTTGGACAATGGGCTTGTTTTGAGGCAATCAACGCTGAAACAATTATGATCTTTCCCCCATTCTTTTCTAATGGATCGCTTTTTAAAAGCCCAAATCTGTGTCCTGATTGCAAGAGCGAGCGTGAAGCTTTCTCTCGGATTTGCACAGCTGTGCCATGAGTACATGTATCAAGGTTGGCTCACAATACCCATGCTGGCAATTTCACTCTAGGGACAGTGGCATGATGGATGAGATCTTGTCTGCCCCATCTGTCTGCCTCCTTTATACAGCTGTGAGCCAGGGAACCTTTTCTCCAACGTTTCTGTCTCTCCAGGAAACAAGGATAGGCCGCTACTCACACTAAACTGGGTGCAAAGAGATGTGGTCAGAGAGGGAGCCCTTCACACCATCAGAATACAGGTTGGGAAACTTATTCCGATTGGGAAGGGAGGGTGGAATGGAAGCAAACCTTCCTAGCAAGCCCCAGGTCACTTCTTTGTTCTTCCCAACTCTGTTCTTGATGGGTTGTCATTTTCCTTCGCCTTTAAGAGCTGGGTGGCGAATCAGCAGCCGGCAGTCTACCTCTGCATCTCTGTGCTGCAGTGCTTCACCTGCTGGATTTCTGCCGCCACACAATTATTTATAGCATGGGAGAAGTGATATTAGGGGGGTGGGGGCAAAAAGATGATAAGCAACCATCAGTGGTGGGGTTGCACAAATGCAAATGAGAATAACATTTTGGGTGGCTTAAAGAAAACTCTCTCACCTGGCAGCACTCACTATATATCACTCAAGTAGCCAACTCTAAGCTTATTTCAGAGCATTCTCCCTTCCGCTTCTCCTTTCCACTGCTCTACGCCTCTATCCATCAAGGCCCCTATCCCATTCCTTTTGATAGGAGGATGCGCTGGCATTGATCCATCATGCCAGCACATTATTAACCTATTTCTAGGCACAAAAAATGACCCTAGCTAGTGGCTCACACCGTTTAGGAAAAGCTTTGAACAAAACTAATGGCATGTAAACCTGGGGGGGTGTAGTCTTATATTTGTTGGATATACTTTTAGATTCCAAATGATCTGAAAATAAGACAAGATCTCTGCCTTCTTTTGTGCTGGTTAAATGTCCACAGTACTCTTGGTAACAAGTTGTACAATACCTGAAGGGTTGCCACAAGGAAGGGGGGGGGCAATTTATTTACCAAAGCAAGACAAGAAATAATGGATAGAAATTAATCAAGGAGAGAAGCAACCTAGAACTAAGGAGAAATCTCCTAACAGTGAGAATAATTAATCAGTGGAACAAATTGCCTTCGGAAGTTGTGGGTGCTCCAACACTGGAGGCTTTTAAGAAGAGACTGGACAGCCATTTGTCTGAAATAGCATAGGTCTCCCGCATGAGCAGGGGGTTGGACTAGATGACCTCCAAGATCCCTTCCAAGATCCTTTCTTACTGTTACAGCATTAAACTGAACTAGATGAACAGTTTGGTCTGGTCTTTAGAACACCTTGCAATATTCAGTTCTTTTTGCAAAATAACCTTTGACTGCATGTCCATTGTTGTTCAACTGAAGTTCCATCCCCATTAACTCAATGTTTTTTAGCCTCACTCCACCCATTTTCTTTTACTAATACAGATTTGCTTAATCCAACTTCCATATTCTACACAATATGAACTTGTACAGCCTCCCCAGACTGATAGTCTTACTGAATCACACGTTCCATTGTCTCCAGCTAACAAGGTCAATGATGGGTTGGAAATGATGGAAGTTATAATGCAACACACTTGATGATTTGAAAAAAAAACCACTGTGGAGCAACATATAATACAAACATTTTGCTTCCGAAAGTCGTTCTTCCTAACGAGAAAGAGAGGAAGGGAGGGAGGGAGGGAGAGAGAGAGAGAAAGAAAGAAAAGACTCCTGCCCTCATAAAAAAATCATATTCTCCCAAATATTCATATTCTCTTGGCTCCAGCGAATGTCCTTTCATAAACTTCTGCTCATAAAATATTTCCTGCCTTCCCATCCCACAATGTCACTCTCCAAATCCCCAAATGAGAATATTTTTATGTGTGTGTTTATTCCAAGTACTTATAAACTGTTTTTCTGACAACAATCAAAGCACTGTGAAATAATGGCAAAAATATAGCAAAGGAAATGACATAAAGCTATACAATTATCAACAGCTTAAAACAGGACATTAAAAAGTGATAAACAGCAAGTCAGCAGCTACTAACTGCCTGCAGAATGTCTAGGTTTTTACTATTTATACCAACTCTTTTATAGTAAAAGTAAAATGGAATGTAAATAAAAAGAAACACGAAGCAGCAATCCCCATCAAAGTTTTATCCTCAATCATTGTTTGCACCACTATCCTCAATATGCTTTCCTTCACTCCATACTTATGGATCCACAGCCTCTCCATAATTTTTCCCTTACTGTTAGGAAATTCCAAAGTGCTTATCCAACAAAGTAAGGAAAAGCCTGCAGAAAATGGCTGCTAGATGCCTTTTCATCATTTTGATCAGAAGTGGTTTAGGGAGCATCTGTATTGATGCACCCTAAACCACTTCTAGAGGGTGTGGGACAAAATAAGATTTCAATATGTATATCAGCACTTTCCCAACTGGGACTTACATGTATGTATAAGTGTGGCCTATGAGTCTGGTCTCCTTTCCTTACAGTGATATAGTGATGACAAGTCTATGACATGTATGTCAAAGGTAACACACCACAACATTTTGAATGACACCTAAGTATTCACTAACTCCAGATACTCTCAAAAGCACCTCATGTTCTCAAGAACGGGACATGCTCTCATGCTTTCTCCTAAAGCTCTGAAAATCGAGTAAGAACAGGGCTTTGCTTTCATGCAGTTTTCAGAGGCTGCAGAAGAGCATTGTCTGAAGCCACTTCAAGAGCAAAGGCCTCTTGTGACCAGGAGTAGCCTCAGGGACCTGTCAACAGAAAGACAACACAGCCTGAAAGTAAGTGACGTGCAGCAGATTCTGAGGAGCGCTGGGCTGTGAGGACAGTCACATCATCCCCAAGGCTCACATACCTTGGGGAATGGCATGAGGCAGCTTTTTTGAGTCTAAGTGGCAGTGATAGAAACTCGGCACTGCCACCAAATGCCACTCTTCAGGATGACCTACAGTGGGGAAAGGGGAAACGTTAGAGAACTGTTCCTCTTTTGTTTGGAGGGGGTGACACACCAATACAGTCAAATTAAGCACTTTCCCAATTTTTGACACACCAAAATCAAAAAGTCCACCATCAGTGCACTGTGTGTTTCTGTAGGTAAGTGTGCCTTGGGAAGCCTAAGGTGGGATTGAAGTGTGGCACTGGCCATGTGATCAAGGGAGGGAGGGAAGGAGGGAGGGTGGACAATCTGGCCAAAAAAGGCAACAATTTTGTGCATTCCTTGACCTTATCACTTGGCTCATTATAATACTAATAACAGCAATAGCAATGAGCTCCCAGCTTTAGAAACAAGATGGTGGGACTACTGGCAGACAAAGGCACTGGTAGGCGGAGAGTGTGGGCAGTGGTGACTCCATCTGGCATATGCCGGAATGAAAGAAGCAATTATGCATCCCTCTTGGCCAATAGGAAAGCAGCTGGAAGGCGATAGGCTGCTGGTAAAATGGTACCCTATGGATACTGTGGAAATGACCTGAAGATGACCTTGTTCCAGTCACCAGCCTTCTTCTCCCTGCTGGGCTGCCTGGCATCCCTCCCAGCTGCGTCTGCCACTTATTTTCATACCAACAGGGCAAAAACCTGCCTCCCCCAATAATTGGGCAATCCCTTCATCTTTGAGAGGACTGCAGTGAATATACTGTATATTATTATATGCTATCAAATGAGGAGAGACTGCTGGCTCCAGAGTGTATATTTGTGCACGGGGGAGATGCAGGAAACAGTGGAGGAAGAGTGCCTGTGAAGGCCATTTCCCCCCTCTGGTGCCTGCCTAATTTAATTTAATTTTACTTTATTTGGCAATTGAGCATCTGAGGCCACAACATCTATCACTCTTTTCCTTTATCTCACATAGTTACATTGTGAGCTATTTCTAAACATTTAGATGCAGCAATGCTGAGTGAAATTCTTGAATCTGATTTAGGGGTTTCAGAAGGAAGCATGAATCTTTTGAAATAACTCTTGGTTTGATAGCACCTTCTTTGTCAATTTTGAGCAGTTAAATTACACACCACAGCTTCTCCCATCTGTAACCATGCTACTTCTTTAAAGTGAAGTTGTGAAAGAAGAAAAATGCCTCCAAATATGTACCATCTGCCTCTTTGTCACCCTGTATAATCTAGAATAAAATTCCACAAAACTTTAATTTACCATTACCCTAGATTCATTATCATATTTTCACAGGCTCATTCTTTAGAATCCAGTATTATTCTTTTTGGATTCCTTTTTTTCCATCTGTAATTCTCCGGCGGCAACGATCCACCCTAGCCCCTTGGTTTACCGAGGAGCTAAGGGTGATGAAGTGCCGCAAGAGACGTCTAGAGAATCGTTGGAGATCCTCTCGCTCCGAATTTGATCGAACACAGGCACGAGCCCATTTAAGGACGTACCTTGTGGCATTGAGAGTGGCCAAACGCCAATATTGTGCCACTCTCATTGCATCCGCGGAGAACCGCCCTGCCGCCCTGTTTCGGGTGTCCTGCTCCCTCTTGTTTCAGAGGCCGCGGGAGGCCCCCCTACAGGGCAGGGCAGAGGAATTTGGTAAATATCTGCAGGATAAAATCGCTCAAATCCGGAGAGATTGGGTTCCTGTCAGTGATCCAATGGAGACGTTCATGGCAAGTCTTGAGGTATCAATCTGGGAGGAGTTTGACTTGGTTGCCATCGAGGATTTGGACAGATTGCGTGGACGACTGCGACCCACCACATGTTTATTGGACCCGTGCCCCTCCTGGCTTGTACTGGCATCCTGGGAGGTTACACGAGACTGGCTCCTGGGCCTAGTGAATGCTTCGCTGAGCAAGGGGTCTCTCCCGGCCGCCTTGAAAGAGGCGGTGGTGAGACCCTTGCTCAAGAAGCCTTCCCTGGACCCTTTGGAGCTGGCCAATTATCGTCCTGTCTCCAACCTTCCCTTTTTGGCGAAGGTTGTAGAGAGTGTGGTGGCCTACCAGTTTCCACGACATCTGGAGGAAAATGATTATCTAGACCCGCGCCAGTCCGGCTTCCGCCCCGGTCACAGCACGGAGATGGCCTTGGTCGCGTTGGTGGATGATCTCTGGAGGGCCAGAGACAGAGGTTGTTCCTCTATCCTGGTCCTATTAGACCTCTCGGCGGCTTTTGATACCATCGACCATGGTATCCTGCTGCGCCGGTTGGAGGGGTTGGGGGTCAGGGGCACCGTTTTGCGGTGGTTCGGCTCCTACCTTTCTGACCGGACGCAGCGTGTGTTGGCAGGAGAAGAGAGGTCGACCCTACGCCCCCTTACTTGTGGGGTGCCACAGGGGTCGGTCCTCTCGCCACTCCTCTTCAACACATATATGAAGCCGCTGGGTGAGATCATCCGTGGTTTCGGGATGGGATACCATCTGTACGCTGATGATACTCAGCTGTACTTTTCCACCCCGAACCACCCCAACGAGGCCATCGAAGTGATGTCCCGGTGTGTGGAAGCCATACGGATCTGGATGGATGACAACCGACTCAAGCTCAACCCCTCCAAGACGGAGTGGCTGTGGGTACCAGCTCCCCGGTTCAGCCAACTGGAGACCCGTGTTAGGGCCATGGATGAGCCTAACTGACTACCCAGACCAGACTAACTGACTGCCCAGACCAGACTAAGACTAAGAACAGCTGGGCTTAAAAAGGCCACCTCCCATTCACTAAGGAACCCACATCTGTAACATCTGTAACTACATCTACTTTTAACCAACTTGGACTGTCCCCCATTTGCTCCACTTTGGGAATATTTGAACATTTCCCCCCCCGCCCTCTTTCCAAGTACTATCTGGATACTAAAGCCTCCAGCTTTAGTATCCCATTAAGACCTTAGCCCTCCGGCTATTGACTTTTACTACCTGCACCCTTACCCAATTGGGCTTTAATATTCTATCAATTTATTCAAGGTTAGACCTGCTCCGCCTGCGGGAGGCCCCTCTCTCGCAGGTATGGCCCTTGGCTCTTACAAGGGCCTGCCTTGATGACGGGTTTGTGAACCCCGAGAAGTGGAAGAAACGGAAGCTGAGGGGATTTTTAGTCAAATGTTTTACATTGTTTTTAGGGGGTTCCAGGGAGGGGGGGTGGGTGGGTCAGACCAGGAGCGATGTGAGAGCCGGGTCTCCAGGTGTGGTCGCGAACAGAAGGGGCGGAAGGGAGGAGGAGGGGGAGGACACCATTCCTATACAGGGCTCTTTAATTCCAACGGTCGCAGGGAGGGGCAGATATGAGGACAGCTTAAGAACCTACAGTCGGTTGGGAGACTGTGGTTGCTGGTTACACCCGGTCGCTTGTACCAACCCCCGCGTTCTAGGTGGTCAAGAGTTACAGACCCAAGGCCTGAGGCTGCTGTTATGCAATGCGAGGTCCGTTGTTAACAAGGCCCCCCTCATTCACGATCTAATTTTAGAGTGGGAGCCGGACCTCGCGGGAATAACGGAGACCTGGTTGGGCCACGAGGGAGGTCTTCCCCTCGTCGAAATGTGCCCACCAGGCTACCGAGCATTTCACCAGCCCCGGGCCCAGGGAAGGGGCGGTGGGGTGGCAGCAATTATTCGGGAGGACTTAGAGCCGAGGGAGTCTACTGTGCCACAGACGTCCGGATGTGAATCCCTTGTTGTGAAATGGGGGCCTGGGAGACAGTTGGGCCTGCTGATAGTATACCTGGCTCCTCGCTATACAGCAGCGGCCCTGCCTGAACTCCTCGAGCTGATCGCATCGGTGGCGGTTGAGACCCCCAAACTTTTAGTGATGGGGGATTTTAACTTGCCATCGATGGGAGAAGCATCAGAGGGGGTTCGGGAGTTCATGGCTTCCATGACAGCCATGGACCTGGCTCAAATGATTCAGGGCCCGACACACGAGGGAGGACACACTCTGGACCTTGTTTTTGTCTCTGGCCAGTGGCTGAGTGATCTGGGAGGAGGGGACTTAACCATCACTCCCCTGTCATGGTCAGATCACTCACTCCTCCGTCTTGACTTCCCTGGTGCTACCTCCCGCTGCGGGGAGGCGGAACCGGAAAGTTCCAGATGGTTCCGCCCCAGGCGCCTGATGGAACCTGATAGGTTCCAGACGGAGCTTGGGCCACCTCCTGTAACCTTGACCCGCCCCCGGGTAGAGGACCTGGTAGTTGCGTGGAATAATGCAACTACTGGGGCCTTGAACCGGGTGGCGCCTTTGCGGCCTCTCCGGCGGCAACGATCCACCCTAGCCCCTTGGTTTACCGAGGAGCTAAGGGTGATGAAGTGCCGCAAGAGACGTCTAGAGAGTCGTTGGAGATCCTCTCGCTCCGAATTTGATCGAACACAGGCACGAGCCCATTTAAGGACGTACCTTGTGGCATTGAGAGTGGCCAAACGCCAATATTGTGCCACTCTCATTGCATCCGCGGAGAACCGCCCTGCCGCCCTGTTTCCGGTGTCCCGCTCCCTCTTGTTTCAGAGGCCGCGGGAGGCCCCCCTACAGGGCAGGGCAGAGGAATTTGGTAAATATCTGCAGGATAAAATCGCTCAAATCCGGAGAGATTGGGTTCCTGTCAGTGATCCAATGGAGACGTCCATGGCGAGTCTTGAGGTATCGATCTGGGAGGAGTTTGACTTGGTTGCCATCGAGGATTTGGACAGATTGCGTGGACGACTGCGACCCACCACATGTTTATTGGACCCGTGCCCCTCCTGGCTTGTACTGGCATCCTGGGAGGTTACACGAGACTGGCTCCTGGGCCTAGTGAATGCTTCGCTGAGCGAGGGGTCTCTCCCGGCCGCCTTGAAAGAGGCGGTGGTGAGACCCTTGCTCAAGAAGCCTTCCCTGGACCCTTTGGAGCTGGCCAATTATCGTCCTGTCTCCAACCTTCCCTTTTTGACGAAGGTTGTAGAGAGTGTGGTGGCCTACCAGTTTCCACGACATCTGGAGGAAAATGATTATCTAGACCCGCGCCAGTCCGGCTTCCGCCCCGGTCACAGCACGGAGACGGCCTTGGTCGCGTTGGTGGATGATCTCTGGAGGGCCAGAGACAGAGGTTGTTCCTCTATCCTGGTCCTATTAGACCTCTTGGCGGCTTTTGATACCATCGACCATGGTATCCTGCTGCGCCGGCTGGAGGGGCTGGGGGTCCGGGGCACCGTTTTGCGGTGGTTCGGCCCCTACCTTTCTGACCGGACGCAGCGTGTGTTGGCAGGAGAAGAGAGGTCGACCCTACGCCCCCTTACTTGTGGGGTGCCACAGGGGTCGGTCCTCTCGTCACTCCTCTTCAACACATATATGAAGCCGCTGGGTGAGATCATCCGTGGTTTCGGGGTGGGATACCATCTGTACGCTGATGATACTCAGCTGTACTTTTCCACCCCGAACCACCCCAACGAGGCCATCGAAGTGATGTCCCGGTGTGTGGAAGCCGTACGGATCTGGATGGATGACAACCGACTCAAGCTCAACCCCTCCAAGACGGAGTGGCTGTGGGTACCAGCTCCCCGGTTCAGCCAATTAATTCCATCATTGGCCATTGGGGGCATTCAACTTGCCCCCATGGAGCGGGCGCGCAATTTGGGCGTCCTCCTGGATGCCCGGCTGTCCATGGATGACCATGTGACAGCCGTGGCAAGGGGGGCGTTCCACCAGGTTCGCCTGGTGCGTCAATTGCGCCCCCTACTGGACCGGGACGCCTTACGCACAGTCACTCATGCGCTGGTGACGTCTCGCTTGGACTACTGTAACGCTCTCTACATGGGGCTTCCCTTGAAATGCACCCGGAGGCTACAGTTGGTCCAGAACGCAGCCGCGCGGGTAATTATGGGGAGTACTAGGTACTCCCATGTGACACCGTTCCTGCGCGAGCTGCACTGGCTTCCTGTGGTCTATCGGGTGCGTTTCAAGGTTTTGATAATAATCTTTAAAGCGCTCCATGGCTCAGGACCTAGTTACTTGCGGGATCATATTCTGCCCCATACATCCCTGCGACCAATCCGCTCGCACAGAGAGGGCCTCCTCCAGGTGCCGTCCACAAGACAGTGTCGGGGGGCGGCGCCTAGGAGTAGAGCCTTCTCTGTGGCGGGCCCAGCCCTGTGGAATGACCTCCCTCCGGATATTAGGAATACCTCTGACCTCCGCTCCTTTCGTATTAAGCTTAAGACCCACCTACTCCAAGCAGCTGGCCTGGCTCAACTTTGATCTAACCATATCGCTCCTGACGGGCTTTTACTGGGTATTTTAATTATATTTAATTATCTAGGGGTTTTTAAATACTGTATTTTAATTGTTTTATTTATCAGCCGACCTCCTCCTTGTGTATGTCTCGGTATATGTCACTGTTATATGTTTGTTTTGTCCATATTTATTTCATATGTTTCATTGTACGCCGCCCCGAGTCCTTCGGGAGAGGGTGCGGCTAAGAAATAAATATTTATTATTATTATTATTATTATTATTATTATTATTATTATTATTATTCAGCCAAATTTTCTCTACTGTTCTGATTTTTTCCCCTTGTACTAACTATAATTTCATGTAGATAGTCCAAGAATACTGTTCATAATAAACATATTTTCAGCACTGCATTTTCCCGTTTCATTTTCTTTCTTTCTTTTTAAATATATTTTTATTATTTTTACATTTAAAACAATGCAGTACCGCAAAGTCGAAGTGACCATACATTCACATTATATACAGATAGTCTCAACCATTAACCATTAGCCTACTTAATACATTGTCTATCCTTCTGTCCAATCACAATATATACAGTTTGTTCCAGTCTTGTCATCTTGTCTTATACCAATCATAAAATCTGTTTCAGACTTCAAAATATTCTGATTCCTCTTTATTTTTAAGTTTAAGAGTGAGCCTATCTGGTTCCGCACAGGCCAACACTTTTCTGATTACCGTATTTATCGGTGTATAACACGCACAGGCGTATAACACGCACCTTCATTTTAAGAGGGAAATTTCAGGAAAAAAATTTAAATTTCAAATAAAGAACTTTGAAGCAAAATAAGGGTAGCTCAGAACTTTTTTTTATTAATATTATTACCACTTATAAGGTAAATAATGTAAAAGGACAGTAAAAGCAACTATGAACACTGCTGCTTTCACTGCTACTATCTTCCACCCTCCCTTCCTCCTTCCCTTCCTTCCTGCCTCCCTTCCAGTTCCCTCCTTCCTCTTTCCTCCTGCCTGCCTGCCTTCTTTCCCTCCTGCTTATCTATGCTTCCTTCCTTCCTTGCACCTCCCTCCCTTCTGCCTGCCTCCCTTCTTTCCTCTTTCCCTATCCTCCTATCCTTCCTTTCTCCCTCCCTCCTTCCCTGCCTCCCTTCCAGTTCCATCCTTCCCTCCTTCCTTTTTTTAATTAACTTTTAGTCGGGAGTCCGGGGAGAGGAGAGACGGCTCATCCATTCTCTCCTCCTCTCACCCACACCCCGCTGTCTAAAGCGCTTCCTTTCGCCCGCCCGAGCTCTTCCGCGGGCGAAAGAAAGTGTTTTAGTTGGGTGTCTGGGAGAGGAGAGACGGCTCATCCATTCTCTCCTCCTCTCGCCCACACCCCGCTGAGTAGCGCTCCATGATCCTTTTCTGTGCGCCTGGTGTTTAGATAGATAGCCGGATGTTTAAAACGCCAGGCGCACAGAAAAGCAGCTGCTTTTGGGGCGAAGCGCTCCGCGATCCTTTTCTGTGCGCCTGGCGTTTAAAACATCCGGCTATCTATCTAAATGCCAGGCGCACAGAAAAGGATCGCGGAGCGCTTCGCCCCAACAGCAGCTGCTTTTCTGTGCGCCTGGCATTTAAAACATCCGGCTATCTATCTAAACGCCAGGCGCACAGAAAAGGATCGCGGAGCACTTCACCCCAATAGCAGCTGCTTTTCTGTGCGCCTGGCGTTTAAAACATCCGGCTATCTATCTAAACGGCTGCTGTTGGGGCGAAGCGCTCCGCGATCCTTTTCTGTGCGCCTGGCGTTTAGATAGATAGCCGGATGTTTTAAACGCCAGGCGCACAGAAAAGCAGCTGCTTTTGGGGCGAAGCGCTCCATGATCCTTTTCTGTGCACCTGGCATATATCGCCTGGCCTATATCGGCGTATAACACGCATACATCATTTGCCCCCTATTTTTCGGGGGGGAAAGTGCGTGTTATACGCCGATAAATACGGTATATCTAGCTCTGATGGTGTATTTTCTTTTTTCAAATATTGTGCATAAGTTATGCGTGCCGCAGTTAGTACATGTGTTATTAGATAAAGTGTATCTTTCTTAAACCCCTCCAGTATTATACCTAGGAGAAAAATTTCTGGTTTAAACAAGATTTGGTCTCCCACCATTTGCTTTAACCATGATTGAATTATTTTCCAATCTTTTTTTGCCTCATTGCACGTCCACCACATATGATAAAAAGTGCCTGGTGTTTTTTACAGTTCCAACAATTTGGGGCCAGATTTTCAAACATTTTGGAGAGCCGTGCTGGGGGGAGATGCCATCTGTAGAACATCTTATAAAGATTTTCTTTATACGCTGTAGCCATTGTTAATTTCTGATTAAGTATCCAAAGTTTTTCCCACTTAGCCAATTTCACATTATAACCGAAATTTTTCTCCCAGGTGACCATAGTTTCTTTGACATGTTCCTCCTCTAGCTTATATTCCAACAAAAATCTATACACTTTGATCAGCGTGTTTTCTGTCTGTATCAAAGGTTTATCTAATATTGTGTAATCTTTGGCAGTACCTTCCTTCTTCCTATTCTGTGCAAACCTTGATTGTATCTGTAAGTAGGACCACCATTCTACTTGTACCCCTTGTGATGCAAATTGTAATCTAGTTTTGATCTCCCCTGTCTGTTCAATAACTCTTTATATGTAACTATATTTTCCATATTAATTAAATTTGGGTGTATGTATGCTTCCATCGTAGGTAGCCAAATGGGTATTTTGGTATAGTGGTCGTGTTTAATTTTGTTCCATATTAATAACAGGGACTGTCCGATGTAGTGTCTATTGAAATATTTGTGTGCAGATCCTTTTTCATACCAGAAGAAGGCATGCCAGCCTGCTTGGAGGTCATGACCTCCAACATTATCCATTCTTTTAACCATGTTAGAGTGGCCGCAGTATAATAAAGTTCCCAATCTGGTATGCCAAATCCTCCTTTTTCCTTAGTGTCTTGCATAGCCTTGAGTTTTATTCTTGGTTTTCTTCTCTGCCAAATAAATTTCTAAACCAATTGATTCAAATCCTTAAAAAAGCCTTTATCTAATTTAATGGGAATATTCTGAAATAGGAAAAGAAATTTTGGTAATACATTCATTTTTATGACTACAATCCTACCCATCAGGGACAATTGTAGGTTTTTCCACCTTTTTAAATCTTTCTTAGTTTTATTGATCAAATTAGTATAGTTATCTTCTTTGATGGACACACACCTCGCAGATAAATGTGTACCTAGATATTTGACTTTTTTGACAGTTTGGATACCCAATTTCTTGGTTAACTCCTCTTTCGATTTTGATGTCATATTTTTAACCAGCATTTTAATCTTTGTCATATTTATCTTTAAACCCGTTACTTTCCCATACTCTGTCAATTCCTCAATAAGTTTCATACCAGACTTTATAGGATCCTCTAACACAAACACTAAATTGTCCGCAAAAGCGTGTAACTTAATTTGTTCCTTTTTAATTTCTAGTCCCTTTATCTGTTCCTCTTTATGTACATTCCTGGCTAAAACGTCTAAAGTTAATATAATTGTTTAATTTTCTTGTTTTCAATTTTTTTTTTTTTTTTGGTGGGAAGAGGGGGAATAAAAAAAATGGAAATATGTGGAAAGGTTACCCAAAAGTAGCCTTGGGTGAACTCTCAACCTAATTTCTGAAAACAAAGTAAAGCAGCTGCACAGTAACAGAAACTCCCCAAAAATCTATTAAGAAAAACAAAGCAGCTGTACAGAAACAGAAACTCCTCAAAAATCTATTAAGAAAAACAAAATGGAAGGGTTGTTGATTGGTAGTGGAAGGAGTTGCCTGTCTGAAAATAATCTAGGCATTCATTTCAGGGCATATGAAAGCATTCTTGTGAAGAGAAGATTCATGGAGGATTGTTCCCTTTTTTGAATTAAGCACTTCTTGACATAATTTCTAACTGCAGTCAAAATATTGAAATAAATCATTTATTAACTTAATTATCTACCATGACATCCACAGTCATGTCCACCAGTTTTGACTTTATTCCATCCTGGATGAAGTTTAAATTCAGGAAGGTAAAAAGGGAGAAAGCAAGCACACTAAAGCACTGTATCCTTCTGACCTTCGTCTGATCCATTTCTGTTTTGCAGCTAAACACACCACAATCATGCCACAGCAACAGCTTGTTCTGCCTTGTCCCTCCTCTATCCCCAATGACCTTCATCTGGTCTCTAGCCCATCTCTAGTGAGATGACCTTCAGACATCATTAGATGTATAGTGTTAAGGAGTGTTTGTCCTCCTATCAAATCAAGAACAACGTCTGGCTTTAAGGCACTGTTGACCATACCTTGGAGGAAAAGCAGATGACGCCACAGGCAACAGATAGAATAAGGATCCATTGGCAGCAAATGTCATGGAAATAGTTTTCCATTAACCCAAAGATGGTGGCAACACTGAAGCGGTCAAAAATGGCTTTGGTCAGGTCAGTCTGACAGATCGGTGGAGAACATATCAACTCAACTGTGCAGAAATGCCCTTAGTTCTTTGATATAGGATAACAACTTAAGGTGAGTTGGCCTCACCTTATGTCCTATAATTGTGCTAGCATTATAGCACTGAATAGATTCAACCTAGGATTCAAAAGACGGTCGTGACGTTCAGCCGCTGAGTTTGTGAAATTCAGCTTGGATGCTTTCTTTCATGACAGCCTTTTTACATTATTGCAACTATTGTGATGTTTGAAATAAGTAAATGGATTTGCAGATATTACTGTGGGCATTTTGAGCAGTAGTTCTTCACCACAGGCAAAACTTATCACAAAACTGTAGAGGCTGAAGGAGATGTCATAGAGAGAAAGTTTCACACAGCACTCAGTTTCAATTCTGGGGAAATTCCGTTTCATAGGCCAAGATGAAAATACATTAAAACTTCACAATGAGAAAAAAAAATCCATCTCTTCTTCTTTTGGAGATTAGAATCTAATTTTGCCATCTATGATCAGTTACATTAAAAGGCAATAGCAACCTGCCCAAGCAATGGTAGTAATATCAAGTGAAAAAGGCTTTAAAATGTCCATCAAAGGGGAGGGATTCTTTTTATAAGCAAGTTGTTTCCTATTAAGCTTCTCTTCCCTAAAGGGCATCATATTTGCAAAGTGCTCAACACCTGTGAAAGGAACATTTCACGTTGGTTAACAAGAGAAATATCTGCCAATGATAGTTTTAGTATTCTTGGATGAGTAACTCAATTTTATAGACAGTGGAGGTTGTAAGTAGTTTACAGCTGCCTCTTGGATTTTTATTTATTTTTATTCATTTAGCATTCCAAATCATCTTTTTATTTACGCAATGCATTCTCCTGAAATGCTGATTTATTTATTTTTTAAGACTGCAGCAGAGAGCCGAGAGTAATTGTAAAATAACTCTTTTTCAGTTTCTCTCCAGGTAGCAATTTAACAATATATATCATAGAATAAGCCATAGCTCAGTGGCAGAGCACTTGCTTTAATGCAGAAAGACCCAGCTTGAGATCTTGGCATCCTTAGTTCAGATATTATCGAGTAATAAGAAGGACCTCTGACTGAGATCCAGCCTTGAATAGTCACTCACAGCCAAACTAATTTCTATTATGATAAAAGAACTACCAGTAACAGCCTAATCTATCCATAGTTAGAATGCTCCATATGCCCAGAATTACACAATCCTGTGATATTTTATGTTGAATAATATAAACCCAGTGAATTTATAGATTTGCAGCTTCAAATTCTGCTAATTCCAATAATCCTGTTCTGGAACAAATTCTCAGTGGCATAGTCCTCCCTTTCCTTTCCTTTCCTTTTATTTTTTTTCCAGAGAGATATTATTTATTTTATACAAGTTCAAATAATATTGATGAAATATTTTGTATAGCATTTACCATATATTAATGGAATATCCATTAATAGGGTATCTCTCTTGTAATTTCAATATTTTCTTCCCTTCCCTTCCCTTCTTTCCTCAAATCTAAAACAAAGGCTAACTATTTACAGTGCTCTTTGCTTTATTGTTTCTATTCTGTCCTCCTTGCTTCAAAAATGACAATGCATTTTGCCAAGAAAGTGCAGCATGCACATAAATAATTACTAATGGTAGGAAAAAGTCATAGTTTGGGGGGGACAATGGCTGTAGAATCGAAGAAGAGTATTTTTAAACCTTTGCTAATAAAGCCAATTATGTTGGGTGTAAATTCAAAAATGCAATAGTCCTAAAGAAAACATTTCAGGGGGGAAAAAACCTTTCCTGGTTATAATTCTCTCTATGTTGATTATATATGTTTCCTTTTTAAAGAAAAACCTCTGATGAAATGGGGTTCTAGCAAAATGCATGCCATTTGCCCCTCTCTCTCCAGAAGCTCTGGTGTGGCCTCATTTTGGACTGTCACAGCAAATTCTCTGTTCTCAGATTCCGGTGAAAAGAGAGAGTCCTGCCCCCTCAAGCACTTTTCCTCCTGGACATATACATCACTTCTATTGCCACGTTTGATGAACCCACCCACCTTTGCCTGCTGCCCTTTAAAGGCTGCATAATGTGTTGGAGCTACACCATCTGAATTCCACCATTAGATATTAGACTGACAACGCAATTACTCAGAGATGTGGATTTGCTGCACCGTTCAAAGATTTGTTTTCTGGTAAGGCAATTCTCCCAAGAAGGAGAGTGATCCATCCCCCCCCCCCCCCCGCGCGCGATCTTTTGGGTGTAATCCATTGTGGAACAGAATTGTTCGTTGTTATGCTCTTCTTACCCACATGAAGCCAATGCTCATTCTCTAGTTTTTTAAAGCTTAGGATTTGGGCAGATTCACTTGTCTTTCTCTGCTTCAGTGGAGGAAGCAAAAGAGAGGCCACCATAAAAAAAAGAATTGTGCTACAGGAAGGCAAAGAGCACTTGGGTATTGCATTCCTTCCTTTCTTGTATTTTATGGCTTATGTACCATGGCATGGCCAATACCAACTGAGGGCCCGCCCCGAGTCCCTTTTGGGAGAGGGGGCGGTCTATAAATATGAATAAAGTAAAGTAAAGTAAGTAAGGGCCAGCTAGGAATGGAGAATGAAGAATGGTATTCATCCCTTCTGTGAAAAAAATGCTGGAAAGATCATTTATACAGGTAGTCCTCAACTTACAACAGTTCATCTAGTGACCATACAAAGTTACAACGGCACTAAAAAAGGGACTTATGACCATTTTTGACACTTATGACCATTGCAGCATTCCCACGGCCATGCGATCAAAATTCTGATGCTTGGCAACTGACTCATATTTATGACCGTTGCAGTGTCCCAGGGTCATGTGATCCCTTTTTGTAACCTTCTCACAAGCAAATTCAATGGAAAAGACAGATCCACTTAATGACCGTGTTACTAATTGCAGCAATTCACTTTATAACTGGCAAGTCAGTTTGTAAAAGGGGGCAAAACTTGCTTAACAAAGTTAGCAACAGAAATTTTGGGCTCAATTGCAGTCGTAAGTGTAGAGCACACGGGGGCAGTATGCATAGAGGTCACGGGATTATGCAAGACATGCCTTACAGATTGGAGAAGGTTCATGGGGGCAATGCCAGTCAGGAAGGATGCCTGGGGATTGTTGGAAAGGCACAAGAGGGGTCATGTAGATCTGGGATCAGTGGTGGGATTCAACCAGTTCGTACCACGTTGGGAGAACCGGTTGTTAACTTTCTAAGCATTTGGTGAACTGGTTGTTGGAAGAAATCATTAGAGCAAAGAACCGGTTGTTAAATTATTTGAATCCCACCACTGTCTGGGATGGTGCATAGAGAAGTGGCATGGGTTGGAAAGAATGTGTAAGTGTGTACAGGGGGTGCCACAAGGCTGAGGGAATGCATATGGAGGGGATGGCCTGGTTTGGAAGGGTGTGGGGAGGCGGCATGGGTCAGGGAGGGCACATGTGGTGGCATGAGCCAGGAATGGTGTGCAGGGATCCACCCTTTCTCCCTCCCTCCTTCCCAGCAGATGGGTAAGTAGCCCCTGCTGGGTGGGGGAGGAAGCAAGGGATTTCAAGAGTGGCTGGGAAAGTGTCACAGAACATTGAAGATGAAGATCACATGACTGCAGCAATAGCCCAGCAACACCAAAGCATCCACATCTTTCTCAAATTTTATTTGCTTGGAAGTCGTGAGTCCTGGATTTCAGATGCATATTGTAAATTAGTCCATTTGTGGTCAATTCAAAAATTGTTGGCATATAATGCAGCTTCTTGCCCATTTAAAGGTTATGACAATGAGTTTTTTAGTAGTATATGGATTATTTTAAAAACAAAAAAACAAATCAATTTTAGGTTTTTCAGCTGTTGGACATTAATAGTTGGTGTTTCTCCAAGAAAATATTAAGCAGGTTTTGTTTTTTACCCAAACTTTTCCAGGCAGTGATTGAAGGAATTCCAAACTGATGAAGCTCCAAACCCTTTTTCATTCAGTGCAAACTTAAAGTAAAGCAGCCAACAAAGTCAACTCCCATCGCATCATCCCAATTTCACATTCTGGAGAGGATCAGTAAGAACTTGTGAAGAAATATTAGGAAAATACTTTTCTTTCTTTCTTTCATTTCATGTTATTACAAATTTGAAAAAGAAAACCCTTCCAACTAATAAACAATAAAAAACAAAACAGGAGAAATTTGCAAACAAACTAAACCAATCACCTGTTGTATATTTCAAATATTAAAAGTTACGTAAGGATTACATTTTTAAAAATGTTATACAGTTGTTGTAGTCTATCATAAAATCTGTCCCAAAGGAAAATATATTGCATTATTTTTTGACTGGTAGAAAATATTGCCTTTCAAAAATGGATAAAATGTATATCTCCAGAACCCAACACTTAATATCCAGAATAGCAATACTTCTCAAATTTTTCAAAGTAGAAGTATCCTTACTGATTAACAGGGACCACAAAATTAGTAAATTAGCAGGGCTAAATGTTGATGCTGTTAATTAGAGCTCTTGTCTTTTGCTTAGCCAACAGGATGGCAGATTATACTTTGTATACCTCCAGCTAGCTTAATCCAATCATGCCAGAGATTCTTTACAACTTCTGTTTCCAATTAACATATAGCCTTCCCAGCCCCAGCTTGGCATTGGAAAGCACAAGGGAAATAAAATATTAACATTGGAAGAATGGACAAGAGGGTCACCATTGCTGAGGGATAAAATTGTCTTTAGGTCCGTTTTCTGAGCCTGTTCCTTAAAATGTACATATAAAGTTTATTCCCGTTGCAGATGACGAAAAGCAGAGGTGTCAGTCAGGTGAGAAGGAAGGCCAGTTTAGTGAGCTTTAAAATTGAGAGACTGTCCTTTCTGATGTACAATGATGGAGCAACTGCTCAATTTTCACCCTTTTCCTAGACAAACTGGGGTAGAAGAAGTAGGCCATGAGGAGTCACAGATCAGGAATGGCTATGCTGGGCCGCTCCCAGGCAATTAAAGGGTGTCTTCTGGAAGCTGAACAGGAAGCAGTAGGAAGCCCATAGAATCCAAGCTCCTAAAAAGGGATTGTTTTATTGCACAGCGACTAAGGGATTCATCCCATCCACAAACCACCATCCACTCAAGCAAGCTCTGATTGGAGGAACATTTAGACCTTGTCTTCTGAAGGGCCACCTATAGACCAGGGGAAGGGGAACAGAGGTAGTAACATCTGTCTTCTTGAAGACACCTCAATCAAAGAGGCCACCTCTACTTTGCCATTGTGTACAGACCACATACAAATCCTGAATTTCGTGTTGGATGTGGAATCAGAGTTGGCATTCAGCCAGTTCTGACAGGTTCTGGAAAACCGGTAGTGGAAATTTTGAGAGTGGGGAGGGAATGGGGATTTTGCAGTATCCTTCCCCTGCCACGCCCACAGAACCAGTAGTAAAAAAAAATTGAATCCCACCACTGTGTGGACTGCATTAACAGAGGATATAGAATAGAAATTTGTAATGGATAAGCAAATCTCCTTGAAATTCAGGAAGTGTCTTCCTTGAGCTGTGCTTGATATTCATTAGCATCATTATCTTTATGCTGTGTGGGTATAGGTGTATGTGTACAAATAAACGAACAAATAAATGAATATTGTAGCATGTAATTGTACCTGGCCAACTTTGTCTGGGTTTTGAAACTAACCCAGGCTGCGCCAAGAAAACCACAGGTTTGTGCCTGTGTAGTCACTACATTCAAGGGCATCTTTATTTTTTCCACCTTGAAAATGTAGTGCAGTCAGTGTGCATAAGCCCTGATTAAACGATCGTATGTGTTGGGGACCAAAGACCAGGTTAGGTGAAAAGTGAGTTTGTTGATGAAAAACCAGTTGGAGAAGAAAATTGGTGGAGGGGGTTTCTCCCTTCCCCCCCCCCCCAGCCTTAGGGAACTGTCTTCAACTTCCTCTCTTCTCTTCCCTTGCTTTTCAGTACAATTCTCTTCTTTGGCGGAGCGTTTTTGCCATGCTATTTACAGAAGCCAGTGATAAATCCACTGTGATTCCCCAAGCACAGAACGATAAATAACCCCATAGCTCATTAAGCCCAGCGATCACACAGCAGCACTCGCAAGATGAAGTGCAGGAGCTGGGGTGCCAATAGCAACCCCGTACCGCCTGTCCTTCCTCCGCCAAAGGGGTACAAAGTAGGTGAAATGCCCATCACATTGAAGCAGATTTTCTGCAGAACGGCTCAGCCTGAGCCTTTGCATCAACATTCAGTGCATTTAAAAATAACGGGGCCACTACCCTATTCTAGCCTGGCATTGTGTCTATTATCTATAAATTAGACAATGCCCCTTCCCCATATAAGTGTGTGGGTATACGTGTGTGCATGTGTGTCTCTATGTGTGTCTGTGTCTGTATAGTGATTAAAGTAATTGGAAAAATAATTGGCTAGAAACCAGGAGACCGTGAGTTCTAGTCTTGCCTTAGGCATGAAGCCAGCTGGGTGACCTTGGACCAGTCATGCGGTCTCAGCCCTAAGAAGAAAATGCAATGGCTTCCCTGAATGGGTCAAAGTATGTCTGACAAGGATGATTTATATATTTATTTATTTGTGTGTGTGTGTGTGTGTGTTAATAAACATAACTAAATTACTATTCCAAACATAGCACTAGATCGATTGTCTAGTTTGGGTAATTATTTTCTTAAAAAGTGATTTTATTACTGAAGTCTGACATTCATGCTGACAAGCAAGAAAAGAGATGCAATATTTAGTTGTGCATGGTGAGTGGCTTGGTTTTTAGAAGAGGTTCCTTTGCATCATCCACTTGCATGGTTCTAGAATCTAAGGTTTAAGCATGAATTAGCTTCACTGAGGTCTGAGCAAAAGTGTTATCCAATGGTCTCTACACCAACCTAAAAACAAGACCAACGTCAAATCAGCCCCCACTGCTGCTCCCTGTCTTGATACAGGAACAATGCTGGCGAACGTGCTGTGCTTGTTTCCTGTGTACCAGGCACGTTAAAGAAAATGATTTATGAATTCCACCATTGTTGCTGCCCTCGATTCCCATCAAACCAGTGGGAAAGCATCCATTAATCATTAAGGAAAGGAGGGTAGGGATGGGGCCAAGGGGAAAGGTGAGATTTCATTCAAGAATGGCTAGAAGAGCATATCCAGAGATTGGAGAGAATCCACCTTTACAGAAAAACAGAGGTGGAAGGGACTTTGGAGGCCTTCTAGTCCAACACACTACTCAAGCAGGAGACCCTATATCTGTCCAGTCTCTTCTTAAAAGCCTCCAGTGGTGGAGCACCCACAACTTCTGAAGGCAAGCCGTGTCATTGGTTTATTGTTCTCACTGTTAGGAAGTTTCTTCTTAATTCCAGGTTGCTTCTCTCCTTGATTAGTTTCCATCCACTGCTTCTGCTGCCTCTAGTTTCTTGCCTTCTGGTGCTTTGGAAAAAAGGTTGACAACCACTATCACCCCTCTTCTTTGTGGCAGCCCTTCAAATATTGGAACACTGCTATAATGTCACCCCTAGTCCTTCTTTTCACTATATTTTAATGAATATTAAAGGCTGATCCCAACCTCTAGGAGTCAGGTGACTCTACCAGTTCTAGGCTGCATCAACAGGGGGATAGAATCAAGATCACATGAAGTGTTAATACCACTTTATAATGCCTTGGTAAGGCCACACTTGGAATACTGCATCCAGTTCTGGTCGCCACAATGTAAAAAAGATGTTGAGACTCTAGAAATAGTGCAGAGAAGAGCAACAAAGATGATTAGGGGCCTGGAGGCCAAAACATATGAAGAACAGTTCCAGAATTGGTTATGTCTAGTTTAATGAAAAGAAGGACCAGGGGAGACATGATAGCAGTGTTCCAAAAATCTCAGGGGCTGCCACAAAGAAGAGGAACTCAAACTATTCTCTAAAGCACCTGAGGGTAGAACAAGAAGCAATGGGTGGAAACTAATCAAGAAGAGAAGCAACTTAGAACTAAGGAGAAATTTCCTGACAGTTAGAACAATTCATCAGTGAAACAACTTGCCTTCAGAAGTTGTGTATGCTCCAACACTGGAAGTTTTTAAGAAGATGTTGGATAACCATTTGTCTGAAGTGGTATAGGGCTTCCTGCCCAAGCGGGAGGTTGGATTAGAAGACCTCCAAGGTCTCTTCCAACTTTATTATTCTATTCAATTATATCAGCAGCTGAAAAGTTGGTGAAGCCTGCCAGATTGAAATCCTCAACAAAAATCTGTGTCAGGATAAGAGGGAAAACACTGTTTGAAAACTGCAACAGCTAAAGATGATGTGTGGCTGCCTCTTGGATGGACTAGGGACTAGATGAAGGTGAAACTGCAGTGGGGCGCAAGTAAGGAAGGCCTCAATGTCAAGGAGACAGACTAGGTTATCAGTTTTTAACAACACTAACAAAAGAACACATGGAGTTCTGAAATTTATCATTAGGATGGAACTCTGCAATGCAGTGGGGATTTGGAGAGGTCAAGAGAAGGACGGTCTCTTACAAGAAATGTCATTCTGGCTGTCCATTAGCCCAAGAGTCTGAAAGAGCAAGGTGGCCCTCTGGTATTCCTTCGCTATATATTTTTAAAGTAATTTGGGAGAATGTCTCCTTTCTATTTGCCAAGAATGGGAGACTTTTTTGTTTTGTTTTTCATGACAGTAGTATAAACCATTAATTAAAATAATAGAGACTTTCTGGCTCCTGGTTCTGCTTATCTCCTCTATATAGAATTCCTTCCTCTCATTCAGAGGTTACAGAATTCAGCTTTTCTTGGCACTGAGATTTGCATGGCAGGGTCCGTGGGGGGGGGGGTGGCGGTTGTCAGATGGTTATGTCATTCCTTTAGCATGGAAAATATACACCATTCTGCTCCCGTGAAAGTTCTGGCAGCAGCAAGAGGTTTTATAGAAGCTCTAAGTAATGGTAGTGTGGAACCAAGGAATAACATTATTGGGATGGAAATCTTTACGAGTAATAAATGGCACTCGGGGTTGTCCTTCATGAGTGATTTTAGCAGCTTCCAGCCCAGAAATCCTTCACACAGCAAAACATTAAGAAGGGGAAAGACCAGGAGTAAGATAGACATGTGGCTGGGTATGCTACCAAGCAGGGTTGAGATAGATCGGTGTCTTTTGACACAGATATCTGCCTTGACAATGATCTGCTTGCCACTCTTGAGATAAGGAGAATAGTGAACTGGGAAAACTCCTGGTAAGGATGTCATTGACAAGTAGCATTTTTCGGGTGTCTGTTTACTTACATGTCAAACAGGATCAGGCAAGCATTTGGATAGAAACCACTGGCAGCTTCAATTCCTCCCAAAGCAAACAACATCTGTTTTCAGTTGCTTCTCTGCACCCACCAACAAAACCCCCCACCTCCTTCACCAGCCATCTCTAACATTCTACCAGCACTGGTAGTCTTCTTTTCCGAAGCTAATAACAACACGGCGGACAAAGAGTTGCTATATTGTGGTTAATTCTCCTTTCCTGGTTCTGATTTTACCAACTCCACCCAATGGCTGGTGTTTGAAAGTCCGTGTCCAAACACTCCCAAAGTTTTATGTACTTCCAAACTTCTTAGCTGTAGCCTTCAAAACGTTGCCAACAAATTGCAGGGCATTAATGGTTTGCACATTCCACATCTTGTCTTCCAAAACCAGATTTTCCCAGGGCAGCTTGTATGATGTTGAAGGAACCAAGTAAAATTTTGGACAGCTAAAATCCACCATAAAAATCAATGCTTCAGATAGAACGTAAATAACCTTGGAGGTCATCTAGTCTACCATTCCCACCAGCTGTGGTGGCACAGTGATTAGAATACAGTACTGCAGGCTAACCCTGCTGACTGCCAGCACTTCAATCCTGACTGGCTCAAGGTTGACTCAGCCTTCCATCCTTCCGAGGTCGGTAAGATGAGAACCCAGATTGTGGCGGGCAATAGGCTGACTCTTTAAACCACTTAGAGATAAAGCATTATGAAGCGGTATATAAATTTAAGTGCTATTGCTATTGCTCCACAGCAACAAAACAACAATGAAAACAGAAGTCTAACTAAATATTTTTAAGCAGGAAAGGTATCTAATATTAATTTATTATATTAATTAATATATCCTGCCTAGAATAGGAAACACATTGTACCTTGCGTAGAAAGACAAGTCGGCAAGGCATTTCAGAGGATTGGGGAGGGGTACTACATCTCAAAAGAACAGCTCTCGGGTAGCCACTGCATGACTTCCAAAAACCCAAAGCGCTTCTAAATGGGATCTTTAGATATGGGTAAGAATATACTGGAAAAGTATATCCTTAAGTATATATATATATATAAGTATATCCTTAAGTATAAGTATATATATAAGTATATCCTTAAGTAGGATATATATATAAGTATATCCTTAAAAAAGTATATCCTTAAGTATAAGTATATATATAAGTATATCCTTAAGAAATAATTATTAGTGTGACCAAAGAAGGAAACTATATAAATGGGAAATAGATATCATTCTTAATCGGTTTTATGCAACTGAGCGTGAATATAATCATATCAAAATTCACTTTTGTTCTCTGGCCTCACATTCCAAGCAGGAATCTCTCAGCCCAGGAAAAGTTTGGCATCCCTGGTTTAAAACATAAACATTTTGGGTTTATTATTATTATTTTGTTAAAGGAAGAGATGTTTACACAAAGCCCAGCACGAAGTTTTTAAAAACATATTGTTATTCCTATGTTTATGCAACATTGTGAAAGTGGATTATCAAGGAAATCTTTTCAGTTCTTCTGTTCAACCTACATCCTTGTTCATTCCCAAGGTCTCTCGTCATGACATCATTTAGCCTTTCAGTCTGTTTCTGTCTTCAACTTGCATTACTAAAGTCCATTTCCTGGCTGCCATATAGAACAAACACAGTCAGAGGTCCCACCCAATTCAGCATAGCTGGCAACTAAGCTCCATAATTCAAAATATGTGTTCAGCCAACAGGAGCCTTTCAACAAACCTCAGAAAATTGCTACCATCAAGTCAGCAAAATTATTAAGACATATCTTGTGTTGAGGGACATTAGAATAGTGGGAAATGGGAAGTAACCTGGGATTGACCAGATCTCTCATTGCAATAAAATTTTGATGGTATTCCCATGCAGAAAAACCTCTATTGAAATTATGCAATCGTTGGAAAAGGCTTACTGAAAGTCTCTAAGGATGCCTGAAAAACATATGAACCAAAGCATATGACTTCTGACTATTGGAACTGCTGGATGTAGATCAAAATTCAAGATGTTGCAAATCATCTCATCAAGAGCTGAATCACCTCCTTGCCTCCATGAATTTGTACTTGTTCCACACACTTTTGCTGAGCTAGTTGAGCAAGATATCTCACAGAGACCTAATATATTACTCATTGTATGTTTCGTAGGGTTCAATTAATAATAATTGAATCCATTCCTCAATGTTTCTTAAGTTTAAAAAAAGGGAGGCTCTCACCTGCTTACTATTGCATTGAGGTATTGAATAAACATTTTTCCCCAATCCAAATTTAATGACATACTTGACATAGAATCCCATAAGATATCAGGTCATGCAGTACAAAAAGTTTGGCCAACGCTCAAATTCTGTGGCATTTCAAAGCCTTGCTTTCTCAAGACAGAGACTGTTTTGCAATAGCAATGGCACTTAGACGTATATACCACTTCATAGTGCTTTACAGCCCTCTCTAAGCGGCTTACAAAGTCAGTCTCTTGCCCCCAACAATCTGGCTCTTCATTTTACTGACCTCAGAAGGATGGAAGGCTGAGTCAACCTTGGTTGTCAACCTTTAATTGTTGTAAATTCCAAAACTGAAATTCTCAGTCCCCTTCCACAGTGGTTGACTTTTGAGGAAAAGCTAGGCTTGGAGATTACATGCGTGCCCTTTCTGCCTGTCTCAGGGACACAGATCTCAGCACCCTGGATTCACAGTGCCTAAGTAGAGACCTGCTTAGTTTCAATCCTTCAACCACCTTCTTCTCCCACTTGTGATCATGTCAATAGGGATATTGCCTTGATCCATCTTAACCTTAAAGCCATAAGGATTTATCACCAGCTAATTCTGTAAAGCAAACCATTCTTCAATCCCTGTAATTGTATTCATATCTGAGCATTTATTTCCTCTTTTTTTCTAGCGCAAAGGATCTTACCTTTTACTTGGTATTAAATTTGAGGGAATGGGACAAGCTAAGACCATTAATCAACTAAGACAAACCAAGGGAAGAATAAATCCTTTCCGATCCCAAAGCTGGGTGACCATGTGGATCACAAAGCAAAACCTATCAATTTAAGGGGTTGCCTCCCCAAAAGAAATTATATTGGAGGTGCACGTCCACTCCGCCATCCTGTCTGGAGTCATGGCAGTCGCTGAAAACAATACCCCTTCCAGGCAATGCCCCATGCATACCAGTTCATTATATTGCCTGTCGGCCATCGTGATGCAGGGCCAGCCACTTGCACAGGGGATTTATGACAGTGGCAACAGCAGGGAGTAAATCATGAACATGTTGTGATAAATCACATATTGCAGACAAGCACGGTGGGGACACAAGTGATCGCTGTGTCCTAACCAGCTGGCTGCTGCCTTTACATTCCCACCAATCATCTTGCTTGCTTAGAAGAGGGCAGAGCTGCAGCATCAAGAAAGAAATCTATAGATTTCAAGAAGATTGAGAGCTTCATGTAGAATCCAAATTTACACAGCAACTATTCAGCGTTGTTACTCCATTTGTGTTGGTTATAAAGGATTTGATGAGAGGGCAATGCCCCGGGGCATTTAAAGTACTATAAACTTTATGTTTTAGGAAACTGTAAGAAAAAAAAAATTGAACATAGCTGTAGTATAAAGGCAGGGAAAGTATGTGCTAATTATAGTATTTCAGGCATACATACAACTTGGGAGAAAAAAAAAACCCTGTAATAGTTGAGGTGGAAAAAGACAAGCTACAGAGATTAACACACACACACACACACCCCAGAGATAGAAAGAAAGATCTGTATTTATATCAGATATGAAAATAAATGTATCATGGTTTGATGAAAGACTGAATTTAGAAAGCAAAGGGAACAGAGAAGTTCAATACTGTACCAAATTTGTGTTTGTTTATCTGGCTGGCTGGCATTGTCATAAAGAGATACGATGACATGCAAAGAGGAGGAATTGGAGGGCAAGACAACAGATTTGGTCTTTGATGTCATTTGAGATAGCAGTGCAATGGATTTCCTTGCCCCACCTCCTCTAATGTTAAAACCCTCCACCTCTCTTTGGCTGGACACTTCATTTGGCAATGATGACAGAAGGTCTAGAGGAGTCAAACTGGGCATCTCCAGATGTGTTACAAGACAAATCCCCAAAATCATTCCCAAGTACTTGGGGGCCACCCGATTCATATGGTTAATAGCAATAGCACTTAGACTTATATACCACTTCACAGTACTTTAAAGCCCTCTCTAAGCAGTTTATAGAGTCAACCTATTGCCCCCAGCTATCTGGGTCCTCATTTTACCGACCTTGGAAGGATGGAAGATTCAGTCACTCTTGAGTCGGTGAAGATCAAACTCCTGGCAGTGAGCTGAATTAGCCTGCAATATTGCATTCTAACCACTGTGCCACCACGGCTCTTAACCTAAACAGACCTAACCTGTGAACCTAAACAGGCTATTTTAGAAATCTGCATAAGATACTGTTGGTCACCCTAGTTTGCTGGAATATCCTTCTTCATACACCCTGCCAAACTGAGATGGGATACACATTTTGGATAACCATTGTTTAAACCTATGCAGGGCAGAGGGGCAGAGTAAAAAGAAAAAAAAATCTACAGAAAAAAGGGACCTTAAAAATCAAACAGCATCTTGTACACGTGGCAATACAATGAAAGTACCCCTCTAGTTGTTGAGGTGCAAACAACAGTATGTTGGCTTGCAAATAGTCTCTAGATTAGAGATCATAGCTTGCATGGATAGCCTCAACAGCCTCATGATAAAACTGGCTTTTAGTAGTGCTTTTGACGTACTGCACCAGATGTGCTCAAATTGACAGGCCCTGTCCTTAATGCTGCATGTGGCATAGATATAACAAACCTATACCTTCTCTTATTAAAAAGCACTATGTGGATCCTTGATTGGCCAAAGCCATAGTAGATAGCGATTGACATTATGGGCCATTCTTATTGGTCAGCCTGAGTTAAAGAGCTATGAATAGAAGCATCTCTGGACCAAAACCTCTGGCCTTGAGTAGATCCATAGGGCTATTCATGAAAGGAGGTTCAGGGCAAAGATAATGAATCCTCACAGCCAATTTCAGTATCTAAGGTTTTAGCAAAAATCAAGAGAAACCTGGCGATACCAGCTACCACAGACCAATAGCTCCCCTCCATGCCTTTAGAAATGGTTTCATCTGGAGAAAATTCTATATTTGTGTGTAATCTACTTCTTAATTGTAACAAACAAAAGCTGATGGATTGCAGGAGAGAAATCTTAGGGTTTTTTAAAAAGAAATGGGTTACCATCTCTTTCATCTGCTTTAAAAGTAGTCTTATTCTTATAAAAGTATGTGAAAAAGACAGATGCTGAATCACTTTGCTTAGATATTTTTTTCTTGTGCTAGTCACAATGATAAATATACTTTGTTATCTGGGAATAAAACTCTCTGGGCACTCAATACGCTAAAAACTGTGCTCTTTTATATTCTGATATTCCAAAGATCTACGTTCTACCTATTCAATCACTTCTATGTAGAAATTGTTATCTGTTCTCCTTCACTTTCCTTTCAATTATGATCTAATATTTCAGCTAATAATAAAGTTCTCAGTTTTCTCCTATCTGCTATTTCTTTTCTTTTACATCTTGAGGCACCATTTAAGAAAATTGCTACCAGATTTCATAAATATCTCATGAAGATAATAATCTGATGAGATTAACTCCTTCCCTCCAAACCCTTTTTTCTCCGTTTGAACACATGCATTTAATCTCTCTCTGCGGTGCTACTGTCCACATTTTATTACCTGATAATTGGTTATTAACAGACCCTAAATGTCATGAATGCTACATTTTAGGAGTATTCTATTTTAATTGCAGGAAGCCACTTTTATACTTTGGCACTTAGTCCTTAAAGTAACGGCTTGTTTCATTTTCATGAATGTCTTGAGTACCTTGTAGTCATAACTGCAGTTCTTCAAGGCCTGGGAGGAAGGGTTTATAAAAAGAAAATAATATAATATTACAATTTTCAGGACTGCTGGGGGTTCGGGAGAACCTCTAGCCAAGATACTGTGCATTTCAGAGAACCCCCAAATCCTACTCCTGGCTGGCCCCGCCAGCCCCATCCCTCCCACAAGTCCCAGGAGGCCAGTTTTGCATGCAGGTAAGTGCAGGGCATGCACAGCGGCTTGGGGAGGACGAAAAACGGTCGTACTGGAAGTTCGGGAAGGCCGGAAATAGGCTTGTTTCTGGCCTCTGGAGGGCCTCCAGAGCCTGGGGAGGCTGTTTTTGCCCTCCCGGAGGCTTGAGGAAAGCCTCCTGAGTCCAGGGAGGGCAACCCCCCCCCACACACACACCATGTTGCAGGAGGCCAACTAGGCCACACCCACCATGGCCACGCCCAACCAGCAACCAGACAGAGAACCACTTGCTAAAAATTTTGAAGCCCACCTCTGCAAGCCACATTGTAATATGTGTTTTTCACATTCATGTTGAAGGAGGTGGGTCTTTAAACTGAAGTATGGCCATTGTTCTTAGATTTTTACCAATCCTCTTGCTAAATTGGCCCAGGTGTCTTCAAGGATTGGCTCCCTCCGCAGTCTGTTTTGATGAGCATGCAGAGGGGATCAGAATATCATTTTTGTATTTGTAATACTGTGAAGAACTGTGTATACCTACTGCAAGATGAGGAATCCCTCCATTTAGGAAATAATCGGGCCTAACAATACTTCTGTCTGTTATCTTGAGGTTTATGGTTACTCTTCCTCTGCTAAAAGTAATGAAAGCTCATGAAAGCTTCTGCCTTTCAACAAAATTTGTGAGTCAGCAAAAATGCTAAGAGATTCCTAATTTTGTTACCATAGATTAAAGTGGTTCTTCTTTTACAATGTCTTCCTCTACACAGTAACTCTTGATCATGTTACTTTACAAACGAAAGTCAATATCTGGACAATTGCCATAACACATATTTTTTTATCAAGTGCAGAAGTTTATTGGGATGAGATGGGATGGGATGTTTGAAGCATCTTCTGACATCCCTGCCTGTAGATGGCTATATATTTTGAAACAATTTCTGTTCTTACTTTCCAGAATAATCATTTCTGTTTCTCTTGCCACATTATCAAGGCCTCTGTCAAAATACTTGTGAAGTCCTCCTTAGCTTGAGTCCAGCCTCTCTTAATTTTGTAAGTGAAATCTCATTATAATTACTATTATTATACTAGTAAAGATCACTTTTTCTAAAAGTAAAAAAAAATTGAAAACAGGAAGCATTTTACATAGTGTGTGGCATGCTATTAAAAACCTGTGAGTACATTAATTGCAGTCATTTCTAAAACAATTAGCATAGATCGACACTGGTGCCTCCTTGAGAAAAACATTATAAAAGTCATTGCAAGTTTTTTTTTAATGTCACAACAAAAATGAATTTGCATTTCCTAATTTTCAACAGTCAAATTCTTGGCAAAATAAATGTAAACATAAGGTGTGCACTGATTGATTAACGGAAACAAATACAATCATGTAAAGGAAGGAAAAACTGAATCTAAATACGTTTTCACTTATTCCTTGATTTAAACAAATGTTTGATTGCACTATTCATAGACCTTGAAGCCGATAGTACATTCAAAATTTGGGCTATACTTTTTCCAGTAAGAGCATCACCAAGCTTCATTTAGGGGGCCCGGGACAAACTTTAATCTAATCAATACAGACCATATTAAAATCAGCTTGTCGTACTAAACACAACCATTCTATTACTGAAAATCTTCTCTACAACTTAACACATTTACTGTTCCATTCAATCTGCCAGATTGTGACCCTTTTCTTGTCCTTGAAAAATCCAGTAACTAGATGAACTTAAAGTTAACAAAAAAATTAAATTTCTATTAAGGTTATGTTTGTATTGCATTGCCTATTTCTGAATACAAAGTATGCATATATACAGGGCCGGATTTTCCTATAGGCTAACTAGGCTTCAAGATCAAGAGGGGCCTTTTATTTATCCGTGCCACATTTTTTATAAAGGTTAGTACCAATTACAACATGTTTCATTTAATATATTGATATATATCACAGTAATGATGTATTTTATTATCTCTCATGTAATTTACAAACTTAAAAATGGGAGGTGAAAGGGCCCCATAAGTGGAATAGCCTAGGGCCTCTTTTCATCTAAATCCGGCCCTGCATATATATGTCCATTTCTCATAATATTGCTAAATGAAAATTACAATATGTAGTTTGCTGAAGGATAAGAATATACTGAAAACTGTTTCCTTCAGCTTTAATCAATTGTTGCACTTCAATTGTTGGGGAAGCAGAGATTCAAGTCCTCCCTCCACCATGATTTCCTTAGGTGAATTCAAGCCAGCCACCATTTCTCAAGCTAAAGTATTCAACATAGTGGCTGAGTAACAGGATTGCTGCGTGCCTTGAGTTCCTATAGCAAAGGCAGGATATAACAGTGACGTATTTTTAAAAGGACACGGCATATCCATCTGCAAAAATCAATCAGGGAAGGCAGACTTTGGTGTTTCAAAGTATAGCAACTGAGGTCTACTTGGTGAGGCAACATCTACATCAGCTTCCCAAGACGCATGGGTCTGAGATGAATTACAAGAAAATTTAATCAGACGATGATTTCAAACTTAGCTGAAGCGGACTGCCTTCCCCAGAAGGGACCAAGGCAATCACCAAAGCACTTGCTGACCCCTCTGTCTCTTCTTCCAGAGGACAATTGTGGGCGATGCCGCTGCACTCACTTCCCCTTGTCTGTCTCTCTCTCTTTCTCCCCCTGTAACCGACATGCCCCGTTTACAAGGAAGTCTGCGCTGTTCCCTAACGAGGTGCATTTTTCTTTCTGCCGGATTGTTAATTAGCTCAATGATCCTTGCAGATGTCTTCCTTGGGTTTATCAATCTCCCCTTGTGTCCCCGTCCCAGCTGAGGAACTGGTTGGGAGGTGAAAGGCAGATCTCTGGGCAGGATGAATGTTTATCACCTCAAGATCAAACCTGGAGAACCATAACACAAAGCTGAAGTCAGAATGGTGGCCATCTGAAGAAATACGCCTCTATATAATGGGTAAATATGGTGTGGGGTGTTTTTTTTTTAATGGAAAGACTTTATAATAGTTATTAATACACTTAAAGGAGTCGGTGAGATAACGATGGTTAAAGTGCTAGAGGTAGAATGGAAACACCCAGGTTTCTGGTCCTCTCTTAGGCATGGAAGCCAGCTGAATGACCTTGAGCCAGTCCTTCCCTCTCAGCCCTAACTGACATCAGTCTCAGTGACAACCGGCCTAAAAACAAATCTCCTTGCCACATCAGGCATTGTCTCCCTTGCTATGTGAACTACGGCAAACACAGTGCAAAACAAATGGATTCACAACCTAGCAGCACAAACCCCCGAGGTTAGTCATGATGCTGGTTTTTAGCATCTTTTCCTTCTCTAAGGATATCTTTAACCGATTTATTGAACTGGCCAGAGCAGTAGTGGGTTCCTAACCGGTTTACTACCAGTTTGCTGAGAGGGCGTTTTGCGCCCTCAGCGCATTGCTGCACATGCCCAGTTTATTTATTTTATTTATTTATTTTACTGTGCTTCTAGACCGCCCCCTCTCCCAAAAGGGACTCGGGGCGGTGTACAGTCCATGCAAAGAATACATCAAAATAAAATAAATAGAAAAATTAAATATGTACAGTTAAATATGGAGGAGGTTAAAATAGAGTTAAAAAGAACTGTACAGTTAGCCAGTATATATAAATATAATTTTAAAACCCCTGAGAAACACACAAATTAAATTAAAAACAATACCCCTAAAATAACCAGTTAATAATACGTCTACCAGGAGGTAACAGTTGTAATTATGCCAGGCCCGCTAATCGGAATAGGTGAGTCTTCAATTTTTGCCGGAAGGAGCGGAGGTCAGTGGTGGTTCTGATGTCAGGGGGGAGGTCATTCCAGAGGGTTGGGCCCATCACAGAGAAGGCCCTACTCCTTGGTGTCGCCCGCTGGCATTGCCTAGTGGACGGCACCAGGAGAAGCCCCTCCCTGTGTGAGCGAATTGGCCGCAGGGATGTGTGTGGGAGGATGCGATCCCGCAAGTAACTAGGTCCTGTGCCATGGAGCACTTTAAAGATGGTAATCAGGACCTTGAAACGCACCCGAAAAACCACAGGTAGCCAGTGCAGCTCGCGCAGGAGAGGTGTTATGTGGGAGTACCTAGTACTCCCCATCACAGCTCGCGCGGCTGCGTTCTGAACTAACTGCAGTCTCCGGGTGCGTCCCAAGGGCAGCCCCATGTAGAGAGCGTTGCAGTAGTCCAGGCGGGACGTCACCAGCACATGAGTGACCGTGCGCAGGGCATCCCGGTCCAGTAGGGGGCGCAATTGGCGCACCAGGCGAACCTGGTGGAACGCCCCCCTTGCCACGGCTGCCACATGGCCATCCATTGACAGCCGGGCATCAAGGAGGACGCCCAAATTGCGCGCCCGTTCCACAGGGGGCAATTGTTCACCCCCTATGGCCAGCGATGGAATCAGCTGGCTGAACCGAGGTGAAACCGGAAACATGCCAGAGACAGCAAAAGAGACCACGGAACTGGTTCTGTGGCGTGGCAGGTCTGGGTTGCTGCCGGTTCCAGCGACCCAGGCTGCCATACCACTACCGGTTCGGCCAAATCGGTCCAAACTGGTAGGAACCCACCACTGGGCCAGAGCTTGCTGGTGATCCAAAAATACATAGGGAGGAGGGGAAGCATTAAATAAAGGAAAGATATTTAGGCCTTGGTGTCAAAGGTTGACACAGAAATTATGTAAGGGGATATTTCCTCAGAGCTACCCCTGCAAGCCACTCCAGGTCTGAGTAAGACATAGGTAAACTGTCTTTAGTCAAGCTCGTCTGCATGACTGCCAGCCACAAATATTTCCTTATCCTTAGCAAATATAAATTACACATTCTGCTTATTCAGTGAAAGGCAATCACCCCAATTTAATGCCCTAGATATGTTGGGATTACAAATTCCATACTAACTGAGGTCATCCCAGGAATCAATCACTCCTAAGTGATCTGTGCTTGATAAGCTAAGCACCCACTGGGTGCTTCCTTTTCTCTTCCAAATTTGACAGAGGTTGAATTAAATTTGGCAGGGGCCCAAATCTCAATCATCTTCTTCAAATAAAGGAAAAATGTTACAATAATTAGGCTAAAATGGTGGGGAGATTTCAGTGATAGGAAGAAGATCTGATCAAGCTGTAACCGGAGGCCTGCTCTAGACATGACAACATGTTGCGTAGTGAAAAAGTACTTGTTACATTTTCCCTTCATTTGCTTTGGTCTTGCGTACCCATAATATCAATAATGTCTAACACCACCTGCTCCCTCACATTAGCCTTTTATGAGGGGGCAGGCTACCACTAGTGCAAGCAGGTGAGCAGGCCTTGTCTGCTCACAAAAATGGTTCAGCATCTTTGGCACCATCATGGGGTGGGGTGGGGAGTCTTCGTTTTATGCTGCAAATTTCTAAAATGTGTGGGGGAAATTTGATTTCTACCAAATCAAGTAAAAATCCCCACTTGACTGGGGAAGCTTCCAGGTCATTCTGTTGATGATTCCACCATCTCTTCTATGAGCTATTTGGACCAAGAGGGCAAATGGGAAGAGATAGATAAGGGGAAGGCCTGTCACACCTGTCCCCGGGTCTATTTCTCCCTTGGCCTGACGTTAGGCCAATGAATCTGTCTTTATGTTAAAGAGAGTAGGGATCTTTCTGTGTCTCTCTTTCCTTTTTAATGGCCAGTTTTATTTATATTGGTAAATATAACAACCAGAAGATATCTTTCCAGGTTGTCCATTTGTTGAATCCGTCCTATCTGTGATTGAAGTTTAGCATAAATTTTGGCAAGTGCCACTGCTGTCTGTGTTACAATTAGTATAATCATGCATTTTATGTAATTTTGCTGCATTTCAAAAGTTTTATTAATAACCACAAGTTTTGTATGTATTTTATTGTGCTCTCTGATCCAAAGGCTATAATAAAGGTTTGAACTAGAAGGTATAAACTGCAAGCAAAAATACAACAGTGCTAATAAAATCAGAATAGAATATACGAGTGACATTTGTAGAAATTAAAAATATATCCATAAAGTATTGATATAGAACTAGCTCAATATTTTCATGTATAATTAAATCTAAGCTTATGGACCATCTTTTGCTCTATCATCTCAGTTTTGATATACTGTATACATCAAATATACATATACCGGTATTCCAGTACAGGAATATGGACCATATGTGATATGCTTAGATTTTTAATGCTCTTTCTGTCTTTCTCTTCTGTGAGACAGTCTCATCTTGTTTGTTTCATAATCAATCTATCTTTCACTTCCAATAAAATGAATATGTGTAGCAGACACTGATAGCTGGGCTGAGTGTCTATGACAGGGGTGTCAAATTGAAGGCCCGGGCCAGTTCCATCCCACAGGATGCTTAGATCTGGGCCGCTGGGCCACCCTGGAAACAGCGAGGGACTGATCCATAGTGCCTCTGCCAGTGAAAATGGAGCTCGGAAGAGCTGAGTGTGGCCCTCCCAAGCTCCATTTTCACTGGCAGAGGGTTGCAGGAGGCCATCGCAGCTGAAAACGGAGCTCGGGAGCCCATTTTTTCTGGAAAAGCACTCGGGCCACCACAGGTGCCCCGACATGAGTGATGTTGAAGTGGCCGTGCCCACCCTGGCTACACCCACCCCAGCTCCCGAAGGTCAAACACAACCCTGATGCAGCCCCCAATGAAATCAAGTTTGACCCCCTGGTCTATTAATACCACTTTATAATGCCTTGGTAAGGCCACACTTGGAATACTGCATTCAGTTCTGGTCACCACGGTGTAAAAAGGATGTGGAGACTCTGGAAAGAGTGCAGAGAAGAGCAACAAAGATGATTGGGGGACTGGAGACTAGGACATATGAGGAACGGTTGCAGGAACTGGGTATGTTTAGCTTAAGAGAAAGAAGGACTAGGGGAGACATGATAGCAGTGTTCCAATATCTCAGGGGTTGCCACAAAGAAGAGGGAGTCAAACTATTCTCCAAGGCACCTGAGGGTAGAACAAGAAGCAATGGGTGGAAACTAATCAAGGAGAGAAGCAACTTAGAACTGAGGAGAAACTTCCTGCAGTTAGAACAATTAATCAGTGGAACAGCTTGCCTCCAGAAGTTGTGAATGCCCCAACACTGGAAGTCTTTAAGAAGATGTTGGATAGCCATCTGTCTGAAACGGTATAGGGTTTCCTGCCTAGGCAGGGGGTTGGACTAGAAGACCTCCAAGGTCCCTTCCAACTCTACTATTGTATTGTATTGTATTGTATTGTATTGTATTGTATTGTATTGTATTGTATTATAACAACTGTGTCAAGGGCATTTTTTCTTCTGGATGGGACTGTTGCTTCTTAATTACTCAGTATTGTCTTAGTATTCCACACATGCATAGAACATCATCTAATTCAAGCTCCTGCTCAGATAAGGTCTCCAATTAATCACCTCACAGAGTTGTGGGAATGGAGGCTTGTTGCTAGGGGACTGGAGACTAAAACATATGAAGAATGGTTGCAGGGTCATAGCTAGTCTAGTGAAGAGAAGGACTAGGGGAGATATGATAGCAGTGTTTCAATATTTGAGGGCCTGCCACAGAGAGGCAGCTATTTTCCAAAGCACCTGGAGGCCAGACAAGGAATAATGGATGGAAACTGATCAAGGAAAGATTCAACCTAGAAATAAGGGGGAAATTTTTGACAGTGAGAACAATCAACCAATGGAACAGAAGTTGCCTTCAGAAGTTGTGGGAGTTTCATCACTAGAAGCTTTCAAGAAGAGACTGGACTGCCATCCATCAGAAATGGTGTAGGGCAGGGGTGTCCAAACTTGGGAACTTTAAGACTTGTGGACTTCAACTCCCAGAATTCCCCAGCCAGCATGGGAGTTGAAGTCCACAAGTCTTAAAGTTCCCAAGTATAACAACTGTGTCAAGGGCATTTTTTCTTCTGGATGGGACTGTTGCTTCTTAATTACTCAGTATTGTCTTAGTATTCCACACATGCATAGAACATCATCTAATTCAAGCTCCTGCTCAGATAAGGTCTCCAATTAATCACCTCACAGAGTTGTGGGAATGGAGGCTTGTTGCTAGGGGACTGGAGACTAAAACATATGAAGAATGGTTGCAGGGTCATAGCTAGTCTAGTGAAGAGAAGGACTAGGGGAGATATGATAGCAGTGTTTCAATATTTGAGGGCCTGCCACAGAGAGGCAGCTATTTTCCAAAGCACCTGGAGGCCAGACAAGGAATAATGGATGGAAACTGATCAAGGAAAGATTCAACCTAGAAATAAGGGGGAAATTTTTGACAGTGAGAACAATCAACCAATGGAACAGAAGTTGCCTTCAGAAGTTGTGGGAGTTTCATCACTAGAAGCTTTCAAGAAGAGACTGGACTGCCATCCATCAGAAATGGTGTAGGGCAGGGGTGTCCAAACTTGGGAACTTTAAGACTTGTGGACTTCAACTCCCAGAATTCCCCAGCCAGCATGGGAGTTGAAGTCCACAAGTCTTAAAGTTCCCAAGTTTGGACACCCCTGGTGTAGGGTCTCTTGCTCGGGCAGGGGGTTGGACTAGAAGACTTAAAAGATCCCTTCCAACTATTAATCTGAATCTGAGTGAATGAAACAAAAATAAGCTCCTGGACTACCAAAGAAGCAGCGGTTTGCAGAAACAACAGTTTCTGCTGGGTACTATAGAGACTATTTCCAAATATGTGATCCTGGGATTCAGATCATCCTCTTTTCTACTCACCCAAAAAGTTGAAATTTTAGTCATAATTCTGCACAAGCAAAGTTGTTAAACTCTTAGATAGCTTATGGTATATCGAGAGGCTACTAAGCCATTAGAAAATTGTGATTATAAGCTGAAGGAAAAATGGTTTGACATAAATTGATTGTCATGGAGCAGGAAAGCATTAGGTGGAAGATAAGTTCCAAATGGAGTACTAGGGAAGAGCTGTTGTCCTCTGGAACAAACCCTGCAATTATACGAGGCATTATAAGATTTGGCAGACCCAACACGGAGTTAGTGAGAGGGAGAAGGGAGGGAAGACCGTATCAGCTCAGACTGAAATCATCTGGTGTGCTAGCATTTTGCATATTAATTAGTATCGGGGTAGAACGATCTTCAAAAGTTTTGCAAAGAATCAAAAGCGGTGCATTTGCTCACCACAAAATTACTGCCAGAATTGCTGAGTGCACAAAACACGGGATAGCGGCAGATTCTACTTTTCAGGCTGACAATTTCCATCATTGTGGGATGTTGGTGGGATTGTTATGCATTTAAATGTTATTTAATTGGGTTGACGAGTAGCTGCAGGCCAACGCACCAGCCGGAACGCTGGAAGCTGCATACGGGTAATCAAAATTCTCAAAGAGCTGGCGGCAGCAGGCAGCTTCTCATTGCTTCTAGCAAGTGGATTTATTGAGACAGACAAGCCTTGCGAGTTAATTTCCCTCTTCTCCTTCTCTGATGATGCTTTCTCCCCAGCTTGATGGAAACACTCAGAGACCTACACAATGTTTGTGCAAATAATGTACATGCGACGCTCCGCCATCTATCACCAAGAAATATTACTAATATTTAGCATTTATATAATGCTTGAGAGTGACCTTGCAAGGAAGCTACCAGCCCACAGCCACTTTGATTAGCCCACCTGCCCCTTCTCATCCGGCTTTATACAAATTCACGCCTAGCTCACCTGGAGGCAATTATTACTCACCACAGGTGAATGGCTATTTATTCAACTATTACAGAACTTCTCAAGTGCTTTGCAGCTATTTTCTTAATTATCACAACAACAGCCCCATCTTGGTTTAATTATACACATATTGCAGAGTGTGGCTTGAAGCTGGCCTCCCACCTCCAATGGGTCTTCCTGAGGCCATCTACACGATTCCTCACAGAGGTGAGATTCTACCTGGATTTTTTCCTAGTTCAAAGGGCAATTTTACAAATTATCCAATATCACCACTGATATAACATAAGAAGATGTGTTTACTTCACCCAGCTTCCCCTTGTATCCTCACGATCTCATGAGGTAGGTTAAACTGAGAGATACGGATTGACCCCAGATCACTACATTTCATGACAGAATCCAATTTAAAATCCAGTATAATAACCACTACACCCAAAATAACTGCAATAAGGAACTGTAAAAGAATTTACTGAATGATAATTGGCAACTGATAATGGTTGGTATCTCTATCTAGCTATCTAGCTAGCTATCCTGTCTGTCTATCTATATCTATATATCTCTATCATTTATCTTATCTATCATCTCCCTCTTGGTCTGTCTCAGATCCTGTGAGAGAGAGACACCTGAATACTAAATAGCCATTAATGACCACAGAAAAAGGGGTGTTAGATGAACCTGCTTTTTAAGAATTATATAAATAATTTTAGTTGGCCTCGGATACATTGTGTTTTATTTCTGTTTCCATTTTGAGTTACTTTTTTGTCTCCCCATTTTTAATCTGACGTTATCTGCCCAGAGTTATAGTATGCAAGTTGGGAAGCCATATAAATCAGGGAAATGAATGAATAAATAAAAGGAGATCAGCTTGCATATTCTAATTGACAGCTACCAAGATTTATAGAGAAAATCAATACAAACCGCCATGGGGGAGCAGATGATGATAGAGTGACCGATGTGCCTCTCAGTCTGCTTGTTCAGGGGTCACAACTGATGGGCAATGACAAGACTTCCTTCTTATGGCTTGTCATTATTAAATGGAGCTTGGTTTGTTCAGCAAACAGCTCTTCAAACAGGACACCTTTAAATAAAGGACTATCCTCTGTGCAATACTATATAGAGTCGTTCTTATGGAAAGCAGCCGCTGATGGCAAGAACTGCCCTGCTTGTCTTTTCAAACCAGTGCCTGGAAATCTTGTTGCAAATGAGAAAGTAACAGTGATTGGGATTCACATCTAACTACAAATGTATATTTTCCTTCACACACACTTCAAAAAAAATATGAAATCCCAGTCACGAATAAGATTAAATATTTAGGGATATACTGTATTTAACCGCAAGATGCAGTACACTCAAAGAGAACAACTACTATAAACTTAAACAGCAGATTGCGATTGATCTGATGAAATGGGAAAATCTACAACTATCAATTATAGGGAGAATATTTACAATCAAAATGAATATCTTACCTAGAATCTTATATTTGTTCCAGACAATTCCAATTAGATTAGGGAAGGACTACTTTGACAATTTGAATAAAATAGTGCTGAAGTATATTTGGCAGAGGGAAAAAGCAAGAATAAAATTAAAATTGTTACAAGATGCTAGAATAAGAGGAGGATTGGGCCTGCCTAACCTGGAATTATATTATCAGGCAACAAGCTTGATGCGGGTTAAGGAGTGGATAACATTAAGGAATTCCAGATTATTGACTGTAGAAGGACATGATTTATTGTTGGGATGGCATGCTTTTTTATGGTACAAGGGAACTAAAATGCAGGGGTATTTTAGAAGACACTATTTACGGGAGGCTTTGCTATTTAATTGGGAGACATTACTTTAAAATTCCAGTCTCGCTATCAACTATTGAAGCCTTTTCACATCCAATAATATACAAAAAGGAACAAATGGTTAGATATGCTGAAATACTGAATGCAGAGGGTGAACTTAAATCTATGCAAGAGTTGGAACAGGAAGGAATAAGGATGAATTGGTTTTCATATGTGCAAATACAATCTAGATATGACAAAGATCGTAAAGCGGAAGGTTTCTATGATAAAATGACTGAGCTAGATAAAATTCTGACAGGTACTGATGAAAAAGTAATTTAAAAATTATATGGACACTTATTAGAGGTTAAGCTAGAGGAAGAACAAGTTAAAGAACCTATGATAGCTTGGGGGGGATTTTGGACATGGGATTGAACTAAAGCAGTGGCAGAAATTGTGGTCTTAAAATTATAAAATGACAATGTCAACAGCATATAAGGAAAATTTGTATAAGATGTTTTACAGGTGGCACCTACCCCCCGACGAGAATAGCAAGAATATTCAAGAACAAATCGGAAAAGTGTTGGAAATGTCATCAGACACCGGGTTCATATTACCATATATGGTGGACTTATATAGAAGCTAATGTATACTGAACTAAAATCCACATGTGGTTGGAGAAAATGATACAAAAACACATAGACTTTAAACCAGAGACTTTTTTATTGGGAATTATACCGGAAATATACAACAGAGATTTGAAATATTTGATTGTAAATGTTTTAACGGCAGCTATAATTGGATTAGCAAAAAATTGGAAAAAGGAGAAAATACCAATGCAGGAGGAAGTTATTAAAAAATAATAGAATGAGTAAATTGACATTTGAAATTAGAGAACAAAAAGATGAACAATTTTATAAGTGGTTAGATAAAAAAACATGGAAATGAAAAATGTTGGAGAATTTTTTTATATTGTAAACATAACAGAATGATATAGGTGATATTATAAAGGCATATTATTATGAAATACACTAAGAATGATGCAATGGAATGTTGGTATATATATATATGAATCCAATATTTAGAATATTTTGTTCAAAATGAAGTAATAACAACTGTAGATGAACAAATGATGTATAATGATAATAATGTACCTATGTATATCTGATGGATAATTTGTGGTGATGCACAAAAGCCTGTAACGAAACAACATGCTATATGTAATTGATGAAGGTTTTATGTTTTATGTTTTGTTTGTCTTTGTTTGTCCATACATTTAAAAAAATAAAAAAAATATGAAATCCTACTTTTATAAAGTTAGAGTGGAGAAAAAGAAAATGGGGGGGGAAGGGGGGGCGACGACCGCACAAAGGTGGAAGCAAAATTGAATTGTAGAAAACAGGCCTCGTCATAGGAGTCATGTCCTTGGTCAGCTTGAGAAGTATCGCAAATGGAACGGGCATTTTTGCCTCCAGAGCCCTAAATCAATGGCCCTTATTTTTTCAGCTCCATGAGCCTCCTCTGACTGCTCATCAGCCTTGTGAGGTAGTCCAGACAAGAATCCACAGCCAGAGTCAGAAGAAGAAGATGAAAATGTTTACATGTGCAGAAGGCGGTGCACAGGCGCAGGCGTGGTGCATGTGAGTAAAGCGAGCTCACATTTGTGCACTAGTAGGGAAGGTAAGTGAATCTCACCGCTGGTGGGCATGTGCAAAGCAGTCTACCAAGCAGAGACATGTCTTTAGCATTTGAGAGACACTGTTGACTGCACGATGTCATTATCTGAGCCTTGGAAATACAATGCTATATTGTGTATCTTTTGCTATTGGAATTGTTCCTGTAAATAAGGAAATTTCACTACAGCCTGAAAGGTGTTGCTCCAAAAACATCCCATATTACTTACGGTTCAAGAAGTTTGCACAGAATAGATAGAAGTGGAAGTGGAAGAGCAGTCAGGCCTAGGGCAGGGGAGAGGGCAGCTGTGGTTTTGTGTGGTCAGCAGTGTCATGGGAAAAGGAGGCAAGGAATGGTTGGGTGACAATTATCTGTAGCTTGCAAAAAATAGACATGACATGTGCCCAACATCCAAATATCTGAATAGATATGCAGACAGTTAAAATAATCTCAGTCTTTGATCCATTTTAAGCTAAGTTGAGAAGGCTGGGGGGAATGGAGATGTCGGTCATCTGGTTAGACCGCTAAAACTTGCTAACTGAAATCCCAGCTGAACAGAGAGAGTCTAAACATCCACGAGGTTAAATTTCCAACAGTGCAAACACTCTGATCAACCTGTTATATATTATGGAAACAGTACTGCAAGTATTTAACCTCCCCCCCCCCACTCCCATTTCAATAAACAGAACCTTAAATCTGCTTAGCTTGGATGGCTTATCAGTGCTTTCTTACCCTCGGCCACCTTCCATAATAAGCATTTTCCTCCCAGCACAGTCATTCCGGGAAGGTGATCTTAATAAGGCTCTTTTGTGAGAAAGTTCACAACTGAAGCAGTTGGGACAAAACCCCAAGCAGACATCTGGGGCGCTTTGAATTAACACATGTGCAGAAAGTGATTTCAACCAATTTCCCTTATGTGGACCTCCTCTGCTCCTGGAAGAAATCCCACCAAAGATGTCAAGTTTTTGTCCCTTCCACCCCAATCTATTCATTTTGCAAGTGGTTTCAGGTCATTCAAAGAGCCCAAAGA